>NW_028227267.1:87753356-88953356 GCF_978045245.1 Mus caroli | reverse complement strand
TGCAACACGACATGGTATGTGCTGCATGCTTCTGTTTTTAAAGAAACAATTGGCACAGAAGACAAAACACTAGAAATAAGAGTTACTTCTTGTTTCTACGAAATATTCCCCTGCAGAATTCCAAGTCTTCATTGAAATACCTTATTATGAAGAAAGTAAATTAGTGTCTTTAGGGGGAACAACAACATTTAATTGGTTCAATATTTTTTTTTGTTATAAAAATCTAGACATTTAAACATAAATATAGGATAAAACTGATGGTTTTTAAAAAAAGCTTGATGCCTTGGACCCACAAAGAATATCTAATCCTACTAACAGAAATAGTGTACCACTAGCTTCTTCCACCAACATTCAGGTTCTTAAGGATAAAATCTGCCTCTTCTCCACTGGATGAATTCTGTCTCCCTGTTTCTTGTTGTTGTTTTGACTTTTACTTTGTTTGTTTTTGTTAATATTCTTTAAAGACTTCACCTGTTATTAATGTACAAAGACCTTGATCTTTGATAGTCTGTATATATCTTTTACAAGCATCTTTAATTCTAAACCATAACCTCATATATAATAGAACCTTTATTATCTGATAAAGTAATAATTATTATCCAGAAAACATGTCTTCTACCTCCACTTAATTTTTCCTGAATTTTTAGACTAAATTTATGTCTCCAATGCCAGACCACAATGGAACCTTCCCTTATCACAGCCCTCTAGTTTAACTCCTGAACAATATACCGGAAAACTTGACCTATAGAATTATGAATGAGGTCCCAATCCATTAATTCCTGTGCTCAGAAGAGAAACTAGAGGACAATTTTCACATAAAGACAAACAGAGGGAAAGCTGATGTGACTAGTGGGGCAGATATTAGAGTAATATGCAACTAAAACCATGACATTGAACTCGGGTTCCTACTAGAGGCTAGGAAAAGTCAAGAAAAGTTCCTTGTACAGAACCTTCAGAAGAACATGCAGCCCTGCTGATAACTTGCTTTCAGAAGTCTAGCTATCATAACTGTAAGCAAGTACATTTCTGTTGCTTTTAGTCACTTGGAGAGTAGTATTTTGTTAAAACAACACCAGTAAATGAATAAGCAATTGTTCTGCCTTGGAGTAACTTTGTTTTATCTGCTTTCATTAACTGACCAGAAAAACACATCAGTGGACAAAGATTTTTAACAGACATGAAGCAAATATGTGAGCTGAGAAAAAGACACCTGTGCAATAGCCAAGGTTTCCTGCCTGGGAGTCCTGTGTATTTGTGTCCCGATCCATTCAGAGAAGCTACTCTTTCTATTTTTTTTACCCACTGCACAGTAGGTTGCTTCTCCCTTGTCCTTGCGGTTTCAGAAGGAGAAGTGCCAGGATACCAGGATGTGGATGACTTGACCCTGCCTGACATCTGGAGTTGGACAGTTGCTCCAAAAACTTCCTTAGATTGCTTTTCTTTGCTCACTTGTCAGAAGCTGATTTTCAGATGAAAGATTACTGTCTGCTGCTGAAGACATGAGTTTGTTTCTCATCTGAGTTGTAGATCTCCAAGTGGAGTTTTCTAAGTCCTCTATCTAATGCGGATGTGTCTGCTTTTGCTGATTTGTTGAGCCAAGTAACAACATTCAGAGACTTCTGATTCCGGGAATGGAGAAGATGCCAGAGCTTTGGCCTGTGGGCTGCACTTCATTAAATAAGATTATTTTTAATGTTTAAAGTCATTAAATAAAATTAAAGTTATCTGATACATACACATTTCCAAAATAAGTAACAAATATGGATGTTCTCCATACTCCTTTATTGAGCTATGTAAGAAAGATTCAAAGATCGACTAAAGCATTTCTACTAACTCTTTGGACTGGATCCTATAATATTCATACCCATTATATAAAATGTGACTATCTGTCAAGATGAGGTTGCTAATTGGTTGAGTTGTAAATATTCAAAAGGAAACTTGCCTTGTGTGAGGCTTATATTGCCAACTAAGATGTTTAAATGGTAAATATTTTTCAAAGACAATCTTTACTTGGCCTTGGATAGACTAACTTTCTGTTTAGTATATTTAAAAACCATAGATTCTTTTTCAAATTCTACAGTGACCAAGAACGTTAGATAAGCCTATAATCCCTGCTACAACTTTGCTATAGTCATTGGAACCTTTAGGATTTCTAATGTAGGAAATAGCATAAAGAAAGGGTCTTCTTTTAAGCTATTCTATACATGGCAATTCATCATGGAGCAATAAGAAATGAATCCAATGAACTAATCATGACATATGACTAAATTTAAACTTTCAAAATTCTCCATTGCTGGGGATGGTTGCACACTGGTACAACCACTCTGGAAATCAATCAGGATTTGCTCAGAAAATTGGAAATTGTTCTACTGATGACCCAGCTATATGTTCCCTGGGCATAAACCCAAAAGATGTTCCAAAATATACACATATGCCAGGACATGTGCTCTTCTATGATCATAGCAGCTTTGTTGGCAATAGCTAGAAACTGGAAACAACCCAGATGTCCATCAACTGAAGACTGAATACAGAAAATGTTGTGCATTTAGAGAATGGAATACTATTCAGCTTTTAATAACAAAGACTTCATGAATTTTGCAGGCCAATAGGTGGAACTAGAAAATATCATCTTGAGTGAGATAACCTAGACCCAGAAAAACAATATGATATATATTCTCTGAAACATGATATTAGTCAGAAATTGCGAAAACAAGTGATATGCGCCCCATACCTAAAGAAACAAGAATGAAAGCCCAAACAAGGATGCTTGACTCACACATAGAAGGAGAAACAAAATAGTTGAGGATGTAGAGGGAGGGATAGAACTGGGTAGGAAAGGGAAGGCAAGGAAAATAGAAAGGCAGGATGAGGTAATAGAGGTGAGATACAGGAGAGAGGCCCAGAGGACTATGAAAATGAATGGCAATTTACATCTGCCTGAGGTGAGGGGTAGGGAAGAATGTCTAGGAATTCACAAAAACCTGGGATAGTGGAGGCTTCAAGGAAATCGGTGAGAGTGACCTTAGCCAAGATGCCTAACAATGGAGACATGGAACTTATAAAGGCCACCTCTTGTAGTCACATAGGACCTCCCAGTTGAGGGATAAAAACACCAACCCTCTGCTACATATGGGGCTAGAGCCACCGGTCCTTCCCATGTGTACTCATTGGTTGGTAGTTTAGTCCCTGTGGATGTGGTATGAGGGTTTCAGGGCAAGGTGGGAGCAGGAAAGGGAAAATATTTGAAATGTAAATACAGAAAATATCCAATAAAAAGAAAAACCACCAACTTGTTCATAAAACTTTTGATCCAAAATTTCAAGTGTCTAAAAGAAATACAGAGATGGAACAGAGAGCAAAATGGGGGTGGACAAGGAATTATGACCCAAATTAAAGTCCATACCATGGGCAAGCACCATCACCTGATATTATTAATGATACTCTGTTGTGCTTGCAGAATGAAGCATAGCATATCTCTCTTCAGAAATATTCTTCAGAACAGCTGACTGAAACATTTGTAGATATACACAATCAAACTTTTTTTAAATTTTTAACATTTTTATTACATATTTTCCTCAATTACATTTCTAATGCTATCCCAAAAGTCCCCCATACCCTCCCCCACACTTCCCTACCCACCCATTCCCATTTTTTTGGCCCTGGCGTTCCCCTGTACTGGGGCATATAAAGTTTGCATGTCCAATGGGCCTCTCTTTCCAGTGATGGCCGACTAGGCCATCTTTTGATACATATGCAGCTAGAGTCAAGAGCTCTGGGGTACTGGTTAGTTCATAATGTTGTTCCACCTATAGGGTTGCAGATCCCTTTAGCTCCTTGGGTCCTTTCTCTAACTCCTCCATTGGGAGCCCTGTGATCCATCCAATAGCTGACTGTGAGCATCCACTTCTGTGTTTGTTAGGCTCCGGCATAGTCTCACAAGAGACAGCTTTATAGGACACTTATGGAAGAGCTGGGAGAAGGATTAAAGGAACTGAAGGGGATGGCAACCCCACAGGAAAACCAATTGAGTCATCAAATCTGGTTGCACGAGAGCTCTCATAATCTGAGCCACCAACCAAATAACTTGCATGGCTAAAATGAGGGCCCAGGTACATACTTAACATAGAAGCAGCTCAGTCTTCATGGCAGCCTTGTTTGCCCAATGTGGCAGACACTTGATGTCCCTGGGTGAGGAAATATCCAGAGTTGCCCCTCTCTCTCAGAAGCGAAGGGAAGTAGCATAGTGGGAGGGACTCTGTTAGGGATGGACAGGGAGGGGTAGCACCATTTGGTATTTAAAAGAATCTATACATTAATTTAATAATAAAATATATTAAACAAGTCATCAAAGTTTTAATCTTGATCATCATAGTATATGACATGGATAAGTTCATTATATATTATTTATGTAAAATCTATAAATAATCTAAGAGTGTTAGATATTGAAATTTATAAACAATAAAGGAAATTTTAGGGGACATAAGCATGTAATTAAATATGGCAAAGCTCCAGTGTTCCATGCTCACGTAGGATGTGGTAGATCAGAATACCAAACATCTGCTGTGTTCCTTAGGTTTTCTCACTGGCAGCTATACCTATCAAGTTCACTAGATATTGTTATTCATAGGAAACTATCTGAAAGTTTTCCCAATTTTGTTAGGTTGCTAAGATCCATTGAGTATGCATCTATAATAAAGGACCTTAAAAACAGTGGGTACTGATCAGGCATAAATTAGATTTTGAATTGTGGTTTGGAAGAATTAGTAAATATTTCGAGGTGTCATGGCAACACATTTAGCAATATTTATGGTAGGTTGTTTGGAGCCGCTAGAGTTTGTGACAAGGAAATAAAATCCTGTATTTGGGATTGTGTGTCACAGGGCTTGTTCTAATAATGTTGAGTACACAGAAGCAGAGAAGAGTCATAGTCTAAATTAAATTTTATTTCCTAAATGAGTGATTTCTGTGTGGTTTACATGTTTCTTGTGTCAGTATTGCTGATTCTTGGGCTTCATGTTCATAACCAACCTAATATCTTCATACACACCTGAAAATGTTTGGCTTATATATTGGTACATCATTAGGCAGAAGCTTCTCTTTCATATTTTCATTTAAAGATGCAGCAAGAGACATACATGTACACATCAGTTCTGCTTATTTCTAGATTCATGATTGATGAATAAAGTTTTATTTCTTTCCCCATTATTCTTGAGACCCCGTGAGTCTCAAGACTCAATTATGAGTGTTTTCCATGACTTCTGATGGTATCTGTTTTTCTCCTATGATGTAGGAAGAAGAAAGGGACCCAGGAATATTGTATGCAAAGATAGTTATAGAGTGAGCCAGTAAACCCTAGGCAGGACAAAATAAAATCTTGACAGAAGTGAGGCAAGAGTGATCTTTAGAGCATGCTCTTTAAGGTCATTGTTTCTGTGTGAGTGTCTCATAATTTCTCTCATTTAACAAATGCATACTCCTTCGCAGGAGCCATGTGTCTACAACAACAGATTTGTCAACTGAACATAGTTCTTAATGTAAGAAAACAGTAGGGAAAATCCTAGTTTTTGCACAGAAAGAAGAGTACATGCATGTAACCCCAAAAAAGAAGATAAAATATAGAAGTTTCTATAAGAAAATGGTAGGGCAAGGAAGCTGTCCCCAAAACAACTGATCACAGGCAGTTTGAACCACTGTAACAAATTTATTGAATTCATTTTCCTGTTGACCTCATATTATCAACGACAAATGAACTCGATGTGAGCTGAAGGCACCAGTCAAGCTCCAAAAGATTGTCATCACAAAATTCTTATAATTTAAGCATTTTATAAGGAGGTACTTCTTCACACACACACTTCCATTTCACAAACCATCAATATATCATCTTTATGCTTTCCTTTTTCCTCTTTATCATAAGAAGATAAGAGTAAACACTCTCTGAAAAAACATGCTCATCAATTTCTTCATTGGAAATGTCAGAGTCTTGCATGTTGTGCAGCAAAGAAGAAGAATGCAGCATAGGCTATTTTTGTGTTCACCAGAGAATTATATATCTTTTGAATTTCTCCACTTATCATTTATTGTATTCTATCTATTTGGGATATTAAATTCATATATAATAAACATGAACAGCAGTCATTTTACATGAAACTAATTATGTTTGGTAAAGACCCAGAGGACAGATTCTCCCTGACACAATACTTTCAGTACCATTTCCTTGTAACATGCCGTGCACAATACAATGTCTCAGTGGAGATCTGTGCATAGCTCTGACTTACATTTCTCAACTTGCCAATAGTATTTTTCTCATGGTTATTGTTATTCATTTAATTTATTTCTTAGGGTTTGTTAAGAATGCTTCTCAGTTTTGTGGCAGTCAATGAAAATTAACATTTAATAACTTACAATTTTCTTAATGTCAAAATAACTGATTTTACAGTTAATCAATTCATTTGCAGTGCAGGAAAAGTGATGGGAACAGAATTCCATGATAAGCTGAGGAAGAAAGTTCATCATGTCATCCATGGAAAAGACATACATTAAGTCTTGCTTAAATAAGATGGGAACTTGGCTGTAGAAATAAGAATTACTTAAGTGGCCATTGTCAAAACTCTTAGTTCAGTTATGATATAAAAGAGACAATTCTTGGAAGGAATGTGGTACTGATGCAATTTCAGATGGTAGTTATCTCTTTGCTAGGGAGAAAAGTTTGTCTTTGACAATAAGTCATGCATAGTGTTTATATGTAGTGCTAGAAGATTATAGATAATGCAAATGATGTTTAACCAAGTTTTAACACTTAAAACATCAGTAACACTATAGATTTTAATGTGTAAATTCTTCATTATTTATCAGTTAGAGAACATTCTTTAATCTAGATAATGAATGGGTGATAAGACAATTTTCTACAAATTGTTTGCTACAAAGATAGAAGGCAATTTTCAAATACCAACAATCATCTCCCCCAAATATATATTCTATCTATCTATCTATCTATCTATCTATCTATCTATCTATCTATCTATCTATCTATCTATCATCTATCAACTTCTACATATCATTGCTTTAATAACATGAAAATCTTTAGTAGTTTCAATGCAATGAAATAGATGCAATTAAGTAGTGACATATTTTATTTAATAAGCTTATTGATGTAATAGGATTTTATTTGTATTTCAATAAGATAAAATTTTAAAAGCCTTCTGATAGTTGCATACGAATCTAAAGACACACTCTCTCCTCTAATAAAACTATGAGAATAAAAGAAGTATTTTTATTTTTCTCATCTGAACAGAAGTTTCTAAATTATTTTTCAAATGTCACGAGGATGAAATATCATATGCTTCATAGACCAGTCACTAGTTATATAATTTCTCTACAATGAAACGAAATAAAACACTTTTAGACTCAGGCTTTTTCTCTTTTAAAGTAAGTACTTGAGATCATAAAATAAATTTATCTGGAAGGTTAATTGCAATATTAAATTCTTATGGCAAGAAAGCAAGCTTAAAGATAGATGATTCTGCCTTTAGAATTAATATATACTATTAATGTTGTAATTACAGCATCATGTAATATTAACATGAGGATAGGATTGACTAAACCAGTGAGTCACTGGCTATTCTGAATTAATGCTCCAAGTAGTTAAACAGAAACAGCCAAGGTCAGGACTTAGTGCTATTTCTGCTGGATGTTATTCTGTATACAGCAGCTACTCTCTCTTTCTGTTTCCCAAAGAGCTGGTGTGCTGCAGGCCCTTAGGATGAATCTGCCAGATTTAATAATAATCAAGCACACTCTTAAGTAAATGTCTCCAGAAAGAGAAGCAATTGAAAAACTTAGAAGTCAGACTCCTTCAATTGTGGCCAAGCACAGAAAATATACCTTTCTCCTTTCATTTGAGAACAGAGAGAGCACATAAGAGTACAGAATGTCCCTTCTTTGCAACTGTAGGGATCATCCTATACATATGAGAATCATAGGGCAAGAAAAATCTGGGGAAATAGGAATGTGGTGGAAGCAAGTATATTTGACTGCATATTAATAGGGGAAGAGTGAGCTTTTTCCTTGACCCAGTTATGTAGCACTTAGTTTACTGTTCTTATATTCAAAGGGAAATATTTTGCAAAGTTATCATGTTAAAGGAAATTTAGGTGACAAGGACATTTAGATCATAATTTAGAGGATCTGAGGTCTTGGTCAGTGTGTACAACCATGTTTTTTCATGCTAATTTTCCTCCTGTTTTGACATCAGGTGGTATATTCTTAACATTAGATAATGCCTAGATATTAATTTGAAATATTTTGAAATGAGAGGCTTGATAACTCGTGAATTTGGGGAGGGAATATATACAAATTTAATATTTCTGCAGAGTTAATTGAAGTTTTTAACTTCCTAGAGATTGTTAGGTAGAAAACATCTTGACCTTCTCAAGTAGATTACTGCCTTACTTCCTGCCATTTTCTTAAAAGTTACCATTTACTTTTCAGAAACTTTAATCCAACATAATTATCCATTTAATTGACTGTGATACAAATAGTTTATTAAGTACAATATTAAGTACACTTACCATTTGTAGCCTACAAGGTATGCATGCATTAATTCAAAGGCAAATTGAGGCATCTGAAGCAATAATCATTTATGTGAAAAAAATTACAATATTATATTCATAATATTGTATCATGACTTTGAGAGAGTTCATTGTTTAGAGAGTGATGCCCATTTTGGTAGTTAGCTGATAAGTATCAATTTCCAACTTTTATTACTCATGTTGCTTCATTGTTGAATAGAGTGGGAGTTTCAGAGTCACAGAAAAGCATTGTCTTTCACTGTACATTAAATATATTTGTTATAATCCAAAAATTTCTTTCCATTTTAATGGCTACCATTTCAACCAAAGTTGCTACCATTTTTGACCTGGGTTATTATAAAGATTTTTCATGGTCCCTTAATTATTCCTTTTTATTATTGTATATATTCTTTATTTATATTTCAAATGTTATCTCCTTTCCTAGTCCCCCCCTCCCCGGCAGAAGCCCCCTATTCCATTCCCCCTCCCTGTTTCTATAAGGGTTTTCCACCACCCACCCAGTCCTTCCTCCCCGCCCTCAAATTCCCCTACACTGGTGCATCAAGCCTTCACAGGACCAAGGGCCTCTCCTCCCACTGATGCCTAACAAGGTCATCCTCTGTTATATATGCTGCTGAAGCCACGGGTCCCTCCATGTGTACTTCTTGGTTGGTGGTTTAGTCTCTATTCTTTTTTCTATCCTGTACAGAAACTTAATATAGCAAATGCCAAAGCTTCTTCTAATGTGCTTCTTCCAAATAACTTCCAATATGTTCTCTTTTCTCTTATATTAAATGTTTCTAAGATATTTATAGTCAGTCATGGTTTTAGCTTTCATTATTATTAAGTGATTGTACATTTCTTGTGCTTTAGCTAAGTTCTATTTCAAAATGAATGAGTTTTCAAAATGTTCATCTAACAGATCTTGAGAACTTCCTACTAGTACTTTCATTTACTATATTTCTTCAGCTGATGACTTTCTCAAATTTCACTTTCTTCCTTTCTTCTTTGAATACAATATCCTGGTAAGTCTTTGTCAAGCCACTTAAACATTTTCCCAGGATTTGCTTAGATATTAAGGATTTCCTTGTTTTCAAATTTCAGGACAAAAGGCATGGGGGAAGGTTCCTTAAGATTTGGAAGTTAAAGTACTAACTTGAAATGTTTTTGTGCTCAGTATCTGGTAGTATCAATGGAAGTTATAAGTATACATTTATAAAAAAAAAAGTACATATTCATATAGTGATGCATTTGAGCTCTTGAATCCTTCAGTTGGTATTTTCTAACCACAAACTTTATGAAAAATGGTGGCAACAGCTTTATACAATAATATCTTGTATGTGTTAATGTGATTTACATACTGTATGTTATCCTGTAGAACACCAGAAAAGAAAAAAAGTTATAAATAGTGAAATTCATTTTCAGGATCTCCTTGTAGGAAAGGTAGCAATACTTTTCCTGGCTATAATTATAGAGGAGGGTACCATCATAAAATAATAAAGCTCAATTATTTTTTAAAGCCAGTGATTTTTATGACACTATTAAAAATTTTTGCCACATTTTTCTTTCAATTAAATTTATGGCAAGCTCAAAGAAGATGGCAGGGTAGAGGTAAGAATATGGTAGATAAAATGGAAGAGTTAGAGGAAGAAAAAGAGTAGAAAAGGTAGAGGAAGGCAAAAAGATAAGGAAAAGGAGAAAAAAAGGAAAGGGAAGAAATTAAACTCACAACACAGGCATCATTATTCGTATTTAAGATTATTATCAATGAACTCTTGCCTTCTTTTGCTGAAAGTTTACCAATTGTACAGAAAACCATTTGTATAGAAATTGTTTATTTTCATAAACATAAAATATTCATTTAGACATATAATAAGAATATCATTTCAGCACAGTTTTTAGAAATTATCACAGAAATGCTTTTTACTATACCTCAGTGCTCTTTAAACACCCACTGTGTTTCATATTGTAAATGTCCTATGGAAATCCTGGCTCTACCTTATGCTGCATGTCCACCACACTAGGATGGATTTTCAACAATTGCTAAATGTGAAACCTATGTTCTTGTGTCTTTAGATTCCATACATATTTTTACTGCTCATATGTTGAAAATATATCTCCTTAATTAAAATGTCCTTTAGCTACAAAACTGAATCATGTTTAATTTAATATCTTAATATATGTTTTCTTCCATATTTGATAGAATTGAACTTAACGTATTCTAGAGTATTTTAGAGTATTCATCTAAAAGCCAGTTATGGTGGTTTGAATACCCTTGGCCCATTGGAATTGGTATTATTAGGAAATATGGCCTTGTTGGAGAATAAGTGGCCTTATTGGAAAAAGTGTGTCATTGTGAGTGGAAGGGGGCGAGACCTTTGAGACTTCTTTGATCAGCTTCTCCTCAGTACAGAAAAGACCTTCCTCCTGTTTACCTGAACAATTGAGTCTCCTTCTGGCATCCTTCAGATCAATATATAGAACTCTGAGTTCCTTTAGCACTATGTCTGCCTGAAAGTTGCCATGTTCTCTGCCATGATGATAATGAACTAAACCTCTGAAACTGTAAACCAGCCCCAATTAAATATTTGCTTTTATAAATGTTGTGTTGTTAATAGTGTTGCTTCACAGAAATAGAGACAGAAATTTGTATCAAGGACCGGGGTATTGCTGTGATAGACACGACCATGCTTTTGTTTGGAGGATTTTGATACTTTGGAAAGCAGTGGAATGCTCTAGTAGGTCTTAATGAGCTATTCTAATAGAAGAATGGAAGACAGTGGTAGTGAAGATGATTTGAACGGTGAGGGCCTGGCTCAAGAGGTTTCATAAGAAAAGAATTTTACTCTGTTAACTGGAGATTATTTTCTGTGATGATTTGTTGAAGAATATAGCTGTTTTTTTGCCCTTTTCTGCGGCATCTGACTGAGCCTAATGTGAAGAAAGTAGATTGGTTGCAATGAGGAAGATGTTCTCAAAGAGGCTAGCATGTACTCTCTCCTGTGGTTCTCTCTTATGAAGAGTCTTTTTTTCAGAACTAGATAACTGAGATGAAAAAAAATACAGTTCAAAGATTGATTAGGGCCCAGGAAGTGAAATGAAACTAAATTGTTTGTTCAAAGATTTTAAATGAAATTAGGGAGTGGTAACCTTGGAGGCATGATCCTACCCAGCTAAACTTATTGTTTATGAGTTTGCAGTAGAACAAGTTATATCATGTTATGACCTGGCTATTGTTTTTCATTTGGACATAAGAACATAAGATTATACATCATCTTAGTTATGGTTTAACTGCTGTGAACAGACACCATGAGCAAGGCAACTTTTGTAAAGTCAGCATTTAATTGGGGCTGGCTTACAAGTTCAGTCCATTATCGTCAAAACAAGAGCATGGTAGTAGCATCCAGGCAGGCATGGTGCAAGTGGAGCTGAGAGTTCTTTTTCTTCATCTGAAGGCTCCTATCAGAATACTCCCTTGTAGGCAGCTAGCGCTAGGGTATTAGCCCATACCCACAGTGACACACCTACTCCAACAAGTCCATACCTTCTAATAGTGCCAATCCTTGGCCCAAGCATATACAAACCATCACATGAATCAAATTGAAAAGGAATGGATTGTGATGGCTCTTCTCAGTTGCTACCTTGACTATATCTGGAATGAACTTCAATATAAAACTTATAAAAGAATTATTAAAAGGAAATAAAGAAAGGTCCTGGCATGGTGGTACAGGCCTTTAATCACAGCACTTAAGAGACAGAGGCATACAGATCTCAGATGTCAAGGTCACTTTACAGAGAAAGTTCTATGACAACCAAGCCTAGACAGTGAAGTATGTTATAGAACAAGTGGCCCATGTTGAATCCACAACCAGCAGCAGAATTTAGCAGCTGTGGTCACATGGAGCTAGCTTTAGAAACAAGAATAGAAGGGTTTATTGGAGCAACTGATGCTTGTTAGCTAGAGTGAAGAAATTAGTGGTGATTAAAAACTGACCAGCATCATTGAGGTAAAATTTTCTAGGAAAGGTTTTCTGAGAGCACAAAGAAGTGTGTTCCAGAGACTGGGCAATGTTATATATCTCGCTGTTTCTGAACTTGGTAATATGTAAGAATCACCTAAGTAGAATTGGTTTTCAATGCAAGAAGGGTTCATACTACCAAAGGTACCCAGGCCCCTGTGAAGGCCCCACAGAAAAGGCTCCTGCCAGTGTGAAGACAGATGGACTTCTGTGACACACCTACTCACAAACTATTTTCAGATGGTCAGTGTCCTATGCTGTTTTAAAATAAACTCAAGGCAAGTTTAGAATATATATATATATATATATATATATATATATATATATATATATATGAATAGCTTAGTCTAGGCACTATGAGAGGCTAGGAAAGACCACTGGTGCAGTGGAAGCATCAGTTGCTATTGACATCCCCCCGCCCCCCATGACCCCATGACTGCAAAGTAGTTGAGGCTTGACACCTTTAAGCCTCAATATGAGAGACTATTGGTAAGGCTAAGTTGCAGCACAAGTCTTCAGTGTATTTGAGATGCTAGTACCACAGAATAACTGTCAAGAACAGCAACAGCAATAGAGTGGAGTCAGCCAGAACCTAGAGTGCTACAGAGGACAGAGATGGAGAAGGAAGTCAACACCTTTGGAGGAGTTCAGAAGATCATGTGTAGATCTCAGACACTAGAACAAGAAGCTATGAAGGGAGACCCCAAGATATCAGAAATGCCAGAGCTGTGAGATACCTGCCAAGGAAAGCTGCTAACAAGGAGTAGAATCTCCCCAAGAGAAAGAAGTGTATTTCAGTTAACAAACCTAAAATTAGTTAGAGATCTGAAGAGTACTTTGACATTAGATATAGAGATGAAGAACATGGAATTTGCCCAGCTGGCTTTTTCTCCTTGGTCCGTTATTTCCTCACTATTCTCCCATCTCTATGATTTGAAATGGTGATATATATCCTTGGATATTGAAAGTATATAATCTGCTGTTTGATTTTGATTCTATAAGTGATTACAGTTAAGAGACTGCATGAATCTCAAAAGAGACTTTGAACTCTGGATTTTTAAACATTGTTGAGACTGTGATAGAATATGGAGACTTTTGGAGTTGGACTAAATATATTTTGTATTATGCTATGGATAGGTATAATCCCCATAGACTCAAGTGTTTGAACATGCCTATGGGTACCAGGGATTGTATGTAGTGTTTGAGTCTGCTTGACCCATGGGAAGTGGCACTATTAGGAGATTGGCCTTGTTGGGGTAGGTATGGTCCTTTTGAAGGAAGTATGCCATTACCGGGTGAGTTTTGGGTCTTCCTTACTCAGATCTGTGCAGTGCAGAAGAGACACTCCTCCTGGCTAGCTGCCTGCAATTTTGAGTCTACTTCTGAGTACCTTCAGAACAACATATAGATCTCTAGACTCTTCTAGTAACCTGCAAGCTGCCATGCTTCCTGCCATAATGATAATGATTTGAACCAGCGAAAATGCAAGCCAGTCACAATTAAATATTTACCATTATTCTCATTGCCTTGGTCCTGGTGTCTCTTGACAGCAATAGAAACCCTAACTAAAACAGCAATATATAAAAAAAAAACTAAATAAAGTTATGCTTTATTTAGTTTATATTATGGAAACCATGCCTGAAACTGGAAACCTAGGCAACCTACTTTGTGACAATGAAGTCATTGTTAGTGAAAAAAGAATCTATAAACCACTGATTTAGAAATCAATATACTCGAAGAACAATGAAAGATGGCTTATGCTTATACATACAGATAAATATAATCTTCACTCATTAAGGAACTTCTCTTTGGAGAATACAGTGTTGACTACAGAAAACTATAACCAATTGAAGTACAGAATTGTGGAGCCATGTCCCAGTGGATACATCTACAAAACACTCCTTCACTAAAGTCTCTGAAACATTGAAGAAGCATGGCCAGAATGAATGTGAGAGCTAGAGGATCATAAAGTAGTCCCTAAGACTCAGTCTCTTAATTATTTGAAAACCTATCCCCATAAAGTCTGCCCAACATGACTTCCAACATGAGATGAGCAAGGACATCAAAGAACAGTAGATAGGAAAAAGCTCATGTTCTTCTAAAACCTACTTTTAATAAGGTTTTTTTTTTAATGCTCTAATTTCCCATTTAGCCTATCACACACCAGAAATAATATAAGGGAAAGGTTAATAGAGAAAATGATGATGTGGATCTGTTTATAAATAGATTTTTAGAGCAAATTCAACCTGCATTGTCAGGATATCAGTAGTTTAGTTTACAGAAATTAGCAGCAGGAGCTTAATCCACTTGCAAACACCATTCACCAGTCATCAAATCCAGTTTACACACTGAGGATCTGCCAATCAGTCTGAGTCTAGGAAACTACTAGAAGCTGGCACCAGAACACTGCCACAAGTCTTTTGGTAAATTTCCCTTTATGAAGTTATGACAAAAGATGGCCAGCAAAGAATAGTAAGGCAAGCCACCAATACCACGTAGCATTATCCATTGCCTATTGACTTATATTTTTACTCTGTTTAAACATCCTATGTTCTCTCAAGTATCCACTCTAGCAAAATATTACATGGTTTTTTTTTTTTCCAGGCAGGTTCCAGAAAACCATCACATGTCTGGTCTAAGCAAAATCTCCCTCCACATGTTTGCTTCAGGAAAAACATCCTCTCATAAGACAGTTTCCAGGAAAACATCACATGACAATGACACCACTGAAATTTCCAAAGAAATGAGAAATTTCCACTTCACTCCTGAGGGTTCAACTCTACACAATGACCTATAGAGAAGTGAGGAAACGTGGGAGTAGAAGTGGTCTTCCCAGAGGAAAAGGGTACACCAATAGTTTGTCAAATTCCAAACAGTCATCACTGAAAACATATGTGCAAGTAACAATATGTGGTTGTAGGAGAAGGTAGTACTTAGGGCTTATATGTATATACATATACATATATGCATCCAATACCAATACAAAAAGGCTGCAAACTTGAAAGAGAGTTGAGATGGGTTTAGGGGAGGTTTTAGAAGGAGAAACAGATTTATTCTAATTATATTACAATTTTAAGACCATAAATCTATTCAAAATATAGTCATAGCTTACCATTTTCAACATTTTTAGGCCAATTTAAAACACTAAAAATAAATAATTTTCTTTTGAATTAATAGTTTGTCTGTTTTACCAATTTCTTCTTTAAATGTACATTTTTTCCCATTACTAGCAATCTATTTATGCTTTTGGATATATCAGTACATACTCCATTGTCTTTAAATTGCTCATTTTTAAAGTGTCATTCCTTATATCAACATACAGCTTTGTTCTACTTAAGGGGATATGCAACATTGCTTTACTTCATTTAATATAGACATTTAACCTAAGTAGTTGGTTTGTGGGAAAACTCTGCTAATTAAGGTGGAAGTCAGCCACTGAATGTTTAGCTTTCTGAGGCTCAGTGCTATAATGAGGACTCCCTTCTCTGATCTTACCAAGGTAGTTCAATCCTCCTCACGTCTCTACCTGCAGAATGTCAGGCAGCATAACAAGTGGAATAATTTCCCATGAGAATGAGACATTTAAGGACCCAAAACTTTTAGTCAATAATCTGCTCTTCTTAGGTATTCCTGCCTCCAAGAGTTATATAGTCCCTGGTTCACCCCAATAGTATATGTGCCTATATCTACCCTCAATAAAACCATATGAACAAGGAGGGATTGTCTCAGAGAGCTGCTTCAACAAAGATAGCCACACAGGGTGGCCTCCAACTAAAAGAGCTGTACCTAAGTCTCCCAGAGAAGGCATTCTTTCCTCAGTCCCTCTGGTACTCAGGTCTGTCTTCAAACCCGGGCCAGATCCTGTTTTGTCCTGGCCTTCCCCAACCACTTCCTGCCTGGCACCTTTATATCCTGAGAGGAAACATAGACTGCAGAACCTCTGTTCCTGCCTCTCTCCTCAGGTCAGCTTGCCAGCAGCCCCAAGCAGAGAGGCAGAATACAATATTGGGTCTTTGATTTTAATGTTTTTAGTTAAAATAAAGTTGTATCATCCCCTATTTCCTTTATCCAGCAACACCTCTGAAGTCCCCATTCTCAAGTTGACAGCCCCAGTTTCTCATTTTCTTGGATCAAATTTTGTTACGATGTATGTGGGTACATAGGAACAAATGTATATAAATACAACTTTCTGAGTCCATTTTTGTCATTTGTGATATATGATTTCAAAGATAACTGATCTGTCTTTAATTTTTTTAAAATATCTTGGATATTAAACCAAATGACTTTAGTATGCATTCAGAAATATTTTGTACATTATTCTTCATATAATATACTGTGTTTCATGAAACCTACACTTAAAGGAAAACTATTGACATTCTTCCTAGAAAATATCTTTATCCCAATATTCATCATGCAGATGGAAAAATCAATGTGAATTAACAAAAACACCATCACATAAAAGTTAAAGGCTTATTAGGTATGTTCACAGTATGTTCACAGCCTGCAGGACTGGGACAGTGGAGCATATGGGATGGAAGTACCCAAGGGAGAATGTACAAGCAAACATATCCACAAAACTACACCAGCAAGTACAACTGTGTCATCATAGCAGAGGCAGGATGCACAGACAGACAAGGAGAACAGCCAAATGTCCTATTGACAAGATTACTTGAAATTCCTTGTAAGTCAAATAATGGCATGGCCCACTCCCCAAAAATGTGATCATCAAACTTAGAGTGAAAGAGCTTTCAAATGGAAAAAGAAATCATAAATGTTTTATGTGATTATGTAGAATCTTAGAGGATGTTTTTGAAAACTAACAGCAATAGTAACATCAATGGTGGCAGCAGCTGAGAGGTGTCCACAATAAACCTTATTCTAATTATGGTGGGCATGTATAACAGACTAAAGACACAACAACAGTTTAAAAACTGAGAATTTTAATTTGTAAAATAATGTATATGAATTATTCTGGAAAAGGTTGACTCATTACATAAAGAATTTTATAAAATTGCACCAAATTGAGCTGAACAGTATGACATTAATCTATCTATTTTAATAAAACTAGCCATGATATTAGGAATATGGAAGGTAAGTCTTTGAGAAAATGAATTAATAGAATTATGATACCAATCACAAAGCAGAAGAATAAGAAACAGGGTTTCAAATTTAAGTGGAATTTTGTATCAAAGAATTTACATGGAGAATAACAATTAGTAATCTTTCTGTGTTTAAAAACTATTCAAGTAGCCAGGCATGGTGGCACATGGCTTTAATCCCAGCACTCGGGAGGCAGAGAGGCCTGCAGATTTCTGAGTTCGAGGCCAGCCTGGTCTACAAAGTGAGTTCAAGGACAGCCAGGGATATACAGAGAAACATTGTTTCGAAAAACCAATATATATTTAATTTGTGTATCTTTAAAGAACCTAGAAAGCCAGTTTCTTTGGTAGTATGGAAGTATCTGAGGGCTTAATGTGACAATGATCATCTTTGATTGCCTACCTTGGCCCATGAGGAACATTCACATTCATAGATAAAACTGTTTTAAAGGCTTCCATTCATAAAACATTTTGAAGGTAAATTAAACTGACTAGATTGAAAAGAACTACAAATTTTTTCATGACTTTGTCCTACTGCTTAGGTTATTTATTGACTTTACATCCTGATCACAGATTCCCCTCCCTTCCTCTGGCCTAACTTCTCACCCTGCTTCACAACTCCTCCCCTTCTCCTCAGAAAAGGTGATGCCTCCCATGGGTATCAACCATCCTTGACATGTCAAGATGCAGTAAGAATAGGTATATCTTCCTCTGTTGTCTACTGGGGACGAGGCAGGCAATGTAGTCAGAAATGTCTCCTTTTTCCACTTTAGGGTTCCCACACAAGAACCAGGCTACACAACCATTACCTATGTGCAGAGTGGTTAAATCCATCTTAAACATGCTCTCTGGTTAGCAGTTAAATCTTTATGAACCCTGATGGTCCCAGGTTAGCTGATTTTGTATGTTTTCTTGTGATGCCCTTGAACATCTGATTCTTTTAGTCCTCCCTCCCCATATTGAACAGGATGTCATAAGCTGCACTTACGTTTGGCTGTGGGTTTCTGCATTTGTTTTGATCAGTTGCTAGGTAAAATTGCTCTGATGACAGTTATGCTAGACTTCTGTTTGCAAATATAATACAATGTCATTAATAGTGTCACATAGGTGGGATCACTCTCATGTCATGGGTCTCAAACTCGGCCAGTCATTGGTTGTCCCTTCCATCAAATTCTGGTACATCTTTAATCTTTTACCATCTTGTAGGCAGGACAAATTGCAGTTTAAAGTTTTATAGATGGGTGGCTGTCCTAATACCTCCACTGGAAGTCTTGCTTATTGACAGGAGATGGTGGATTTAGGCTCCATATCCCCCATTGATAGGATCATGCAATGGTCACCCTCATAGATTGCTAGGATTTTCCATTGCCCTAGGATTTGAGCAACTCCCAGACATGCCACTTCAATCTAATTGTCTCTTCCAGCATTCTCTCTCTTTTCATCCACACTCCACCTCATCCCTCTTTATCCTTACCCCTCCCCTATCCAATCCCCACACTCCATCCATTTCAATTTCTTAGATATCTAATTTCTTTCCCCTTCTCAATGAGATGAAAGCTGTTCTTTGAGCCTGCGGTTTGTAGAATGGTTATCCTGTACTTTATAACTAATATCTGCTGTGTTTGTATTTCTGGGTCTGGGTTACCTCACTAAGGATCATCTTTTTTACTTCTGTCTATTTGTCTGGAAATTTCTTGATGTCATTGTTTGCAATGGTTGAACAATACTCCATTGTGTAAACATACCACATTTTCTTTATTCTTTGGTTGGGATATCTAGGTTGTTCTCATTTCTGGCTACTATGAACAAAGGTACTATGAACATAATTGAGCAAGTGTTCTCCTGATACAGTAGAACTTCTTTTAGGTATATGACCAGGAGGAGTATAGCTTGATCTTGAGGTAAGTCTACTGCCAACTTTCTGAGAAACAATCAAACTGAATTCTAACAAGGACACATGCACTACTATGTTCATAGCAGCCTTATTTATAATTGTCAGAAGGTGGAGACAACCTAGATGTCTCTCAACAGAGAAATAGATACAGAAAATTTGATATATTTACAAAATCGAGTACTACTCAGCTACTAAAAACAATGACTTCATGAAATTCTTAGACAAATGGATGGACCTAGAAAATATTATCCTGAGTGAGGTAACCCAATCACAAAGAACACACATGGTATGTACTCAATGATAAGGAGATATTAGGAAAAAAGCTCAGAATACACAAGATACAACTCACAGACCACATGAAGCTCATAAAGAAGGAAGACCAAAGTGTGGATGCTTCAGTTCTACTTAGAAGGGAGAACTAAATAATCACAGAAAAGAGAGGGGGGGGGGGCTTACGAGGAAGAGAAGAGAGGGAGGGGAAAAGAGGGGCAGGATCAAGTGTGGGAGGAGTTGGGGGAGATGTACAGAGGGTCAGGAAATTGAATAGAGGTGTGTAGTGATGGGGAAGGGGGAACTGGGAATTGCCACCAGAAAGTCCCAGATAACAGGGAAGCAAGACGCTCCCAGGACAGAACTGGAATAATATTAGCTGAAATATCTTAACAAATAGGAGAGCGAACCTGTAGATACCATATCCAGAGGTTAGGCATGGCCCCTAGTTGAGGGATGGGTCCATCCACCCATCTCAAAAATTTTAACCCAGAATTACTCCTGTGTAAAGGCAATACATGGACAAAGAGTGGAGTAGAGACTGAAGGAAAAATCATCCAAAGACTGCCCCACTTGGGGATTCATTCCATATGCAGACACCAAACCCAGACACTATTGCTGATTCCAAGAAGTGCTTCCTGACAGGAGCCTGGTATAGCTGTCTCCTGGGAGGCTCTGCCAGAGCCTTACCAATACAGATGAGGATGTTTGCAGCCAACCATCAGACTGAGCACAGGAACTTCAATGGAAGAGGTAGTGGGGAAAATGAAGGAGGTTAAGGGGTTTGCCACCCAATAGGAAGAACAACAATATTGACCAACCAGACATCCCAGAGCTCCCAGGGACTAAACCACCAACCAAAGAGTACACACGGAGGGACCCATGGCCATAGCTGGGTATGTAGCAGAGGATGGCCTTATATGGCATAAGTGGTAGTAGAGGCCCTTAGTCCTGTGAAGGCTGGATGCCACAGTGTAGGGGAATGCTAGGGTGGTGAGGTGGGAATCAGAGATGGGGGAGGGAAGGATGGGATAGGTTTGTGGAGGGGAAATCGGAAAGAAGGATAACATTAGAAATGTAAAGAAATAAAATAATAAAGTAGATAGATAGATAGATAGATAGATAGATAGATAGATAGATAGATAGATAGATAGATAGATAGACAGACAAGCAAGCAAGCAAGCAAACAAACAAACAGTGAGGAGAAAAAAATCCTTTCCTGGGGCAAAGGAGGAGTGTTCCTCTTGGTCCACATCTTCCCCAGCATGAGCTATCTGTTGAGTTTTTGATCCTACCTCCTCTGCATGAAATAGGAGGGAATCTCAGATTTGTTTTCATTTGCATTTCCCTAATGGCTAGCAAAGTTGAAAAAATTTTTAAGTGCTTCTCAGTCATTATATATTCCTCTGTCAAGAGATCTATGCCCCATTTTTAATTGGGTTATTTTGTTTGTTGATGTCTACTTCATTGAGTTAGTTCTATATTTTGGATGTCAACCATCTTGCTGATGTCAAGGTAGTGAAGATCTTGTCAAATCCTGTAGGCTGCCATTTTGGCCATTTAAGTGTCCTTTGCTTATAGAAGCTTTTTAGGTTCATGAGGTCCCATTTAATAATTGTAAATCTTACTGCCTGAGCTGTTCATGTTCTGGTCAGAAAGTTTTCTCTTGTGCCAATGCATTCAAACCTATTACCACTTTCTCTTCTAGTGTGTCTAGTTTTATGGTGAGGTCTTTGATACACTTTGTCTTGAGTTTTGTGTGGTTACAAATATGGAGCTATTGACATTCTTCTACATTCAGACATCCAGTAGACTAGCACCATTTGTTGAAGATCCTTTCTTTTTATTAGTTTTAAAATAATTCACCCTAAAAAATTAAATAATAACCAACAAGAAAGAATTATATGTAACTTTATGAAGTATACTGTTTAAAGGAATTTATAATATGAAACTATACAAAGATTTTGTGTCATCATGAGTAAAATTCACTTTAACTTTCAAGATCTCTAAGTATGAGAAGAGATAATAATAATAAATTATATCCCCCAAATAAAATGACCCATAGAATTATATATGTGAATGTTAGGTCAATAATCACACTATAATCCACAGAATCCAAAAACACTGAGTAACAAAGAGGGATCTAAGGGGGATGCTTGGATCTCCCTGAGAATCAGAAAACAAATAGCTTTTATTTGTGAACTGAGGGCAGGTCAGGATGGGTCCAGAAGAGAAGAGGGTGGGTTGGGGGAGATGAAGGAAGAGAATACTGAGACTACTGGAATTAGTGGACATTTGGGCTAGAAAGGAGAATGTAGAAACCTAGTTCAGTAGAAATTCTTAGGAATCTTTGGGTATTACCTCAGGGAACACTGGTGGTAATGAAGGATCCAGAGCCTGTACAAGCCATTCATTGTAGCCAGGTTTCAAAAGTGGGACTGGGACACTAACTCAACCACAAAAACCTTTCATCTTCATTTATCTTTCCTGAAAGATGTACTGTGTCAATGGAGTTTGGAGGTACAGAAGTTATGGGCATGTCAATGAATGAAGGGTTTAATTTGACGCTCTCATGACCAAGAGGTTGCCCAAGCCCAACACTGCCTAGATAACTAATAACCAGAGACTATATAGCCCTGAGATTACAGAGTATAATGAGTCCTAATGGTATTTTTATATAGTTATGGGTCCTGTACCTAGATCAGTCAAAGAGGCTACCACTGGCATCTGATGGGAACAGATGAAAAACATCTATCACCAAACATTAGGCAGACTTTGATATGACGGTTTGTATCTAAACTTATTGTATCTTGTTATTAAGTGTTCAGTGGATATTCCTTGAAGGCCTGCCTTTTTTCCGAAAAAGAAAATAAAGGAGTGGAACTCAGAGAGAGGGAAGATGGGGGTCGGTGTGAGAGGAATGGAGGAAAGGGAAACTGATCGAAATGTATGGAAAAATCATAATAAATCATAACAAAAATAATTAGATATATTGGTAGTAAAATTAACGTGGTTTCTAATTATGACTTTCTTACATCTGTTTTATAACAGACTTTAGAAACTGTAGATCTAACTTGGTGTTTTCAATTTTGACCTTTGACTGTTAGAATTAAGAATTTATGTTAGGGAATTATTTGAACACATTTAGATGTTACTCCTCAGAATACTATTGCAGACAGTATACCTGCTGTTAGGAATAGGTTTATTATAAATCTCAATTTTTAAAATCTCTATTTCTAAAATGGAAATGAAATTTAAAACGTTTTCTCTCTCTTACCTTGATAGAGTTAATTGAACATACAGAGTAACAAAAACCAAACAGCCTCAATATCTAAAGAATAAGAACATGGAAGAATAAGTGGATATGTAAGCAAATTCATCTTATTATTTTGTTAAATATTTACTTTTGGCTTTATTGTTGAAATTTTATTTAGACACTCCTGATTTAGGCAACGGAAAACTTTTATGACTATGTGCAAATTTAGAGCTATGAAGAAAAACTATTTACCAGAATAAAACTTTCTCTTAAATAACATTTATGTGTCTCAGTTAGCTGCCTGTTGGGCTTGTCTCAGAGGACAGCTATGCTATGCTCCTGTGTGTAAGGACACCGTAGCATCAGTAGTTGTGTCAGGTCTTAGTGCCCTCCCTTAAGATGAATCCCAATTTGGCCAAGTCACTGGACTGCCTTTCCCTCAGCCTGGCCTGGCCTCAGTGGGAGAATCATCACCTAATCCTCAAGAGACCTGAGGCCTCAGGGAGTGGGGAGGCCGGGTCGCAGGGGAGACAACTTCTTGGAAAGGGGAAGGGAGGAATGGGATGAGGAACTGTGAATGGGTGTACCAGGAGGGGGCAAAGACTGGACTGTAAAAAAAAAAAAAAGTAATAGTAATAACGATAATGATAATGATGGAAAACACTTATGTGATTTTAAATTATGTGTCTAATTCTAAAAATCTAAACAGACAGACAGACAGACACAAAATTAATGAGGCAGATACAACAGCGTCTAACTCCTTCTACCTGTAATTGCTCGATAAAGAGCAAAGATTTAAGCAACTTCTTATAATAAATAAGAAACAAAGCAGAGATGGCCTTCAGTTCTAACTAGCTTTACTTTCTGTGTGAATACAATTTCATTGTGCTCTTATAATCATCTATTACTGAAAAGAGGGATGACAAAAATAAATAAAATACACATGTATTGTATATAATACATCCCATTGTTTTATTATTTCCAGAACATCTATTCAGTAGACTAAGTTGCTAATCTGAAATACTATTTTAACCATTAACATGCATATTTACATTACATTTCAAAAATTGAGTTCAAGAATTCTTGCTCTCTTGACTCATTTTCTGACTTGTACTTTGCTTATAAAATTTCATCACAATATGGGTGTGGGAGAAGTGATGTTTTTTGACTGGTTAATACTAATAGAAAAATTCTTCTTTGTAGTTTGTCTCTGGTTTATCTACTCTGGTTTATCTACCACTTTGACATGTAAAGTTCAACATTTAAAAAACAATCTAAGTAACAATAACCATTAAAGTTCACTGCAAGTCCCCATTACCTTAACACAAGGACTTTCCTAGTTTGAAAGTACTTGTTTAATAGTGACATTTTAATACTATTATAAAATGATATGTACATTACTTAAGACATCTTAGCTTGCAAATGTCAGAAAATTAACTCAACCCAGCTTAATCAAAAGTGATTGTATTGGCTCAGAGTACATTCTCAATTATTTTAATTAATATCTGCATACATGAGTGCATATGCATTATATTTTGTCAGTATAGGGGAAAGTCAGATTGCATGTTGATT
The DNA here is from genome assembly GCF_978045245.1 of Mus caroli. Classification (NCBI taxonomy): domain Eukaryota; kingdom Metazoa; phylum Chordata; class Mammalia; order Rodentia; family Muridae; genus Mus; species Mus caroli. The sequence goes on along the minus strand of NW_028227267.1, from coordinate 88,928,679 downwards.
TCTAAAGAATTCCAAGAGAATATTTAACTCTTCTTTATCTAGACTTCCTTCCTTTGTCATTTCTTTATGCATATTAGTTACAATGAAGTATGTGGAGTCAACAACACTTCTAATTCTGACTCACTGAAAGATTCACCACTATCTTCCTTTCCCCTTCCCTTCCTTTATCCCTTTGATCTATAAAAACGGGAAGTGAGGGTCACTTCTTCTTCTTCTTCTTCTTCTTCTTCTTCTTCTTCTTCTTCTTCTTCTTCTTCTTCTTCTTCTTCTTCTTCTTCTTCTTCTTCTTCTTCTTTTTCTTCTTCTTCTTCTCCTCCTCCTCCTCCTCCTCCTCCTCCTCCTCCTCCTCCTCCTCCTCTCTCTCTCTCTCTCTCTCTCTCTCTCTCTCTCTCTCTCTCTCTCTCTCTCTCTCTTCCTCTGGAGAAGGAAAAATCTCTCATACTGACATGACATCACATGGAGATCATGCCATATCTAACCTCACGTGAAAAATTAGAGTTGAAATTATGTTATAAATTATTGTATTGTAAGGCTTGAATAAAATATAGATAACCTTCTAGTCATGAGATACTATGCTGAATATGTAGTTTTATATACACAAATATCCCAAATTCTAAAATACTTCTACTCTATACCATTTCATAAACAAAATGTTCAAACTCTGATGACAACTGTAGAGTTATCTGAGGAGAGGTGAAAAAAATAACGCCAACTGACTATGATAATGAAAAAGGTTTATCTAATATAGTCAGATTCATGCAGTTCTGTCATAAAGAAATAAAGACAGAGAAGACAATGTAGGAATTACTGGAGCTGCCACTATAGGTATAGTGACAGAAACACAAGAAAATGAAAGAAATAATTAGGTTTTATTGTTCCCCCCACTTCTTTCCACTATGTTCAGTGAATTTTACTGACTCAAGAGACTGAATGAAGACCTTGTAAGATCAGAAACTATATAAAAATTAACCAAAGAAAGCATTTACTTAGGAGGAGATAAAACAAACAAACAAACCATGCATGCTGTTCTTGGATGCTGTATTTGGTGATAGGATAGATGTACTGTTATTTTTACCTTGAGCTTGATTTTACTCAAGGTTTCCAATATGACATGTCCTGAGTATATTTACATATTTAATTCCTGCATTTATGAAAATAATACATAGCCTTTAAACAATTTTGTTAAGGAAAGTATCCAGTTGTACAGAACTACTTCAAGTTTTTCAGTCGACATTATTTCTATGTTTTTGCATTGCATTTTTTGAGAAATAGCATTTGTCCTTCCTATACTTAAGACTCTAGAAGTTCACAGTGGCAACAATCAATGACAGGAAAAAAAAAAGCAACTAAATAGACTGAGTGCATGCAAACCATACAGAGTTGCACTGAAAGGTGACATATAAAGAAATATAGGAAACATGACAGTCCTTGAGGAGAAGAGGAAGACCCAAATGGCAATCCTGTTGTACTTGATGATACTTGTTTCCTGCACCTGTGGTTGAATAATTTTCCTGCGTATGTGCTCAGTGGGAAAAAAAGACAGCAATAATCCTTTCAGGATTCTCTCATTTATAATACACAATGTTTGCTTACCAGTTATTTCCTATCTGAATTGCTCTATATGAGAAATGCACAGCATAGCCATCATTTTCCTTTAAACTTAGGTTCAGTGGAATACACTGTCTCCCTGCTCAGCAAAATATTTTGTACTAACTTTGGATTCCTAATGAGGCACAGTTCTGTTTCTTTTCATTCTTCTATAAAATTCTTGTGTTTATTTATTTATTTATTTATTTATTTATTTATTTATTTATTTATTTATTTGACTTCATAGATGATCAATGAGTAACAGTAGGGACAGGTGATTCTCCTCCACACTTGGAAACATGCAAGCATTTTGTTACTCAGAGCAGAGACAGAGATGGCTAACCTTTTCCTTGTTCATTTTGCTAGGACCTCAATTTCCTGCTGATTTTCCTAAGAGTTTAGAAGCTAGAACTCTTTTAAGCCTACTCCCCAACGATGACTACCTTAGTGTCCGGTTTTTTTCACAGCAGTACTTAGTGTTGCCTTCATTGTCTTTTTTGTTTATATTGAATTTCTATCCTTCCTCACAGGAGTGCTTCCTTGGATGGTAGGAAGTTTCAATATGCATAATTCTGTGCCTATGTCTAAAACAGTTTTAGGTACATTCTAAGATTTCTTTAATATATTTGCATTACTTACCATCAATTATAAGCACTAGGTAGTATTCTTTAATTTAAATATTTTAAAATCCAGCAGTTACATATTCTAGCAATTCTTAACTATAAGGGTTGGCTTTGATGTGCAGAGGAATGAAGGGACTGAACTATAAAAAAATGGTATTTATCCAGCCTTTAGTGAATGGAGACTGTATATAGGGGATAATTTTCTAGGCCTTCTTTAAAAGTTCATTCATTGATTGATTAATGCATTTAATATAAAATTTAATGTCTTTTATGGACCAATTTGAATATATACAAGGCCATTTCATTCCTAACTCATTTCATAATTATTTTGTAAATAAATGACTAAACATCAATAATTCCAGAGTTTTTTTTAACATAAATAAACATGGGAATAGTTTAATTATTTGGGATAATTTCCTAAATGCCATATTACTTTTTTTTTTTAACATAAGAAGTGTTAACCCGTTGGGCAGTGGTGACACATGCTTTTAATCCCAGCACTTGGTAGGCAGAGGCAGAAAGATTTCTGAGTTGGAGGACAACTTGGTCTAAAGAGTGAGTTTCAAGACAGCTACACAGAGAAAACCTGTCTCGGGAAAAACAAAAGCAAAGCAAAACAAAACAAAACAAAACAAAGCAAAACAAATAGGAAGTGTGAATCCAATTATTAGCTATAAATTCATATTCTGCGAATTGACCATATTTTTAGATAAAACATGTGAATACTAAAACAGAATAAAATAGAATAGAATAAAATATATAAATTTTGAAACTTCACCTTATTTGACAAATTCACATGACAAGAATTGGTATCATTTCATGAATTCTGTTCTTGATGTAAAATATACTATTAATATTAGAACTACAGAGAATGGAATGAAGGTGATATTTCATGTGCTACGCACAGGTGGGCAAGCCTGATATTGCACTGGGAGATATGTCTGGCAGAGGGCAGGAGTGGCTTACAGAGGAGAAAAAATGTCCAAATACTTTATTGGGCACAGGGGTTTCCTCAATGTAGTTTCTGACAAAGTAATTCACAATGTCACCCCATAGAAGCAGTGAATTCCTATGGCATAAGAGGGCAGAAGGAACTTCATTAGACAGAAAATGATGCCAATGTCTAGTGTGTTTACTCAGGAGTAGAGATACACTCCTGCAGTTATGAGAGTAGCTACTGCTGTAATGGTTGGCAATGAGCTAAGATGGATGATGATTAGGGTAGGTCTGATGTTTATGCCTTATCAAGAAATAATTCTCTCCATATTTCATTCCAAAATTTTGGGGAATCCTTGAACTTGGGAATGGAGAAGATGCTAGTAATTAATACACTATTTTCAGAACTGTTTTACTGAAGTTGGAAACTTCAGTAAACTTACAGTGTTGCTTAGTTTTGGTCAACATGACACAAGCTAGAGTCATTTGGTAAGAAAAATCCTAGACTTAAAAGAACATCGCCATCAGATTGGCAACAGACAAATTTGTGGGCATTTAATGATTGACATGAAGTATCCAGTCTACTCTGGGTAGTATCAGTCCTGAGCAGGTGGTCTCGAGTTCTCTGATAGGTAGACTGAGAAACCCATGGGAAGAAGAGCAGTAGCAGGATAACTCCCTGGTCTTTGTTTAAGTTCCTGCCTCCAACTCCTTGGCCTGAGCACCAACTTTAGCTTCCCTCAATAACAGAGTATAAAATGAAATTCTAGTAGTTTTTCCCCTAAGTTTCTTTTGTCTTTTGGCCATTTTTATCACATCAGCAGAGAATCAGACTAAAATATTTTAGAATTATTTTATAATTAATACACACACACACACACACACACACACACACACACACATATATATATATATATATATATATATATATATATATATTAGGCAGTAAGCATTAACATTCTTTTTCTTAATTAGGTATTTATTTCATTTACATTTCCAATGCTATCCCAAAATTCCCCCACAATCTTCCCCACCCACTCACTCCGACTTCTTGGCCCTGGTGTTCCCCTGTACTGAGGCATAGAAAGTTTGCACAACCAATGGGCCTCTCTTTCCACTGATGGCCGACTAGGCCATCTTCTGATACATATGCAGCTAGAGACACGAGCTCCAGGGGTACTGCTTAGTTCATATTGTTGTTCCACCTATAGGGTTGCACACCCCTTTAGCTCCTTGGGTACTTTCTCTAGCTCTTCCATTGGGGGCCCTGTGATCCATCCAATAGCTGACTGTGAGCATCCACTTCTGTGTTTGCTAGGCCCTGGCATAGTCTCACAAGAGACAGCTATATCTGGGTTCTTTCAGCAAAGTCTTGCTAGTGTATGCAATGGGGTCAGCGTTTGGAGGCTGATTATGGGATGGATCTCCAGGTATAGCAGTCTCTAGATGGTCCATCATTTTGTCTCAGCTCCAAACTTTGTCTCTGTAACTCCTTCCACGGGTGTTTTGTTCCCAATTCTAAGAAGGGGCAAAGTATCCACACTTTGGTCTTCATTCTTCTTGAGTTTCATGTGTTTAGCAAATTGTATCTTATATCTTGGGTATTCTAAGTTTCTGGGCTAATATCCACTTATCAGTGAGTACATATCATGTGAGTTCCTTTGTGATTGGGTTACCTCACTCAGGATGATGCCCTCCAGGTCCAACCATTTGCCTAGGAATTTCATAAATTCATTCTTTTTAGTAGCTGAGTAGTACTCCATTGTGTAAATGTACCACATTTTTTTGTATCCATTCCTCTGTTGAGGGGCATCTGGGTTCTTTCCAGCTTCTGCCTATTATAAATAAGGCTGCTATGAACATAGTGGAGCATGTGTCCTTCTTACCGGTTGGAACGTCTTCTGGATATGTGCCCAGGAGAGGTATTGCGGGATCCTCAGGTAGTACTATGTCCAATTTTCTGAGGAACTGCCAGACTGATTTCCAGAGTGGTTGTACAAGTTTGCAATCCCACCAACAATGGAGGAGTGTTCCTCTTTCTCCACATCCTGGTCAGCATCTGCTGTCACCTGAATTTTTGATCTTAGCCATTCTGACTGGTGTGAGGTGGAATCTCAGGGTTGTTTTGATTTGCATTTCCCTGATGATTAGGATGCTGAACATTTTTTCAGGTGCTTCTCAGGCATTCGGTATTCCTCAGGTGAGAATTCTTTGTTTAGCTCTGAGCCCCATTTTTTTAATGTGGCTATCTGATTTTCTGGAGTCCACCTGGCATTAACATTCTTATCAATGTTTCTAAGTGGGTGAGTGAGTCTACTAACATACAGCAAAAGTATGCAAAATTTTGTTCATAATTGGTAAAGACCAAAGATGAAAGCATGGCAAGCATGTAAAAGAGAATCCCCTCAGCCCTAGCATGTACTTGAAAGGATGGTAATAATTGTAACTGGAGAGGCAGAGAACATTGAATTTAATATTATTATTGTTCTTTCTTTAAAAATTGATTAAGGTCATCAAAGATATACACAAATGACTGGTGTGGATAGTTTCTTATATCTTGGGAATGCATTATAATTCATCTTTTTCTATCTATTTAAACCATCTTCCATTGATTTCTTTTCTACTTGATGGGATTGACATTTATTATCAAATGTTTAATATTCTATTATTATCCTCACTTGAAGATTAAAAATATACTTTAAGAAATAGCTTTTCTTATATCTTTATTTCTGTAATCCATTTAAAAATTGTTGGCAATATGCTTTGTTTTTCTTGGTGGCTATCAGACAGAAAGAGGGATAGAGGAGAAAGAGAGAGAGAGAGAGAGAGAGAGAGAGAGAGAGAGAGAGAGAGAGAGAGAGAGAGAGAGAGAGAGAGAGAGAGAGAACATTGGGTGTCTTATAATCCAGAGAAATACATTTTCCACAGCTGTAGATGTTCTCAGTCTTAGATGAAGGGGTCAGTATGTCATAATCAGGCTGTGGTGAAGGTTGTTTTACAGGTTACAGAATACATTTTACATTCTCATAGGCAAATAAAAACCTACTCACTGTTTGCAGTCTGTTTTATAAAGACAAACATTGTGTTCATGAGAACTCATATCATCTAATTATTTTCTAAACACATCATTTCCTACTAGATGATTTTCACGCTTAGGATTTCTTTCTTTTTCTTCCCAATTTTTTTATTTGATAATTTTTTTATTTACATTTCAAATGCTATCCTGAAAGTCCCCCATAAGCTCCCCCCGCCCTGCTCCCCTACCCACCCATTCCCACTTCTTGGCCCTGGTGTTCCATCTTTGGGAAGAGAGGCCCGTTGGTCTTGCAAAGCTTAGGATTTCAAAGTGGATTCTGAAAGAGAGAAAAACTCAACACATCATAATGACAGTATTGTGAATCTCTCTGTACTTTGTGAAAAAAAAAAAGTGTTTTCTGGATGATGTAATCACTGCTCTTAAAACTTTCAGCCTTTATTATTTTAAAAGCAGTGCTACAATATATGGAAAAACACAGAGGATTAGGCTCCTGCCACATGTGCTTTCTCGGATTCCAGTGCAGGAGGCTATACTAGTAAAAATCCAAAATGAAAATTTGCCCTTGCCTTTTCTTTGCTCTGAGCAGTTTTGGAATGAGCTAACCGTTAAGTCATATTTGTAATTGCCTGGACCTGCCTAAGGGAGTGAGTTGCTGCTAATAAATATCTGTCCAATTGAATTACCAAGACGTGATTTATTCCTACAATGTTTTCAAATTTATATTTTTGAAAGCATCAAGATGGGAGGGAGGTAAAACGTGGCATCCTGGTTCCATCTCTATAGGTCTGAACGAAGCTATGCTATGCTGATTGAAACCTGTCAAGTCTGCTTTCCAGGAAGGCATATGGTAAATAGGACTTTACACCACATAAACAAGGTACTTTGACTCTTTCCTGTTTCCTTTTGAATCTAATATCACACTGCTGGAAGAGACTGGATTCTTTGTCCTAGGTAAAGATCACTTCTGTTGTGATTCACTATATTAAAATAGTCTTATCTTTATCTGAAAACTAATACTCCAAGGTTCCATATGTTTAATCTTTTAGATTCAAAGTAATAAACAACTCTTTCAATATTATCATTTTTGTAAATAATAATCCTCAAATATTGAAGTTTTTTTCAGTCTTATTAAGCTTTTTTGGCATTAAATATGTGTGGTTAATACTTACAATCAAAGTTTTCCTATATGTTTAATTGAAGCAACAAATCTTAGCAATAATATCGCAAACATAAACAAGTATCAACATGCTATCAAAAAAAGATTTTTTGCATGAAAATATTTATAGTAATTTATTAATATTAATAATGCTCAAAGATTCAAAGAACATATATATCCATTATTAGTAAATTAAATACCAAATTGTGGTAAAGATTTTAGTTAAGCAAAGCAGTATAGTATCTATTTCGCAGAAAGTATTTTCTTTGGCAAACATTCATCACCTTTGTATGAAAATCCTGGCCTAGACCTAGACTGTTGGACTCTCCTAATATGCCAATATGTCCCAAAATATTTTCTATAAGTTATAAAACATTTTTAACAGTGGGTGAAATTGGAGGGAGTACTGGGAAAGGCACCTGGAATGGGGGTGCATCTCTGGAAAGAGCTAGAAACCCAGCACAAGGAAAACTCCCAGGAATCTACAAAGGTGATGCTATGAATACAGAGCCTGAACTGACCATATCCTGGTATCAGGCAGGAGTTCTACTTGAGAGCCTAACACCAATCCAGCCACAAAACCTTTTATCTACAATTTGTTCTCCTTAAAATTTGTTCTGGGGTAAAACTGACACAGAAATTGTGAGAGTGGTCAAACAATGACTGGTCCATCTTGAGCCCCATGCCAGGAAGTCCACACCTGGCACTTCCTGGAGGGCCAGGACCCAGAGGCTCAATAGCTCCCAGACCTAGGATAGAAGATTTTTCCTAATGTTATTTTGTTATTCTCAACCTTGTCATCAGAGGAGCTTCACCCAGTCACTGAAAGAAACTGAAGCAGATACCCACACCTAAACATTAGGTGGAGCTAGGAAATGCTGCTGAAGAGGCAAGGAAGGATTGTAGGAGAAAGAGGGATCAAGAGCACCAAAAGACAACCCACAGAATCAACCGACCTGGGCCCATAGGAGCTCATAGACACTGAACCAAACTTGAGGGAGCCTGCATAGGACAGACCTGGCCCTCTGCACAAATGTTACAGTGCTTTAGAAGGCTCTTCTTTTCACACTCCTAACAATGGCAGCAAGAGCTGTCTCTGACTCTTTTGCATGTTTTGGGGGCCTGTGTTCCTCTTACTCAATTGCCTTATCCAGCCACAAGAAGAGGGGAGATGGTTAATCTTACTGCTATTTGCTATGTCAAGATTGATTGATATACATGGAAGCCTTGCCCTTTTCTAAAGATAAATGAGAGGTGGGTAACATTGCAGAAAGAGGAGGGAAGAGGGAGAAAGAGAGAGGGCCAAGGGAGAGGGAGAGAGTGTGGAGGAAGAGAGAGAGATGGGGGAGAGGGAGAGAGAGAATGCATTTATTTAAATATAGAAGCTGGATCATATCTCTGATTTCCTGATAGTACTGAAAGTGTTTGGAACAACACTGTGGTGCTCTACCATGGGAAATTCATTTTGTGGATATCTTAAGATTTCAGCAATTGTTGGCCATAAACAAAGCAATTTTGAACTATGGGAAACCGAGTAGTTCTGAGAATGGGTGAAGTAGTCTCTTCCAGGGAAAGATTGTAAGCACTGATTATCTACGTGGTCTGAAAATATACATCTGGGTGACATTATAAAGACTGGACAAGTTGTATTATGTTTATACATAGACATGTGTAACAAAAATTAATAAAAAAGAAGGGTATGAATTTGATGAATTTGAAACAGAACAAGGAAGCATCCACAAGAGAGTTTAGAGAAAATAAAGAGAATTTATATTATAATTTTAAATCTAAAAGACATAAAAACAATGATACCATGAAATTCTTAGGCAAATAGATGGAATTAGAATATATCATCCTGAGTGAGGTGACCCAATCACAAAAGAACACACATGGTATGCACTCCCTGATAAGTAGATATTAGCCCAAAAGCTCGGCATATCCAAGATGCAATTCAAAGACCACATGAAGCTCAAGAAGAAGGAAGTACAAAGTATGTCAGCTCTTTGCCAGTAGGTCCAGGCAAGAAGAGAGAACCCTGTGTTGCTGGGTCTCTCAGCATGATGGCATATGTCCATGGCCCAAAAGAAACACACTGGGCTGGGAGTCTTGTCAAAGCAGGAACTTGCTTTAATGTGGCAGCAATTTTCTTATATAGGCAGGGCAAAGAGGTGAGGATAGAAATATGGGGGTGAGAGGACTTATGAGGTGGTGTGAGATGACAAGGGGTATGGAGTGGTCTGATGGGGCCTATAAGAAATTGATAGGGCCTGTTGACTGAAGCCAGATATAGCTGTGTCCTGTGAGGCTTCGCCAGTGCCTGGCAAATACAGAATTGGATGGTCACAGACATCCATTGGATGGAGCCCAAGGTTCCCAATGAAGGATCCAGAGAAATACCCAGGGAGCTGAAGGGGACTGAAGCCCCATAGAAGGAACATCAATATGAACTAACCAGTGCCCCCAGAGCTCCTTGGAACTATACCATCAATCAAAGATAACACATGGTAGAACTTGTGGCTCTAGCTGCATATGTACCAGAGGATGGCGTAGTAGGTCATCAATGGGAGGAGAGGCCCTTGGTCCTGTGAAGACTCTATGCCCCAGTGTAGGGGAATGCCAGGACCAGAAATGGGAGTGGGTGGGTTGGGGAGCAGGGGGAAAGAGGAGGTGAAAGGGGATTTTTGGAGTGGAAACTAGGAAAGGGGATAACATTTGAAATGTAAATAAAGAAAATATCTAATTAAAAAAGTAGGAATCTAAAAAAAAAAAAAAAAAGAATTAAAAAAAAAAAAAAAAAAAGAAATTGATACCTCAGCAGTAGCTAGGCAGAGGCAGTCATATTCAGGTAGGTAGATCGTGCTGAGTCATTTTCACACTTGATCTTAGCCAAAAGGCCGAGAAGCGATGCTGAGTCATTTTCAAGTAGAAGTGAATGACGGGTCTTGAAAAATGAGCCAGGCTCTGGTTTGTCCTCAAGGCCCAAACCCAGACCAAATAGGGCCCAACAAAAGTGTGGGTGCTTCGGTCTTTCTTAGAAGGGAAGACAAAATACTCACGGGAGCAAATATCGAGACAAAGTGTGGACAAGAGTCTGGAAAGGCCATGTAGAGACTGCTCCACCTGGGGATCCATCTCATATACAGTCACCAAATCCAGACACTATTGTGGATCTTCAAAACAGAAACAAATGCAAATGGAAATATGGAATGCACATGATATAGGAGGATTAACTTTTGCAAAGATATTATGTAGCTTAAATGACCTATTGCACACAAGTGTGACATACCTTGAATTCTCACAGTCACTCTGTATCTATTTTCTTTTGTTGATACTTTTTACTCCCTGACAGTGTTTCTTCCAATAGTTCTTGTGTGCTGCAACAGTGATTTCAGTCCTACTATAATCCAATCCTTTTACTATCTCATCCTTTAATTTTAGATTATAAAAATAAGCTTGCGTCATCATTTGTTTCATACACATTGAGGGTGCACATGATCTCACTGTTATTGGTTGACTATTTTATGTTAATTATAATTCACCAGAACTTTTTGGTCGAAGTGTGTGAAAAATGAATAGTAATTCAGCAATGAAATCATCTATGTTTTAGATAACATGGAAAGTAAAAAAAAATCATATTTACTGTTTGGAGCTCAACATATAAATCATAATCAGATACACATATGAATGGATGCATATTTTCATTAAACTCATGTATTTTAATGATGACTTTCCAAAAAATTGTACTTATAGTCTGCTTATTCTTTGATGTTTTAAAGGAATATTAGACAAATGCTTATGGTTATAACTGTGTTTTGTAGTATGCTACATATTTTTCCTAATGTACTGGTTTTGTATTTTTTATTTTACCCAATTGCTCATTAAAATTTTCTGAATGATTAGCCAGGTGTGTTGCCAATAAATATCCTATGGTATAGACAGTTTTCAGATAATTTCATTTTTCTTCAGATTATCCATGTATTAATATTAACCATGCAAGCTGAAACATGCGGTAGACTTTATATTTGATGACTTTAGTTTGAAGAATTATAATACATATAAAGGTGTACAGGTGTATAGATGTTTTCTGATATTACTTTATTTTTTAAGTGCTGAATATTAATAATATGCTTAATATTGATTTTAGTGAGCATATTCACCAGCACATGATCCTGGAAGGGGGCCAAGCCAACAGCAGCGAAGCTATGCTTGCTCCAGTGCAGCTCCACTGGAATATACAAGTGTAAAAAAGGATGGCAGGATACCTGGCCAGCTGTTGGATGTTGAGCTGATGGGGAAATTTTTCAAACAGGGCAAACTAAAGGAACATGCAGCAGACATATTAAAGAACAATTTCAAGTAATGAAGCATGGCTGAAAAATACCAGGGAATCACACCAGGGGAACAACCAATGCAGTGTGGAGCAATCAGAGCAGCAAAGGTGTGCAGCCAGGTGAAGCAGCAGCATTTCAGACAAGGAGAGAGTTTTATAAGAAACAGCACTCTCCCAATCAAAGGACATTGTTCACCTGCACTCTTGGAGTAAGCATGGCTGAATTCTATACTCTGCAGTAATATAAAAACACTTAAAATATATATTTTATACAAAAGAATATCAAACAATTCCTGTTTCTGATTATGCGGTGTTTAGATTCCAAAAGTTCATATGTGATGGCTAATAACATATACTACTATATAATAAAATACATGTTTAGTAAGTGTTGCTAAATGAATGCCTTAGGAAAATATGTGAGTGGGGGAATATATTTATTATTTCAGTTTTCTGAAAGGTCATTTCTTCTGTGATGGGTATGGTACAATGATGATAAGAGCAGCCTTACTAGGCTGTCCATCCAAGAAGAGAAATTATATTTGCACTAGGCACATTCCAAATATCTCGGAGTGCAGTTGCAGTCTCTGTACACTGACACTCATAGACCTACTTGAGCACATTGTTCAGAAACACTTAGAACAGTGCCTAGTCAGGTAGAAACTACTAGTAGTTTTGATTCCTGAATGTTCTATATAAAATCAACATTAATTGAGTAGTTGTCAGGCACACTTTATGTGCCTAGAGGATATGAGGAACTAATGAAAACTGGATGTAATGTGGTTTTAAGGTCAGCATATTTCTTACATGGAAGAAATTAAAAATGTCAATGAAAAATGCAGGGAAATATTGAAAATTGAACTAAATTTTGTTATGAATCACTTTGGGTGATGGGTCATGCTTGAACTCTCTCTGGTGCTTCTATATCTCAGCTTTGTCTGCCTGGTGTAATTTTGGAAAAAAGTCCTCTGAATGAATTATGATAGAATTAATAACATACTATACGCAAAAATTAATTCCCACTGTCCTCATTTACTTAACAAAACACGTAATTTAAATCTAATAAATTTGGGAGAAATTTTATTGTCTATATAGATAAGAAAAGTAATTTTGTTGAAAAGATTAAGCATTTTTTAACCTAAGGCATTAAAGAAGCTTAATTTTATTCTTATTATTAATTGTACATCTAAAGCATAATGCTGTATAAATAGTTAAATAACTACTTTTTTCTTTTTCTAAGAAACATGAAAGTTTTATAAAAATATTTTTTAATTTCAGAAAATTCCATGTTTGACCTGATATAAATAAAACATTGCGTCTTTCTTGCTCCTCATTTATACCATTAAACTATTAAGTTACATTTGTTTTGGAAATGTTTGTTTTTCTATAATAACACTGATGTTATAAAAAGAGGCAAATTTGTTGGTTTCTTACGTGAATAAAATAGAAATTTAAACATTTATTATTATTATTTTTTTTTTTTTTGGTATGTGGACCGATGATTTTGCGGATGAAAAATGCTTTTTCTGATGTAGTTTCAGTTTCAACCACATGCAACTTGCTGCCTTCTACAAAATGTTTAAAAATTTGATTACAAATAGGAAACACACACCTATGGTCACTTGCTCTTCGACAAGGGAGCTAAAACCATCCAGTGGAAGAAAGACAGCATTTTCAACAAATGGTGCTGGCACAACTGGTTGTTATCATGTAGAAGAATGCGAATCAATCCATTCGTATCTCCTTGTACTAAGGTCAAGTCTAAGTGGATCAAGGAACTTCACATAAAACCAGAGACACTGAAGCTTATAGAGGAGAAAGTGGGGAAAAGCCTTGAAGATATGGGCACAGGTGAAAAAAATTCTTGAATAGAACAGCAATGGCTTGTGCTGTAAGATCGAGAATCGATAAATGGGACCTCATAAAGTTGCAAAGCTTCTGCAAGGCAAAAGACACCATCAATAAGACAAAAAAACCACCAACAGATTGGGAAAGGATCTTTACCTATCCTAAATCAGATAAGGGACTAATATCCAATATATATAAAGAACTCAAGAAGGTGGACTCCAGAAAATCAAATAACCCCATTAAAAAATGGGGCTCAGAACTGAACAAAGAATTCTCACCTGAGGAATACCGAATGGCAGAGAAGCACCTGAAAAAATGTTCAACATCCTTAATCATCAGGGAAATGCAAAACAAAACAATCCTGAGATTCCACCTCACACCAGTCAGAATGGCTAAAATCAAAAATTCAGGTGACAGCAGATGCTGGCGAGGATGTGGAGAAAGAGGAGCACTCCTCCATTGTTGGTGGGATTGCAAGCTTGTACAACCAGTCTGGAAATCAGTCTGGCAGTTCCTCAGAAAATTAGACATAGTACTACCGGAGGATCCAGCAATACCTCTCCTGGGCATATATCCAGAAGATGTCCCAATCAGTAAGAAGGACACATGCTTCACTATGTTCATAGCAGCCTTATTTATAATAGCCAGAAGCTGGAAAGAACCCAGATGCCCCTCAACAGAGGAATGGATACAGAAATTATGGTACATTTACACAATAGAGTACTACTCAGCTATTAAAAAGAATGAATTTATGAAATTCCTAGCCAAATGGATGGACCTGGAGGGCATCATCTTGAGGGAGGTAACACAATCACAAAGGAACTCACACAATATATATTCACTGATAAGTGGATATTAGCCCAAAACTTATGATACCCAAGATATAAGATAAAATTTGCTAAACGCATGAAACTCAAGAAGAATGAAGACCAAAGTGTGGACACTGTGCCCCTTCTTAGAATTGGGAACAAAACACCCATGGAAGGAGTTACAGAGACAAAGTTTGGAGCTTTGATGAAAGGATGGACCATCTAGAGACTGCCATATCCAGGGATCCATCCCATAATCAGCTTCCAAACGCTGACACCATTGCATACACTAGCAAGATTTTGCTGAAAGGACCCAGATATAGCTGTCTCTTGTGAGACTATACCGAGGCCTAGCAAAAACAGAAGTGGATGCTCACAGTCAGCTATTGGATGGATCACAGGGCTCCCAATGGAGAAGCTAGAGAAAGTACCCAAGGAGTTAAAGGGATCTGCAACCCTGTAGGGGGAACAACATGATGAACTAACCAGTACCCCGGAGCTCTTGTCTCTAGCTGCATATGTATCGAAAGATGGCCTACTCGGCCATCACTGGAAAGAGAGGCCCATTGGACTTGCAAACTTTATATGCCCCAATACAGGGGAATGCCAGGGCCAAAAGAATGGGAATGGGTGGGTAGGGAAGTGGGGGAGGTATGGGGGACTTTTGGGATAGCATTGGAATTATAATTGAGGAAAATACGTAATAAAAATATTAAAAATTAAAAAAAAAACAAATAGGAAACAATTCATTTTGAATATTACTTTGGTTTGCCTGTTGTTCAAAGGTTTTATATTTTTAAGTCTTGTGCTACTTTCAAATCATCTTTCGAATACACCCTTTATGTTGTCCTTAACAGAGAGTCTGATGGCCTCAGGTAAATTAAGAACTGTCATTGAAAATTCCTATTATCTGGAAAGTGGTAGCTGATATAAAGTTATAGTTGAGAAGACTGAAAGCAAATGTGATGATGGGAGGTAATATCTAGTCCACAATTGAGCTCCCACAGCATTCCTGTTAATGTGGCTAAAGTTTATTTTAAGATGTTTAGTGACTTTTCCGTATCTGCCTCATTAGTAAAACATGCCTCATTCCGCATGGTTTGATTCACCTTAGAATGAAAAAAGCCTTCAAAATATTCAAAATAAATATAACAGTTCAGTTCTACATGTCCAGTTTTAACATTAGGGTCTATCGTTAATACTTGTTTCTAAAATTTGTCACGTTGTGAGAATGTCACTTCTAATCATACTATTCAAATCACATTTTCTTTAGTCTTTATTCCTAGATTTAAGGAATTAACACTGCATTCATCTTCATGACTTCCAAAGCCTCATGACTTCCATGACTTCATTGAGTTCTCTTTACAGGTTCAAATTTTTAAGGCAGAGTACACAACTACAAAATGAGAAGAATTTAGCTTTTTAAAAGTTAGCCATTGCTGCATGCGCCTTTCCATAGTCTTAGCTATGGCCTGTAAATTAAAGAGAAATTCAAGCTATATAAGGACAGGGTTTAAAATTTCATTATTAATAACTCAATTAAAATTTGTCTCTAGTGAGACTACGCCGGGGCCTAGCAAACACATAAGTGGATGCTCACAGTCAGCTATTGAATGGATCACAGGGCCCCCAGTGGAGGAGCTAGAGAAAATGCCCAAGGAGCTAAAGGGATCTGCAACCCTATAGGTGGAACAACATTATGAACTAACAAGTACCCTGGAGCTCTTGACTCTAGCTGCATATGTATCAAAAGATGGCCTAGTAGGCCATCACTGGAAAGAGAGGCCCATTGGACTAGCAAACTTTATATGCCCCAGTACAGGGGAACGCCAGGGCCAAAACGTGGGAGTGGGTGAGTAGGGGAGTGGGGGGGGAGGGTATGGGGGACTTTTGGGATAGCATTTAAAATGTAAATGAGGAAAATACCTAATTAAAAAAATTACAACTACTGAGGCTGGAGAGATTTCTCTGTAGTTAAGAGTGCATGATATGTGAACTCAAACTCACTTGTGACAAAGATGTAATGACAACTAACAATTTCTGAAGAAGAGGCTCCCAAAGCGCTGTCCCCTAATTGACTATGCAATACCAAGTAGTCAGCCATAAAAATGCTTAACAGATTCAGCAGGTGGTGTTAATGTGGTGAGCATGTGTGTTTGTGTGTGTGTGTGTGTGTGTGTGTGTAGCTACTAAAGAAATAGATCCCAAAAGTATGAAAATGCACAAATGCTTATTTATAGAAAGTCTTGTAGGGAGAAGGAAGGGAAAATGTTAATAATTTCTTCATTTGGAAAAGTTCCAAAACTAAATGTAAGTGTGTGTGTGTGTGTGTGTGTGTGTGTGTAATGTTTTATATATAAAATATAAATATATTTATATAATATATTGCACTTATATAAATATATTTTTAAATGATTCATGGGAGTGTAAGACATCTTTCATAGTATTTTATTCAAGGTTGTTTACCAAGTGAGTAAAAAGAATGTTCACAATTATTTTTAATAGTGCTGATAACTAAACATTTACCCATTTCACTATAATACTGCATTAATTTGTTCTCTAGGTGATAAATGCAACCTGTAAAAACAGTTTGGTATAAAGTTTTGGTAATTTTATAATGGGAAATAATGACTTAGTACTTCAAAACCAAATTTTGAAAATTACAGTATTTTTAGTAATGTATGATTTTACAGTTTTTATTTGAACACCTTTAGTCTCTTAACTCTAACCACTTTTAAGGCTTTGCCTTGTTCTTTGTTTCCATGAGTAGAGTCCATATTGATGATTAATTATCTACAAATGTTTTCTCTTCCCATGGTGTTCTTCCTTTTTGATTTCTATACTATAGTTTTCAGGAATTTACTAGAAAGCTTAACATTAATTAGAAGATAAATAAAATATAATAAATTGCCATTATTAAACAATATTTACGGACACCATATTATGAAATAGGTAATATTTGAGGCCCTGCCATGAAGATGTTGAGAGTTTCAAATATAGAAATAGTTAATTTCAAAGTGAATATAATATTCCAAATGTATAAAACACACAATTAAAAGATGATTCATATGATATATGTTAAATGAAAATTTCTACTTGTATTTAAAACAACAGACATTTTGAACATAAGCAGAGGATGGCAGGAGTTGTGGCAAACATTTCTGAGAAGTGTCCATTTTAGCTAATCTAAAGGAAGTTGAAATGCAAGCTACTCACAACCCTCAGAATGGAAGATTGCAGGCCTAGGACACTTGTGGAATAGAGGAACAGAACCAGAAACATCCTTGGGATAAAAAAGAAAAAGAGAGAGAGAGAGAGAATGAACTTAGGTTCTTTATTGTTATTAATCATTTTATTAGTTTACATTTCAAATGGTATCCCCCTTCCCTGTTTTCCCTCCAGAAACCCCCATTCCATCCTCCCTTTCCACCCTCCCCTTTGCCTCTATGAGGGCACTCCTGCACACACTCACCCACACAGCCTTTAAAGGCTAGGCTTACAACCAAAATAGAAACTAAGTTCTTTTTTAAGTGACAGAGAGATATGAGAAGATAGATAAAAGAAAGACAATCATTTCTCCTTAGATGTTGTTTCACAGATTTTTGTGTTTCTAATTAGAAAACAAGACACAGAGGGCTTTGAAAAACTATGTGCAACCATAATTCTACACTTTTGGACAAATTACTGCGGATAATCTTTTAGTAAAAGACACAGGCACAGAAGCGACAGGAGAGGTTTAGATCCAGATGGTAAAGACACTAAGGTGAGAAGTGTGTAAATTCTCTATCTGTTAGACCCATAGCATTACTGACAGTGATTTAGGGGTATTGGCTTCTGAGAAAATAAAATGTATGTCTTGATTTCTGACCGGGAAAATCAAAGGACACAATGCATCTTAACTGAAGTGGGTATAACTACCTAAAGGACAAGAAAGTCAAATGAAACAACCATCAGTGTGGGCATCCTAACTTTAAATGCTCGAAATGTAATGACTTTCAAATGCCTTTGTCTTGCTCTTTCCTTTACTGCTTATCTTGGTTTATATTTTTGTGATAAAGCAGTGCATATGACGGTATTTAAATATTATTTTATATACACTTCCATTCTACCTACTTACTATTACTGTCATCATGCAAAGAAGTTATGTAAGTTTTTTTTTTTTTTTAATTTGGAAATTCACAATCTAAAGCACTATTATGTATGGATCTGTCATATGAACAAAAAGCAAGTATCCCAGTGATATCTGTTTCTCTTCCTGTGATTTCCACTCTTTCTTCTTCTTTTCTTCCCCTCTCCCCCTTTTCCCTCCTTTGGATTTTTTTCTATGTGTCACTCACACTCTGGACACGTTTCTTCAAAGCAGCCATGCCTCATTCTATGTGAAATGCTAACTTTTCTTATGAATTTCTTTTATGATTTTTCCATATTAAAAATCTCCTCCAAAACTTGAAGGTTGTTTGAATAAGATGCCAGATGAAACACAATCATTGGACTCATATTTGACAATAAACTGTATCATATCATAACAGTGTTTGAGCCAAGTTTACTCTTTCCTTTGAATCTGTTGAAGAAACTAAATTTGACTTAGTGAAGGAGTTGTTTTGAAGTGAGGTATGGTGTCTCACATATATCATTCAAGCTTATGGGATGTTGAAGTAGATTGTTTTCTTTGTGTTCAAAAACCGGCCTCAACTACATAATTGTGACATATATATATATATATATATATATATATATATATACACATTATACAATATATATATATATATTGTATGTATATGTATAAATATATATGTATATGTGTGTGTGTGTGAGTACCATTTATTCTTTGGCTCTTTGCTTGTACTGTTTTCATTTAACTCTTTTTTTCCTGTGAACTTTCTATTTCTTCCCAATTTCTCTTAATTGAGGTTATTATTACTGTGATGAAATGCCCTGATGGACAAACCTTGGAAGTAAAGGTCATAGTTCATTGGGTGATGTCAAGGCATAGCTCAAATTTAGTAGGTATCTGGAAGCATACCAGATTTGGAGGCCATAGAGCCGTGTTGCTTATTACTGGCTTGGTACTATGGGCTTGCTCAGTATGCATTTGTAGAGACTGAGGACCACCAACCCAGTGTAGTAATCATAGCTGGACCTTCCTAAATTAGTTCTTAGTTGAGAACATGTTCTATGTACTTGATACAGATCAATCTTATAGAGGCATTTTTCTCTGCCAAGGTTGCCTCCCTCAGATGACTCTAGCATGTGTCATGGTGATGTGGGCCTATTCAGTAGATTATTGCAAAATAGTCACACAGAAAATTCCTTAGGGTCATGTTCAGTTGCATATGGAGGCTCTAATGCAAGCTTCCTTATATAAAGAAAGCTCATATAGCTTTGATATGAAGGCTGATAATGATAATAGCCTTTTGCTGCTCCTTTCTGTTTTCTTTTCATAAACCTTTCAAGCGTTTCCTTTGTAAAAATTAGATCTATTTATAGGGTCCCTTAACATTCAGGTATTAAATAGTGCAAAAAATTATCCAGAGACTTTATATTGGCCATTATTTGACCATGAAGAATTTTCCTGCTACAAGTGATACTGGTTGTCAAGTGTTATGATGAATTACGGATTAACAGAAAAAAAAATACTCTGAGAGCACCTGCTTTATATAGTAACACAGGATATTGTCAATGTTATAGGT
The DNA here is from genome assembly GCF_978045245.1 of Mus caroli. Classification (NCBI taxonomy): domain Eukaryota; kingdom Metazoa; phylum Chordata; class Mammalia; order Rodentia; family Muridae; genus Mus; species Mus caroli. The sequence goes on along the minus strand of NW_028227267.1, from coordinate 88,908,666 downwards.
TGCAACAACAACTTGAGTGTAAGACTCTACTACTGATTAAACCATATAGTTATGCTATAATAATAGAGAAATATAGCTTATATTTAATTGAAAATCCCACCTCTACTGACTAGACTAGTGCTATAAGTTGCTGTAAATATGATGGACGGCATGGGGGGGGGAATGAAGCATCTTTCTTACTATATACCCTGTGTGCTACAGTAATGACATGCCTGCAAAATAAGACCATTGCGACAATAGTGGCCCAAGTGATATAGGAATAAGCAACTACATTTTAATCTTCTTTTTTTTTTCCTTTTTTAAAAATTTTATTTTATTTAAGGCCTTCTCCATGAGATGGGACCCCTTCTTGGCACTTTTCATAAAGCTAAGATCCTGAGATTAGATAGGTCACTAGATAAAGCTCAACGTTTAAAAGAAATCACTCTTATTCTGATCAATAAAATGACTGTTAATGGCATAATAATATATCCATAAATCAGTGCATTCAATCACATTAGATAAACGTTTCCTTGAAATATTAGATAGTAATTAACACAAAAATCGCAGTAGGACAATGGGAAGAGAATGAAAGACATTGATATCCTCTACCATAAATTAGATGTCTATATGACACCACTTCACTCAAAGATTAGGGATCTAGAGGAAGAGGAGCTGGAATGATTAAAGGAGCAGGAGATGCTAGGTGAGTATTTCAGCCACAATAAGGCTAGTAGATACACATTCAAACTCACCAAGATTGTGACAACACACACTAGACCTAGCATAAACTCAGGCCAGACATAAACACAGCATAGCAAAAGTTTCATAAGCCATGCAAAATTGATATATGCAAAGAAAAGAATTGGCTCTCTTCAACTGAGTGACATTGAGCTTATCAACCACACTCCAGGGCAGTCCACATCATTAGAAGTAGATTGCCAGTACTAATCAGACTACAATTTTGTGTCTGTGTGCTTGGTTTACTGTTTTGTGTTGGTGGTTATGGTGTTTTCTTGTTTTAGATGGGGACAAAAATGAAATTAGGAGGGGAGGGTTATAGGGGAGGATCTAGGGGAGGAGAAAGACTATGACTGAATTAAATTGTGGAAAATTCGCAAACAAAAATATGTAAAATATATTATCAATACGGTTCAAGAGGCGTTTTTAAACTAATGTTCATTTTTCTGTTTTTATATTTCTTCTCATTATTTCTAGGTTAATTTGTCTATCATAAATCAAATGACTTACTACATATGCCATATCATTGGGTTTTTCCTCTGAAAGAATTTCCTAACTCCATCCTTCTACTACAGCATGTAGAATGAATCTATCTCCAGGTTAATTTCACACATGAAAATACATATTTTATTTGTTTAAATAGAAGTTTTCACATTTGCTTTTCTGTGTTTTAAGATTTGTTAATTCTAGGTTTGGTAGTTTTCAAAGGAAAGATCTGAATAAAAAAAAGAAAAACCACTTTTTTTGAGGGTGTGGTGTAATTTCTTCTACTTTCAACAACCGTTTCCATCTTTCAGTATAAATGTGTCATTGTAACACTTCAGGTAACAACAAGTCTGCATATTTATAAGTATAATAAAATTACACTTTACTCTTTATGCCTGAAATTATATGCAAGATAGACTCCACATGAGATAATGTAATAAAATCAAAATTTCTGTGACAGAAGACTTTCTAGGAGACCACTTCTGCTCAGTTGTTGACAACTATGCATGCTACTCATTTTCAATGCAATCAGCAGTCAATCTTTTCTGCTATTTATTCCTACTATGAGACACTAATTAAATTCCCCTTTGCCTGATTCTTTTCATATACCACATGAGTAGCAGGTAAAGTCAATTTGTGAACTTATTGTCCTTGACACACTGTAGAAGTGTTTCCAGCTGGAACTGATTATGTTTAATCTTCTTTGTTACCCAGGTAAAAAAAAAAATCCAAAATGATAACAATAAATAATTGCAGGCCTAACTTTATTTAAATCCATTCTACTACTGTTATGGAACAATGCAGATAAATAACAAAGGCTCTATAAGTGTGCAAAGACCGTTCCCCCAGCTGTAATTATTTTCTTGCATGAGACATAGTCCCTCTGCAGCAGGTAACAGATAAATCATTTTTAAATATGAGAAAGTGAATTGAGTCACTCATGATCCTTTGAGGAAATAAATTAGAAACTGGGAAGTATAAGCTTTTCTCTGCATGTAAAGTAAAAGTGCTGATATTTTATTGGTTTCGTTGGTTGGGTATCTGAAAACCATTTGGAGTTTTTCTTATAATAGATTCTACAAATGTGAATCTTGTCATCTTGCTATAGTGATCATGTATCATACACAGAGGAAATTTAATTCATATACATGGGTGAAATTTTTGGTATTTTCATTTTGGTTATTGTAAGTAAATATATGTCTTGTAAGAATATTATTAAAACAATTATGATCATATTATTTAGAGACTATACAACTGTAAGTAGTATTTACATGTTCATAGAGAGAGTACATGATTTTATGTGCTTTTTAAAGATCTGACTAAAATACTACTTTTTAAACATTAACATTTGTAGAGTTATTATTTATTTATTTATTTATTTATTCTTTGGACATGCATATAATGTATTTAAATTGCATTCAAAAAATGCATCATTTCCAGATGTCCAAATATATTTACTTTTTTTTTTTTTAGTTATTGATAGGTTTGTATGTCTTTTTTTCTTTTTTTTAATATTTTTTATTACATATTTTCCTCAATTACATTTCCAATGCTATCCCAAAAGTCCCCCACTCCCCCCCCCACTTCCCTACCCACCCATTCCCATTTTTTGGCCCTGGCGTTGCCCTGTACTGGGGCATATAAAGTTTGCATGTCCCATATGTCTTATGTGGAAAAGTACACATGAGTGCTGCAGCTCAATGGATTAGAAAATAGGATCCATACTTGGATGTGATGTCATAGTGAGAATTGAATGATTCAGTGTGGATGCTAGGAACCCAACTCAGTTCCTGCATCACTATTCTGCGCTGTAGCTCATTGGCATACCCACTTAATCATATCTTCAGCCCCCTTGCCTTAACCCCATCATTATTTATAAGACTATTTAAAGACAAGATTATTTAAAGAAAATTATTATTAATAATTAATAATTATTTAAGACAAGATTATTTAAAGAAAAGCTCAACTAATTTCAATCAATGAGAGCTAATATTTCAGAAAAAGTTACAAACATCTCATAATTTACTTTTATAAAGAAGGAATAGAGAGTGTTGGTCTATAGAAACTTGTTGCAGTCGACCAGCAGCTCGAAAGGAATGGTTCAACTGAGATGGCAACTCGGGCTGAAAGAGAGGAACTAGACAGGCGGATGAAAGAACGGAGCCAAGTCAAGGTCACTCTGATCAAAGCTCAATTTTACTGTTTCAACACTCAGTTATGAAGGAAGGGGGAGGGGATCCGATTCCCGCCAAATAATCTTGGGGTCCAGTAGCAGGGTGAGCATGTGTGGCTCCAAACAGCAAAGCAGCATGGTCCAGCAGTGGGCGTGGCAGAATGAATAAGCAGGAAGCTCCACCCCTGAGCAAGCAGGTTTCAGGCTGGGGGAGGGGAGACTACAGAAACTAATTTGGGTATGTGAATTTTAATCATAAAGAAGAAGTGTAGACTTTATATCTGCCGTCACTAGGAATCTTTTCTAGGGTCACTCTTAAGGATTCCTAGGAATTTTCATTGTACTAGATTTCTACCATGCCCCTAAAATGTGCCTCCTTTTGTGGATAGCCCTGGGGCTAATTATATTTGATGTTAATTCCATTCTCCTGTGAGTGGTTGCAAACAAGGAATGAGTCAACCCTCTGGTGATTTCCTGTAAACCTGCTTCCCACCTTAATTTGTAAAATAAAGGAGAGCTGATGATTGGGCAGATAAAAGGGAAGGTGGAGCTGAAGGTAGGGAGAACTTGGAAGAGGGAGAAAATGGAAGAGAGAGAGGACGCAGAGGAGGAGGAAGACAATGAAAAGCAGAGCAGAAGCAAGTGGCCTGGAGAAACCACAAGTTTTAAGGGGTCTCAAAGATGTGAAAGATGGTAGTGTACATGTCTTAGGGTTTTATTGCTGTGAACAGACACCATGACCAAGGCAAGTCTTAATAAAACAACATTTAATTGGGGCTGGCTTACAGATTCAGAGTTTCAGTCCATTATCATCAAGGTGAAAGCATGGCAGTATCCAGGCAGACATGGCACAGGTAGAGCTGAGAGTTCTACGTCTTCATCCAAAAGCTGCAAGTGGAAGACTGTCTTCTAGGCAACTAGGGTGAGGATCTTATACCCATACTCACAGTGACACACCCATTCCAACCAGGTCCACCTATTCCAACAAGGCCACACCTTCAGATGGTGCCACTCCCTGGTCCAAGGATATACAAACCATCACAGTACATATCTGTAGATCTGTCCGATCTATACACACAGCATGTAATCATATTAACTGTGTTGTGTTTTCATCGCTGGGATATATTTGGGAGGAGATTTACTACAATAACGCCCCCCCATTTGAGTTGTCTCTCTAAGTACTCTCTTCTAACATCCCCCAAACCTACTACCTCCTGTTTCTATCTCCATCAGCCCAGAATTCACTAGATATTTCTATTCTATTATTCTCCTTCTCAGAAATATCCTTGGAATTCTCCCTTATGTTCTTCTACTGAGCCTCTCTGGGTGTATGGATTGTATCAGTTTTATTGATTAGTTTATAGCTAATATCTTATTTTAAGTAACTATATATCATGTTTGTTTGGGCTATATCACACAGGATTTTTTTTTCTAGGTCTATCCTCTTTCTGAAAATTTTATAATCATATTTTTTAACAGCTGAGAAATATCCTTTCTGTAAATGTACCACATTTTCTTTTATCCATTCTTTGGTTGAGGGACGTTTCTGTTGTTTATATTTTCTAGCTATTACAAAAAGGCTACTATCATTAAAGTTGAGCAAGTGTTTCTGTTGTAGGATGGAATATCCTTTGGGTATATGTGCAGAAGCTGTACAGCTGGGATTTAAGGAAGAATTCTTTCCAATTTTCTGAGACGTAATGATTCTTTAAATTTCCACTGTGTTTGCTGGTATTTAATTTCTGATTCTTTTAATTTGGATATTCTCTCTGTTTCTTTTCGTTCAATTCAATAAAGGCTTGTTTATCTTTTTGATTTTTCTCAAAGAACTGACCTTTTCTTTCATTGATACTTTATATTGTTCTCTTTATTTCTATTTTATTGATTTCAGCCATGATTTTGATTATTTTTTCTGAAATCTACTCCTCTTGAATGTCTTTCTTTCTTTCTTTCTTTCTTTCTTTCTTTCTTTCTTTCTTTCTTTCTTTCTTTCTTTCTTTCCTTCCTTCCTTCCTTCCTTCCTTCTTTTCTTCTTTCCTCCTTTCCTTCTTTCTTTCTTTTCTCTAGCTTTCATGCATAATTTTAAGTTGCTGGCATGTAATCTCTCCATTGTCCATATGACGGCAGTTAGTTCATTGTTTCCCATAAGTTTGCATATGTTGTGCATTCATTTTCATTGATTCTAGAAAATAATTTCTTTCCGCTTTCTGATTTGACTGAGTATTTCAACTGAACAACTGACTTTCAGTTGTTCAGTTGAAATCTACTGATTTTCAGTAGAAAGTTGTTTAACTTGTCATTACTTTTGTTGCAATCAAGCTTTAATTTGTGGTTGTTTTAAAGTATACAGAGTGTTATGTAAATGTTCTTATATCTGTTGGAACTTGCTTTATGACAAAATATGAGGTCAACTTTGTAAAAACCTCAAAGAGGTGTTAAGAAGACAGTATATTCTTTCATTTGGAAAATTTTTCTATTGATATTTGTTTGGTTCATTTGAGTCATAATGTTTGTTAACTCCATTATTTCTCTGATCAGCTTTAGTTTGGATGATCTGTCTAGTGGTAAGACTAGAGTTTAGAAGTATACAGTTATTAAGATGTGAGATTCAATGTGTGGTTTAAGTATATGAATGTTATTATTCTGTTATCAAATGTGTGTGCCTTTATGGAATTTATTTCATGTTTTGTTATTCAAAAATGTTCCACATGTTCCCCCAAATTAATATTTACTACTACAACCCTAAACTTCAGAGCATGTTGTACTTTTTATCTAACATGCATATTAAAGATCATCTCAACAAATTCTTAGAGGATTAAGATATGACATTATTATGCGAATGTAGAATAAATATTTACAAAAACACATTAGGGATTTTCCTTGGTTTTTTTTTTTTTTTTTTTTTTTTTTAAAAAGGTTGTCTTTTTTTCCACTGGATGGTTTTTGCTCCCTTGTCAAAGATCAAGTAGCCATAGGTGTGTGGGTTCATCTCAGGGTATTCAATTCTGTTCCATTGGTCTACTTGTCTGTCGTTATACCAGTACCATGCAGTTTTTTATCACAATTGCTCTGTAGTACAGCTTTAGGTCAGGTATGGTGATTCCACCAGAGGTTCTTTTATCCTTGAGAAGAGTTTTTGCTATCCTAGGTTTTTTGTTATTCCAGATGAATCTGCAGATTGCCCTTTCTAATTCGTTGAAGAATTGAGTTGGAATTTTGATGGGGATTGCATTGAATCTGTAGACTGTTTTTGGCAATATAGTCATTTATAACATGTTGATCCTGCCAATCCATGAGCATGGGAGATCTTTCCATCTTCTGAGATCTTCTTTAATTTCTTTCTTCAGAGACTTGAAGTTCTTGTCATACAGATCTTTTACTTCCTTAGTTAGAGTCACGCCAAGGTATTTTATAGTGTTTATGACTATTGAGAAGGGTGTTGTTTCCCTAATTTCTTTCTCAGCCTGTTTATTCTTTGTGTACAGAAAGGCCATTGACTTGCTTGAGTTAATTTTATATCCAGCTACTTCACTGAAGCTGTTTTTCAGGCTTAGGAGTTCTCTGGTTGAATTTTTAGGGTCACTTATATATACTATCATATCATCTGCAAAAAGTGATATTTTGACTTCTTCTTTTCCAATTTGTATCCCTTTGATCTCCTTTTGTTGTCGAATTGCTCTGGCTAGGATTTCAAGTACAATGTTGAATAGGTAGGGAGAGAGTGGACAGCCTTGTCTAGTCCCTGATTTTAGTGGGATTTCTTCCAGCTTCTCACCATTTACTTTGATGTTGGCTACTGATTTGCTGTAGATTGCTTTTATCATGGTTAGGTATGGGCCTTGAATTTCTGAAATTTCCAAAACTTTTATCATGAATGGGTGTTGGATTTTGTCAAATGCTTTCTCAGCATCTAACGAGATGATCATGTGGTTTTTGTCTTTGAGTTTGTTATATACTGGATTACTTTGATGGATTTCTGTATATTGAACCATTCTTGCATCCCTAGGATGAAACCTACTTGGTCAGGATGGATGATGTTTGATGTGTTCTTGGATTCCGTTAGCGAGAACTTTATTGAGGATTTTAGCATCGATATTCATAAGGGAAATTGGTCTGAAGTTCTCTAACTTTGTTGGGTCTTTTTGTGGTTTAGGAATCAGAGTAATTGTGGCTTCATAGAATGAGTTGGGTGGAGTGTCTTCGGTTTCTATTTTGTGGAATACTTTGTGAAGAACTGGGATTAGACCTTCTTTGAAGGTCTGATAGAACTCTGCACTAAAACCATCCGGTCCTGGGCTTTTTTTGTTTGGGAGACTATTAATGACTGCTTCTATTTCTTTAGGGGATAGGGGACTGTTTAGATCATTAACCTGATCTTGATTTAACTTTGGTACCTGGTATCTATCTAGAAACTTGTCCATTTCATCCAGGTTCTCCAGTTTTGTTGAGTATAGCCTTTTATAGAAGGATCTGATGGTGTTTTGGATTTCTTCAGGATCTGTTGTTATGTTTCCCTTTTGATTTCTGATTTTGTTAATTAGGATGCTGTCCCTGTGCCCTGTAGTGAGTCTGGCTAAGGGTTTATCGATCTTGTTGATTTTCTCAAAGAACCAGCTCCTCGTTTGGTTGATTCTTTGAATTGTTCTTCTTGTTTCCACTTGGTTGATTTCACCCTGAGTTTGATTATTTCCTGTAGTCTACTCCTCTTGTGTGAATTTGCTTCCTTTTGTTCTAGAGCTTTTAGGTGTGTTGTCAAGCTGCTAATGTGTGCTCTCTCTAGTTTCTTTTTGGAGGCACTCAGAGCTATGAGTTTTCCTCTTAGAAATGCTTTCATTGTGTCCCATAATTTTGGGTATGTTTTGGCTTCATTTTCATTAAACTCCAAAAAGTCCTTAATTTCTTTCTTTATTCCTTCCTTGACCAAGTTATCTTTGAGAAGAGTGTTGTTTAGTTTCCACTTGCGTGTTGGCTTTCTATTATTTATTTTGTTATTGAAGATCAGCCTTAGTCCATGGAAAACAGACAGCATTTTCAACAAATGGTGCTGGCACAACTGGCAGTTATCATGTAGAAGAATGCGAATTGATCCAGTCCTATCTCCTTGTACTAAGGTCAAATCTAAGTGGATTAAGGAACTCCACTTAAAACCAGAGACACTGAAACTTATAGAGGAAAAATGTAAGGAAAAGCCTCGAAGATATGGGTACAGGGGGGAAAAATTCCTGAATAGAACAGCAATGGCTTGTGCTGTAAGATCGAGAATCGATAAATGGGACCTCATAAAGTTGCAAAGCTACTGCAAGGCAAAAGACACCGTCAATAAGACAAAAAAACCACCAACAGATTGGGAAAGGATCTTTACCTATCCTAAATCAGATAGGGGACTAATATCCAACATATATAAAGAACTCAAGAAGGTGGACTCCAGAAAATCAAATAACCCCATTAAAAAATGGGACTCAGAACTGAACAAAGAATTCTCACCTGAGGAAAACCGAATGGCTGCGACGCACCTGAAAAAAATGTTCAACTTCCTTAATCATCAGGGAAATGCAACTCAAAACAACCCTGAGATTCCACCTCACACCAGTCAGAATGGCTAAGATCAAAAATTCAGGTGACAGCAGATGCTAGCGAGGATGTGGAGAAAGAGGAACACTCCTCCATTGTTGGTGGGATTGCAAGCTTGTACAACCACTCTGGAAATCAGTTTGGAGGTTCCTCAGAAAACTGGACATAATACTACCAGAGGATCCAGCAATATCTCTCCTGGGCATATATCCAGAAGATGTCCCAACTGGTAAGCAGGCCATATGCTCCACTATGATCATAGCAGCCTTATTTATAATAGCCAGAAGCTGGAAAGAACCCAGATGCCCCTCAACAGAGGAATGGATACAAAAAAATGTGGTACATTTACACAATGGAGTACTACTCAGCTACTAAAAAGAATGAATTTATGAAATTCCTAGGCAAATGGTTGGACCTAGAGGGCATCATCCTGTGTGAGGTAACACAATCACAAAAGAACTCAAATGATATGTACTCACTGATAAGTGGATATTAGCCCAGAAACTTAGTATACCAGAGATATAAGATACAATTTGCAAAACACATGAAATTGAAGAAGAACGAAGAGCAAAGTGTGGACACTTTGCCCCTTCTTAGAATTGGAAACAATCACCCATGGAAGGAGTTACAGAGACAAAATTTGGAGCTGAGACAAAAGGATGGACCATCTAGAGACTGCCATATCCAGGGATCCATCCCATAATCAGCTTCCAAACGCTGACACCATTGCATACACTAGCAAGATTTTGCTGAAAGGACCCAGATATAGCTGTCTCTTGTGAGACAATGCTGGGGCCTAGCAAACACAGAAGTGGATGCTTACAGTCAGCTATTGGATGGATCACAGTGCTCCCAATGGAGGAGCTAGAGAAAGTACCCAAGGAGCTAAAGGGATCTGCGACCCTATAGGTGGAACAACATTATGAACTAACCACTACCCAGAGCTCTTGACTCTAGATGCATATGTATCAAAAGATGGCCTAGTCAGCCATCACTGGAAAGAGAAGCCCATTGGACTTGCAAACTTTATATGCCCCAGTACAGGGGAATGCCAGGGCCAAAAAGTGGGAGTGGGTGGGTAGGGGAGGGGGGGTCTAATTTGGACTTTTGTGATAGCATTTGAAATGTAAATGAGGAAAATACCTAATAAAAATTTAAAAAAAAGGAATTTGTAACTTCTTAATGCAGAAATCACATTTTCTGTCTTGTTATACATTCCTGTGCATATTGTTCTGTCAGTATTTTTGTGGGCATTCAGATTTCAAAAAATCTAATTGAAACAAGGATTGATAAAATTCCTAGCAAAGAAAAATACAATGAACAATAGAAATGCAGTTCTTTCACTTGCTTGGTTAGAGTTACCCCAAGGTATTTTGTATTATTTGTGGCTATTATGAAGAGTATTGTCTCCCTAACCTCTTTCTCAGCCCATTTATCACATATATAAAAGTGGGCTACTAAATCCTCTAATTTTTTTATCCAGCCAATTTGCTGAAGCTGTTTATCAGCTGTAAGAATTTTCTGGTAGAATTTTGGGGTCACTATGTATATTATCTTATCATCTGCAAAAAGTAATACTTTACTTTTTCCTTTCCAATTTGTATCCTCTTGATCTCCTTTAGTTGTTTATTGTTCTAGCTAGAGCTTGAAGTCATATTGTAATATTATACAATGTAATAATATTAAAATAACTAAAATTTGTATTGAAGAGATAGGGTGAGAGTAGACAGCCTTGTCCCTGATTTTAGTGGAATTGTTTTAAATTTCTCTCCATTTAATGTGATATAGGTTGTTTGCTTGCTGTATAGTCTCTTTATTGTTTTTAAGTATACATACATCTGTATCCCTAACTTCTCCAAGTCCTCTTTTGTTCTTTTTTTAAATTGGTTGTTTTATTTATTTACATTTCAAATATTATCCACCTTCCCAGATTCTCTCCACAAATCCCCTATCTTCTCACCCCCCTCTTAACCTCTATGAGGGTACTCCCCTACCTGCCCACTCACTCCTGCCTCAGAGCACTAGCATTCTCCTACCCAGAGTCATTGAGCCGCCACAGGACCAAGGGCCTCCCCTTTCTTTGATGCCATATAAGGCATCCTTTACTACCTATCCAGCTGGAGCCATAAGGACCCCCATGTGTAGTCTTTTTTTTTCCTTTTATTTATTTATTTTCTATTACGTATTTTCCTCAATTACATTTCTAATGCTATCCCAAAAGTCCCCCATACCCCCTCCCCCACTTCCCTACCCACCCATTCCCATTCTTTTGGCCCTGGCATTCCCCTGTATTGGGGCATATAAAGTTTGCAAGTCCAATGGGCCTCTCATTCCAGTGATGGCCGACTAGGCCATCTTTCGATACATATGCAGCTAGAGACAAGAGCTCCGGGGTACTGGTTAGTTCATCATGTTGTTCCAACTATAGGGACACACAAAACACCAAGGGAGTGGTGGGAGTGCTGTTAGTGTTTTGTATGTCATAATTACTTCTAAATTCTTGGGATGAAGCCTACTTGATCATGGTGGATGATCTATGCTTTTATGTATGCTTAGATTCAGTTTTCTGAAGTATTGATTCCTGTAGCCAGGCAGGATTCCCCATGGCTGGATATGGGCAGCAACTTACCCACAATACCTTTGACCCCTAATGTGTCTTGCCTACAAGATGTTCAGGGACAAAGACAGAATGGAGACGAGGGGATTACCCAACTAATGAGTTCCCCAAATTGAAACACAACCCATGGACATTAACCAACCTTGACACTCTTAAAAATACTCTGTTATGCTTGCAGACAGGAACCTAGCATAACTTTTCTCTGAAAACCTTTCCCCAGCTGCTAACAGAAATAGATGCAGAGACTTAAGCCAAACATTTGATGGAGCTCAGGGAGTCTTCTGGAAAAGTTGGGGGAAGAATTGAGAGACCAGAAGACAAGGACTCCAAAGGAAGACAAACAGTCTCAACTAGACTGAATGACCAACAAAAGAGTGAGCATGGGCTGGAGGTAGGCCTCATGCATAAAGGAAACAGATGAGCAGCTTAGTCTTCAAGCGGGTCTCCCTACAACTAAAACAGAGACTGTAACTGAGCCAGGGCCTACTTACCTACTGACCCTACTTCCATAAGTGCACTTTCTTTTCTAGTATCTGTGGGCAAAGATGTACCTAATTCCATACCAACATGATGTGTGTTTGTGGAAGGGGTTGAAGGCTGTAGTGATACCCAGAAGGGGGCTTCTCCTTATCAAAGAGAAGAAGGTAGAATGGAGGAAGGACTTGCATGAAGGGATAGTGGGAAGAGAGGAGGATGATATTGGGATGTAAAGTGAATAAATAAATTAGTCAATAACCATGGAGGGTGTTACAGAGACAAAGTGTGGAGCAGAGACTGAAGGAATGACAATTCAGAGATTGCCCCACCTAGTGATCCATCCCATATAGAGTCACCAAACCCAGACACTATTATGGATGCCAACAAGTGCTTGCTGACAGGAGCCTGATATATATGTCTCTTGAGAGGCTCTGCCAGTGCCTGACAAATATAGAAGTGGAAGCTAGCAACCATCCATTAAATGGAGCACAGGGTCCCCCAGTGAAGGAGATAGAGAAAGGACCCAAGCTGCTGAAGGGGTTTGCTGCCCCATACAAAAATATGAACTAACCAGTGCCGCCAGAGCTCCCTGGAACTACACCCCTAACCAAAGAAAACACATGGTAGGACTCATAGATCTTTGATATATATGTATCATATATATGTATATATGTATCATATATCTGTATATGAAGCAGAGGATGGCCTAGTCAGTTATCAGTGGAAGAAGAGGCCCTTGGTCCTGTGAAAGCTCTATGCACTAGTATAGGGGAATGTCAGGGCCAGGAAGTGGGAGTGGGTGGGTTGGTGAGCAGGGGAAGGGAGAAGGGAAAGGTAGTTTTTAGTTGGGAAACCAGGAAAGGGGATAACATTTGAAATGTAAATAAAGAAAAATATCTCATTAAAAAAAAAACAAAAACAAAGTAAAAGAAAACAGCAACAACAAAAAGTAAAGAAAACTAAAGAAAAGAATAAAAGAAAAGAAAAGAAGAGAAAAAGAGAGGAGAGTAGAATTAGAGAATCAGACTCATGGAAGAGCTATATTTGTTTGAATTTTATAGGAAATAGATGCTAGTTTTCCTAAAGTTAAAAAATATGAACAACAACAACTACAAAAAATAGAAATATAGAACTTTTAATCCATCCTGCTGCTCAATTACTCAGGAATATGTGGCCTTCCACTCCTGCATGGTAGACTTCCTTGTGGTAGCCCTCTTAAAAAAAACAACAAATAATTCACAGAGAGAGGAGAATCAGGGGAGAGAGAGAGAGATTGAGATTATTGTTTAGGGGTGTGAATTCATGTCTATTTCTCCTCTCCATTTTAGTATTTAATCTGTCTTGAGATTTTGAATGCTGCCTTAACTGGGTAAGTTCAAATGTACTCTTACCCTGTTGTATCAGAAAAACACATTTCCATTGTGTTCATTCACTTCCAATCTTGCCTTCTTGGGAATAGAGAGTGTAGTGCAAATGTAGTGAGTATAGTATAAATGTTTCAATTAGGGCTAAGTTTTTTATACTTATATTCTCTGCATCCTAACCAGACGTATATCTCTATGTAGATCACCCACTCTTTACTTTAAATTAAACCCTTTCTGATTAGTGTTAAGAGATTCATCCATCTGTATGTATTGATTTGCTGTTATGTTCCTTTAGCAGAGTAATACTAGAGTCTCCCCAGTCTAGTCACAGGTTGTCAGGCCAGAAATAATATCAAGTATAACTTTCATTCTGATGATTTGGACTCCAATCCAATCACAAAGGGGTAGTTTACTTCCATGATGCCAGAGTAACTGTCACTGCAGTCCTTCTGTTTTGCCTGTACAGTTCTTTTATAGATGACACAGTTCACAGATGCTCATTATTCTCCTATGCAAATATGCAATGCAACTTTTAGCAGTATGAGAATTAGCCAGTAGAAACAAAGCTTTCATGTTAGTACCAGGTTAATATCTTCATGTTTTGTGACTCAAATGAATGTTTACAGGAATGGTGTCTTAACCTCATGTTCTAGAGGGTACCTATTAACTTAGGAGCCTCCTTTAATGTTTTGGGTTTATGAGAACTCACTGGAATTTTTATTTGTTACCCTGTGATGCCTAGTAGAGTCATTGTCCAATTATAAGATAACTGAAACGTAATTATAAGTAACTAATGTATACTATAGGAAAAGTATGTGTGAATTGGGAACCTTCTTCAGTGGTAGTTAGGTGTCCATAAGAGTTATTTGAAGGAGTTTTTCAAAGAGTTTAGCCCTTTCTGTGAGCATCGGGCTATGCACAGACAGGCTGGTCTCCAGCCGAGCTGAGATCTGAAACCCGGAAGGGTGATAATTCACCTACATGATATTGTAGGCATTCCCTCATGCTCCTGGAACTCTGGCTCCTGCCTAAGTTACCCAGCACAGACCCCACAAGAGAAGCATGGCTAGAAGTTATGTAGGCAATGTCCCAAGCTTCTGACCTTCAGGCTAAACTCCTCCCCAGTTACCTAGCAACAGTAAAAAACATAAAAAGGGGCTGTTTGGCCTCTCCTCACTCTCTCACTTCTCTCATTCCTTTGTCCTCTTACCTCTCACTTCTCTCACTCCTCTCCTTGTCTCCTCTCCTCTCCTCTCCTCTCCTCTCCTCTCCTCTCCTCTCCTCTCCTCTCCTCTCCTCTCCTCTCCTCTCCTCTCCTCTCCTCTCCTCTCCTCTCCTCTCCTCTCCTCTCCTCTCCTCTCCTCTCTTCTCCTCTCCTCTCCTCTTCTCTCCTCTCCCCTCCCTTGCCCTCCCCTCCCCTCCTCTCCTCTCTCCCTCTTATTCTTACTCTTACTCTCTTTCTCTCTTGCCTTCCCACCTCTCTCTTTCTACCTTCTCTCTTTCTCCCTGCCTTTCTACAATAAAGCTCTAAAACCATAGACAATCTCTGCTCATCAAGATCTGCTGTGCTCACTCTCACTGGTTTGGGAACCTCTCTTCCCTCTTCCCTCTCTCCATAACCCCATGGCTACAGGAAGTAACCCCGGGGATCCCAGGTTAGGCTGCCCCTTGTCCACCCATGGACGAGTGGGTCAGAGGCTTGGATGCCCACCTGGGGCTGAGTGGAAAACGTCTGGCAGCCCTCCCACATCCTCCTGTCCAGAGCATAGGTAGAACTCTAGTGGGACATGGGTCTTTCCTCCCCCTCCTTCCCTAGGCCCCCATATATTTCCCACATCTCTATATTCTTCTAACACATAAAATTACTGGATATCATACTCTAGGTTGACATCTGTAGACTTTTTAGAAGCTATAAGGTTAGAAGTTAAAAATTTCTAGGCCCTTCTAGCTTTTAGAGTCTCTGTTGAGAAGTCAGATGTAATTTTGATAGGACTGCCTTTGTATGTTACCAGCCTACTTTCCCCTGAAGTTTTTAATATTCTTTCTTTATTCTGTAGATTGAGTGTTTTGATTATTATGTGGAAGGAGGATTTCATTTCTTGGTCCAATCTAATTGTTGTTCTATGAGCTTCTGGTATGTTTATAGGCATCTCTTTCTTTAGACTACGAAATTTTACTTGAATGATTTTGTTGAAGATATTTTCTAGTCCTTGGGGCTGGGCCTCTTTAACTTCTTCTATTTCTATTATTGTTAGGTTAGTTTTTTCACTATATCCTATATTTTCTGGATGTTTTGGGTCAGGGATTTAACATTTTCTTTGATGTATCAATTTTTTTTTCCTACTGTATCTTATATCTGAGATCCTGTCTTCAATCTCTTGGATTCTGTTGGTGATGCTGTATCCTGTTCTCTTCCCTAGATTTTTTACCTCCAAAATAAATTTTCTACTGCAATATTTCCCTGTAAGCCTTTATAACACTACTTCTCACATTGTGATTTCTGAATTCTCTAAACCACAAAATCTCTTACTAATTTTCTGACTTCTATGTGTATCCTAAATGAAACATACAAAGCTGAAGATCTAAGGGTAGCATACATAAATGAGGGAAAATATCTAATATGAGGATCTGAGTTATCTTATTCAAATTGATGGTGTCATGTTCCATTCTTTTGTTTAGAATTTTATAATTTTCTCTTTTTTAATTGACTTAATAAGTCTATTGTGTACATGCAACACATATTCACTATTCATTCATTTGCTGTCTGCTCTCCTATCCGTTTTCTCTTGCTTGTTGTGACTAGAACATCAATCAGCATAGATGTGCAGGTATTTCTTTAAGAGAATATGGTTTTTGAGTATATGCTAAAGATGGCATAACTGCACCATGTCTTAGATCTATTTTTAGGCTTTGAGGAAACTACAAACTAATTTGTGCAGTGTCTACAAATTCACACTCCCATCTGCAGTGACTATATGTTCTTTTTTCAAATGTCCATATCTGTATTTGTGTTCTTTTTTAACATTAGCCATTATGATTGGATTAAAATGAAGTCTAAAAGTAGTTCTTGTTTTCTTTTCAATGATGGCTTAACAAAAAAAAAAAAAAAAAAAACAATAATTCTTGGGTCTTTGTATAACCTATATGAAATATTTCCGTTTAGGTCAATAACACATTTTAATTTGGATTTTTTGTTTGTTTGTTTTCTTGATTGTCTAAAGGATATGCTAAGTTACCAAACCTAAGAATAAAGTACAGAAGACAGAACTGAGATAAACATTAAGCACATAGAAAATTCATTCAATAAAATTAAAGCAAAAAAACTCAAAACCAGAAAGAATTTCTTAATCCTATAAAGGAAGAAATTGACATATTAAAAAAAAGAGTGAAAGTTTAGAAATCCTATCAGACAGGACAAGTGAAAAACCATTTAACAATATGTCATGGTTATTCTAATTT
Source organism: Mus caroli (assembly GCF_978045245.1). Taxonomy (NCBI): domain Eukaryota; kingdom Metazoa; phylum Chordata; class Mammalia; order Rodentia; family Muridae; genus Mus; species Mus caroli. Next base: position 88,891,799 of record NW_028227267.1, on the reverse strand, counting down.
CCATCCTTTCCCAGTGATAAAACAGTCAAATCAAATGAAAATTACCAGAAGAAAGGATTTAGTTAGGGTATACTTCCAGATAACAATCCAGCACTGGAAGAATTTAGGGCAGGGATAACATACATCAAAGGATTCACCACAAATATTCCCCTGGATTAATCTGTTTTGAAAAATCCGTAAACTGACACTGTTTTCTCAATGTGACACTCGCCTGCATCAGACTGACAGTTAAAGCTAAGTAGGACAATAGTCATGGTGTCAAAATACTAAGCAATGAAACACTACTCAAGATTTTAAAAGTAAGATTTTTTTCAATCATACATTCACCAAAGAAAATATGCCAGAATTTAACAGTTGTTTCACTTTAGCATCCTTAAAATTTGAGAAATCACACCATCATGTATTTTATTTAAATTAAACAAAGGCAGAAAATAAAAGCAGAAAGGCATCGAAGTTATGATTTCATTATACCAGAAACTCAAAGAAGATAATTACCAGCTAACATTTCTATATTCAACAAAACTGCCTTTTAAAATTTAATATTAGCAGCTAAAATGCAGAACCTAACTATGCTATGTATATTCTGATCTCAAGATATAGCTACAGACTTTCTTTCAAAAGTCAGAATATATACATCAATCTTGACATGCTATGGAATGTTCTATACATGTATGAGCTACAAATCAGGCTATAACTAGTATAAAATAATTTAAGTCATTAATTTCATATGATAGTATCATTGTGGAACAAAACAAGAACAGACTCAGCAAATGCTGAATGATTGGAAAATTCAATACATGAGCAGAATATCACTGAAAAAAGTCAGCTGGAATATAGACAGTTAAGGGAGTTTGTGGATGACAGTTTGTATCCATAGGGGTGTCTCTTAAAAATTTACATAAAGATGCCAAATACATAACCTAATGTTCTGAAGCCCCCTAGAAAGACAATCTTAAGTCAACTTCATGTGGCAAACTGTAGGAAAAATAATGATTGAAATAGAAGTTAATGAACTGGAGATTAAGATAACAACATGAAAAAACAAATCAGACTAAAAGTTGTTTCTTTGAAAATGTAAAAATAATATTTAATCCCCTGTTTCACTAACCTAAAGAAAGAATCAAATTAACATATTGACAGAGGAAATGGGATGTTATGAGAATCCAATGGAACTCATTCAGTTGTTGCGTAATATATCAACAGCTATTTAAATATGAAAGAATCTTGAAGAAATCGGGAAACTTTCAGATAATTATGACTTCAAATGCATTGTCTCTTCTTATCGTTACTTTTTTATATGTAAGTATATATTATATCTATTTATAAATACAGCCTTCTAAGTCCTATGAATTTGCTATTGTGTATGAGTGTCCAGGGATGACCAGATAGAATTAGGTAACCTATTGAACCTCTTGGCTCTGGAGGAGACTCAGTGTTTCTTTCTTTGCAGCCATGAAATTGCCAGAACCTTCAAAGGCTGCCAAGTGTACTTTCCGTGGCACACAAATGGTTTAAGGGTCTTCCAGGTGACTCACCTATTCTTCAAGAACTTTCTTGACACAATCTATGCTTTATGTTTATCTTCCATCTAAAAGTGGATTATAATATTTGCAGAGATGACAAAGTGTTACCACTTTTCCACTAACCGGATTGAACTTGAGTCTGTATTAACTGAGTGGCTTGCTTTGCATGTATGATTAGACTTTGCATTCACACTGAACTGCAAGATTATTTATATGCATGCATACAATAGATTGCTTTTTATATTGAGCATACCTATTACTTGACACAAGTATATACGAAAGGATACATACAGAAAAAATCAAATTTGCACAGTTACAATAGTGATTTAATTTTATTTATCTATGTAGCTATCAAAACAGCATTTGTCTTAGAATGCTATTTATTTATATCTCTCATCCAGCTTTCTAGTTTCCAAAATTGAATGTTTTCATATAAGTCATTTTATAAGGAAATCATTTTATAAGGAACTTTAAAGCTTTTTTTCCAAACTCACTGAAATTATCTCCAACACAAGTAATTTCGTACCTAAGTAGTATTAATTGAACCTTATCTGTACTATGGGTATAAAGAAGACATGGACTCCTGATTAAACACTGAAGGTCTGATAAATTTTTTATCCAAAATTATATTTAGAGCACTAATCTACTGGATCCTATTTAAACTGTGAAATAACGGGTTTTCCTATTATAACCCTCTACATGTTATTTTTATTTCCAATGCTTATATGGCACAACAAAATCTTTCAAGTATTATAAAGTTATGGAGTGATTATGTTTATGTTTTCTTCTAGTAAATGATTGTAAAATAGAACAAAACCAACCAACCAACCAACCAAAAAAAAAAAAAAACAAAAAAACAAAAAAACCACAGTGTGGTCTCCAATACCTTTATAAAAATAATGTTAAGTAGTACAGGAAAATAAAACAAATTATTCCCCAACACCCATGTATATTTGTAAGTAAGGAACTTGTTGTAGATTAACAAAGTATAAGCAAGCAATGTAGTTTTCTCAACCAATTTCGCTTACTGGCAGGTAGCAGTTTGTGGCTACAAGGAGTAATTATTTTATTGTTTATCTTTAAATTAATGTTATTATATTAAAAGAATTATAAATCTAAAGTTTTTATATAAAAATCACTCATATCTACCTTAAATCCTTAGAATGCATATCTTCTCTTTAATTCTTAATGAATAATATCAAGAAGCTGAGGGCACAAATGGGTATAAAAATGGGTATCAATTATCAACAGTTCAGATTCAGTGACTCAGTGAGTGTCACATCAACCAGTGCTTCCATTGGTCTTGTTCCCTGACCAGAAAACGTCCCTACCTTAACTAATAAGATAGTTATGAATTTCAAATTGTTTAATAAGACTTTCTACATCAGAGCAAGTAGTAAAAACATTGCAACCCAGTTACACTAACAATTTTATTTTTCCAAATATTTTCTAAGAATGATGTCATTGCTGACAATCTACATCTCTAAAATATTTCCTAGGGTGGTGATTGAATCATTAATCTGCTCCATCAGCAAGGCCTGAAAGCGTTCAAGCATTATTATTATGTGTGACAGAAATACTATCCCTTGCAGTGTTCCTATAATTCTTAGATTAAGTGCTATAAGAGGGAACCAAGCAAAACAGAACTCTATAACAGCTTGAAATCCTCAGGACATGTGGTCATCATGGTTGTGCCATGCTGAGGCTCACCCTGTGGTAACCAGAGGGCCACATTTCTTGAGTTCTAAAGGCATTTGACATTCCTCCTCTATGTCTCTCAGCAACGCTGAGTACTGACTGCTCCAGGCCCAGAATAAAAGGGCAGCCAGGAAAGGTTGACATTTCATTATATATTATCCAACATGGTTCCTTCTAAATGTATCTTTTATTTCCACAGATTAAGGGATGAGGTGAGAACCATACCCAAGTTGTGCTAATCCCCAGCCTGGGCAGAATCCACAGTATTTCTTTGTCTGCTCTAAGTATCCTAGGCCTAGGCGTGGAAGCTTCTAGCCTCAATACAATCTAATCTTCCAAACTGACTGCTTCAATCTGGCTTCTCTCAGCTTCAGCCTGAATTGCATTGTCTGGCCTCGTCCTAATGTTGGCAATATGTTCTAATCTTCCAGCTGCTCCTCCTCATTCGCTGGCTTGTTCCATATTCACCTGTGTCTATCTTGTTCTTTCTGCAACTTGTCTCTGTAGAACTGTCCTGGTAAAAGCTACCATACATACACACATTTATCTGTCTTCTTGCTCTTAGGTAGCCTCTCTTCCCTGCACTGTTTTCATGTGAGTTGGTTGGATCCTATCTCTGACTCATTCTGTCAGATCATTCTGACTCATCACTTTTCTTGCCCTCAATTAGAAGTTACTTTTAAACATGGCTGCTTCTTATCTTCACTCTTATGGATTATAGATGTGTACTAAGAGCATGTCTGTATTCCGGCCAGACCATATAGTAATGCAGGGAATATCTGATTTCTGACTGGGCTGTACAGACTTAGAAGAACTTTGAATGTGATCTCTTGCCAGAGCAGCCATGTCGTGTCATATCAGGAAGCACTTGAACCCCAAAAGATCACCAAAGAGCTAGATCCAATATAATCTCACTAGTGTCTTTATTTACAAGCTTGACCTTGCGCCATGTCACTGTCACCAACACACCAGAATAGGAGGGTATAGCCCTGAGCTCTCAGCAGGACAAGACATTATGGGAAAATGGTGGACAAGAGAGGAGATTTTAATTTGGCAGGTATAAATATTGTAAGTCTACAGGTGGGTTCTTAGAAGAAAAGTCATGACAAATCACAAATGGTCTAAAAGTTCATCTGAAGCAATCAGACTAATCTCTGATTGACTGTTGTTAGGAAGTAGTGAGGGAGCAAGTCTGGAGTATGGGATAAGGACAAACTTTGTGGTCCTTCCTGGTCAAGTTTCTCTTACGATGGAAGCCAGTCCCAAGTTGGAGTATGTTTGGTCTCTCAGTTGATGTATTAAGATTTCTTTACAGTCCCATCCTTTTCAAAACTGACTCTCAGAAGTATTTTGTCATGGCAATACATAGGACATGGGAGTGTTTATGTAAAATGTATAAAATTATTAATAAAAAATCATGATAATTATGAAACTAAATAATTAGCATGAAATAAATATGCATATATAGTACATTACAATAAGTAGAGAACTATTAGGAAGGTAAATTGAATGAAACTTTTATGAGATATAACATGCAGGGTATAGAATAGTATTGTTTAAGGAAAACATTTATAATTGAAAAGCAATTTTTAAAATTTTACATGGACCAAGAAAAGAAATAAACCTGATATGTTGTTATAAGGAGAAAATGAATACTAAAATGATTAACTGATTCACTCAGAAAACCCTGAATTGACTAATAGACAATAATAAAATATCAGCACTATGGGAATATAATGGATTTTAATCTAACTACAGAAATAATCACTCTAAGTCTAAAGAGACAAATCAATCTTGTAAAAGTCAGAAATTAATACCGGAAGGCAATTGTAATGCTGAGTTATATGTTCTTTTGTAAAAGAATTAGGCCAAGCACAGAAGCATTCACCTATAACCTCATATCTAGAGACAAGAAGGCAGGGACTAGGAATTTAAGACCAGCCAGGGCTAAACAGAAAGACTAACTCACAGCAGAAAAACAAAAGGAAAACAAATGTAAACACTTAAAATGTCAAGAACGTAAGAGTTAAAAGTCAAATAACAGAAAATTTCATATCATCAAACATTAATCCTTACAAAATTAACTACACTAAATATTTAAGAATCAAAATCACCTTATGAGAGGAATGCTATACTAAAATATAAAATGGCTATTTATATGTAATTTTAATCTTAGATCTAAAATCAGTGACTAAAATTATCCTTATATATTTGTAATAAAATTGAAATTTGAGAATATCATAATTTTCTCAGTGTTTTGTATGGCAATTAAAGAATATAGTATTAATATGCAGATATTTGAATGCTAAAACTTGATCATGACAGTAGCAAGTTGTTTTTTGTTGTTGTTGTTGTTTTTTTTTTTTTTAGGAAACACTAAATAACATTTTAAAATATCTGGCATACAAATGATAAGCCATACCTATGAGAAAAGCAGGTAGATCATTCTCATATCTTCTCCCCTCTCTCTGTTCCCACAGACGTAAATCATCTAGTCTAGTTGCTAATTTTAGAACAGAACATCAACTTCAGCCTTCCCTTGCCCTTGCCACATTGGCTGGAGATCTCACAAACCACCCCCTCCTCACCTCCCTTCACCCAACTAGTTGTATTATCTCTGAACACAATGTCAACAGGCACCCCTGCTAACCTAAGGTCCCTACTCCCAGGACAACAAATAGTCTGAAGGCAGAACCACACCTCTGCTACTGGTCCTGAGATCCAATCTATCCAGTCTCAGTCCAAGCTCTGTACTCTGTAGCTGGAAACCTGCTGTGGTCGCCTTTTCCTTTTTTTTTTTTTAATTGCGTATTTTCGTTATTTACATTTTAAATGTTATCCCCTTTTCTGGTTTCCTTCTCTTTCCCTGCTTCTATGAGGGTACTCCTCCACCTATTCACCGACTCCCACATGCCTACCCTCAATTCCCCTATACTGGAGCATCTATCATGCCTTCATAGGACCAAGGACATCTCCTCCCATTGATGTATAAAAAGGCCATCTTTTACTACATATGCACCTGGAGCCATATGTACTCCTTTGTTGATGGCTTAGTTCCTGGGAGTTATCAGGGGTCTGGTTGGTTGATATTGTTGTTCTTCCTATGAGGTTTCAAACCCCTTCAACTCCTTCACTCAATTCTCTAACTCCTCTATTAGGAACCCCATGCTCAGTCCAATGGTTGGCTATAAACATCCATCTCTGTATTTGTAAGGCCCTGGCAGGGCATCTCAGGAGACTGCCATATCAGGTTCCTTTCAGCAAGCACTTCTTGGCATCCACAGTAGTGTCTGCCTTGGTAACTGTAAATGGGATGAATCCCAGGTGGGACAGGTGGCCTTTCCTTTAGTCTCTGCTCTACACTTTATCTCCATATTTGCTCCTGTGAGTATTTTGTTCTCCTTCAAAGGAGAACAAAAGCACCCACACTTTGGTCTTCCTTCTTATTGAACTTCATGTGGTCTCTGAGTCGTATCCTGGTTATTTGGAGCTTTTGGTCTAATATTCACTTATCAGTGAGTGCATTCCATTTGTTTTCTTTTGCAATTGGGTTACCTCACTGAGGATGCTATTTTCTAGTTCCATCCACTTGCTTAAGAACTTCATTAATACATGGTTTTTAATAGCTGAGTAGTACCTCATTGTATAAATGTACCACATTTTCTGTATCCATTCCTCAGTTGAAGGACATCTGTGTTCTTTCCAGCTCCTGGATGTCATAAATGAGGCTGCTATGAACATAGTGGAACATGTGTCCTTTTTACATGTTGGAGTATCTTCTGTGTATATGCCTAGGAATGGTATAGCTAGGTATTCAGGTAACATTATGTCTAATTTTCTGAGGAACCATCAAACTGCTTTCCAGAGGGGTTGTATAATCTTGCATTTCCACCAGCAATGGAGGAGTGTTCCTGTTTCTACACATCCTCGCCAGTATCTTCTGTCACCTGAGTTTTTGATCTTAGCCATTGTTACTAGTGTGAGGTGGAATATCAGGGTTGTTTTAATTTACATTTTTTGAGGAAGAAGGATATTGAACATTTCTTTAGGTGCTTCTCAGCCATTGAATATTCCTCAGTTGAAAATTCTTTGTTTAGCTCTGTACCCCACTTTTTATAGGGTTCTTCTTTTCTCTGGAGACTAACTTCTTGAGTTCTTTGTATACACTGGATATTATCCCTCTATCTGATGTAGGATTGGTAGAGATCTTTTTCCAATCTGTTGGTTGCCTTCTCTCACTGCCCCCACATTGACAGTGTCCTTTGCTGGGCAGTGGTGGCACACACCTTTAATCCCAGCACTTGGGAGGCAGAGGCAGGTGGATTTCTGAGTTCAAGGCCAGCCTGGTCTACAGAGTGAGTTCCAGGACAGCCAGGGCTACACAGAGAATCCCTGTCTTGAAAAAACAAAACAAAACAAAACAAAACAAACAAAAACAAAACAAAATACAGTGCCCTTTGCCTTATAGAAGCTTTGCAATTTTATGAGGTCCTATTTGTTAATTCTTGACCCTACAGTACAACCATTGGTGTTCTGTTCAGAAATTTTTCCCCTGTGCCCATATCTTCGAGGATCTTCCCCACTTGTTCTTCTATAAGTTTCAGTGTATCTGGTTTTATGTGGATGTCCTTGATCCACTTGGACTTGAGCTTTGTACAAAGAGATAAGAATGGCTCAATTTGGATTCTTCTACATGCTGATCTCCAGTTGAATAAGTAGCATATGAAAAAAAAATGCTGTCTTTTTTCCACTGGATGATTTTACCTCCTTTTGTCAAATGTCAAGTGACAATAGGTGTGTGGGTTCATTTCTGGGTCTTCAATTCTATTCAACTGATCTTCCTGCCTATCTCTGTACCAATATCATGCAGTTTTTTATAACATAACTATTGTTCTGTAATACAGCTTGAGGTCAGGGATGGTGATTCCCCCAGAAGATTGTTGAGAATATTTTTCACTATCCTGTTTTTTTGTTATTTTAATTGAATTTGCAAATTGCTCTTTCTAACCCTATGAAGAATTGAGTTGGAATTTTGATGGGGATTGCATTGAATCTGTAGATTGCTTTCAGAAAGATGGCTATTTTTACTATGTTAATCCTGCCAATTCATGAGCATGGGAGATCTTTCCCTCTTCTGAGATCTTCTTCAATTTCTTTCTTCAGAGACTTGAAGTTCTTGTCATGAAAGAGTTAATGACTGGACACCTGAACTCTCCATGAACTCTTCAGCTCAGAGTTCTCTTACCCCTCCCATCCAGAGATAGTTCCCGGAGCACTCCTGAACTTTTTACCCCAAGGTACCCCCTCCCAATTGGAAACTGCTCCAGGAACATTTTTTAGATAAGGGGTCTCCTGGAAAAAACCTAGTCCTACCCCTCCCAACTGAAGACTATGCCAAGAACATTTTTGAGATAGGGGCCTCCTGGTAATATCCCAGAATGTTCCAATAGATCGAGTACATTGCCAAAATATAGGACACGACCCCTTGGTTATGTAAAGCCCCTTGGCAGAACACCTTGGTGACGTAAAACTTGTACTTTTTACCTGGCTATTTCCTATAAAAGCTTGTGAAAAGTTTGGGCTAATTGCCGAATCTCCTCTGCACCTTGCAGGCTGCATGAGGTCCGACCCCAGATATCTGGTATATGTGCTTTCTGTCTGCTTTCTTGTCGTTGCTGTATTAAATCTTACTCTCTATACATCTTAAGTATCGGTCTCAGTGTCTTCTTGGGTGCGCGGCTGACCCGAGGCTTGAGTAAGTGCCTCCCTTTGGGAGTTTTGGAGTCTTTCATTTGGTGCGTTGGCCGGGAATCAGCGCGTCTACCCAGAGGTCCTGGACCCACTCAGAAGTAAGATTTACTGTTCTGCTTTGGTCTGGTGTCTGTGTTCTGTTAATTTCTGAAAGGCCAGGAAGGCCATTCTGTATGAGCGATCGCTGTTTCGGTTTTGCAGACGCTCAGTGTGCAATGTGCACAGTGAGACCGCGCTCCGGGTAGGAGCGCAGGGTGTGGACAGACAGACGTGTCCAGGTGTCCACCGTCTGTGCGCCCTGGGAGACGTCCCAGGAGGACAAGGGGAGGACTAAGGACGCTTAGTGGACCCCTCTGGAGACCGGGTGGGTTCGAGTCCCACCTCGTGCTCCAGGTTGCGAGATCGTGGGTTCGAGTCCCACCTCGTGCTTTGGTTTTTTCTTTTGTCTAAGTCTCGTGTCTGCTCTCGTGTCTGCTATTATTCTAGAAATGGGACAATCTGCTGGGTGTGTAGGTGTGGAACTGCTGCATTTGTGTATTCTGAGATTGTGGGTTTATTCTGACAGTGGCTGTGAGAGGATGACTGTCTATGGCCTCACGGTCCGCACCCCAAAAGAGATGTTCCAAGGGAGACCCTGGAAGGAGTGCCCAGGGTACAGAACAGTCAAAAAGACCTGGCTGTTGCCTGGCAGAGTGAAAGAGAGAGACTGTTCTCTTTGCCAGAGCGGGAGTGAATGTGGAATCCCACCCCTATCAGGAAAAGGAGTCAATGTAGAATCCGACCCCGTCAGAAAAAAGTGTTTGGCTGGTTGTGTAAGTCCAGGCGTGGACGAGTGTGCTTGTTTGTGGCCACATGACAAGACTGTGTGTGTGTGTTAACCCTTTGTCGACTGTAGACTTGGACTGACGTCAGGACAGAATTAGTCAGCAATGGTTTTAAAAGGAAAAAAAAAAAGAGAAAAAGAACCATCAGGCCGGTCTTGCCCACCGCGCTCTCGGCGAGGCAGTGCCAGCGGCTCGCAGCGGGCGGGCAGCGCCGGCCAGCCTGGCTGCGGGGCCATCGTGGGGCAAGACCAGCTGCCACCGGCCGACAGGGGCAGCACACGGTCCGCACTCGGCTGGGGAGCCCCAGGCAGTTCAAAAGAGAACCTAGATGCAGAGCCGGCTTTGGCGGCGCAGTTATGCTGGTGGTGAGTGCGGCCGCCTGCCGGTCCCGGAGTGGCCGTGAAGCCTGCCCCAGCTGGGGAGGGGCCGACTACAGCCGCCGTCCCTCCTTTGGCCCCCCCAGAGTCTACCCGCACTCCCTTGTGCCTGCCTGACTGCGTGCTCCCTCCCCAAAGACAGTGCAGAGAGCACAGGGCGTCTATCAGGTAGTTAAATAGTTAAATTGCTGCCTCTGCCTGCCTGCCAGCGTTTGTTTGCCACTCCCAGGAGTTTACACCGCATTCCGGCGCGCAGCGGAGACTCCGCTCTGGGCTCTTCGCATCAAAGGGTTTGTTTTCAGCCTTTGCCTGCCTCTTGGGTGGGAGAAAGGCTCATTCTCCTGCCCCCTGTATCCTGTCTCTTGTAAACAGAAAAAATTGTGTTCATTTTGAGATATCAGTGTGCAGCCAGATGTAAGAGCTACACTCCCTTCTCTGCCCCATGTGTTTTCTCTTCTCAGGCACTGCCCTGAGCTGTGTGAGTTTGTTCTAAGCTCCGGTGAGGGAGACATACAAGGTAAGGAGCACCTGACTGCCAGGCTCTGTTGAGGGTCTCATGTCTGTGGGACTAGAAAATGTCCCATCAATCTGACCTAGGTTATGAAAAGTTACAAAAGTTAAGAGAAAGATAGAGGTCTGCAAAGAAGAATTGAGAGCAAAGCTTCAGCAGACTCAAAAGAAATAGGTTAACAGTAAAAAGAGGTAAACTATGAAAAAGTTAAGTGACAGAATATAGATGTAATAATTAGATCCATTGCAGTTAAGAAACAGGAGCAAAGAGAGATAAATGACAAAGATTAGAACTTAGCACAGTGATACTTGCTAATAATACTAGCACTTAGAGATGATCTGTAAGAAATAGGGAGCCAGAAAATTTTCAAAAAAGATAAGAGAAATGAACTGCTGGTCACAAAAGTCAGGGAGACTAAAAAACTTAGTACCTGGCAACAAAAGCAAGCCTTTGGCTAAAGAACAAAGTGTTTACTGTCCTAACAAAAAGAAGAAGAGCCCCCCCTCAAGACAAAACCCTTCACCTGTTTGTGGCTGAAAGTAAAGAGATAGCAGAAGGGGTGCTAACACAGAAGCTGAGTCCTTAAAAGAGACTGTGTTTTCATATTCCTCCACTAACCAATGCAAAGCAAGTTTAAAAGGTTCCTGGACACTGCAGGCCTTTGCAGACTGTGGATTCCAGGTTCTGCTGCATTAAAAAGATAAACAGCCCCTCGTATAAGAAATAAAGAACAACCTTGGATGGCCTTGGATGCTATTGAGACTGCCCTAATGTTGTCCCCAACTTTGGGACTCCTAAATGTGACTGAGAACAAAAGTATTGCCAAAGAGGTTCTTACTCAGAAATTGGGACCCTAAAAGACCAGTGGCACTTGAAAAATTAGACCTGGTGACTAAGGGATGGCCTGCTTGTCTGCACATAGTGGCTTCTGGTCAGAGACACATGATTCAATTGTTTCCCTGGCTGATGGACACATTATTAGAGCTTTTTGTTGACAGAATAAGACCTACTCATCACTCTGACATTCTGGCAGAGGGAACTTTGGCTCAGAAGGTTGAACTCCTGGCGCTAACCCAAGCCTTGCGGTTGGCTGAAGGCAGAGACATCAAAGACAAAGAAGAAATTCTGGCCCTCCTAGAAGCTCCTGCCAAGTACGTGAGTTTCTGGGAACGGTGGGCTTTTACAGACTCTGGACTAAAGAAAAAGTCCCATTCACCTGGACTGAGGAACACCAAAAAGCCTTTGACAGCATAAAGGCAGCCTTGCTTGCAGCCCCCGCTCTGGCTTTGCCAGATCTGACTAAGCCTTTTACCCTACACGGATGGCAGTAGCCTCATGGTTAAAGGTAAGCGGAAGGCGGGGATAGCAGTGCAGCAGTGGACAAAAAGCAGGTGATCTAGGCCAGCAGCCTCCCTAAAGAGACTTCAGCCCAAAAAGCTGAACTTGTGGTTTTGATACAAGCTTTATAAATGACACTGACAGCGGGTATGCTTTTGCCACTGTATGGAACAATATGCAGACAAAGAAAGCTGTTGACATCTGCAGAAAAAGACGTTCTCAATATGGATAAATGATACTGCTCACATAGTCATCAAGAAGACTATTAAAGAAAATTTTTTTCCAAGGTTCAGAGTGCCAAAAGCAATAGTTGCCCAGGTAAGTCAGGGTGTGGCCAAGCATTTAGAGGTCAAATAAAAATTACATTGTGTGTATAGACCTCAGAGCTCAGGATAGATAAAAATTAGTTTAAAACTCTAAGACAGACCTTGACAAAATTAATCGTGGAGACTGGCATGGACTTGGTGTTCCTTCCCTATGTCCTATCTCTTGATTCAGTTTTACTCTGTTTAAGACCCTTTATGAAACTCCTATGCCCATCATAGTCTCAAATGATGTGTTTAAACCTATGTTGTTAATAATGCTCTGTATGCTAAGTTAAAAGGGCTTGCAGGTGATACAGAAAAAAAGTCTGGTCACAACTGGTTACAGTGAACGAGCTGGATATCCCAAGGACATCTCACCAGTTCCAGCCAGAGATCTGATCTACGTGCACCTGCGTCATGCCCAGACCCTAACTAAATTAGTTATTGAGACTGGCGGTAAAGACTGGGTGACCCTCCTTCCCTTTGTGCTTCTCAGAGTCCGAAACACACCTGGACGTTTTACTTCTTTGACTGAGTCTAGCAGGATATTGGATCCCTGTGTTGACTCTTTCTCACCCTCTGCTCTGTTTACCCATTTAAAGGCCTTGGAGGTTGTCAGAACACAGATCTGGGACCAGATCAAAGAAGCTCATGCACCTGAGACTACAGCAGTTCGGTCCTTGTCAGATGACATCGCACCGGCGCTCTTGAGCCTCGGTGGAAAGGACCATATCTGATACTGTTAACAACTCCACGCCTCCCACGTCAAGAAGGCTCCCAGCCAGGGTAGAGGCAACCATGAAGACAACTGGACGGTGGCAACTACTGACAATCCTCTTAAACTTCGCTTGTGTCGTGGGGGCCACCCTAAGCCTAGGGAACGACAACCCTCTTGCCCCGATTCAACAGTCATGGGAAGTGCTTAATGGGGAGGGAAACATTGTATGGGCAATCACTGCAGCACATCCCCCTTGGACTTGGTGGCCTGATCTCACACCTGACATTTGTAAGTTAGTAGCAGGATCTCCCAATTGGGACCTCCCTGACCATACTGATCTTAGTAACCCACCCCCTGAACAGCGGTGTGTTTCAGGTGGAATAGGGAACATGTATGGGTGTTCAGGGCAGTTCTACCGGGCTAATCTTAGAGCTGCACAGTTTTATGTTTGCCCTGGTCAGGGTCAAAACAAAGAGCTTCAACAAAAATGTGGGGGGGCATCAGATTATTTCTGTGGCAAATGGACATGTGAAACGACAGGGGATGCCTACTGGAAGCCTTCCTCTGACTGGGATCTAATCACGGTAAAACGAGGTAGTGGTTATGATAAGCCATATCAAGGAGAAAGAGATCCCCATAAATATCCAAACTATGGCGACCTCCATCCAGATGAGGCCGCCATAGGAGCTTATGGGTGTGCTACTGAAAACAGCCCCCCAGGACCATGCAAAGGTAAATACTGCAACCCCCTACTTATAAAATTCACTGAAAAAGGAAAACAAAATCGTTTAAGTTGGCTTAAAGGAAATAAGTGGGGTTGGCGTGTATCCAGTCCACCGAGAGACCCTGGGTTCATTTTTACAATCAGGCTGACTGTGACAGAACAGGGTCCCCCAATAGTACCAGCTCCCCCACAAGTCCCGGCTATACCAGCTCCACCAACTCCACAGCCCAGAACAGTGAGACCTTCCCTATCGACCTTAGTTTCCCCACCGCCCCTAGATACAAAAAGCCGTCTGGTCAGTCTAGTTCAAGGAGCTTTTTTGGCGTTGAATAGGACTAATCCTAATATGACTCAATCATGTTGGTTATGCTATGACTCTAGGCCCCCTTATTATGAAGGAATTGCTCAGATCAGGACTTATAATACTACTTCAGATCATTCTCAATGCCTTTGGGGAGAAAACAGAAAGCTGACTCTGGAAGCAGTTTCAGGAAGTGGACTCTGTTTAGGCCAGGCACCTCAGGATAAATGGCACCTTTGTAATCAGACCCAGAACATCCAGCCTAGCAAAAGTGGTCAGTATCTGGTGCCCCCCATAGACACAGTATGGGCTTGCAATACCGGTCTCACTCCTTGTGTATCTATATCTGTTTTTAATAGTTCCAAAGACTTCTGCATTTTAGTTCAGCTTATTCCTAGACTCCTGTATCATGATGATAGCTCCTTTTTAGATAAGTTTGATCATCGGGTCCGTTGGAGAAGAGAGCCCATTACCTTAACCCTGGCAGTACTTCTGGGATTGGGAGTAGCAGCAGGAGTAGGTACAGGGACCGCTGCCTTAATTCAGACCCCCCAATACTATGAAGAATTACGTACAGCTATGGACATTGATATTAGAACTATAGAACAGTCTATAACTAAATTAGAAGAATCTTTAACTTCCCTGTCTGAAGTAGTGCTGCAAAATAGGAGGGGATTAGACTTATTATTCCTTAAAGAAGGAGGACTTTGTGCTGCCCTAAAAGAAGAATGTTGTTTTTATGTTGATCATTCAGGAGTAATCAAAGACTCTATGGCCAGACTTAGAGAACGCCTAGATATGCGTAAGAGAGAGAGAGAAAGCCAACAAGGATGGTTCGAAAGCTGGTTTAATAAGTCCCCTTGGCTTACCACTCTCCTCTCCACCATAGCAGGACCCTTAATTATACTTATGCTTTTGCTTATTTTTGGCCCCTGCATTCTTAATAGTGGCTTTTATCAGAGAAAGAATAAATGCAGTGCAGGTTATGATATTAAGGCAACAATATCGGGTCCTTCAGGAAGCCGGTACCCAGCTCTAAGATTAGAGCTTGTCCCTAAAAGAAGGGGGGAATGAAAGAGTTAATGACTGGACACCTGAACTCTCCATGAACTCTTCAGCTCAGAGTTCTCTTACCCCTCCCATCCAGAGATAGTTCCCGGAGCACTCCTGAACTTTTTACCCCAAGGTACCCCCTCCCAATTGGAAACTGCTCCAGGAACATTTTTTAGATAAGGGGTCTCCTGGAAAAAACCTAGTCCTACCCCTCCCAACTGAAGACTATGCCAAGAACATTTTTGAGATAGGGGCCTCCTGGTAATATCCCAGAATGTTCCAATAGATCGAGTACATTGCCAAAATATAGGACACGACCCCTTGGTTATGTAAAGCCCCTTGGCAGAACACCTTGGTGACGTAAAACTTGTACTTTTTACCTGGCTATTTCCTATAAAAGCTTGTGAAAAGTTTGGGCTAATTGCCGAATCTCCTCTGCACCTTGCAGGCTGCATGAGGTCCGACCCCAGATATCTGGTATATGTGCTTTCTGTCTGCTTTCTTGTCGTTGCTGTATTAAATCTTACTCTCTATACATCTTAAGTATCGGTCTCAGTGTCTTCTTGGGTGCGCGGCTGACCCGAGGCTTGAATAAGTGCCTCCCTTTGGGAGTTTTGGAGTCTTTCAGTCATACCGATCTTTCACTTGCTTAGAGTCACACCAAGATATTTTATATTATTTGTGTCTATTGTGAAAGGTGTTGTTTCCCTAATTTCTTTCTCAGCCTGTTTATCCTTTAAGTAGAGGAAGACCACTGATTTATTTTTATATTCATGTAGTTTGCTGAAGTTGCTTATCAGGTTTAGAAGGTCTTTGATGGATTGTTTTTTTGTTTTTTGTTTTTTTCTTTTTGGTTTGGTCCCTTTCTTTTCTGATCAATTGTCTCTCAGATAACAGAGCCCTATTCTTCCACCCTTCCTTCTCCCAACTCATCCCAGTTACTAAGCTACTAACACCGGCATGTATTTCCTCTGAACACACCTGCTGAACAGCCTAGGAAAAGAGATAACACACAGCCATTGTACTCTCTGAAAATTCAGAGAGGAATCAGTAACTAATTAAACAAAATACTAACAAAACAAAGAAAACAAAGAAAAGCAAACAAACAATAACAAAACTGGGTTTTAGTGCAGAATTATACCAGATTTTTCAAAGAAAAATTAACAGCAATTCTCAAATTATTCCACAAAATAGAAACAAAAGAAACAAATCCACATTCGTTTTATGAGTGACATTTATGATGATACCAATACATATAAAGATTCAAGAAATAGACTTATAGACCAATTTCTATTAAGAATATATATGTGAAAGTCACCTACCATTGTGAAGTAGGATATATCCCAGAAATGCAGCAATGACATTCAACAAATGTATCCCAGCATATAAATAATCTGAAACAATACTACATGATTATTTCATTTGATGCAGGAAAGTTCTTTGACAAAATCTTACAGCCCTTTGTGATAAATCTACTGGAGACAGGAATAACACAATGGACACACCTAAACATAATTAACAAATTTGCAGCAAGCCTATAGCCAGCATCATTATAGATGGAGAAAAATTAAAGACAATTTCACTAAAATCAGTATCAAGGCAAGGTTCCCACATACTCCATATTTATTCTATATAGAACTTGAAGTTTTAGCTAGAAAAAAAGACAACTGAAGGAGATGATGGGAATATAATTTAGAAAGGAAGGAGTCAAAGTATCATTATTTACAGATGATCTGAGAATATAGACAGGTGGACCTAAAATCTTACCACGGAACTCCTAGAGCTGATAAACATATTTAGCAAAGTGCCTGGATACAAGATTAACTCCTGGAGAGAGTAATATGGAAAGGGATTTGAAAGAGTCAGAATGGGTAGAGAGCATGGGGGACTGCAATTTGGATGCAATGTGAATAAAAAAAAGAATTATGAAAAGAAAAAAATGGATTAATTCAAACAAGCAAAAATGAACAAACAAAACAGTAGATGTCCTATATATAAATGACAAACTGAGATATAAATCAGGGAAACAATACCTTCCATGATGTACACTCATAATACTGGCCTGCAGTAACACAAAGCAAGAAAATAAAGACTTGAAGTCTTTGAAGAAAGAAATTGAAGGGATCAGAAGACAGAAAGATCTCATAAGCACATGAGTTGGTAGGATTAACATTGTAAAAAATGTCCATGCTACCAGAAGTAATCTACAGATTCAGTGAAATTTCCATTAAAATTCTAACACAATTCTTTACAGTTATTGAAATGACATTTTTCAACTTCAAACTGAAAAATAAAACAACAAGTATAGCTAAAACAATCCTAAATCAAAAAGGAACAGCTGTAGATCCCACTATTTGTGATTTCTAGTTGTACTACAGAGTTATAGAAATAAAAATCACATAATATTGGCATAGAAACACTTTCAGCAATGAAATCAAATCATTGAACCAACTGGTTTTTGTTTTGTTTTGTTTTGTTTTGTTTTGTTTTGTTTTATTTGTGTGTGTGTGTGTGTGTGTGTGTGTGTGTGTGTGTTTTGTTCTGTTTTGGTTTGGTTTTGATGTTGTTGTTTCTTTGAAGAGGAGGTTGTTTTGTTTTTGTTTTTGTTTTGTTTTTTAAATAAAGAATTCAGAGATACAAACTGGAGAAAAGAAAGCATCTACAAATGATGCTTGGGAAACTGGATCTCTGCGAATAGATCCATACTTATTACTTACACAAAAATCAAGTCTAATGAAATGGTTTTGTGGATTTATTTTTCTTTAAGTTTGTTTATATAGTGAGTTACAATGATAGATTTCCATGTATTAAACCATGCCTGCATCCCTGGGATGACGCCTACTTGATCATGATAGATGATCATTTTGATATATTCTTGGATTCAGTTTGAGAGAATTTTATTGAGTGTTTTTGCATCTGTATTCATAAGGGAAATTGGTCTGAAGTTCTCTTTCTTTGTTGGGTCTTTGTGTAGTTTAGGTATAAGCATAATTGTGGCTTCATAGAATGAATAGGGTAGTATTCCTTCTGTTTCTATTTTGCAGAATAGTTTGAAGAGTATTGGTATTAAGTCTTCTTTGAAGGTCTGATAAGATTCTTCCCTAAACCCAACTGGTCATGGGCTCTTTTTGGTTGGGAGACTTTAAATAATTCCTTCTATTTCTTTAGAGGTTATGGGACTGTGTAGGTGGTTTATCTGATTCTGATTTAACTTTGATTCCTGGTGTCTGTCTAGAAAATTGTCTACTTCATCCAGATTTTCCAGTTAGTACAGGCTTTTGTAGCAAGATCTGATTATTTTCTGGATTTCCTTAGTTTCTGTGGTTATATCTCCCCTTTCATTTCTGATTTTATTAATTTGGGTATGGTCTCTGTGCCCTCTAGTTAGTCTGGCTAAGGGATTATATATCTTGTTGATTTTCTCAAAGAACCATCTCCTGGTTTTGTTGATTCTTTGTATATAGTGCTTTTTGTTTGTACTTGGTTGATTTCAGCCCTGAGTTTGACCAGACCACCCAGAGCTCCAAGGAACTAAACCACCAACCAAAGATTACACATAGAGGGTCCAATGCCTCCAGCCACATATGTAGGAGAGGATGGACTTGTTGGACATCAGTGTGAGGAGAGGCCCATGATCCTGGGAAGGCTTCATGCCCAGTGTAGGGGAATGATATGGTGGGGAGACAGGAGTGGGAAGGCAGGTGGGTGAGCATCCTCATAGAAGCAGGAGGAGGGAAAATGGAATAGGGGGTTTCCAGAAGGGAAACCATGAAAGAGGATAATATTTGAAATGAAAAGAAATTAAATATACAATAAAAGAACTCAAGCCTAAATTATCAAAGACCTCAACATGAAACCAGATACACTTAAGATGGTAGAAGGGAAATTAGGAGTAGCCTTAATCACATTGACCAAGGAAATGACATTCTGAAGAGAACATGGGTAGTATAGGCAAAAAGATCAACAACTAATGAATGAGACATTGTGAAACTGAAAAGCTTATGTAATCCAAAGGCACAGTCAATTAGGCAAAATGCCAGCCTGCAGAATGGGAAATTTTTGTCAACTCTACATCCAATAAAGGTCTAGATTTCAAACAATGACACAAATAAATGAATAATCCAGTTTAAAATAAGGTGAATTTACTTGTATATAAGTGGTTGTGTCTAAACAAACTGGAATGTTATTCTCTTAATAGTTAAATGATAGCAATTTTAAAAGTATTTTACTTTCCTGCATTAGTTTGTCAACTCTAATTGTTACTATGAATATTCAAAATATATATTATCTGATTATTTGCAATGAAAACATGAATTAAAACACCTGAAAACTTAAAAAAATAAAATAAAAAGGATAACAGATAAAAATTGAGGAAACTCAACTGGCAGAGGGACACAGAAGTGCTCAACATTCTCAGCCATCAGGGAAATGCAAATCAAAACTCCTTTGAAATTCCATCTTAATGCTGTCAGAGTGGCTAAGATCAATAAGACAATCACACTAATGCTGGGACAGATGTGGAACCTGGAGAATACTCCTCCATTATGGGTGGGAATGCAGTTTGTACACCATATGGGAATCAGTATGGTGGTTCTGAAGAATTGATTGGGAATCAATATACATAAAGATCCAGCTACACCACTCTTGGGCATAAACCCAAGAAGTTGCCTACTAGAAGCACACTTGTTCAGCTCTGTTCATTGTGGCTTTATTCATAGTAGCCAGAAAGTAGGAAGAGCTTAGACGTTCCTCAACAGAAGAATGGATAAATAAAATGCTGTACATATACACAATGGGATATTAGTCTACTATTTAAAATAATATTATGAAGTTTAAAGGCAAATGGATAAAACTCAAAAAATATCTGAGTGAAGTAACTGAAGCCCACAAATATAAATATAGAAGACAAATATATTTACTTATAAGTGGATAATAGTCATTTAGTGAGTTATAATGAACTTACAATTCATAGGTCCAGAGAGGTTAAGTAAAGAGAATGGGTCTATGGGAGATACACAGATCTCCTAGGGAGAAGGAAATATAATTTATGGTTGCAATCAATGGGATGGTAGAAGCAGGAGCAGGATATAGTGTGAAATTAGAATTGTGACGGAGGGAGACAGTGTGGGAGAGATTGCTTAAACTGGAATTTTCCAGGTGGTGTGATGACCTAATGCAGTGGAAACCTCCTTGAGTTTATGAAGGTGATGCTAATGAGAAGTTCTAGTAATGGTGGATTCAGTGTCTTTACCTGATTTCTGTTTCTTGTCACCTGGTGAGGCTTCCAGTGTAGGAACTGGATTCTGATGAGATGAGTTGTTGGCCAAGGGGATTTCATGGAAACCCCCCAAAACTCCAGCTGTTGCAAATAAAGGGTTTCTCTCTGTAAACTGACAGAAGGGCCTCACTTCCAGAGAAATCACCCACACAATTCATTAAATTCGATTAAGTGAAGCTGGAGCTTACATGAAGCTCTTAGCCTTCATTTTTTAGCCACTTCATTGCTGAAAAGTACTCTTTAGGCTACAAAAGGAAAAGTGGACCCAAACAGCCACAAAACTTTGAGCTAATTTTGTCCTGTCTACAAATTATGTGAAAACAATGTTAGTAAAACTTACTGGAATAGCCAACAAATATCTGAATTGACCTAAGGCTGACTCCTTGAGAAGGAATCTATATCTGACATTGCTTGGGTAACCACGAACTAGAAAGTAGATAGCCCATATATCTAGGCTAAAACCAAGCACTACTGATCTTTTAAAAATCAATAAAATGATTCCCAGGCTTATTATTTTATATCAATACATCAATGTCTTACCCAGTCAGCATCACAGAGGCTTGTTCCAGCAGCAGATGTGGACACAGGCAGAGATGTACAGACCCACAGCTAGACATTATAAGGAGAGAGAGTCTAAATTGGAGGGGGTCCATTAAACCCTGTTCTAAGAGCACAGACACTCCAGCAGAAGAGAAGGAAGAAAGATTTTAAAAGTCAGAGGGAATGGAGGACACAAGAACAGGGCACTCTGAATCAACTAAATAAGTCTCACATGAACTTATATGAGGAGAGGAGGAGAGAGGAGGGGAGGGAAGGTGATAGAAGGGAGGGGAAGGGAGGGGAGCTTAAAGGGCAAGCACAGGGCCTACAGAAGTCTGTGCTAGGTCCTTTCTGTATATATTAGAGCTATTAGCTTAGCATTTTTATGGGACTTGTGGCTATGAGAATAAATGGGTTTCCGGCTCTTGTGTCTGGTCTTGGGACTCTTTGTCTTTTATTGGCTTACTGTGTCCAACTTCAATATGACAGTTTTTATTTTGTCTCATTACATTTTATTTTGTCAAATTTAGTTATCTCTTAGAAGCATGTTCTTTTCTAATGAGAGACAGAAAGCAACAGAGTTCAGAGAGGAGGGAAGTTCAGATTCACTGGGTGGAATAGATGAAGAGAAAATTACAATTGGGATATATTGTATGTAAAATGTACCTATTTTCAATAAAAGAAAAACATAAAAATGTATACAAATATTCACTAAATTATATGTCACAAATAAGCAAAAAATGTAGAGCGTGCAGTATGATTGTAATAATATTCCATTGTTTACAAATGGAATTAAAATATTTCTGAGTCAGATTTGGTTTTAAGATTGAAACTCATTTTCAATTGATTGAGGAAAATAACAGATTTTTTTTCATTTTCATTTTGTTCTTCAGAACTCCATTAATTTCTACCATGTTGGCCAAACCTAAATAGAGCCAGTTATTTCCTTCAGAATTCTGTAATCATTTCCAGGAATAATGAGTGACACACTGCTTTAATCCAAGTATTCAGGAAGCAGAGGAGGCTGGATCTCTGAGTTTGAGACCAGCAATTTCTACATAAGTAGTTCCTGGCTAGCAAAACTACATGGCAGTGAAGTTTTGCATGAAAAGTACAAATCTCCTATTTCTCTGTTCTGTTCCTTAAACCCTGGTTAGGGTTTTAGTTTTTGGTTTTGGTGTTTTGATACATTGACTTGACTTATACTGTAAATCAGTAGAAAATAACAGGAAATCACTAAAGTAATTATTATTAATACTTAATTATACTTAAGTATATTGACATAATACTTAAGTAATTAATTAAGTATAGCTACATAGATGTCTTACTATATATGATAAAGTTGTGAATTGAAAGAAAAGACTGAACGGGGGGATTAGATATTATACAAAGCCTTAAAGCTTGTCCTGAAAAAAAACAAAACCCCAATACCCATTTTAAATCCCTTTCAAAAGCAAAGCCTCAGGAACAGAAAACAAACAAACAAACAAACAAACAAACGAAAAAACAAAACCAAAAGACAAAAAATGAACAAACAAAAAAACCCAAAACAAGAATGAAAAATTGCCATTTTATTTATAATAAGAAACTTATAGAGGAGAAAGAATATATGGGTACAGGAGAAAAATTCCTGAGTAGAAGAGCAATGGCTTTTGCTGTAAAATCAAGAATCAATAAATGGGACCTCATAAAATTGCAAAGCTTCTGCAAAGCAAAAGACACCGTCAATAAGACAAAAAGGCCACCAACAGATTGGGAAAGGATCTTTACCTATCCCAACTCGGATAGGGGACTAATATCCAATATATATAAAGAACTCAAGAAGGTGGACTCCAGAAAATCAAATAACCATTAAAAAATGGGGCTCAGAGCTGAACAAAGAATTCTCACCTGAGGAATACCGAATGGCTGAGAAGCACCTGAAAAAATGTTCAACATCCTTAATCATCAGGGAAATGCAAATACAAACAACCCTGAGATTCCACTTCACTCCAGTCAGAACGGCTAAGATCAAAAATTCAGGTGACAACAGATGCTGGCGAGGATGTGGAGAAAGAGGAACACTCCTCCATTGTTGGTGGGATTGCAAGCTTGTACAACCACTCTGAAAATCAGTCTGGCAGTTTCTCAGAAAATTGGACATGGTACTACCGGAGGATCCCACAATACTTCTCCTGGGCATATACCCAGAAGATGTTCCAACCGGTAAGAAGGACACATGCTCCACTATGTTCATAGCAGCCTATTTGTAATAGCCAGAAGCTGGAAAGAACCCAGATGCCCCTCAACAGAAGAATGGATACAAAAATTGTGGTACATTTACACAATGGAGTACTACTCAGCTATTAAAAAGAATGAATTTATGAAATTCCTAGGCAAATGGATGGACCTGGAGGGCATTATCCTGAGTCAGGTAACCCAATCACAAAAGAACTCAAATGATATGTACTCACTGATAAGTTGATATTAGCCCAGAAACTTAGAATACCCAAGATATAAGTTACAATTTGCAAAACACATGAAACTCCAGAAGAATGAAGACCAAAGTGTGAACACTTTGCCCCTTTTTAGAGTTGGGAACAAAACACCCATGGAAGGAGTTACAGAGACAAAGTTTGGAGCTGAGACAAAAGGATGGACCATCTAGAGACTGCTATACCCGGAGATCCATCCCATAATCAGCCTCCAAACGCTGACCCCATTGCATACACTAGCAAGACTTTGCTGAAAGGACCCAGATATAGCTGTCTCTTGTGAGACTATGCCAGGGCCTAGCAAACACAGAAGTGGATGCTCACAGCTATTGGATGGATCACAGGGCCCCCAATGGAGGAGCTAGAGAAAGTATCCAAGGAGCTAAAGACATCTGCAACCCTGTAGGTGCAACAACATTATGAACTAACCAGTACCCTGGAGCTCTTGACTCTAGCTGTATATGTATCCAAAGATGGCCTAGTCAGCCATCACTAGAAAGAGAGGCATATTGGACTTGCAAACTATATATGCCCCAGTACAGGGGAACGCCAGGGCCAAAAAGTTGGAGTGGGTGGTTAGGGGAGTTTGGGGAAGGTTATGGGGGACTTTTGGGATAGCATTGGAAATGTAAATGAGGAAAATATCTAATAAAAAAAGTAAAAAAAAAACAATAACAATAATAATAAAAAAGTACAGAAAGCTCACATACACATGGAAACTGAACAACTCTTTATCAATGATAACTTGGTCAGGGAAGAAATAAAGAAATAAATTAAAAACTTCCTGGAATTTAATGAAAATGTTGACACAGCAAAACCAAACTTACAGGATGCAATGACAGCAGTGCTAAAAGGAATGTTCATAGCATTAAATGCCCTGGTAAAGAAACTGGAGAGATCTTATACTAACAACTTAATAGCATACCTGAGAGCTCTAGTACAAAAAGAAGCAACCTTACCCATGAGGAGTAGAAGGCAGGAAATAGTCAAACTCAGTGCCAAAATCAACAAAATAGAAACAAAGGAAATAATATAAAGAATAAGCAAAACCAAAAGCTGTTTTTTTGAAAGAATCAACAAGATAGGTTAACCTGTAGCCAAACTCACTAAAGGGTCAAGATGCAGTATTCAAATTAATAAAATCAGAAATGAAAAGGGAGAAATAACAACAGAAATTGAGGAAATTCAAAAAAATCATCAGATCCTAATATAAAAGCCTGTACTTAACAAAACTGGGAAATCTAGATGAAATGGATGGTTTTCTAGACAGATGTCACACACTAAAGTTAAATCAAGAGCATGCAAACTATCTAAACAGACCCACATTGCACAAGAAAATAGAAGAACTCATTAAAAACCTCCCAATGGAAAAAACAAAACAAAACAAAAACAAAAACACAGGGCCAGGTGGATTTAGTACAGAATTCTACCAGACCTTCAAAGAAGACCTGGTACCAATTATTGTCCAACTATTCCGTAAAATAGAAACAGAAGGAACACTATCTAATTCATTCTATGAAGCCTATCTGATACCAAAACCACACAAGGACCAAACTAAAACAGAAAACTTCAGTCAAATCTTGCTTATGAATATCGATGCAAAAATGCTCAATAAACTTTTTGCAAACCAAATCCAAGAACACATCAAAACAATCATTGACTACTATCAAGTAGGCTTCATTCCAGGGATGCAAGGTCAGTTTTACATACGATATTATTTACAATTAAATGTTTAATCACTTCCCAAGACAAGAATCAATGCCATATATATCTTCTTAGTAACACACACACACACACACACACACACACAGAGACACACACACACACACACAGACACACACACACGGAGAAAGGAGATCATGATGTTGGATATTAGACAGGTAGAGAGGGTTTGGCGAATGGAAAATATATTATATATATGTGTGTGTGTATGTGTATATACACATACATACATTCATACATACATATATATGTGTGTGTATTTCTTTTTTTTTTTTGATTTTTAATATTTTTATTACATATTTTCCTCAATTACATTTCCAATGCTATCCCAAAAGTCCCCCATAGCGCCCCCCACTTCCCTACCCACCCATTCCCATTCTTTTGGCCCTGGCATTCCCCTATATTGGGGCATATAAAGTTTGCAAGTCCAATGGGCCTCTCTTTCCATTGATGGCCGACTAGGCCATCTTTCGATACATATGCAGCTAGAGACAAGAGCTCCGGGGTTCTGGTTAGTACATCATGTTGTTCCAACAATAGGGTTGCAGATCCCTTTAGCTCCTTGGGTACTTTCTCTAGCTTCTCCATTGGGAGCCCTGTGATACATCCAATATCTGACTGTGAACATCCACTCCTGTGTTTGCTAGGCCCCGGCATCGTCTCACAAGAGACAGCTATATTTGGGTCCTTTCAGCAAAATCTTGCTAGTGTATGCAATGGTGTCAGCGTTTAGAAGCTGATTATGGGATGGATCCCTGGATACGGCAGTCTCTAAATGGTCCATCCTTTCGTCACAGCTACGAACTTTGTCTCTGTAACTCCTTCCCTGGGTGTTTTGTTCCCAATTCTAAGAAGGTGCACAGTGTCCACACTTTGGTCTTCATTCTTCTTGAGTTTCATGCGTTTATCAAATTGTATCTTATATCTTGGGTATCCTAAGTTTTGGGCTAATATCCACTTATCAATGAATACATATTGTGTGAGTTCTTTTGTGATTGTGTTACTTCACTCAAGATGATGCCCTCCAGGTCCATCCATTTGGCTAGGAATTTCATAAATTCATTCTTTTTAATAGCTGAGTAGTACTCCATTGTGTAAATGTACCATAATTTCTGTATCCATTCCTCTGTTGAGGGACATCTGGGTTCTTTCCAGCTTCTGGCTATTATAAATAGGGCTGCTATGAACATAGTGGAGCATGTGTCCTTTTTACCGGTTGGGACATCTTCTGGATATATGCCCAGGAGAGGTATTGCTGGATCCTCCGGTAGTACTATGTCCAATTTTCTGAGGAACCACCAGACTGATTTCCAGAGTGGTTGTACAAGCTTGCAATCCCACCAACAATGGAGGAGTGTTCCTCTTTCTCCACATCCTCGCCAGCATCTGCTGTCACCAGAATTTTTGATCTTAGCCATTCTGACTGGTGTGAGGTGGAATCTCAGGGTTATTTTGATTTGCATTTCCCTGATGATTAAGGATGTTGAACATTTTTTCAGGTGTTTCTCTGCCATTCGGTATTCCTCAGGTGAAAATTCTTTGTTCAGTTCTGAGTCCCATTTTTTAATGGGGTTATTTGACTTTCTGGAGTCCACCTTCTTGAGTTCTTTATATATATTGGATATTAGTCCCTTATCTGATTTAGGATAGGTGAAGATCCTTTCCCAATCTGTTGGTGGTTTTTTTGTCTTATTGATGGTGTCTTTAGCCTTGCAGAAGCTTTGTAGTTTCATGAGGTCCCACTTGTCAATTCTCGATCTTACAGCACAAGCCATTACTTTTCTATTCAGGAATTTTTCCCCTGTGCCCATATCTTCAAGGCTTTTCCCCACTTTCTCCTCTATAAGTTTCAGTGTCTCTGGTTTTATGTGAAGTTCCTTGATACACTTAGACTTGACCTAGTACAAGGAGATAGGAATGGATCGATTCCCATTCTTCTACATGTTAACAACCAGTTGTGCCAGCACCATTTGTTGAAAATGCTGTCTTTCTTCCACTGGATGTTTTTAGCTCCCTTGTCGAAGATCAAGTGACCATAGGTGTGTGGGTTCATTTCTGGGTCTTCAATTCTATTCCATTGGTCTATTTGTCTGTCACTATACCAGTACCATGCAGTTTTTATCACAATTGCTCTGTAGTAGAGCTTTAGGTCCGGCATGGTGATTCCACCAGAGGTTCTTTTTTCCTTGAGAAGAGTTTTTGCTATCCTAAGTTTTTTGTTATTCCCGATGAATTTGCAGATTGCCCTTTCTAATTCGTTGAAGAATTGAGTTGGAATTTTGATGGGGATTGCATTGAATCTGTAGATTGCTTTTGGCAAGATAGCCATTTTTACAATGTTGATCCTACCAATCCATGAGCATGGGAGATCTTTCCATCTTCTGACATCTTCTATAATTTCTTTCTTCAGAGACTTGAAGTTTTTATTATACAGATCTTTCACTTCCTTAGTTAGAGTCACGCCAAGATATTTTATATTATTTGTGACTATTGAGAAGGGTGTTGTTTCCCTAATTTCTTTCTCAGCCTGTTTATTCTTTGTGTAGAGAAAGGCCATTGATTTGTTTGAGTTAATTTTATATCCAGCTACTTCACCGAAGCTGTTTATCAGGCTTAGGAGTTCTCTGGTGGAATTTTTAGGGTCACTTATATATACTATCATATCATCTGCAAAAAGTGATATTTTGACTTCATCTTTTCCAATTTGTATCCCTTTGATCTCCTTTTGTTGTCGAATTGCTCTGGCTAGGACTTCAAGTACAATGTTGAATAGGTATGGAGAAAGTGGACAGCCTTGTCTAGTCCCTGATTTTAGAGGGATTGCTTCAAGCTTCTCACCATTTACTTTGATGTTGGCTACTGGTTTGCTGTAGATTGCTTTTATCATGTTTAGGTATGGGCCTTGAATTCCTGATCTTTCCAAGACTTTTATCATGAATGGGTGTTGGATCTTGTCAAATGCTTTTTCCGCATCTAACGAGATGACCATGTGGTTTTTGTCTTTGAGTTTGTTTATATACTGGATTACGTTGATGGATTTCCGTATATTGAACCATCCCTGCATCCCTGGGATGAAACCTACTTGGTCAGGATGGATGATTGTTTTGATGTGTTCTTGGATTCGGTTAGCAAGAACTTTATTGAGGATTTTTGCATCAATATTCATAAGGGATATTGGTCTGAAGTTTTCTATCTTTGTTGGGTCTTTGTGTGGTTTAGGTATCAGAGTAATTGTGGCTTCATAGAATGAGTTGGGTAGAGTACCTTCTGTTTCTATTTTGTGGAATAGTTTGTGAAGAACTAGGATTAGATCTTCTTTGAAGGTCTGATAGAACTCTGCACTAAACCCATCTGGTCCTGGGCTTTTTTTAGTTGGGAGACTATTAATGACTGCTTCTATTTCTTTGGGGGATACAGGGCTGTTTAGATCATTAACCTGATCTTGATTCAACTTTGGTACCTGGTATCTGTCTAGGAACTTCTCCATTTCATCCAGGTTCTCCAGTTTTGTTGAGTATAGCCTTTGGTAGAAGGATCTGATGGTGTTTTGGATGTCTTCAGGATCTGTTGTTATGTCTCCTTTTTCATTTCTGATTTTGTTAATTAGGATGCTTTCCCTGTGCCCTCTAGTGAGTCTGGCTAAGGGTTTATCTATCTTGTTGATTTTCTCAAAGAACCAGCTCCTTGATTGGTTGATTCTTTGAATAGTTTTTCTTGTTTCCACTTGATTGATTTCACCCCTGAGTTTGATTATTTCCTGCCGTCTACTCCTCTTGGGTGAATTTGCTTCCTTTTGTTCTAGTGCTTTTAGGTGTGTTGTCAAGCTGCTAATGTGTGCTCTCTCTAGTTTCCTTTTGGAGGCACTCAGACCTATGAGTTTTCCTCTTACAAATGCTTTCATTGCGTCCCATAAGTTTGGGTATGTTGTGGCTTCATTTTCATTGAACTCTAAAAAGTCCTTAATTTCTTTCTTTATTCCTTCCTTGACCAAGGTATCATTCAGAAGAGTGTTGTTCAGTTTCCAAGTGAAGGTTGGCTTTCTATTATTTATTTTGTTATTGAAGATCAGCCTTAGTCCATGGTGATCTGATAGGATGCATGGGACAATTTCAATATTTTTGTATCTGTTGAGGCCTGCTTTGTGACCAATTATGTGGTCAATTTTGGAGAAGGTACCATGAGGTGCTGAGAAGAAGGTATATCCTTTTGTTTTAGGATAGAATGTTCTGTAGATATCTGCCAGATCCATTTGATTCATAATTTCTGTTAGTTTCACTGTGTCCCTGTTTAGTTTCTGTTTCCATGATCTGTCCATTGGTGAAAGTGGTGTGTTGAAGTCTCCCACTATTATTGTATGAGGTGCAATGTGTGCTTTGAGATTTACTAAAGTTTCTTTAATGAATGTGGCTGCCTTTGTATTTGGAGCATAGATATTCAGGATTGATAGTTCCTCTTGGAGGATTTTACCTTTGATGAGTATGAAGTGTCCCTCCCTGTCTTTTTTAATGACTTTGGGTTGGAAGTCAATCTTATCAGATATTAGAATGGCTACTCCAGCTTGTTTCTTCATGCCATTTGCTTGGAAAATTGTTTTCCAGCCTTTCATTCTGAGGTAGTGTCTATCCTTTTCTCTGAGATGAGTTTCCTGTAAGCAGCAAAATGTTGGGTCTTGTTTGTGTAGCCAGTTTGTTAGTCTATGTCTTTTTATCGGGGAGTTGAGTCCATTGATATTAAGAGATATTAAGGAAAAGTAATTGTTGTTTCCTGTTATTTTTGTTGTTAAAGTTGGCATTTTGTTCTTGTGGCTGTCTTCTTTTAGGTTTGTTGAGGGATTACCTTCTTGTTGTTTCTAGGGCGTGGTTCCTGTCCTTGTATTGGTTTTTTTCTGTTATTATCCTTTGAAGGGCTGGATTGGTGGAGAGATAATGTGTGAATTTGGTTTTGTCGTGGAATACTTTGGTTTCTCCATCTATGTTAATTGAGAGTTTGGCTGGGTATAGTAGCCTGGGCTGGAATTTGTGTTCTTTTAGTGTCTGTATAACATCCGTCCAAGATCTTCTGGCTTTCATAGTCTCTGGTGAAAAATCTGGTGTAATTCTGATAGGCTTGCCTTTATATGTTATTTGGCCTTTTTCTCTTACTGCTTTTAGTATTCTATCTTTATTTAGAGCATTTGTTGTTCTGATTATAATGTGTCGGGAGGTATTGCTTTTCTGGTCCAGTCTATTTGGAGTTCTGTAGGCTTCTTGTATGTTCATGGGCATCTCTTTCTTTAGATTTGGGAAGTTTTCTTCTATAATTTTGTTGAAGATGTTTGCTGGTCCTTTGAGTTGAAAATCTTCATTCTCATCCACTCCTATTATCCGTAGGTTTGGTCTTCTCATTGTGTCCTGTATTTCTTGGATGTTTTGAGTTAGGATCTTTTTGCATTTTACATTTTCCTTGATTGTTGTGCCGATGTTCTCTATGGAATCTTCTGCACCTGAGATTCTCTCTTCCATCTCTTGTATTCTGTTGGTGATGCTCGTATCTATGGTTCCAGATTTCTTTCCTAGGGTTTCTATCTCCAGTGTTGCCTCATTTTGGGTTTTCTTTATTGTGTCTACTTCCCTTTTTAGGTCTAGTATGGTTTTGTTCATTTCCATCATCTGTTTGGATGTGTTTTCCTGTTTTTCTGTAAGGACTTCTACCTGTTTGATTATGTTATCCTGTTTTTCTTTAAGGATTTGTAACTCTTTAGCAGTGTTCTCCTGCAATTCTTTAAGGGATTTTTGTGCTTCCTCTTTATTGTCTTCTGCCTGTTTAGCAGTGTTCTCCTGCATTTCTTTAAGTGTGTTATTAAAGTCCTTCTTGAAGTCCTCTATCATCATCAGGAGATATGCTTTTAAATCCGTGTCTAGCTTTTCGGTGTGTTGGGGTGCCCTGGACTGGGCGAAGTGGGGGTGCTGGGTTCTGATGATGGTGAGTGGTCTTGGTTTCTGTTAGTAAGATTATTACGTTTACCTTTCTCCATCTGGTAATCTCTGGGGTTAGTTGTTATTGTTGTCACTGTTTAAAGATTGGAGCAGAAGCTGTGTTCCACTCACCAGCAGTCCCAAAATCCTGTGGTGGGGGTCGTGGGTAGCTGGCGGGTGTCAGGCAACCCTGCTCTCCCGCTACCCCGGCACTGATCCGGCTGGATGAGGCCTGTGGCCCTACTCAGGCCGGTTTCTGCTTCCCTAACTAATGCAGTCTCAGGTCCTGCGCAATTGGATTGGAGCAGAAGCTGTGCTCCACTCACCAGAAGTCTTAAGATCCTGTGGTGGGTGTTGTGGGTAGCTGGCGAGTGTCAGCTGACCCTGCGCCCCAGCTGCCCTGGTGCTTTTCTGACCGGAAGAGGGTTGTGTCCCTATGTAGGCCGGATTTCTCTCTCCCCAACCAGAGCAGTCTCAGGTCCCGCGTGATTGGACTGGAGCAGAAGCTGTGTTCCACTCACCAGCAGTCCCAAAATCCTGCGGAGGAGGTCGTGGGTAGCTGGAGGGTGTCAGGCAACCCTGCGCTCCCACTACCCCGGCGCTGATCCGGCTGGATGAGGCCTGTGGCCCTACTCAGGCCGGTTTCTGCTTCCCTAACTAATGCAGTCTCCGTGTATTTCTTTTTTATTAGATATTTTCTTCATTTACATTTCAAATGCTATCCTCAAAGCCCCCTATACCCTTCCCCCTCCCTGCTCCCCAACCCACCCACTCCTGCTTTCTGGCCCTGGCATTCTCCTGTACTGGGGCATATGATCTTTGCAAAACCAAGGGCCTCTCCTCCCATTATTGTACAAAAAGTAAAGGAAAATAAAAATAATGAAATAAATCAAAATTGTAGGTATTATTTTTATAAAATTTTGCAATGGCATCATTTGACAATCATTAATTTTATTGGATTGTATAATTTTTAACTTTAGGATAATATCTTCAATTTCAATATTTATATATAAGTAACAACTGCATGGCATTCACTTTACTGCTCTAATTCATTGTATTATCAGTTCACACCTACCATATATGTCTTAATTCAAGGTCTGTTACTTCAATAGTAGAATATACATCATTATAGCTGAAACTTTGAAAGGGTCTGATTACTTCTAAATAATGTGATTTTGTTAGGCAAAATAAAATATTTGATTAATCTTTATCTGTAATTACTTATTAACCTCTTATGACAATGTTTTATCAGAAAATTGGAACTTAATATACATACTCTCAGGTAGATAACCTAGGAAATGTAAAAACATACATTACCCTGGAAAGTACATGACTTAAATGGTGAATAATAGGCAGCATTCAGACTGAGAAGAGCAACCTGGAGTCTCAGTGCTTAGTTTACTATCAGAATTTGCAACTAGTGCTGAATTCCAGGCACCAAATATTAATCAAGTTTGTATCCTGAGAGCTGATAGCATTGACTCTGCACTCAGGTTTCAAATTATACTAGGAGAGCATCTTCTAAACTGTATTCTGATGCTACACATGCATACTGAGACTCCTCATTTCTTCCTTGTTATTGGCCAGACAGAAATCAGAGAGGGGCTGGACCTTGTGTAGGAAAAATAATCGTAGGTCAGTCTTATTTTGTCAAATACTCAAGAAACTATGTAGCTAAAACTTTTAAAATGACATTTCTCTGTTTTAAATCACTTTCTACAAATATTGCTTTTAACTTCCACTGTCCATTCCCTTTTTTTGTTCCAAGCATTTTTATGCCTACTTTATGACATACAGACCATAAAGTGTCCCTTTTCCAAATGGTCTTCGAATTTTAATAGAGATTATAACTTAGATATAAAAAATTCATCTGAGAATAAAACCATCTTTGGCTTTCTCCTAGCTAACAATGTGATTATCTATAATTCCTGTGCATGAAGGCAGCCTGGGCTGTAGATTTAATGATATTACTAATTTACTGTCACTATTAGGAAAAATACTTTTGCATTTTATCCTGTAAAACTATTGTATAAAATTTAACAAATTTTTCCCTATGTGTATACATGTCTATGAAAATGTAAATTCATCCTAAGCCGTCATAAATGGGCAGTTGTATTTCAATCATTTTTTAAATTGTTTAAACATGGCTTTGATTTATAAATATGTAAGTGTAGTATGGTGATTTCTTGTAAATTGAAACATTCCTTCATCAAGAAGCTGAAAACATTGTATGATGATCAAGATATTTAAAAATTGCAAGATTCAGAAAGCCACTGTGAAAGAAAAAGTATGTTAAAAATAAGCGTGGAGAAGACATTGTCACAGGAAGCTGTGTGAAAGATGGACAAGAAAATGTAATGGTATAGACACTGTTTATCACTAACCAGGCTGAGGAACATTTCCTGTCATGCAAATCATTTGGGCTGCCTGATGTAGCCTGAAAATACTGTAAGTATTCCTTGCTTATGCTCCAGTTACAAAGACGGATCCTTAACCAGGGGTGAAAGATAGAAAATTTTCCTTGTTCTTTTAGTGACACTGTATCAAACATGAATAAGTGCTTTGGGACTTTTCAAGAAGTCCCAAAATAATAAGACCTTATACATTAAAATTTCACATTAAAATAGATTAGTACGCTTAACTATATAGTCAGACATGTTGTGGCATAGGGGTTTTTCAATTTACATATTAATTTTGAAACAAATCTACTCTCAAATTTATAAACTGTACTTGAAAGAATTAAACTAAACAAATGTGTAATATAGTTCTAATTATTTTATGTACAATGTAAAGTAAGAGCAGTGATTTGTTAACATATACTGCTAATAATAATCGATATATGAGATAATTTCTACAAAATGATCTACTTATATCTCCCATAAGTTACAAACATGAATATTCATTGGCTTAGACTTTTCACTCATTTCTCTGCTTTCTCTGCAATAATATAAAACAAATGTAGCCTTCAAGAAATATATATTTATGTGTACAACAAAATATTTGTAGGTACAGTATCTTGTGTGCTTGGGGGAGAACTAACAAGATGATTATATACCAAAAATATCGGTAGCAATTTCATATTAATCTGGCTTAAAATGTTTCAAATAAAAAAATAACATAGAAGTCAAAGAAAGTACTAGCAAGATGAAAAGGTCTGGGGTCTAAGTGATTAATGGCAGAATTGAAAGCACTTGTACATTTAGTTGCTGAATGTGTGACAAATAGGAGGTTAACAGGAAAAACTGAGAGTGGAGCAGACTTGAAAAATAATTGATATTTGACAATTACTGGTTCCAATATGCTTCACCAAACATTCATGTTCTCAGTTTATTTCTACTGTCAACAAACAGCAATCTCTGTTTCTACAGACAATTTAGAAGTTGCCTTTTTGGCCAGTATATTTTTAATTTTAAATATTGTTGCAAATATTTGCAGTTGAAATATGTTTAGATGTAGAAACCATAAATTTCACAGCAGTCTTTAAATATTCACTCTGGTATGTACTCATATTCTGTAGAGTTGGTATAGCATGATGTTTTCCAAAGTACCAATATAATTATCTGTAAAATTCATTCTTCTTTGTGAAGAAAATTTTATAACATAGTCAATTCTATCCAAGCATTTAAGCTGACATGAACATCTTGAAATATGAGCTGTTATTCTAAAACTTTCCATTTTCTAAAACAATTCTACTTGCTTCAAGTAGCTCATAACCCTCATGACTAATATGCATTTCCTTTTACTTAGACTAGCAATTATTAGTTAAATTCAGGTTCCTCATATTATTCTTTTGACCTAAAATCCAGTTCTTCCTGCAAGTAAAACTCATATAAATATATTATTAGATATGTTCCTATTTACATAAAAAAATTCTTGAAAGATTAAGTTAATGTTCATTTGTTCAGAGTAATGAAAATGTAATGTGTGCATGTGTGTGGTGTAGGTGTGTTTGCTTGTTTGTTTGTGTGTATGTGTGAGTAAACTATTTTTAAGATATTATCATGGCTTGCCAACACATTAATCTAAACTCTTCCGTCCATTAATGTACTATATTTATTTTTAGGTCTACTAATAGTCTTATAGTATTGAAATAGAGTGGTTGTTTCTTAATAAATACAACAAACAAAAATACATATATGTATACACATATGTATACATACATACATAGTTTGAAGTATTGAATAATACTCAGTAGAATATTTTGTTTTAAAAGATATCCAAAGATTTAGCCCACTTGGATATTTATAGAGAGTACTTTTATGCTAGATATTCCATCTATTGCTTATAGTATCATTTCCATTGGGGAAATAAATAATTATGTTAAATAGCATCTTGATGTCAAGTAACTTCAAGAAGTATGTTTTATAATAATCTGACATATATTCTTAAATCAATGTTTTAATCTGATACCTCTAAAGACCTAAAAACAGATAAATGCATCATCAGTGTTTTTAATATACCAGCAATGAAAAGAAAGTTGTACTCACAGGTAAAATATATTTCCTGCTCTCTTTTAAAAAAAAAAAAAAAAAAAAAACCTCTGAATAACATATTGTAAGTTTGGGGTGACTAGTTTTTATTGAAGGCTATCATACTTAATTCTGATGAACTGTCACTCTCTGTCTATCTATAAATAAAGTGGTTCTTGACATTGATTTTATTCCATTGATTAAATTGTCTTAGTCTATTTGAGACCTAAATGTTGCCTTTGGTCATTGGTCTTTTTCTACTTTAGAAAATGACCTTTGTGAATAATTGCATGTCCCAGATGTGTCAAAATAAAGAGAAAGAAGCATTACTAACTATGAACATTTTTATAAACTATTTGTCCCTACTGTCTTGAAAGCTTTGCAAAATGTAATATTTCAAGAGTATATTGCAGCCAAAGTCATTTTAGGTGTAAAATGAATTCATAAAAGAGGTACAACATTTATATATAGTCTTAGTTTCTTTATCATTATTATTTTTAAAACATACTATAACCCAAATAAAATATTTTTCAGTTAATTTCATATTATATATATATATATATATATATATATGACACAATCTCTAAAAGTATAACATTTAAATATTTATTTGTTGCACATTTAAACTTTGTTTACACTGAAGAAATTTATATAAATATTGTCAACATGTTATTTCTACAGCTTTTGAGATAGAGTACTTCTTAATTATGCTTGAGAAAATTTAGTAAGTAGCATATATAATTATATATGCATAAATTAGAATTTAATAGTAGCAATGGGTTACCTACATTTAGATATGTAAAAAAAATTTCAATTTAAGTCTTCAAATATATCTTATATATTGTTGTCTTATGATATGAATTATAACATAAAAAACCAGGAGAGAACCTAGAAAGAATATTCTGACACAAAATATGGCAGAATGGGGGGGGGGGGTTACAAAGAAAGAACACACCAAATGAGTGAAATTTCAATTAATAGATTCATTGGACTTTAGTTATAAATGATGTGTCTTAGTTAGGGTTTTACTGCTGTGATGAGACACCATTATGAGAGCAAGTATTATGAGGACAACATTAAATTGGAGCTGGCTTACAGGTACAGAAGTTGAGTCCATTATAATCAAGACTGGAGCGTGGTAGTATACAGATATGCATGGTATTGGAAGAGCTGAGATTCTACATCTTCATCTAAAGACATACAGGAGAAGACTGGCTTTCATGTAGCTAGGATGAGGGTCTTAAAGCCCACACCCTCAGTGACACACCTACTCCATCCAGGCCACACCTACTCTAACAAGGCCACACCTCCAAATAGTATCACTCCTGGTCCAAGCATATTCAAACCACAACATGGTGGTTTGATAATGAAAAAAAAAAAAAATAGAAGAATTTTCAAGTGGAAGAGTTAGTACAGTGAACAAGATGAAGGGAAAGTTAGTTTATAACACTGGTAGTAAGAAAAATAGTTTTAATAATAATAGGGTTATTTCAAGGAATTTTGAATGTACTTGCATGTACATGCATATATCCTGTTTTATATATTATTAGAAAACTCTTTTGCTTCTCTTGTTGTGGTAAAACTTTAGTTTTAAAAATCTTTTACACAATATATCTTCGACCAGCAGTACATTTTAGAGGAAATCTGGAGGCAGTGAACCTGAAAGGAAATATTTATAGGTACTTAAGGTTGTGTTAAGGGATTAGAGTACAGACCAAGGGAAAAGAAATAGCAAGGATAAGTTTGAGGAAAGATTATGGAGGAAATAGTCTCAGCAAACAAAGCAAAGGGAGACAAGCTAAAGGGCATTGATTTAAAGATGGCACCAAGAGTATTAGCCTTGGACATATCAATAAAAGAAACAGGAGATCTGTAAGGAAGAAGAAGTGAAGGAAGTCTGTTCTTTTTTTTTTTTTTTCCTCCTACCTGGCATGACTGTGATAACAGTTCACTCTCTGAACCCCAGTATACTTGATGCTATAAGAATTATGCTTATACAAGTAAGAGATCAAAATTGGACAGGAAGTTTTCACTATAATTTTAACAGC
The DNA here is from genome assembly GCF_978045245.1 of Mus caroli. NCBI lineage: Eukaryota > Metazoa > Chordata > Mammalia > Rodentia > Muridae > Mus > Mus caroli. Next base: position 88,854,191 of record NW_028227267.1, on the reverse strand, counting down.
TGGATTCAAGCACAAGAGAAATTTGAGGACATTAGTAATGTGAGGAGATAAGCATAAAAATGCAGGACAAAGAGCTATGTTACCATTCATAGATGCCCCCCAAGGACACGATAATTCCAGAGAGGGAATTAGTTGACACTCCGAAGGGATATAAAAGCCTTTGAAAAAGCCATTCACAATGGTCTCTAAACCATTAAAATATTTAGAATAATTTAAATAAATAACAGTTTTGAATAACTTCGCTCGAGTTACTCAGCAATATAAACATGGTCTTGTCTAATGCAGTATATGTAAAATGGCCAAACTGTATTATGAAAATTATACATACTATTCAGGACAAACATATTCAAATTATAATTATGGAAAAAGCAAATATATGTATGAGTATCTTGCAATTGAGTCATAACCCCCTTCCCTTACACCTAGAGGGTATAATATGGTAGCCTTACATATATACTGCATGATCATTATAGTTTAGATAGCATGGGAATATACTGGGAGTTGCCAAAGCAAGAACATGGTTCCTTTGATTACATTTTGCAAGAGTCAATGAGTAAAAGGGTAAATAACATCATTAGAGCCTGAGATAAAGGAATGAAGGGAAAATTCAAATACATTGTTGGGATAAAGACCATAAATATGTGGATAATAAAATACCCGAAGATGTGATATTTTGTCCAATTATATAAGACTTGACTTAACATTTCAAAATGAGAACAGTGAAATACCTTGGACATAAAGAAAATCTTAGTTTAGACAAGTGATTGAACATTACATGTACAAAAAGAGAAGAGACGGAAGTGGCTACCGCACATTGCTGGAGTAGCTTAATTTAATTGATGCAACAAACTATTTCCATTATTAAATGGATATTTTTAATTTTGAGGGATCAAGCAAAACTAGAAATGAAAACATTAACATTTACTTGTTAGGCATATAATAGACAATGTGGTGTTTAGATGAGTAGTCATCACCAAATTTATATATGTATCTGTTCAATTTTTTTCACATTTTGCCATTTTGAAATATAGTAACTCAAGACACTTGTTATATAAAAGTAGGTAATTATTTACATTTATCTCAACCTTTGGTCTTTCTTTCTTGAAGTATATTTTGGTTAACCCAGGCAAAGTAGATTCTCGTAGAAAGAAAACCTAAATGATGGAAATAAAGAGGCGATGCGAGGATGATGATGAAATTTATGATGGAGATGATTAGTGGATAAATTTTCCACTATGGAATTGATGTGAGAAACAGGAAACTATCTCATTGCTGTCGTTCCCATGCTTATTTAACTTTCCATAGTCCAAACGGGAGTCATAGCTTTGTGGTGTGACCACTGTGATCCAGAGAACACAAGATCACCAGTCTGCTATATATTACATAATTGGATTGAGTTTTGTATGCTTTGTAAAGAGCTTATGTAAGTACCTCGATAAGAGTGAAGAATGTTAAGCTTACATATCATTTATTATGTATCTGATATTTCTTGAGGAGAAGCAGTGCTCCTTTATTCTGAGAGGATTGGGTAGATGTGGCTGTTGTGAGAAACATTTCCTCTTCACTCCTTGTCCTAACTTTGATTGCCACAGTGGGCCCTCAAAGGCTGTCTCTGTAAAACCTAAATGTCGTCATCTAATGAAAAATTTCTGCCATATTATTTGTAAACAGATAACTTAAAACTCTGCAGAGCACACTTAAAAATGAATTTAAATGGCAATAAAATATCAAATGCTTCCTCGAAAATATGGTTAATTTAAAATGTTAGTATTAGCACCATATTCAATTGAATGAAAAGGGCATTTTTTTTTTTCACCCCTAGCTTCTCGGTTTTTGGGTTTCATCTTATCTCAAATTTATACAGATAGTATTCACTCCAGTACTCAGTGCTCAACAATAAAACTCTCTTCGACTTGAGGAGTAAAAAAAAAAAAAAGTTTCCATATATATCCTAAACTGTGAAAGATTCTGAAGATTTTAGAGGCTTGTGCCAAGAACTGATCATTTAGAATAAATGAGAAAAGGCAGCCAAGTAGTAAAATTTTCCCGAGTTATCAGAAAATGCTAGTAAAAGGTCACTCTGTCTAATTCTACTATGATCTATATAATCTAATTACGCTCATTTCTAAAGTAAACGTGCTATTTGCACTACATTGGCATGCAGATTACAAAGTGTTATTATAGGATTATAAACGGAATGCTGCTTTGCACTTTGTATAAAAAAGACCGGTAAATACTATTTAGCTCCACTTTTATGCGGCTAGGATTTAGTGCACACTAAAAAGCTTAGCCGGTACAATATTAGAGCTGAAGATAGAGAAGTCAGTTAACTGAGCACAGATGCTAAATAAAGCAGGGTAAGTGCAGTTTCAGGCGACTCTCTCCGTTTATCACATTTTCTCTCATCCATCAGAAATATAAAGTTAATAATTCCAATGTTCTCTCTGGAAGTTGAGAGCAACTTTTGTTTTAGCCGTCACAGATGGAATGATACGAGAATCTTAAATTGTTAACTTCTATAAAGATTTAGCATATATACCATAATAATACATTTATTCAAAACTCTTGGAGTTTGCACTTTTGCTTATGATCCTTAAGGAATTGTGTAAAACATGCTTAGGAAACTCTGGCAAGTTTAATAATATTTGTCTCTGCATTTAGTGCTTCTGTGGTTTAACAGCACATTAACAGTGATGCTTTCAAATGATTTTCAAATAACTCGTTATTACCTTTCCTCGAGTATTAAATTTAATATAGCTTGCAGGGTCTAATTCATCTCCACGCAGAGTAATAAATTGTGTATCACAAACAAATTCCATATTCGTTCTTAAAACAATCTCACTTCATCTATATATCAAATATGAAGTTGCTGCTTTTTTTGTAGTGAGCTGTGAGGATCAGAACCTTATCTATGTTAGTGCATGATCAATAGCTATAATAACCATCCTTGTGAGGATGACATATCCCTTTTAATATTTTTAAAAGATTTTTTCTTTTACTTTCTTAGGTAGTAAAACCTCCTCAGGACACTACTCTAGAATATGAATGAACCCAGTGAAAGCATCTTAAAATGCGTATGCCATCCCACAATGATTCTCTCCTTTTATATCTGAGCTTTATAACTAGAGCTGCAGAGGAAGAAAATTGTCCTCTACCCTTGAGTTTTTCTCTCAGTTGGTTTTGTGTTGGAAATCGGTGTGTGTTCTGAGTGACAGTTCTTTAAGCAGTTTCCAGAAGTGACAAAACAAAATCACAAAGGACACAGACCAGTGGTGAGGAGGAGGAGGGCTGTGAACACATACAGGAAAACGTTTGAGACACATGGTATCATTTAATAAATATTTTAACATTCATACATATACAGAGAAAATCTGAATTTTAGAGTCAAATTCTAATGTACACAGATTGGATCATAAAGTAATTCTAAAACTGTAAGAACTTGAATTGAGTTATATAAGCATTTTTTTCCTACTTACCAGTTGTATCTTTTATTTAAATTTAACTTGTCTGCTTCAAAAAATACTGGTTTTCCTATAGAATCACACTTTCTCCTGGGCATATGGGTATTAATTCTACACAAAATAAAAAAAAAAGTAATGAATTTCAAAACAAATCTTTTCTTTATTTTAAAGGCTATAGGTTTTTGTAATATGTATGAGAAATACATAGTTGGGAGAGAGATTCCCTTAGAGCTACTCAGTGTGAAGACTGTGGAAAAGCACTAACATAACCTGAATACTTACTGAAAATCACAAAGACTGGCCACAACACACCTGCAATGTCCAAATCTCTACCTCAGTAATATACTGTTTTGGACAGAGCCATCCACTTTAGAAGTTGGTGTAATGAAACACAGATAGCAATAGGACAAAACAAGAAATGAACAGTAGTCTCATGTATAAAACAGTGCACACACAGGAATTGTTTCCATGTGTGTTTATATGTGTGTGTATGTTCATTTTCTGTTGCAGAGCACTGGTAAAGTTCTATTGTATTTATAAAACTCCCTATTACCATCATTTTACATCAAATTTATTGAGAACATTAATATTGTGGTGGAATAATCAAATATACATATTGAAATCTCTGCATAAGAGATCAGCTACTGAAAGCAAATCACATTTTGAAAAAGTTACAAAGAACTGATAATGATGAAGAACTATTTCTTCAGTAAACGCTGCTGAGGTGAATAGGGGAGCTGTGAAAAAAAACTGAATCAGTGCCCATATCTCTCAACAACAGTAAGGATCAACTGAAAAGGCATTGAATATTTCAATGTCTGAATAGAAAGTCTGAAAGTTCTAAAAGAAATGTAGGAGAAATGTTTCAATATATTGGAATAAAACAGAATTTTGGCACAATTTGCACCAGAAACAAAAAGAAAACTGTTCAAATAGAATTATATCAAACTAAAAAATTTGTGCAACCATGAAAGTAGTAGTCAGAAGAAAAAGTTTACTGAAAGAGAGGGCACTGTTGCATCTAAATAGATAAGAGGAAGTGAATATATTTATATAAAATATATTCTATGTATTTTTAATATTGTATATATTTTAATATATCTATATTATGTCATATATCATATGTTATATATAATTAATTACATCATATACCAATCATATATTATATATATAAATCAATAACATATATGTCAATCACATATTTCATATCACATATATCAATCATATATTGTACTTCATATTATTTCATAATCATCATATATCATATGCTACCTATAATTGTAATATATTAACTATTTTATAATATATATTTAATAAAGTGTATAGAATATGCTATGTTATATAGTATAAATATATTGATATAAATATATAAAATATTAATAAAAATATAATAAACATATATTATAATCTCTCGACACTTTCAATAGCTTCCCTATGTGAAAATGAGTTTAATGAGTTCAGATTACCAGCTCCACATCTGATAAATGTGTAATATCCAAAATTTATAAAGAACTCAAGGAGCTAGGTATCTAAAAGCTACATAATCCAATTAAAAGTATGTCTACTCTATCACTGATGGTATGATGTGCTTACAGACAAAAGCTGGGCATAGCTGTCCTCTGAGAGGCCCAACAAAAAGCTGACTGACTCAGACACAGATACACCCAACGACTGGATGGAAGTCAGGGGCCCCTATGGCTGAATTAGAGGAAGGATTGAAGTACCTGAAGGGGAGAGAGACACCATAGAACATTAGAGAGGAACTAGAAGTCTCAACTAACAGGAATACTTGAGATCTTTTAGACTCTGAGCCACCAACCAAGCAGCACTAGCTGGTCCGCGGCTCCCAACACAGATACAGCATAAGACTGCCTGGTTTGTCTTCAGTAGGAGAAGAAGCACCTAACCCTTGAGAGAGTTGAGGCCTCAGGCAGTAAGGAGGTCTGGCAGGGGTCAAGGTGGCAGTGGGTGGGCATCCTGCCTGGAGAAAGCGAGAGGAGGAGTGGGATGAAGAACTTAGGTAGGGGAAGTAGGACTGGATTGTAAAAAATAAATAAATAAATAAAAAGTAATAATGATAAAAAATAGGAAATAATAACCAACCGCCAAATAAATAAATAAATAAATAAATAAATAAATAAATAAATAAATAAATAAATAGATGTGTTTGTATGACACCTTCACCTAAGCCCCATTCCTCCCATTCCTCCACAGGAAGTTACTTTGTAGGCTACTTAAAGAGAAACCTGGACACCAACCTAGCCAAAAAAATCCTCAACCTACAATCTGTACTGCCAGCATGATGTACTGGAACAGTACTAATAGTAGGAACCAACCAAGGACTGGCTTAGCTTGAGGCTCATATCAATAGAGGACGACCATACCCTATACTACGTGGAATGACAGGGACAGAGGGTAGAACCAAACATGACTGTCAATAACAACAATATTAATAAAATAAAAAATAAAAATCAATGAAATAATTTCTAGTACTATACATAATGTACGTATAATTATAGATAACTGCCTTGGTGTCTGGACTAGTCAGGTTAGAGAGACCTTTTCTGGCACTAGCTTGGAACATGTACAGAGACCCATAGCCAGACATTATGAGGAGTCAATCTAAATTGGAGGCCTCTTTTCACGGGGTTTCTAGACTTGCAATTCAGGGAACCCCACTACAGAGGGGAAGAAATTATTATAGGAGTCAGATATGATTGAGGACACCAGGAAAACATTGCCCACTGAATCAAATAAGAAGGGCTCATGTGGGCTCAGAGAAAATGAAGCAGCAAGCCCTGGGCTTACCCAGGTCTGCACCAGGTCCTCTGTAGATATGTCGGCTTGGTGTTTTTATAGGAATACTAAAAGCAGGAGCATGTATATCTCATTCTTGCCTTCTCTTGGGACTCTTTTCTTCTATTTGGGTTGCCTTATCCAACCTCTATATGAAGGCTTTTGCCTTGTGTTTTTGAATTTTCTTTTGTAATGTTTGATTGTTACCTTTTGGAGACCTCTTTTCTGGAAGAAAATTGAAGAGATGAGAACCTTGAGGATGGAGGATGTGGGAAGGAGTTAGAAGGAGGGTGGCAGGCAGCTGTGGTCATGATGTACTATATGAGACAAGAATCTATTTTCAATTAAAAAAGAAAGAGAAAAAATTAATCATAATAGTTATGAAATTTGCACCACTTAAGGAACCCTCCACTGAAGAATGGATGGATACAAGGTGGCATCAATGCCTGATGAAATATTATTTACCTACACAATACTATGAGATGTTTCATACAAATAGGCTCATAATTCACATGTGTGTGTGTGTAACTTGCATATATATACATATGAATATATACATACACACACATCACACTCATATATATATGAGTGTAAGATGGGATGTGTTCATAGAGTTCAATTCAGTGCAGATGCTACTGAATCCAGACAAAAGGATATGCTTTTCTCTGACTACATTTCAAGGTAAGTATTCAACTATTTAGTAGAAAGCACATACTACATATTTTGTGTAGGATAATTTATTCACTGGATATATACCTAAGACTTGGGACACTTTCTCACCTGTGGAATTAAAACGTTACTTATCTTCAAAGGAAACAAATTTAAACTGCTTTCAATAATGCATAAATATACATTTTACTAAAACAAATGATTGTAGCTTAAAATTTGAGACCTTCTATTTCTTTGTTTTGTTTTGTTTTTCAGTTTTTCCAGACAGGGTTTCTCTGTATAGCCCTGGCTGTCTTGGAACTCACTTTGTAGACCAGGCTGGCCTAGAACTCAGAAATCTGCCTGCCTCTGCCTCCTGAGTGCTGGGATTAAAGGCATATGCCACCACCGCCGGGCTCACACATTCCAATTTGTAAAGAAACTCTTTATTGTTTTCACATAAGAAATACAAGGTCTCTAGGCAGGCGTGGTGGCATATGCCTTTAATCCCAGCACCTGGGAGGCAGAGGCAGGCAGATTTCTGAGTTTGAGGCCAGCCTGGTCTACAAAGTGAGTTCCAGGACAGCCAGGGCTATACAGAGAAACCCTGTCTCAAAAAACAAAACAACAAAAACCAAACAAAAATAAATTGGAAAGTGTATTGAACACCCACTTTCACTTTTGTTGCAGCACATATGTTAAAGTAAGAGTTCTGTATCTTGGAGATTTAACTCTTCCTTGGGGGGCACTGAGTTGGCTGAGTCACAGCTTCATTTCAGGTTCTGTTGTTCTAGAACACGTGGTGAATTCCTGAGCAAAATAAAAGAGAATTGTTTCGTTCCTTTATTTCGTTCGATTATTATGACTACTCCTATGAAAATTTCTACTTTTGCTATTGTTATGCTAGCTGATTGTTATGAATAGTTACTCATTTTCTTTTGTACTTTCAACTTTTGCCATATGAATTACACAAAACAAGCTGCTTTTCTTTATATCTGCACAATATGACCCCTGTCTTTGAACTTTTCAGTCACTATAAACGATTCAATAGCTACACAACATGAAATTTAGTTTCCTAGCTAATTCTTGTATATTGTACCTCTCTTATCATCAGTTTTTCTTATGATCCTTTTATGTGTTTTATTCATATTTTCTACTTGACACAATATTATTTTTTCAAATGAGCTTTGTCTACCTAACATAGGTTCAAATCTCCCTTCAAAAAATATACATGTGATTTTAACACTTAGGGTTTCAGAAAGTAACTTTCTGTGGAGAATATGCAGATGAAGTTATCAAGTAAAGGCACACGTGGGTAGTGATGTTACTTGATATTATTGATATCCTCTATGTAGGTGACCCCATGAAGAGAACTCACAGCAGAAGAGAACACAACACAGAAGTGATACCATGCATCTCTAAACTGTGGTGTGTGAAGACTGTCAGTCACAATCCTGAAGCAAGGGAATTGCTAGAAAGGACTTCTTAATGTCTTGCAGAAACAGATATTTACCAACGATCTTTTTTCACATGTTGGAGACCAGGGCTGACAGATTAAAAATATTATCTTGATTTAAGTCTGTGATATTTTAATATGGCCATTCTAGGAAAGCAGTGCATAGCTTACTCTTCAATTTCTCTGTAAATGAAACTTGGTGTTCCTAAAAGATGGGGGAGCCACTTGTGTATGCTCTGTTCTTCCTGGTGACTTCACCCTTGCCTCAGAACCCACTGTGGTAATTAAGCCACTTCCCTATCTGCATGTGGCATTTACTGTTGAGTTATCATCTCTAGATTTTTATGATATCAGCATACCTCCTCCATAGGAAGGTTAGCCATACTTTCTTTTTATTTGTTTTTTTTTTTTTTTTTTGTTATTTGCCATGTAAGGTAGATAATATTGATAATACATTATTTTTTAGTAATGTTTTGAAAAGTATTTATTGTATTTAACTCTCAGGGACTCTTTATGAAAATCAACATACTCTTAGAGCTGTACTTAATTTTGAATTTCTTTGTCAGCCTTGCTATAATAATATAGCTCATATGTCCTAGGAAAAACTCAGATGAGCATACAGATGATAAACTTGGAAATGGTGAGTTTCTGTGTTTATCTCTTTGAACAAGCTGGCACAATTTTATTTCTTATTCAGAGAACATATCACTTTCATATTTTGTATCTTTCATCATAAAATTTCCTACATAATATGAAGTAGACAATATTAACCACTGTATTTTCAAAATTACTTATTTAATGAAGTAATTTATTAATAAAAATACTTGAGCATGAAATTTTAAGTAAGAATTGGGCTTTTTAATGTAGTTGATTCTCCAACTATATAAAGCACACCTGCAATAATGTATCTATTATTCAGAATAAATCATCTGTGGTATTTTGATTTTGGATAAATGCCTTATGATTTTATTCCAAACTAATTAAAAGCATGGCAAATATTTCTCTTTGGATTCATGTTTACAAGCATTTTACTGAAATTCATATATTCTAATATATAATCACAGACATTATGAAAGAATAAGAAAGCAACAAATATGGATTAGTTTAACTGAGCTAATATCTTTGCCATAAAGAGAAAAAATGCAAGTTCAATAATACACATTATGTATCTATGGAAACAAAATAGTATATATTTGTCCACAGAGAATAAAATAATGGATAAATGCAGACTGCACTGATTACTAGATCTCTTTCTTAGTAGACACTCAATGGGTTTGTCTATATAAAGCAAGGTATTCCAACTGAAAGAAGTAAGATTACATTATTTAATTATTTTAAAATTAAGTCCATTTCTAATGGAAAAATATATGTATCCTATTTTTTTTTTAAATTTTAATATTTTTATTACATATTTTCCTCAGTTACATTTCCAATGCTATCCCAAAAGTCCCCCATAGCGCCCCCCACTTCCCTACCCACCCATTCCCATTCTTTTGGCCCTGGCATTCCCCTATATTGGGGCATATAAAGTTTGCAAGTCCAATGGGCCTCTCTTTCCAATGATGGCCGACTAGGCCATCTTTCGATACATATGCAGCTAGAGACAAGAGCTCCGGGGTTCTGGTTAGTACATCATGTTGTTCCAACAATAGGGTTGCAGATCCCTTTAGCTCCTTGGGTACTTTCTCTAGCTTCTCCATTGGGAGCCCTGTGATACATCCAATAGCTGACTGTGAACATCCACTCCTGTGTTTGCTAGGCCCCGGCATCGTCTCACAAGAGACAGCTATATTTGGGTCCTTTCAGCAAGATCTTGCTAGTGTATGCAATGGTGTCAGCGTTTAGAAGCTGATTATGGGACGGATCCCTGGATACAGCAGTCTCTAAATGGTCCATCCTTTCATCACAGATACGAACTTTGTCTCTGTAACTCCTTCCCTGGGTATTTTGTTCCCAATTCTAAGAAGGTGCACAGTGTCCACACTTTGGTCTTCATTCTTCTTGAGTTTCATGCGTTTATCAAATTGTATCTTATATCTTGGGTATCCTAAATTTTGGGCTAATATCCACTTATCAATGAATACATATTGTGTGAGTTCTTTGTGATTGTGTTACTTCACTCAAGATGATGCCCTCCAGGTCCATCCATTTGGCTAGGAATTTCATAAATTCATTCTTTTTAATAGCTGAGTAGTACTCCATTGTGTAAATGTACCATAATTTCTGTATCCATTCCTCTGTTGAGGGACATCTGGGTTCTTTCCAGCTTCTGGCTATTATAAATAGGGCTGCTATGAACATAGTGGAGCATGTGTCCTTTTTACCGGTTGGGACATCTTCTGGATATATGCCCAGGAGAGGTATTGCTGGATCCTCCGGTAGTACTATGTCCAATTTTCTGAGGAATCGCCAGACTGATTTCCAGAGTGGTTGTACAAGCTTGCAATCCCACCAACAATGGAGGAGTGTTCCTCTTTCTCCACATCCTCGCCAGCATCTGCTGTCACCTGAATTTTTGATCTTAGCCATTCTGACTGGTGTGAGGTGGAATCTCAGGGTTGTTTTGATTTGCATTTCCCTGATGATTAAGGATGTTGAACATTTTTTCAGGTGCTTCTCTGCCATTCGGTATTCCTCAGGTGAGAATTCTTTGTTCAGTTCTGAGCCCCATTTTTTAATGGGGTTATTTGACTTTCTGGAGTCCACCTTCTTGAGTTCTTTATATATATTGGATATTAGTCCCTTATCTGATTTAGGATAGGTGAAGATCCTTTCCCAATCTGTTGGTGGTTTTTTTGTCTTATTGATGGTGTCTTTAGCCTTGCAGAAGCTTTGTAGTTTCATGAGGTCCCACTTGTCAATTCTCGATCTTACAGCACAAGCCATTACTGTTCTATTCAGGAATTTTTCCCCTGTGCCCATATCTTCAAGGCTTTTCCCCACTTTCTCCTCTATAAGTTTCAGTGTCTCTGGTTTTATGTGAAGTTCCTTGATCCACTTAGACTTGACCTTAGTACAATGAGATAGGAATGGATCGATTCGCATTCTTCTACATGTTAACAACCAGTTGTGCCAGCACCATTTGTTGAAAATGCTGTCTTTCTTCCACTGGATGTTTTTAGCTCCCTTGTCGAAGATCAAGTGACCATAGGTGTGTGGGTTCATTTCTGGGTCTTCAATTCTATTCCATTGGTCTATTTGTCTGTCACTATACCAGTACCATGCAGTTTTTATCACAATTGCTCTGTAGTAGAGCTTTAGGTCCGGCATGGTGATTCCACCAGAGGTTCTTTTATCCTTGAGAAGAGTTTTTGCTATCCTAGGTTTTTTGTTATTCCACATGAATTTGCAGATTGCACTTTCTAATTCGTTGAAGAATTGATTTGGAATTTTGATGGGGATTGCATTGAATCTGTAGATTGCTTTTGGCAAGATAGCCATTTTTACAATGTTGATCCTGCCAATCCATGAGCATGGGAGATCTTTCCATCTTCTGAGATCTTCTATAATTTCTTTCTTCAGAGACTTGAAGTTTTTATTATACAGATCTTTCACTTCCTTAGTTAGAGTCACGCCAAGATATTTTATATTATTTGTGACTATTGAGAAGGGTGTTGTTTCCCTAATTTCTTTCTCAGCCTGTTTATTCTTTGTGTAGAGAAAGGCCATTGATTTGTTTGAGTTAATTTTATATCCAGCTACTTCACCGAAGCTGTTTATCAGGCTTAGGAGTTCTCTGGTGGAATTTTTAGGGTCACTTATATATACTATCATATCATCTGCAAAAAGTGATATTTTGACTTCATCTTTTCCAATTTGTATCCCTTTGATCTCCTTTTGTTGTCGAATTGCTCTGGCTAGGACTTCAAGTACAATGTTGAATAGGTATGGAGAAAGTGGACAGCCTTGTCTAGTCCCTGATTTTAGAGGGATTGCTTCAAGCTTCTCACCATTTACTTTGATGTTGGCTACTGGTTTGCTGTAGATTGCTTTTATCATGTTTAGGTATGGGCCTTGAATTCCTGATCTTTCCAAGACTTTTATCATGAATGGGTGTTGGATCTTGTCAAATGCTTTTTCCGCATCTAACGAGATGACCATGTGGTTTTTGTCTTTGAGTTTGTTTATATACTGGATTACGTTGATGGATTTCCGTATATTGAACCATCCCTGCATCCCTGGGATGAAACCTACTTGGTCAGGATGGATGATTGTTTTGATGTGTTCTTGGATTCGGTTAGCAAGAACTTTATTGAGGATTTTTGCATCAATATTCATAAGGGATATTGGTCTGAAGTTTTCTATCTTTGTTGGGTCTTTTTGTGGTTTAGGTATCAGAGTAATTGTGGCTTCATAGAATGAGTTGGGTAGAGTACCTTCTGTTTCTATTTTGTGGAATAGTATGTGAAGAACTGGGATTAGATCTTCTTTGAAGGTCTGATAGAACTCTGCACTAAACCCATCTGGTCCTGGGCTTTTTTTAGTTGGGAGACTATTAATGACTGCTTCTATTTCTTTGGGGGATATAGGGCTGTTTAGATCATTAACCTGATCTTGATTCAACTTTGGTACCTGGTATCTGTCTAGGAACTTCTCCATTTCATCCAGGTTCTCCAGTTTTGTTGAGTATAGCCTTTGGTAGAAGGATCTGATGGTGTTTTGGATGTCTTCAGGATCTGTTGTTATGTCTCCTTTTTCATTTCTGATTTTGTTAATTAGGATGCTTTCCCTGTGCCCTCTAGTGAGTCTGGCTAAGGGTTTATCTATCTTGTTGATTTTCTCAAAGAACCAGCTCCTTGATTGGTTGATTCTTTGAATAGTTTTTCTTGTTTCCACTTGGTTGATTTCACCCCTGAGTTTGATTATTTCCTGCTGTCTACTCCTCTTGGGTGAATTTGCTTCCTTTTGTTCTAGTGCTTTTAGGTGTGTTGTCAAGCTGCTAATGTGTGCTCTCTCTAGTTTTTTTTTTGGAGGCACTCAGAGCTATGAGTTTTCCTCTTAAAAATGCTTTCATTGCGTCCCATAAGTTTGGGTATGTTGTGGCTTCATTTTCATTGAACTCTAAAAAGTCCTTAATTTCTTTCTTTATTCCTTCCTTGACCAAGGTATCATTCAGAAGAGTGTTGTTCAGTTTCCAAGTGAAGGTTGGCTTTCTATTATTTATTTTGTTATTGAAGATCAGCCTTAGTCCATGGTGATCTGATAGGATGCATGGGACAATTTCAATATTTTTGTATCTGTTGAGGCCTGCTTTGTGACCAATTATGTGGTCAATTTTGGAGAAGGTACCATGAGGTGCTGAGAAGAAGGTATATCCTTTTGTTTTAGGATAGAATGTTCTGTAGATATCTGCCAGATCCATTTGATTCATAATTTCTGTTAGTTTCACTGTGTCCCTGTTTAGTTTCTGTTTCCATGATCTGTCCATTGGTGAAAGTGGTGTGTTGAAGTCTCCCACTATTATTGTATGAGGTGCAATGTGTGCTTTGAGATTTACTAAAGTTTCTTTAATGAATGTGGCTGCCTTTGTATTTGGAGCATAGATATTCAGGATTGATAGTTCCTCTTGGAGGATTTTACCTTTGATGAGTATGAAGTGTCCCTCCCTGTCTTTTTTAATGACTTTGGGTTGGAAGTCAATCTTATCAGATATTAGAATGGCTATTCCAGCTTGTTTCTTCATGCCATTTGCTTGGAAAATTGTTTTCCAGCCTTTCATTCTGAGGTAGTGTCTATCCTTTTCTCTGAGATGAGTTTCCTGTAAGCAGCAAAATGTTGGGTCTTGTTTGTGTAGCCAGTTTGTTAGTCTATGTCTTTTTATCGGGGAGTTGAGTCCATTGATATTAAGAGATATTAAGGAAAAGTAATTGTTGTTTCCTGTTATTTTTGATGTTAAAGTTGGCATTTTGTTCTTGTGGCTGTCTTCTTTTAGGTTTGTTGAGGGATTACCTTCTTGTTGTTTCTAGGGCGTGGTTCCTGTCCTTGTATTGGTTTTTTTCTGTTATTATCCTTTGAAGGGCTGGATTCGTGGAGAGATAATGTGTGAATTTGGTTTTGTCGTGGAATACTTTGGTTTCTCCATCTATGTTAATTGAGAGTTTGGCTGGGTATAGTAGCCTGGGCTGGAATTTGTGTTCTTTTAGTGTCTGTATAACATCTGTCCAGGATCTTCTGGCTTTCATAGTCTCTGGTGAAAAGTCTGGTGTAATTCTGATAGGCTTGCCTTTATATGTTACTTGGCCTTTTTCTCTTACTGCTTTTAGTATTCTATCTTTATTTAGAGCATTTGTTGCTCTGATTATTATGTGTCGGGAGGTATTTCTTTTCTGGTCCAGTCTATTTGGAGTTCTGTAGGCTTCTTGTATGTTCATGGGCATCTCTTTCTTTAGATTTGGGAAGTTTTCTTCTATAATTTTGTTGAAGATGTTTGCTGGTCCTTTGAGTTGAAAATCTTCATTCTCATCCACTCCTATTATCCGTAGGTTTGATCTTCTCATTATATCCTGTATTTCTTGGATGTTTTGAGTTAGGATCTTTTTGCATTTTACATTTTCCTTGATTGTTGTGCCGATGTTCTCTATGGAATCTTCTGCACCTGAGATTCTCTCTTCCATCTCTTGTATTCTGTTGCTGATGCTCGTATCTATGGTTCCAGATTTTTTTCCTAGGTTTTCTATCTCCAGTGTTGCCTCATTTTGGGTTTTCTTTATTGTGTCTACTTCCCTTTTTAGGTCTAGTATGGTTTTGTTCATTTCCATCATCTGTTTGGATGTGTTTTCCTGTTTTTCTGTAAGGACTTCTACCTGTTTGATTATGTTATCATGTTTTTCTTTAAGGATTTGTAACTCTTTAGCAGTGTTCTCCTGAAATTCTTTAAGGGATTTTTGTGCTTCCTCTTTATTGTCTTCTGCCTTTTTAGCAGTGTTCTCCTGCATTTCTTTAAGTGTGTTATTAAAGTCCTTCTTGAAGTCCTCTATCATCATCAGGAGATATGCTTTTAAGTCCGTGTCTAGCTTTTCCGGTGTGTTGGGGTGCCCTGGACTGGGCGAAGTGGGGGTGCTGGGTTCTGATGATGGTGAGTGGTCTTGGTTTCTGTTAGTAAGATTATTATGTTTACCTTTCGCCATCTGGTAATCTCTGGGGTTAGTTGTTATCGTTGTCACTATTTAAAGATTGGAGCAGAAGCTGTGTTCCACTCACCAGCAGTCTCTAAATCCTGCGGCGGGGGTCGTGGGTAGCTGACGGTACCCCGGTGCTGGTCCAGCCGGAAGAGGCCTGTGGTCCTACTCAGGCCGTTTTTCTGCTTCCCTAACTAATGCAGTCTCTGGTCCCGCGTGCAATTGGATTGGAGCAGAAGCTGTGTTCCACTCTCCAGAAGTCTTAAGATCCTGTGGTGGGTGTTGTGGGTAGCTGGTGAGTGTCAGCCGACCCTGCGCCCCAGCTGCCCCGGTGCTTTTCTGACCGGAAGAGGGTTGTGGCCCTATGTAGGCCGGATTTCTCTCTCCCCAACCAGAGCAGTCTCAGGTCCCGCGTGATTGGACTGGAGCAGAAGCTGTGTTCCACTCACCAGCAGTCCCAAAATCCTGCGGAGGGGGTCGTGGGTAGCTGGCGGGTGTCAGGCAACCCTGCGCTCCTGCTACCCCGGCGCTGATCCGGCCGGATGAGGCCTGTGGCCCTACTCAGGCCGGTTTCTGCTTCCCTAACTAATGCAGTCTCAGGTCCCGTGCAATTGGATTGGAGCAGAAGCTGTGTTCCACTCACCAGCAGTCCCAAAATCCTGCGGCGGGGGTCGTGGGTAGCTGGCGGGCCCCGGCGCTGATCCAGCCGGATGAGGCCTGTGGTCCTACTCAGGCCGGTTTCTGCTTCCCTAACTAATGCAGTCTCAGGTCCCGCGCAATTGGATTGGAGCAGAAGCTGTGCTCCACTCACCAGAAGTCTTAAGATCCTGTGGCGGGTGTTGTGGGTAGCTGGCGAGTGCTATGTATCCTATTTTTAAATACATCTAAAATAATTAAGGAGAAAAGTTACCTGCCTCTAGAGGCATTGCAGGTGTCGCTGCTCTGTCACATGTGTGTCAGTAGGTGGTTGAGAAGGCAAAGGCAAAGGCTGCTCAGTGTTCTGACCCATGGACATTTGAACAATTAATAACCTAGCACATCTTGAGAGAAGGAAGCCTCTCAGATGATCACCAGTCCAGGACAGCGCATGACTGGAGGGGCGTGCAAGACAGGAGACAAGCTGGAGACTAGAAGAACCCTGCCGTGGATCATGTCCCAGAGCAAAAATAAGCCCTGAGGTACATGACCTTCACATTGGGCAACTTGAGCAGGCAGGTGAGGAGCAAGCCTAGATGACCACCAGACCAGCATCGTGAGGCCCAGTCAGGGAGCTAGGCTGAGATGACCATCAATCTTGTGTAATGCGCATCCAGAGGGCCAAGTCTGTCTGAAGCAACCCCTTCAGCACGTATGGCATGAAAAGGGCATAGCACTCCGGAGACCACTCCTGAGGTGACTCAGACTCTCAGAGAACTGGGGCATCACTAAGAGGAGCAAGGGTAAAGAAACGGAAGAGGGAGAAACAGAATGATGTGGGCACTATGAAGAGAATCAGGATGGGGATTAAAGGGTCTTGTGCAACAGCCTGATGTGAGTAGCTGGTGATCCCATCTGGGACTCTGAAGCGGTCCTCACTCACATGTGCTGCCATTGGCCCCATGTCTGGGCCACTAGCCATGCAGCAGTACAGGCCTGTTGCCACCAAAGACCAGTGGATGTCCCCGGTCTGGACTGATGTCAAGAGACATGGTGTCTGAGGGTTGTGAAGAACTGGCCCTGTCCTTCTCCTGGGAATAGTTGGAGAGCTCACCCTAGGGGCATGAGAACAGGAGACATGACCTGCCTCTAGCCTGCTGCAGTACTCAGTAGACAGGCCCTTCATATTGCAGGAGTAGCAAGTAAGCGAACCAAGGATGTCAGTGTGATAGAGTTGGCCAAACCGACAACTCCCATGTGGTGGCATGGACAAAGATTAGATACTTTCTTCCTCCTCTGCCTCTCACAGATGGCAGCTTGTGGGAGACCTGACCCTGGGTTCCTAAGAAACAAAGAGCTGTCCCTGTCCCTCACTAGCTGTAGCACTAAGAAGAGCTGGCCTTATCCCTCACTAGCTGTAGCACTAAGAATAGCTGGCCTAGGATATTATGGGTAAGCCTCTCCTAGGTTTAAGAGTGGAAGAAATGGCCCTGACACTTTCTGCCATGTAGTTACATGGGCCATGAAGAGATGAGCCAACATTTTGCCCCTTCACACCCATGGCAGACTGGAGAGCTAGTGCCAGGTGGTCAGAGAGGGAGAGTTGTCCCTGTCCCTACACCATTCCTAAGAGAAGGTCTTACACCTCATCTGGACAGCATATTAGAACTGATGATCATGCCAGAGGTGCAAGTGAGCCAGCCCCATGGTCATGGGGCCAGCAACTTGTCTACCATGCAGCAATGTGCAACGGGGAGAGGTGCTCTCCCCGACACTCCCCACTTGCTCCATAAAGCAGGCATGGGAACTGGCCCTGTGGTCCTGAGAGCAGCAGAAGCTGTGCCTGCCTCTCACCTGCTGTACAGAGCATGCTTTGCACCTTGCCTGAGCAGGATAATAGAGAAGGCTCTATGAGAGGAGACTGCTGGTAAGCTGGCCCCAAAGTTAAGAGAGCAGGAGAGCTTATAGCCTGGCAAAATAGCTTAGATACCTCTCCTGCCCAGATTCAGATCTGTGAATTGATCCATACCAACATACCTTCCATTCATGAACTGCTGGAGTTAATGAACGAGCCAGTCCTACAGAACCAAAACTATAGGATCTCCATGACCCAAGACAACATCAGGATATCAAAGAATGGTACCAATAAGGTTCACTATTGATAGAGTAGCAGAAGCTGAAGGCCTCGTACCAGACCAAGGAACATTTAAAATGAGTATTTAAAGGAAAGACAAGTGGACAAAGGGTATACTGTGGGACATACTATGACACACTAGAACTTCCAAAATAAGGTGTTCTTCCTTCATTGAGCAGAAGGTTGTAAGAATGTGAAGAGTGTGAAGGTAGGGGGAGATGAGTGGAATTGGGGTTTATGAGGTGGAATTCACAAAGAATGAATAAAAAAGGTAATATATATATATACACATACATATATATATATACATAACTGAGTATAATATCATAATACATTATAACCATTACATATAAAATAATTATATATATATATATATATATATATATATATATATTGCTTAATTATTTCCAGTATAGTTATAGAAGTTTATGTAGACTGATCAATAATACATCTTGGTGGTTGTTTATGGACTAGGAAGCCTTAAATCCATTAATTATAGAAAGTAAGAGTTTCTTAAGTGTGATTTATTAAGTGTTCTCAAAGGTGCATGTCTGTTTCCATGCTGGCTTCCTGCTCACAGAATGAGATTTGTAGTTTAACCATCCGTCTTGGAAAAGCAGTTCAAAGTAGCAGACTGCTGTCTCCCTTCCCTTTGCTGAGATGCTTGAACTTAAGGACCAAAGAGCTTATTTTGGCTCAAAGGTCATATAATTGTCTATCATGAAGTAGAAGGCAGAGCTTGAGGGAGCGCCCCATGCCACATCTACAGTCAAGGGAAAGAGACAAATCCAAGCATGCTCCTCTTCACTTCCCTTCCTCTCTGCTATGTAAGTTTGGACCCCTAGCCCAGGAAAATGGTTCCTTTCACAAATAACAGGGATCATTCAATATTAATGAGCAGAATCAAGATAAATCTCCACAAACATGCTCAGAGAACTATTTCCTAGGTGGTTCCAGTTTCTATGAAATTGACTACCCTAAGAAGCACAATGGTGTTTGAGACATTGTTGCTTCTCTTTGTTTCTTTGGCTGGTGGTTTTGGTTTTGTTTGTCTGTTTTTTGAGACAGGATTTCTCTATGTAGCCCTGGATGTTCTGGAACTTGATACTTTGCTAGCATCACACTCACAGGGTTCGGCCTATCTCTGCCTTCTGAGTCCTTGGATTAAAGGTGTGCACAGCCACCACCTGGCTTTACTTTTTTAAATTCTAATTGAAAAAAATATTTCATTTAAGGAAATCAGATCTTAAATATATTTCAATTTTAAAGAAGAAAACAGCAAATTTATTCAGAAAATATTTTTATGCTTTAATTATTTAGTTCCATTTCCTTGCTTCTTGATAATCTTTCTTTCTTTTTGATTATTTTATTCATTTAAAATCCAGCCATTATACACCCCCTCTCCTGCCCCTCTCCCATAGCTTCTCATCCCACACCGTGTCTCAGAGAAAGTGCTCTTCCACCATTAGGCTTCCCCCTCTCTGGGGCCTCCTCCCTTTCCCACTGAGGCCAGAGCAGGCAGTCCTCAGATATATATGTGCCTGGGGCCTCAGACCAGCCCATATATGCTGACTGAGTGGTGGCTCAGTGTCTGGGATACCTTAGGGGTCCAGGTTAGTTGAGACTGCTGGTCTTCCTATCAGGTCAGCTTCCTCTTCAGTTTCTTCCATCCTTCCCCTATTCAACCATAGGAGTCCCTGACTTCAGTCCAATGGCTGGATGTAAGTATCTGCAGCTGTCTCAGTCAGCTGATAGGTCTCTTATAGGACAGCCATGCTAGGCTCCTATCTGTAAGCACGACATTACATAAGTAATAGTCACAGGCTTTGGTGCCTCTCCATGAGATGAGTCCCATGTTGGGATTGCTGGACCACCTTTCCAGCAGTCTCTTCTCCATTGTCTATGTAATTGTTTAGACAGGAACCATTCTGGGTCAGAAATTTTAACTGTGAGTTGGCAACCCCATGCCTCCATTGATGTTCTATCTTCTACTAGAGATGGACTCTTTGAGTTCCATCTCCCCAGTGTTGAGCATTTTATGTAAGGTTCATTGAGTACTGAGAGTCTCTCATCTCCCAGGTCTCTGGTGCATTCTAGAGGGTCCTTCCCACTTCCCAACTTCTAAGGGTGCATATTTCCATCCATTCTCTTGGCCCTCTGTGCTTCTCTTCTGTTTGTTATGCCCAATACCTGATCCTGTTCACCTTTTCCTATCCTGTGACTACTTTCTTCTCTCTTCCCAGTGGAATTTAAGCATTATAAGAAAATCTATTAATGTAATCTACTATACAAACAAACTCAAAGGAAAAAAAATCACATGATCATGTCATTAGATGCTGAAAAGGCATTTGGCAAAATACAACACTCCTTCTTGTTAAAAGTATTGGAGAGATCAAGAATTCAAGGCCCAAACCTACATTTAATAAAAGCAATATACAGAAAACCAACAGCCAACATCAAATTA
This sequence comes from Mus caroli, assembly GCF_978045245.1. NCBI lineage: Eukaryota > Metazoa > Chordata > Mammalia > Rodentia > Muridae > Mus > Mus caroli. The sequence goes on along the minus strand of NW_028227267.1, from coordinate 88,833,478 downwards.
AATGGAGGGATACTTGAATCAAAATTAGGGACAGGACAAGGCTGCACATTCTCTCCATATCTATTTAATATAGTACTCAAAGTTTAACCTAGGTCATTTTTATATAGGTCAAAAGGTTAAAATTTTGAAAATTTGTTTTATGTCTAAGAGTCACACAATCAAACCACTGAATTATGAACATGTTAAATATTAATTCAGTATTATAGTAATGTGAGCTTATAAGAATATATAGGTTGGAAGCCATAAGGACATATAATTATTACATAATAATGAAGGTATCTTTGTAATTTCAAGTTTGAAAATGAGTTTTGACAAGAATTTATGAGAGAGAGAAAGAGAGAGAGAGATAGAGAGAGAGAGAGAGAGAGAGAGAGAGAGAGAGAGAGAGAGAGAGAGAGAACAAATTTAACTGCTCAGTTTGGAGAATTGTATTTTAAAAGTGATTTTATAGACAAAGAAGTAAATATATATTAGCTTGGCATTATCCTAGATAAGCCACCTTAAGTGTTATAAACTTCTCAATAAATTTCAAATAGCTAGGAATAAATCCATGGCAATGGTATGCATATAACTTTTTTCTTCTGAAAAAAAATGTAGAAAAATATTTTGTGTTAAGAAAGCTGCTTAAAAGTTTCAGAAACTAATACTGTAGAAAAGGACATTTTGAAACATACTTCAAATATGGAAAAATTCTTGTCACTGCCTTGTCTACTACAGACAAATATTGCTTTGAAAGGCTGTCTTAGATGGAATTATCCACTCTGCAGGTTCCATGATTCACAATGCTTATTTCCGCATCCTTCCTTTTGAAATTCCACCTGGGTAGAAGGTCAAGTTCTACAGGGCCAAGAGAGTGCAAGGGACAGTCAAATCCAATCTGATCAAGATGCTGGAGGTCTTGTCTGGCAACACTGCTTTGAAAGACCTTCATAATATTAACAGAATGTTTTTCTAAGTGAATAATAATGTTAAAGTGTCGTTTTCTGAGGCTTGAGTGGTAGTTCAGATCTGGAGCACATGATTGGCATATATAAAGCCCTGGTCTCAAAAACTCTAACAACAAAAGGCACTTCCATCCTCATAGACACAGTTTCTTTGCATTTTTCATACATTGGAGACTTCTTATTCCAAGCTCATTTCAGGAAAAATGTGTGTAGCTCATTGACATTAACACTTGGGAGGCAGCTAAAATGTAAAAAGGGCACTCAAATGGAGCAAGTTCTACCTAAAGAGTAGATACTGATTTGTCTATGGAGATTTATAGATTTAATTTACTTAATTAATGACATCTCAGTCTTTTCTTCTCTGTAGGCACAGACATGATTTTCTTCCAGGTATATCTGGCCAGCAATACAGAATCTATCCATGAAGAATGGATTCATTCTCTGACATCATGGGTAGCTGAGTGGTAAAGTCCTATTTCCAAGACAATAGTGCAATGTTATAAATGATTCCCAAAGATATATATATATATATATATATATATATATATATATATATATATATATATATATAATTTGCCAGTATTAGATAATATATAATTAGCCAGTATTATATATATAATACTGGCTAGGTTTGTGTCAACTTGACACAGGCTAGAGTTATCACAGAGAAAGGACCTTCAGTTGGGGAAATGCCTCCACCAGATCCAGCTGTAAGGCAATTTCTCAATTAATGATCAAGGGGGGAGATCCCCTTGTGGGTGATGCCATCTCTGGGCTGGTAGTCTTGGTTCAATAAGAGAGCAGACTGAGCAATCCAGGGGAAGCAAGCCAGTAAAGAACATCCCTCCATGGCCTCTGCATCAGCTCCTGCTTGAGTTCCAACTTCCTTGGTGATGAAAAGCAATGTGGAAGTGTAAGCTGAATAAACCCTTTCCTACCCAACTTGCTTCTTGCTCATAATGTTTTGTCCAGGAATAGAAACCCTGACTAAGAATATATATATATATATAGTCTTATTCTCTCTCATATCTATCTATGTATATATCATCTATATCTATATCTATATCTATATCTATATCTATATCTATATCTATATCTATATCTATATCTATATCTATATCTATATCTATATCTATATCTATATCTATATCTATATCTATATCTAAATATACTGAGAGGGAGGGAGGGAGGGAGAGAGAGAGCAAGAGAGAGAGAGAGAGAGAGAGAGAATGAGAGAGAGCCTGGTATAATAACATATCCATGTAATTCGAGCCCTCAAGGTGGGACAGCCCAAAGATATGAAGTTCAATGCCATTCTCTTCCTGCATGCTAATGGATAGCAATTGAGGTGCATTTAATTTTATCTCTCAAAGGTAATCATAAGCCGTTCTAATAATATCCAAAATATGAAATAAGTAAGAAAAAAACAAGTTTAAAAGGCTCTCATAATTATCATATGCATTTGCATTCTCTAACCTTTTTCAAAATTTTATGTTCTTATAGCTTCCTGTGACTTTTTCTTCGTGTCTTCTCATTGGTCTAAAATGTTTCATACCCTGTATAAATTATCAGTACACAAACTGCTCACGTAGATACCTTATTTAAACAAGTAATAGGATATTTTAATGCCACCATTTAGCCACACATCTTATAAGTAGTATTCAGTAATACAGTTTGCAAACACAATATAATACAAGAAACAAACATTTTCCCTAATGTTTCCTGGGCTACATTAACTATGGATTTTGGTTGGTTGGTTGGTTGGTTGGTTGGTTGGTTAGCTTTTTACTTTTCAGCATCACTGTGATTTCCATAGCCTAGTTGCTCTGTGGAAATAAACTGGAACAGAGCACAGTTATAATGACATTACAGCACTATGTCAGCCATCACTTAATGCATTTGGGAAAGTTACAGTAATAAGCAAGAAATTTAGAAAGATTTAAAATGAGAAGGATTCATGTGTCCACTGAATGGAAGGCAAAGGAAAGACTAAGAGGAAAGTAAACTTTTCTTAATTGGCATGGGAAGCAACTTTTTCCCTTGACAAAGATAGAGATGGTGGTAGCCTAAGGCCTATTGATAATGCTACAGGATTGCTACAGATGCTTTGGTTCCCCTTCCCAGTGTCTGCTTCTTTTGAGACTATGACCAGATAGATTTTGTCATGTCCGATTTCACTGCTGTCCTTTTTGCCTCACAGCATGTGAGACTGAAGACATGTGGAATATTCTACAACATTCACAAGACTATACTTCATTTTTTTTCCAGCTAAATTATTTAGTTATCTTTAAGGACTACAAAAACTGTCTACTGAATTAAAAAAAATAATACCAATTTCATGTATTAAATTTAAAAAAGTGTATAAGTACTATTAAATTGTTTTAGGAAAAACATCCCTGAAATATTTCTGCCTACCACATCTGACTAAGTGCTGTGTGTTTTACACACATAAACTGATGAAAAAGAGACTCTATATCAGGAGAAATAAGATGCAGTCATTTTGGAAAAGATACACTCCTTTTCTCAAAAAGGGTTTGAGTTGAGAGAAATGACATGAGGCATAAGTCACTTTAAGAGAGGTAGCAGGCTATAAAAGATTACCACCTGTCAGTTTCAGTACAAACAGAAATTTTGGAAAATCGGGTTTTATTCTTTGAAAGCACCATCACTCAAATAGCCCAAGGCTTTTGTGCCTATGAGGAATGAATCTGAATGCCCTTGATTAGTTGTGTAAAGCACACTTTAAGATAGCTACCTGAAAACAGGTTCAATCCAAAGGCATTCGCAATCTGCTGTATGATTTTCAGAAGATTTGAGAAAGAAGGTGAGAACCCCAAAGGGGCAGCAAAAATGGACTTTGTATTACAAAGTATTCTGTTATCACATGCAATTTTGAAGGAGGTTTCAGAGGAACAGAATTCTTAAATAGAATTAACATTTGAATATGCTTAGAAAAACAGCTGTCAAATTGAGAACAAATAAAAAGATACAATTTCTACCAGTGAACATGACAGAAATATAAACTCTACCAACTCACTGAGGTAATAAGGAAGCATTGAGCATCAGCATTCAAATAAAATCAAATTAACTACTTCAGAACTATGACAAACATAGTTTTAAATACATTTTTTCCCACTGTGAGATTTCAAAGATGTCTTTCCATGCTTAGCAAAACATGTTTTCTGCTTTAGTCACTATAATACTTGCTTAGGAACTTTTAGGTTTCTGCCAATCAAACCCTTTCCAAAACATAATTTAAGTAATAATGTAAGAAACAAAAATGATATGCAAAGAAACTTCTGCTGGTATTGCAGATATCAACTATATTCCTGTTTAAAAGCACTATTTAAAACACTACCATTTGCTAATATTCAATATTAGTTTGAACCAAGCCCAAAACATATGTCCCCTTTCAATGTGATCATCTCTCAATTTCTATTACTATATGGAAAATACCATTCTTTTGATTTTTAAGCTCAAAATCTTGAACATGATGCAATCAGAAATTGTAATAGTGAAGAATTGTATTATTTCAAAATGCAATTAAAGTAAGCAATATTTGAGTGTCTGGTGGAGAAACTATTAGAAAAGTAGAGAAGGCAGATTTAGCCAGTCTACATTTAAGGGAATCATTGGCAAGAGTGTTGAGAGTACATGCACTTTAAGAGACAGTGACTTGGCTATGACAGAATAGAGAGAGATCTTAGGAAAAATCAAAGCCTTGGGATATTTTGGTAAAATAATAGATTGATATTTTCTCTAAATATTTTGTGGCATAATCACGATATAACATGCCGGAATTAAAATTCTGGCAAAACATTCCAATTTGTAGAATCAAAAAAAGACAAAGGAAGCTTAGTTTAATGCACTCTAGAAGTATGCAAAAAATCAGCTTGTAGGATGATAATTATTCAAGTCTATTGAAATTGATAAGGTCCGATGAATTTGAATATTTGTATTATTTTAGAAGAGTTTTCAAGACAAATTAATAATCACCTATCTTAAAACATAATTCTATACAATTGAAATGAATCTTAAAATGATCTTACTTTGAAAACATGTTGTTTTTCATAACAGATTATGTTGATTATGTTGATCTGCATGCTCTTTATCATAGGACAGCATTTTTGACTCCTGATACTGACTGCTGATATAATTGGTGAATATAAATATTGCTTGGTAAAAACTAAACTGCTCTGACTCTGACTCCCTTATTCTTTGTAAAAATCATGATATTGACATTGCAGCTAATTTTAATCACTTAGGCGCTCAGGACTCAGCAAAACTGCAAAAATTAGCCCCAATACATAGCATATATTATACTCTCTCAAGAAAATACATAGCTTTCTGTGAAAAGTTTTCATTTTTACAAACAAATATGAAGAAATCCAATATTTTACAAAAACAAACCATAATTTTGAGAAATGTATCATACAAAGATGAAAAATAAATTAACATTGGCTTGTGGTTAAACAGTCCACCATTTAAGAGTCAGTGAAATGTATAACTTATAAAACAAAAATGTAATTAACACTGGATTTCAGTGTTAGGAAAGATTACTTTCTGCAATTATTAGGATTTGTGCATCTGTGACACAGCAGGTTGTTAAATTGCTCAGTCTTCCTGATAGCATCTGTCATTTGTTCAGGCGAGGTAGCTATCTAAAAAACCATTCTAGTTGGCACAAAAAAAGTGTGGCAATTTCTGTGCTATTTTTTGTCTGTCTTTGAGGTATAATACTTAACAATAAATAGATGCTTCAATACATAAAGGCTCTCAAAGTTTTTTTTGTAAATTCATTGGGTGATGGTTAAATTTTGTTTTACACTACATCAGTTAACTTTTGTTCCACAATTGTCATAAAATTAGAAAATTAACTGCACTTACTAAATTGACCATTGAAATTGTATGGCAATGGTAAGATAATTCACAAGGCATCAGAAAGAGTGGACACTTTGTCCTCATGGGATTATCAGTAAAATTTGAAGGTAGTAGAAATATTTCCAGTGCTTAAGCATTTTATAAAATTTTGTTAACTTGTTAAATATAACTATATAAATAGACTTTTTCACTTGAAATCATCTGTAGGCATATTATTCTGAATATTTTGACAATATTATAAGAACAGGCTTTTGTGGCAGTGTTGAAATTATAATTGTTAGCATTTTTTAACATAGTATGCACTTTCTTATGTGTTACATGTGTGCCTTTTCATTTTATCACCACCACCACCAACAAAATCCTCTTGTATGGAATATTTTTGTAAGCTGTATTACACATGTAAAAATCTAAAGTCAAAATCCTCCCTAATTACTTATAACTAGCAAGCATCCTAGATTTTAACATAGCACTATCCGTCTGACGTGTGAGCTTACAAATACATACAGGGGAATCTGCTTCCTCTACTTTTATTTCTCACTGACCATATCAGAGGAGCATTCAAATATGCTTTTGTAACATTTACATTTTAGTTTGGCTGTATTGCTGATTGAACCTATGTTGTTACACATGGTCAGCAAGTGCTGTATCTCTGTTTCTTGTTTGGTCTTAAGATTATGATTTAATTAAAACCCTTATCCTTTCTCTTTCCTCCCTTTGACCTCTCACATACAACTCTGTCTGTGCTTCAAATGTATAGTTTCTTTTCACTGATGTTATTGCATGCATATGTGTATTTTGGGATACTGGGAATAATGACTACAGTGGATACAGACCCACAAATTTCTAAGCACCCCACTCTAATTCCTTTTTATATGCCTGAGAGGAGACTTTTGTGGCACAGGCAATGATTTTATTATTGATTTTGATTGTGGTTTAATCAGAAATACCCCTAAAGGCATGTGTTTCAACATTCAGTCTTCAGCAGATGGCACTAATTGAAGTCCTGGGAAAATCAAGAAAGTGTTGTCTGGTTGGGCTAAGTAGATAGTAGGTGGCCAGAGTGTATCTTGACAGTTTATAGACATCCCTCCTCTTTTTCTTTCAGGACTCCTTGCTCACCTACCTGTAAGGAAACTTCCACACATTCTTTGTGTTCACTGCCATGAACTAAGCTCCTCCTGTCATCATCTACTCACCATAATAGACTAAAATTCTCTCAGAAATAATGAGCCAAAAATAATTCATTAGTTTTTTAAATTGTTTCTGTCTGGCATTGGCTCGCAGTATCATAAAAAGTAAGCAATATAGTTTTGAATGAACAACAAAATAGTTCCAGAAATATTTTAGAAATAGAGTGTTACATGTCTCTTAGAGAAGTATAGTATTGCTATCCCTTTGTATCCTTGCCAACATCTTATGTATTCGTTTACTTTTAGACAGGGATTCTATTCACAGGCTCAGCTGTAGGTTTACCTAAAGGCTTAGATTTTTCAAAATCCTTTCTTCAAACCCACCACCGACTGGAAGTAGTGGAAAGGAAAGGTTTATAGGACATAGGGGAATGTGGACTTGAGCTGCCAACCAAAGAGTACTACTCCTGGACCGGACTGTGACCTTTGGTACATATGTAGCAGAGAGCTGCCTTGTCTGGCCATAGTGGGAGTGCATGTGCCCCATGGAGCAAGGATGTAAGGGTGGGGAACCTTCTCAGAGGCAAAGAAAAGGAAGTGGGGAGAAGAAATCTACAAGGGTGGTCTAGGGAGACAACATTTGGGATGTAATATGAAAAATAGGCTTTATTTTATTCTTTTATCCTTTTTTACAGTCCAGTCTTCATCCCCGTTCTGGTCTGCTCCTAACTGCTCCCCATCACATAATCCTGCCCAATCTCCAAGAAGATGTCCACAGCATCCAACCCCCACATTACCAGACCTCCCTACTCCTTCGGGTCTCAACTCTTTGGAATGTTAAGTGCATCTTTTCTCACTGAGGTCACACCCAGCAAGTCCTCTGCTATATATGATTTGCTTATATTTCATTCTTTCATAACAAACTACTTTATTTTTAACTGATTCACCTTATATCCTGCCCACTGCCCCCTCCCAATCGCTCCTTCGCACAATACTTCCTCAGTCCCTCCCTCCTCTTCTCCTTTGAGAATGTGTTTCCCCTAACCTGGGTATCTCCCCTGTCCCCAACACTTCAAGTCTCTGCAAAGCTAGGCAGTTCCTATCCCATTGAGGCCAGACAAAGCAACCCAGCTAGTATTACATATCCCACATGCAGACAACAGCTTTTGGGATAGTTACTGCTCCAGTTCAGGACCCACATGAAGACCAAGCTGCACATCTGCTACACATGTGGTGGAATCCTAGGTCCAACCCTGTTATGTTTTTTGGTTGATGGTTCTAACTCTGAGGACCCCAAGGTCCAGATTATTCGATTTTGTTGGTTTTCCTGTGGAGTTCCTGTCCCCTTCAGGGCCTACAGTCCTTCCTCGTATTCTTCTGTAAGTGTCCCTAAGCTCCATCCATTGTTTGGCTCTGGGTGTCTGTATCAGTCTGAGTCAGCTGCTGGGTGCAACCTCTCAGAGGACAACTTGTTCCTGTCTGCAAGCATAACATAGTATCCTTAACAATTAGGGATTGATGTTTGCACATGTTTGTGGAGAGCCGTGAGCAATCGCCACGGCAGCACCATTTTCCGGGGTCCGGGTCTTCCTCCTGATGAAGCAATAAAGCTTTGCTGCAGAAGAATCCGGTTGTCCGAGTGTGTTCTTGCTGGCGAGGAATTAGCTCGGGACATATGTTATGGGTTTCAAGTTGAACCAGTTATTCGTTGGAAATTCCCTCATTCACTGCTTCATCCACTGTGCCTGCTTTTCTTATAGACAGGATGATTTGGGGTTGAAAGTTTGTGAATAGGTTGATGTAGCTATCACTTCACTGGGGTTCCTGAATGGCTACAGTAGGTGGCCTCTTCATGCTCCATATCCAAAATGTAGTGAGTCATAGCTTAGTTAACCCTCATTAATTGTTGGGCACCTCCCTCATTCCTGGTCTCTGTCTCCTTCTGGTGATTACCCCCTACTTCCGCACACCCATCAATGGCAGATGTACATTAATTTTCATGGCCATCTAGCCATCTCTCCTGTCCTTCTACATACCTGATCCTGAACTCAACATCCCCTCCCTTCCAGTTCCCTCCCTCAATCAGCCTCTTATGACTATTTTATTCACTATTTTAAATAAGATTCAAGCATCCTACTATGGGACTTTCTTTTAGTTTAACTTCTTTGGTTCTCTCAACTATAACATAGTATCTGTATTTTAAGGCTAGGTTCAGTCACCAAACCCAGACACGATTGCATATGCTAGCAAGATTTTGCTGAGGAGACCCTGATATAGCTGTCTCTTATGAGGCTATGCCAGGGCCTGGCAAATACAGAAGTGGATGCTCACAATCATCTATTGGATGGAACACAGGGCCCCCAATGTAGGAGCTAGAGAAAGTACCCAAGGAGCTGAAGGGGTCTGCAACGCTATAGGTGGAAAAACAATATGAACTAACCAGTACCACCAGAGCTCCTGTCTTTAGCTGCATATGTAGCAGAAGATGGCCTAATCAGCCATCATTGGGAAGAGAGGCTCTTGGTCATGCAAACTTTATATGCCCAAGTGCAGGGAACTCCAGGGCCAAGAAGTGGGAGTGGGTGGGTAGGGGAACAGGGTGGGGGGATGGTATAGGAAACTTTCAGGATAACATTTGAAATGTAAATAAAGAAAATATCTAATAAAATAAAATGTGAAAAAATTAAAATATAAAAATAAAAATAATAAAAAAGAAGTGAGTGCATACCATGCATATGGTTTTATGGGGGGAACTAGGTTACCACACTCAGGATGATAGTCTCAAGTTCTATTCATTTGAATGAATATTCACATTGTCTTATTTTTAAATAGCTGAGTATTACTCCATTGCATAGAATTTCTTTATCCAGTTGAGGGACATCTAGGTTTTTTCCAGTTTCTGATTATTATGAGTAAAGCTGCTAAGAACATAGTTGAGCAAGTTTCTTTGTGGGGTGTTGAAGCTTCTTTTGGGTATACTCCCAGAAGTGATATACCTAGGTCTCAAGGTAGAACTATTTCCAGATTTCTAAGAAACTGCTAAGTAGATTTCCGAGGTGGTTGTACAAATTTGCATTCCAGCAATGTGGAAGTGTTCCCCTTCATTCTCAACCTTGCCAACATGTGCTATCACTTATTGTTGTTGATCTCAGCAAAAGACTTACACTGGTGTAAGATGGAACCTTAGAATTGTGTAGTTTTGCATTTCCCTGAAGACTAAAGACTTTGTCCATTTTCTTTTATTTTTCTGTTTGCATTTTTTTTAATTAGGTAATTACCTCAATTACATTTCCAATGCTACCCAAAAAGTCCCCAATACACTCCCCCTGCCCAGTCCCCTACCCACATACCCCCACCCCTTGGCCCTGGCATTCCCCTGTACTGGGGCATAAAAAGTTGGCAAGTCCAATGGGCCTCTGTTTCCAGTGATGGCCGACTAGGCCGTCTTTTGTTACAAATGTAGCTAGAGACAAGAGCTCTGGGGTACTGGTTAGTTCATAATAATGATCCACCTATGGGGTTGCAGTTCCCTTTAGCTCCTTGGGTACTTTCTCTAGCTCCTCCATTGGGGGCCCTGTGATCCATCCAATAGCTGACAGTGAGCATCCACTTCTGTGTTTGCTAGGCCCCAGCATTGTCTCACAATAGACAGCTATATCTGGGTCCTTTCAGCAAAATCTTGCTAGTGTATGCAATGATGTCAGCGTTTGGAAGCTGATTATGGGATGGATCCCTGGATATGGCAGTCTTTAGATGGTCCATCCTTTCTTCAAACTTTATCTCCAAACTTTATCTCTGTAACTCTTTCCATGGGTGTTTTGTTCCCAATTCCCAGAAGGGGCACAGTGTCCACACTTTGGTCTTCGCTCTTCTTGAGTTTCATGCTTTTAACAAATTGTACCTTATATCTTGGGTATCCTATGTTTTTGGGCTAATATCCACTTATCAGTGAGTACATATTGTATGAGTTCCTTTGTGAATATGTTACCTCACTCAGAATGATGCCCTCCAGATCCATCCATTTGCCTAGGAATTTCATAAATTCATTCCTTTTAATAGCTGAGTAGTACTCCATTGTGTAAATGTACCACATTTTCTGTATCCATTCCTCTGTTGAGGGGCATCTGGGTTCTTTCCAGCTTCTGGCTATTATAAATAAGGCTGCTATGAACATAGTGGAGCATGTGTCCTTCTTACCAGTTGGAACATCTTCTGGATATATGCCCAGGAGAGGTATTGCTGGATCCTCTGGTAGTATTATGTCAAATTTTCTGAGGAACCGCCAAACTGATTTCCAGAGTGGTTGTACCAGCTTGCAATCCCACCAACAATGAAGGAGTGTTCCTCTTTCTCCACATCCTCGCCAGCATCTGCTGTCAGCTGAATTTTTGATCTTAGCCATTCTGACTGGTGTGAGGTGGAATTTCAGGGTTGTTTTGATTTGCATTTCCCTGATAATTAAGGATGTTGAACATTTTTTCAGGTGCTTCTCTGCCATTCAGTATTCCTCAGGTGAGAATTCTTTGTTCAGTTCTGAGCCCCATTTTTTAAAGGGGTTATTTGGTTTTCTGGAGTCCACCTTCTTGAGTTCCTTATATATATTGGATATTAGTCCCCTATCTGATTTGGGATAGGTAAAGATCCTTTCCCAATCTGTTGATGGTCTTTTTGTCTTATTGATGGTGTCTTTTGCCTTGCAGAAGCTTTGCAACTTTATGAGGTCCAATTTATTGATTTTCGATCTTACAGCGCAAGCCTTTGCTGTTCTATTCAGGAATTTTTCCCCTGTACCCATATCTTCGAGGCTTTTCCCTACTTTCTCCTCTATAAGTTTCAGTGTCTCTGGTTTTATGTGGAGTTCCTTAATCCATTTAGATTTGACCTTGGTACAAGGAGATAGGAATGGATCAATTCACATTCTTCTACATGATAACCGCCAGTAGTGCCAGTACCATTTGTTGAAAATGCTGTCTTTTTTTCCACTGGATGGTTTTTGCTCCCTTGTCAAAGTTCAAGTGACCATAGGTATGTGGGTTGATCTCAGGGTCTTCAATTCTGTTCCATTGGTCTACTTGTCTGTAGTTATACCAGTACCATGCAGTTTTTTATCACAATTGCTCTGTAGTACAGCTTTAGGTCAGGCATGGTGATTCCTCCAGAGGTTCTTTTATCCTTGAGAAGAGTTTTTGCTATCCTAGGTTTTTTGTTGTTCCAGATGAATTTGCAGATTGCCCTTTCCAATTCGTTGAAGAATTGAGTTGGAATTTTGATGGGGATTGCATTGAATCTGTAGATTGCTTTTGGCAAGATAGCCATTTTTACAATGTTGATCCTGCCAATCCATGACCATGGGAGGTTTTTCCATCTTCTGAGATCTTCTTTAATTTCTTTCTTCAGGGACTCGAAGTTCTTGTCATACAGATCTTTCACTTCCTTAGTTAGAGTCACCCCAAGGTATTTTATATAGTTTGTGACTATTGAGAAGAGTGTTGTTTCCCTAATTTCCTTCTCTGCTTGTTTATCCTTTGTGTACAGAAAGGCCATTGACTTGCTTGAGTTAATTTTATATCCAGCTACTTCACCGAAGCTATTTATCAGGCTTAGGAGTTCTCTGGTGGAATTTTTAGGTTCACTTATGTATACTATCATATCATCTGCAAAAAGTGATATTTTGACTTCTTCTTTTCTGATTTGTATCCCCTTGATCTCCTTTTGTTGTCTAATTGCTCTGGCTAGGACTTCAAGTACAATGTTGAATAGGTAGGGAGAGAGTGGGCAGCATTGTCTAGTCCCTGATTTTAGTGGGATTGCTTCCAGCTTCTCACCATTTACTTTGATGTTGGCTACTGGTTTGCTGTACATTGCTTTTATCATGGTTAGGTATGGGCCTTGAATTCCTGATCTTTCCAAGACTTTTATCATGAATGGGTGTTGGATTTTGTCAAATGCTTTTTCAGCATCTAACGAGATGATCATGTGGTTTTTGTCTTTGAGTTTGTTTATATAATGGATTACATTGATGGATTTTTGTATATTGAACCATCCTTGCATCCCTGGGATGAATCCTACTTGGTCAGGATGGATGATTGTTTTGATGTGTTCTTGAATTCGGTTAGCGAGAACTTTATTGAGGATTTTTGCATCACTATTCATAAGGGAAATTGGTCTGAAGTTCTCTATTTTTGTTGGGTCTTTATGTGGTTTAGGTATCTGAGTAATTGTGGCTTCATAGAATGAGTTGGGTAGAGTACCTTCTGATTCTATTTTGTGGAATAGTTTGTGAAGAACTGGCATTAGTTCTTCTTTGAAGGTTTGATAGAACTCTGCACTAAACCCATCTGGTCCTGGGCTTTTCTTGGTTGGGAGACTATTAATGACTGCTTCTATTTCTTTAGCGGATATGGGACTGTTTAGATCATTAACCTGATCTTGATTTAACTTTGGTACCTGGTATCTGTCTAGAAACTTGTCCATTTCGTCCAGGATCTCCAGTTTTGTTGAGTACAGCCTTTTGTAGAATGATCTGATGGTGTTTTGGATTTCTTCAGGGTCTGTTGTTATGTCTCCCTTTTCATTTCTGATTTTGTTAATTAGAGTACTTTCCCTATGCCCTCTAGTGAGTCTGGCTAAGGGTTTATCTATCTTGATGATTTTGTCAAAGAACCAGCTCCTCGATTGGTGATTGGTTGATTTTTGAATTGTTCTTCTTGTTTCCACTTGGTTGATTTCACCCCTGAGTTTGATTATTTCTTGCTGTCTACTCCTCTTGGGTGAATTTGCTTCCTTTTCTTCTAGAGCTTTTTTTTTTTTTTTTTGTTCTAGAGTGTTGTCAAGCTGCTAATGTGTGCTCTCTCTAGTTTCTTTTTGGAGGCACTCAGAGCTATGAGTTTTCCTCTTAGAAATGCTTTCAATGTGTCCCATAAGTTTGGGTATGTTGTGGCTTCATTTTCATTAAACTCCAGAAAGTCCTTAATTTCTTTCTTTATTCCTTCCTTGACCAAGGTATCATTGAGAAGAGTGTTGTTTAGTTTCCACGTGTGTGTTGGCTTTCTATTATTTATTTTGTTATTGAAGATCAGTCTTAGTCCATGGTGATCTGATAGTGTGCATGGGACAATTTCTATATTTTTGTATATGTTGAGGCTTGTTTTGTGACCAATTATGTGGTCAATTTTGGAGAAGGTACCGTGAGATGCTGAGAAGAAGCTATATCCTTTTGTTTTAGGATAAAATGTTCTGTAGATATCTGTCAGATCCATTTGTTTCATAACCTCTGTTAGTTTCACTGTGTCCCTGTTTAGTTTCTGCTTCCATGATCTGTCCATTGGTGAAAGTGGTGTGCTGAAGTCTCACACTATTATTGTGTGAGGTGCAATGTGTGCTTTGAACTTTACTAAAATATCTTTAATGAATGAGGCTGCCCTTGTATTTGGAGCATATATATTCAGAATTGATAGTTCCTCTTGGAGGATTTTACCTTTGATGAGAATGAAGTGCCCTTCCTTGTCTTTTTTGATGACTTTGGGTTGGAAGTCAATCTTATCAGATATTATAATGGCTACTCCAGCTTGTTTCTTCCTACCATTTGCTTGGAAATTTGTTTTCCAGCCTTTCATTCTGAGGTAGTGTCTATCTTTTTCTCTGAGATGAGTTTCCTATAAGCAGCAAAATGTTGGGTCCTGTTTCTGTAGCCAGCCTGTTAGTCTATGTCTTTTTATTGGGGAGTTGAGTCCATTGATATTAAGAGATATTAGGGAGAAGTAATTGTTGCTTCCTATTATTTTTGTTGTTAGAGTTGGTGTTCTGTTCTTGTGGCTGTCTGCTTTTAGCTTTGTTGAGGGATTAACTTCTTGCTTTTTCTAGGACGTGGTTTCTGTCCTTGTATTGGTTTTTTTCTGTTATTATCCTTTGAAGGGCTGGATTCGTGGAAATATAATGTGTGAATTTGGTTTTGTTGTGGAATACTTTGGTTTCTCCATCTATGGTAATTGAGAGTTTGGCTGGGTATAGTAGCCTGGGCTGGAAATTGTGTTCTCTTAGTTTCTGTATAACATCTCTCCAGGCCCTTCTGGCTTTCATAGTCTCTGGTGAAAAATCAGGTGTAATTCTGATAGGCTTGCCTTTATATGTTACTTGACCTTTTTCCCTTACTGCTTTTAGTATTTTATCTTTATTTAGTGCATTTGTTGTTCTGATTATTATGTGTCGGATGGAATTTCTTTTCTGGTCCAGTCTATTTGGAGTTCTGTAATCTTCTTGTATGTTCATGGGCATCTCTTTCTTTAGGTTTGGGAAGTTTTCTTCTATAATTTTGTTGAATATATTTGCTGGTCCTTTGAGTTGAAAATCTTCATTCTCATCTACTCCTATTATCCGTAGGTTTGGTCTTCTCATTTTGTCCTGGATTTCCTGGATATTTTGAGTTAGGATCTTTTTGGATTTTGTATTTTCTTTGATTGTCTTGCCGATGTTCTCTATGGAGTCTTCTGCACCTGAGATTCTCTCTTCCATCTCTTGTATTCTGTTGCTGATGCTCGTATCTATGGTTCCAGATTTCTTTCCTAGTGTTTCTATTTCCAGTGTTGCCTCAATTTGGGTTTTCTTCATTGTTTCTACTTCCCTTTTTAGGTCTTGGATGGTTTTATTCAATTTCATCACCTGTTTGGTCTGGTTTTCCTGCAATTCTTTAATGGATTTTTGAGCTTCTTCTTAAATGTCTTCTACCTGTTTAGCAGTGTTCTCCTGCAATTCTTTAAAAGATTTTTGTACTTCCTCTTTAATGTCTTCTACCTGTTTAGCAGTGTTCTCCTGCAATTCTTTAAGGGATTTTTGTGCTTCCTCTTTAATGTCTTCTACCTGTTTACCAGTGTTCTTTTGTATTTCTTTAAGTGTGTTATTAAAGTCCTTCTTGATGTCCTCTACCATCATCGTGAGATATGCTTTTAGAACTGGGTCTAGCTTTTCCGGTGTGTTGGGGTGCCCTGGACTGGGCGAAGTTGGAGTGCTGGGTTCTGATGATGGTGAGTGGTCTGGGTTTCTGTTAGTAAGATCCTTATGTTTACCTTTTGCCATCTGGTAATCTCTGGATTTAGTTGTTATTGTTGTCACTGTTTAAAGATTGGAGCAGACTCTGTTTTCCACTCACCAGAAGTCTCAAAATCCTGTGGAGGGTGTTGTGGGTAGCTGGCGGGTGTCAGCAGACCCTGAGCTCTAGCTACCCTGGTGCTGTTCAGACCGGAAGAGGCTTGTGGCCCTACTCAGGCCGGATTTCTGCCTCCCCAACCAAAGCAGTCTCAGGTCCCGCGTGATTGGACTGGAGCAGAAGCTGTGTTCCACTCACCAGAAGTCTCAAGATCCTGTGGCAGGTGGCGGGTGTCAGTGGACCCTGCACTCTAGCTACCCAGGTGCTGGTCAGACCGGTCAGGCTGGAAGAGGCTTGTGGCCCTACTCAGGCTGGTTTTCTGCTTCCCTAACTAATGCAGTCTCAGGTCCCGCTCGCAATTGGATCGGAGCAGAAGCTGTGTTCCACTCACCAGAAGTCTTAAGATCCTGTGGCAGGTGTTTTGGGTAGCTGGCGAGTGTCAGCCAACCCTGCACCCTAGCTACCCCCGTGCTGGTCTCTTTGTCCATTTTCATAAGTGCTTCTTGACCACTCAAGATTCCCCTGCTGATAATTCTCTGGTTCTTTATCTCATTTTTTAATTGGGTTATTCGTTGTTGGCATCTCACTTTTTGAGTTCTTTGTAAATTGTGGGTATTATCCCTCTGTCAGATGTTTACCATCCTTTCCCAATCTGTAGGCTGCTGATTTGTCTTCTTGACAATATCCTTTGACTTATAGAAGCTTTACAGTTTCTTGAGGTCTCATTTACCAGTTGTTCTTAGAACTTGAACCACTCGTGTCCTGTTCAGGAAATTGTATCCTTTACCAATGCTTGTAAGGGTGTTTTCCACTTTCTCTTCTATGAGATTCAGTGTATTCAGTTTTATGTTGAGGTCCTTGACCCATTTTTACTTTAGTTTTATGCAGCCTGATAAGTATGGATCTATCGTCATTCTTGTATATGTAGACATCCAATTCTTTCAGCACCATATTTGAAGGTGATTTCAATTTTTCATTGTATGATTTTGGCATATATATATATATATATATATATACTCAAGTGACCATAGATGTATGGGTTTATTTTTGGGTCTTCAATTCCATTCAACTGATCAACATTTCAGTTTTTTCACCAGTACTAGGCAGTTTTTATGACTATTGCTCTGTAATAAGGCTTGAGAGCAGAGATAATGATCCCTCCAAATGTTATTTCTTGTTCAAGATTGTTTTTGCTATCCAAGGTATTTTGCTTTTCAATATGAAGTTGAGAATTGCTCTTTCAATGCCTATAAAAATATGTTGGAATTTTGATAGTGATTGCTTTAAATTTGTAGATTGCTTTTGATATAATGGTCATTTTCACTATGTTAATCCTAACTACCTGTGAGGTTAGGAGATCTTTCTATCTTCTGGTTTCTTCAATTTCTTTCTTCATATACTTGAAGTTCTTATTATACAGATCTTTCACTTGCTTAGTTAGAGTTACACAAAGATATTTTATATTATTCATGGCTATTATAAAGGATGTTGTTTGTCTAATTTCTTTCTTGGCCCATTCATCATTTGTGAAAAGAAGGCTTACTGATTTCTTTGAGTTAATTTTTGTATTCAGCCATTTTGCTGAAGGTTTTTTATCCACTCCAGGAATTCTCTGGTAGAATTTTTGGGGTCACTTATGTATGCTATCATATCATCTGCAAATAATGGTACTCTAACTTTTTTCTTTCCAATTTGTATCCTCTTGATCTTCTTTAGTTGTCTTATTGATCTGGCTAGATCCTCAAATATTATATTGAATAGATAGTGAAAAAGTAGGCAACCTTGACTTTCCCTGATTACAGTGAAAATGCTTTAATATTCTCTCCATTTAGTTTGATTTTGGCTGCTGGCTTGTTGGATATTGGTTTGATTTTGTTTAGAATGTGCCCTGTAGCTCTTATTTCTCTAATACATTTAACATGAAGGGGTGGTGAATTTTATGAAAGGCTTTTTCATGATCTGATTAAATAATCATACTTTTATCCCTTTCACTTTGTTTATATGATAGCTTACATTGATGGATTTTCATATATTGCACCATCCATGCTTACCCTGGGATGAAACCACCTTGATGTTTCTGGATGATATCTTTGTTATATTTGTGGATTTTGTTTGAGAGTATTTTATTGAGTATTCTTCATCAGTGCTCATAAGATAATTCAGTCTGAAATTCTTTCTTTGTAGAGTCTTTGTGTAGCTTACGAATCAGGGTTACTATTACCGTATAAGATGAGTTTGGCAGTGTTCCTCCTGTTTCTATATTGTGGAATAGTTTGAAGAATATTGGTATTAATTCTTCTTTGAGAGTCTGGTAGAATTCTGCACTAAAATCATCTGGCTCCATCCATTTTTTTTTTTTTTTGGTTGAGAGAACTTTAATGCTTACTTTTATTTCTTTCAGGCTTTTGAGGCTCTTTTAAAAGTTTAGCTAACCTAGATTTAACTTTGGTAAGTAGTATCGGGCTAGAAATTCAACCATTTCATTAAGATTTTCTAGGTTAGTAGAAAACAGGCTATTGAAGATTTTTCCTTTGATATGCATGAAGTGTCCTTCTCTGTTCCTTTTGATTAATTTTTGTTGAAAGATATTTGATTAGATATTAAAATTGCTATTCCTACTTGCTTCTTGGGTCCATTTTCATGGAAAACTTTATTCCAGACCTTTCCCCAAGGTAATGTCTATCTTTATTGCTGAGGTGTGTTTCTTATATGCTGCCCAATGATGGATCCTGTTTTTGAATCTATTCCGTTAGTCTGTGTCTTTTTATTGGGGAATTGATTCCATTGATGTTCAGAGATATTAATTGTTAATGATTGTTATTTCCTGTTATTTTAATATTGGTGGTGTTCCTGTATGTTTGTGTATGTGTGCTTTCCTCGTTTTTGCTGCTATGGAAATTTATGGAATTATTTCTTTTCTGTGGGGTGTTTTTTTTTTTTTCTGTTTTGTTTTTTCCTTGTTCATTCTTTTTGTTTTGTTTTTGTTTTTGATGTCATTATCCTTCTTGGGATGCAGTTTTCCTTCTACTATTTTCTGTAGGGCTGGATTTTGGGATGAATATTTTTAGACTTGGTTTTGAATTAAAATATATTATTTTCTCTACCTATGGTGATTGAGAGTTAGACTGAGTATAGAATTCCAGGATGGCAAATATGGTTAAGTTTACACAATCTAAAACTTTTTTTTTTTTTTTTTTTTGGTTTTTCGAGACAGGGTTTCTCTGTATAGCCCTGGCTGTCCTGGAACTCACTTTGTAGACCAGGCTGGCCTCGAACTCAGAAATCCGCCTGCCTCTGCCTCCCGAGTGCTGGGATTAAAGGCGTGCGCCACCACGCCCGGCTACAATCTAAAACTTTATGAGATAAATGTGAGACAGAGATCACTAATCAATCAGAGAGCAACTAATCAATATTTAGATTATGAGAATTATTTGGAACAAGTACCTCATTACTTTCTAAATAATTTAGTGTGAAAAGTCAGTGTAAAGTGTAAACATAGGCTAAGAGACAAACAAAAATATAAGGATTTCATTTGAAAGAAGATTCAAATAAAAAAACACTGAGAATAATGAAATTGAAAACCTGTTGGTAATTGTATTTTAGCTTTGAAAATAGTATTCTAGTCAACTCTCTCTCTCTCTCATATATATATATCATATATATATATGCAGTTCTTATATGTATTGGATTAAGCTCAAAGAATTTTCAGTTAACGTCCCAAACAGCTGAAAATAATTTAAAAGACACGACTGTGGAAATCAGGTAGCTATATAGTTAAAACACCTGACTGTTATTGACAATAATAAAATTGGGTATATACAAGGGTAAATAGACTTGGGTGAGGGAGTATTTGCATGGTGTATGTGTGTGTGTGTAGTATGTGTTTTATGTATGTCAAAGGTCAACATTAGCTGTGTCCCTCGTGAAATAGAGAACTTGATTTAATTTTCTTTTTGCATATCATTAATTTTCTTTTAGGTTATACTGCAAATTATGGAGCTATGGAGCTATACCACAGCACATAGTAGGGATGAAACTATATCTGTTTTATACCTACTTTAAAATTTTTATAAGGATTACCTTTAATTATTAAAGATTATGTTTCAAAACTGTTACTCCATAGGATTATTCAAAACATTGTTATTTTATCTGCTTTCATCTGCTTCTCACTGTTTCAAAAATTATAAATTTATGTATGTCTTTGATGATATCAATTCTTTGCATATCTAAAAATGAAGTCTCTTACTGATTAAATTCTCAGGTTATTCCTTGCCAAATTAACCTTATTTTGTATAACTGCCAGCATTTGAAAAGACTCTGAACTAATGTCAATTGTTCATGCCACATACATCTTACTCAAAAATACAATGGTATTTTCAAATGTGTATTTTAGGAAATGTATCAAAATTTGTCTTGAAGAAATGATTTTTTTTGAAATTTCTTCCAACACAGATATCAAGACTATCTGACAGATATTTGGTGAATAAAATAAAATCTTTATAGCTTTACTAATTTCTTTAGATAGTAAATGTTTTTGCTTTGGAAAAGAACAGCTCTCTATTTTTTTGGAATCCAAAAGTTATGTCTAATGAATAGATTGAATTTCAATATAATCTGCTCTGTAAAACACAGTGTGTATATCTATGTTGAAAAAAAATTATCCTAACTGAGGCAGGGGCAATATTTCAGATCCCATGTAACAAGACAGGTTTCCAAAAATATGTATAACTCTAGCACTGAGAGGTCTGATGCCATCTTTTGGGTACAGAAATAAACAAGCCCCTCTACTCATGTACATACATGTACATATAATCATATAACCAGAGACTCACAAATCATTGGGTGTGCTCACAGTTAATGACTTAATAAAAAACATGAGATTTCTGGATTATTTAGTTATGCACTTTGACAGAGAAAGCGCTCTATGAGGCAGATGATTTAGGTAGGTAGAAACCCTGCCTAGCAATATGCATAATCCACATTATATTTAATCACGAGTGAAATCAGGAAGAGTGTAAATAAGTAACAGCAAACAATATCATCAAAGTCAGAGTTGATAACTGTTTTGGCATAAACAAAACTCTTTCCCTCTCTCCACTTCCCTCTCTCACCCTGCCTACATTTCTCTCCCCTTCTCTCTCCTTAAATTTTAGTTTCAAAATTGCAGTATCCCCTTCACTGGCTGATATTTGTCTTCATTTACGTTAGATGTGAAAACTTAAGCTGCTTGTAAGTTTAAATTAAACTCAGAATATTGCAGAATATCTTAGTTATTGAAATTTCTGTACATTTAATTTAAAAATTGAATTAAGTATCAATAGTCAAAACTGCCTCACTTTTGGTCATATATGCCCCAGATTTATTAATGTTCCTGTAGTTCCTCATACTTTTTGTGAAATATTTTATGTTCACTAACACTCAAACATGAACAAATAATTATGTAAATGAAAAATTAGATATTTCTAGCACCAGGAAAGCATTGCAAATTTAATTGCTACAAGATACCATAGAGTAGCTGTCTAACCTAGAATAGTTCGGCATCTGCTAACAAATTGGGTAGAGCTGCTGAATTTATTGTAAATCTACAGTTACATTGTGACTTGGCAGGTGGTATTTTTAATGGCCTTGAGAATTAGCGTGAAAAATTAGATGAACACAATATTTGAAGGCGGACACTTTCCCTACCACAATATAGATAGAGAACAAATGTTTCTTTAGCTCCAAATAGTTAATGAGCATCTATATGTGCAAGGCACTGTAAAGAGGGCAGATCATTTTATTTCCTTGGAGCTTATTTTGGTGCCAGAAAAGGAATTTTATGTGCTGAGTTGACTAGTCCAATCTTTCAGGTAGGGTACTTTCTGCATACTGTAGAAAAACATCAGACAATTTATTTTCGGGAAGACTTTCAAATACTGCCGCATTAGCAAAGCTTGAACAAGGGCCAATGCGATCTTAAGCAAACCTCCCATCTTTCTAAGGATGTTTGTGTTGGGAGAAATGATCTTTGAAGGTGTTTGCTTGGAAATGTCATGAGCACAGACACAATTACCAAACCTGATAGTATGGCCTCTTAGAAAAGAACAAAATTGCAACTGAGCAAACCCTAAAAAGGGGATAGTCATGTTGCTTAACTGTCAACAGAATACCATGCAGATCATGAGAGGGGTGCCATTATTCAAAATGAAATTAACTCTCATCAGATTACCTGTCATGATACAGGAGCAAGAGGGGGGAATATATCATGTTATGAAGGGCAAACTGAAGAAAGTCCTTTAGGCAGGCCATATCTAATTTGAAGTAATCAAAAATGTGTTACAATCCTTTACATTTTTTTTCTCTCACATTAGCTGGGGATACAGGATTTAAAAAAAAAAAAAACTAAAATTGTGCTTCAAATGATCATTTAAAAAGAAAATTCTGTTTCAGAGTTGCAAAAGGTAAAAGTTTGTTTTGAAATGTTTTAGTAAGTAATTAGTGGTATCTGTGCTTCTGTTATTAGAATTTCAGACATACCTGGGTCTTTGCAACCCATGATAAATTTTAAATGGTTATTCTCCTAAAAGAGACTAATAACTATAAAAGAAAGGACAAGACTTAACCTACTCGGTGTAGGTTCCTCCGTGGCAGGACATCCTACTCTCATTATTTTGTCTAATATTTTTTAATCAAATTTATATTACATGTAGTAAACACTTAAAACTACTGTGCAAGTGGGAGCCTGTTCTATAAAGATTTTTCATTTTGTTATTTATGATGACTGTTTTATGTTTACTTTTAATTATAATTCCCATGTTATTCTTTGAGAAGAGAGTTAAGTTGAAAGTGAGTCAGAAGTCTAGCAGAAGGTCAGTCTGTAAAAGTGTGAGTGGCTGAGCTTGCAGTAGAAACAAGCAGTCCTGACATGCAGGGAGCAATTCATTTTTAAATATCCAGAACAAAACCATTAATCATTATTACAAGTATTATTTGCCACTTTCTATATAAAAGTTTTCAGTGAACAGAAGCAGTTTCTGAGCTCACCTGGCACAGTTACTATTTTGGAAAATTGCAACTCTGTTTTTCTTGTTCTAATTAGTGTTCTTGTATGAGTCATTCAGCAAAAAAAATTTAATAATCTGTTCTCTGAATATTTAAACACAGTTATTCACAAAATGGAAAAATGTCATTAAAGTACAATTAGTGAAGGAGAGTCAGGTTTAGCAAAACTGTTGTCTGAATTGGTCCAGTAGCCTTTCTTTAGGCAGGTAGATGTATGTGATTAGCAAAATAAAATCAAACAATTCATGGATCATAAAGTTCTGTGGAACAAGAATTCACATTGGCTGATTGCATGAGTGGATAGTACATTAATTCAGATATTTTTATGGAAATATAAAGAAAACATCCTAAATAAAGACAGAACAAGGGCCTTCATGTAGTCATTTATGGTATTTTTCTTCTAAAAAGATTTAATTCTGTTTTAGTGAGGTGTATGCCTCTATCTTTGTATGAGATTATTCACACCCATGAAGGTGTCTGTAGGACAAGAAGTTGGTGTGAAAGCCTTCAGAGTTGAAGCTGGGAGCTGCCTAACATTGGTACTGAGAACCAACTGGGGTCGTCTGCAAGAGCAGTTAAATACTGAGCAATTTCTACAGATCATGTGTGTTATTTAATTGATCATGTTGGTTTAAATGTATAACATTAACATAAAACTATTTTATCTTATACCAAACACAATCTCCAAAAATAGTCAGAATGTATAACTGTCCTCTTTCCAGGTATTTCACATTATTTCCTTTTATGTGTTAACCTCCAGTCTGCCACTGGGATATCGTAGCTGATGGCAAAAGGCAAAAGTGGGAAGGAAGGAGAAGTGCAGAGTATTGTATTCCGCCATACTTCACTTAATTACATTCTTCATCCAGGAACCAATCGAGTTTCAGCAATGCCTGTGGATGCTTAATGGAGGAGTACTAATTACTGACCTTTCGCATCCATAAAATACTGATTCAAATTAGGTTCTTCCACCACATTACAAGGGTCACATATGATTTCAAATTGAATTCTCCATTAAAGCATTGAGAACAACTAAATGATTCTATATAGTAAGTTTTGTAAAATTTATATCTATACATATGGTATGAAAAATAGCTATTTTCCAATTTGCACATGAAATAGTAGATTTTTGTATGAAATAGTGATTTTTAATGTGGCCATCGAGGATTACTCATCTTTCTGTGCTCTTTGGGAATACTCTCATCATTCCAATCTTTACCTACACACCTATAATATGGTAAGATGACTTGAAAACTACATTATTTAATGAACATTGGAAGATAGGACTGGACTCTAGTTATAAATGAAGCAATTTCCTACAATGAAATCTTGGAGTTAGTGCAAGGACTGAAGAGGCTGAAGGAGTTTGCAACCCCATAGGAAGAATAACAATATCAATCAACCAGACACCGCAAAGCTCTCAGGGACTAAACCACCAAACAAAGTGTACACATGGTGGGACATATGGCTCCTGACACATGTGGAGCAGAGGATGGCCTTGTCAGGCATCAATGGAAGGGGCGCCCCTTGGTCCTGTGGCAGCTTGAATAGGGGAATTCTGGAGTGCTTAGGCTGGAGTGAGTGGGTTTTTTGGGGAGCACCGTCATAGATGCAGAAGTAGGAGGTTTTTTTGAGGAGCACCCTCATAGAAGCAGAAGTAGGAGGTTTGTAGAGGAGAAACTGGAAAGGAGATAGCATTTAAAAAATTTAAAAAAGATGATAGAAATAAAACATAAAATAAAGAATGTTTCATATACAAGGAAATATTGCCTGATAAAGGTGCTAAGTATCACTTCCACTTTATGAATAAAATGGGTTATTCATGGAAATGCTCTCAATCACTGCTGCTCTCCTGGAAATAGTGTACATATGAAAATATTGTTAAATAGAAGAATTTTCTATATGACATTAAAAGCTCTTGCTTTTGTTTTTTGACTGCATGACCTATTTTATGAATTATTTTCACTTTTTTTCAATTTTTTTTAAATTCTCCTCTCATATATTACATCTTGACCTCAGTTTCCCCTCCCTCTTCTTACCTCTATTTTTCCCTTAGTCCCACACCCTAGTATTGATGTTTCAAGGTCTATAAAGAATTGTGTTGAAATTTTGATGGGCATTTTGTTGAATCTGTAGATTTTTTTTGTTAGGATTCACATTTTCTTATGTTAATAGTACTGATCCATGAGCAAGTGAGATCTTTCCATCTTCTGATGTTTTCCTGAATTTTCTTCTTCAAAGACTTGACGTTTTATTATACAGGCCTTTCACTTGCTTCCTTAAAGTTATCACAAGCTATTTTATATTATTTATGGCCATTATGAAGGGTTTTGTTTCTCTGATTTCTTTCTCAACCAATTTTTCATGTGTTTATACGAGGGATATCAATATTTTGAGGTAATTTTATATATACCCATTTCACTGAAAGTGTTTCTTAGTTGTATGAGTTTTCTGGTAGAACTTTTGGATACTTTGATACTTTGCAAAGATAATTACTCTGATATTTTCCTTTCTGATTTTTATCTCTTTTATCTGCTTAGTTATTGTTCTCGATAGAACTTCAATTACGATATAGAATAGATATGCCCAGATTGAGCACTAGCCTTTTCTTATCCTTGAATTTACTGGAATTGCTTTAAGTTTCTCTCCATTTAACTTAATATTGGCTGTAGGCCTTTATTAGGTTGAGGTATGTGATCTGTATTCCTGATCTCTCTAACATTTTTATCATGAAGAGTGTTGGATTTTCTTAAAGACAAGGCTTTTGGGGGGCATTTAACATGATGACACTTTTTGTTTTTGTTTTTGTTTTTCTTTGACAAATTTCATTTCATTTGAAATCTACTTGGTCTCTGTGGATGATCTTAGATTCAGTATGCAAGTATCTTGTTGAATATTTTTCTTCATCAATGTTCATGAGGGAAATTGATCTCCAATTCCCTTGCTTTGTTGAATCATTGTATGGTTTGGGTACCAGTTGACTATGCCCTCATAAAATGAATTTGGCTGTGTTCCTTTTGCTTCTGTTTTGTGGAATAATTGCAGGGCAGTCTTTGGATATTTGGTATAATTCTGTACTAAAATAATTTTTCATTTTCCTTTTGGTTGCGAGATGTTTAACGACTGCTTCGATTTTCATTGGGGCTATAGGTCTATTTAAATCTCTTATCTGATCTTGATTTATTTTTAGTAGGTTGCATCTATTAATAAAATAGTCAATTTCTTTTAGATTTGCAAATTTGATGGAGTACAGGTGTAACCATGGGATTTCCACCTGTGTCCCATCTCCTGAATTGTGACTCGGAGGCTTATTATTTATTAAAAAGCCCTTAGGCCACAAACTAGGCTTCTTCCCACTAGCTTCTAACTTATTTAACCAGTTTTTAATATTCTATGTCTGTCATATGGCTAAGTTTCATATATCTGACTTATTTCAAGTCCAGGTGGCAACCTTCCCATGCCTGACTATTTCCCAGAGTTTCAATCTCTTTACCAGATGTGCCACCTTCTAATGCTACCTTAGCTCATTTGGCATCAGATTTTTATTGGTAGGTGATAATTTTACAAAGTGTACAAAAGATTATCCCTACATACAGGCTTTTGAAATGTGACCTAATGTATCTTTCGATTTTCTCATGGTCTGTTGCTAAGTTCCCTTTTCATTTCTGAGTTTCTTAATTTGGATATTCTCTCTGCCTTTAAACTTGTTTGTATAAGGGTTTGTCTGTTTTGTAAATTTCCTCAAAGAACAAAGTTTTTTCTATATTAATTCTTCAAACTCTTCTCTTTATTTTTATTTTTTTAAATATGATTCATTTTGATTTTATCTCTCTGTCTACTACTCTTGTGTGCATTTGCTTATGTTCTAGAGCTTTCTGGTGTGCTGTAAAGTTACAAGTATGAGATCTTACTAATTTCTTTATGAAGGCACTTAGTGCTATGCACTTTCCTCTATTCACTATTCCCCATAAAGTTGGATATATTGTACATTCATTTTCATTGAATTATATTCTTTAATTTCTTTACATATTTTCGCCTTGATCCTGAAGCTGTTCAGCAAATGTAACTTTTGTTTACCAGAGTAACTGTTGTCTCAGAGACTTAAGACTGAATAAGCTCACCCTTTCTTATTCTTTTTGAACTCTGGTAGGCTGGATCAACTCAGCTGTTACAATTCAAACTCTTCTCCAATCTGATTCATTCAATCTGTCTTGTCTTGGCTTCTCACCGAATTGCTCTGCTTGAACTGAAACTAACTCTGGCAATTTGTTCCAATCTTCTGGCTCCTTACTCTCTGGCTTCAACTGCTTCTGCAAGAATTCATTAAAGAACTCAAGTCTACTGTACTGCACTCGCTCAACTGAACTGCACTGCAGTGACTGAACTGAACTGCTCCAAATACACTGACTGAACTTCCCCTGACTGAAATTACTGCATTCTCTCTGTACTTAAGTGGCTGTTCTCCTGAGAGTTGAGCATAGCCTGTCTCTGAATCATTCTGTCCACTATTTCACTTTGTTAAACCCTCAACTGGATATCATTGTATGGTTTTGAAATGTGCACTAAAAGTGTGTCTATATTCCAGCCAGAGTTGTTTAAGGTCATTATTCCAGCTGGAGAGATTAAAGGTGTGTGATGTGTCTGTATTCCAGCAAGAACACACAGACCTAGAAAGTCTTTGGAATACTAAGCTGACATGTTAATGTTCAAATTCCATGAGTTTATAAGCTTTTTTCCTTTCTGCTGTTGTTGATAGCAAGCTTTAATCAGTGATGGTCTGATAGGATTATTTCAATTTTCTTGTATTTGGTAAAATTTTCTTTGTGACAGAGTATGTGTTCAATTTTTGTTATATGATGTACTGAGAAGGTTTATTTTGTTTGAATGAATTATTTTTAGATATTTGTAAGCTCATTTGATTCATTATGTCTGTTAGATCCAGTATTTCTCTGTTTATACTTGTGTAGATGACCTGCTCATTGGTAAGAGCAGGGTATTGACATCCCCCACTACTAATCTGTGAGTTTTGATATGTTATCTAAACTTTAGTGTTGTTCATTTAGAAATATCGGTGCGCCTAGGTTTAGGTCATTAATGTTAAGGATTGAGACTCCATCTTGGTAAATTTTACCTTTGATTAGTATGAAATGTTCTTTTCAATCTATTTTGATTCACTTGACTTTGAAGTGTATTTTTTTTTTTTTTTTAGATAGCATTATAGTTATATCTGCCTAATTGATTTTTCTATTTGCTTGGAAAATCTTTTTGAACTCTTTACTATGATGTAATGTCTATATTGATGTTGAGGTATGTTTCTTGTATGCAGCATAAGGGTGGATCCTGTTTTTATATCCATTGTGTTAGCCTATGCATTTTTATTGGGAAGTTGAGTTTATTTTTTTTATTAGGTATTTTCCTCAATTACATTTCCAATGCTATCCAAAAAGTCCCCAATACACTCCCCCCACCCAGTCCCCCACCCACCCACTCCCACCCCTTGTCCCTGGCATTACCCTGTACTGGGGCATATAAAGTTGGCAAGTCCAATGGGCATCTGTTTACAGTGATGGCCGACTAGGCCATCTTTTGATACAAATGCAGCTAGAGTCAAAAGATCTGGGGTACTGGTTAGTTCATAATAATGATCCACCTATAGGGTTGCAGTTCCCTTTAGCTCCTTGGGTACTTTCTCTAGCTCCTCCATTGGGGGCCCTGTGATCCATCCAATAGCTGACTGTGAGCATCCACTTCTGTGTTTGCTAGGCCCCTGCATTGTCTCACAAGAGACAGCTATCTCTGGGTCCTTTCAGCAAAATCTTGCTAGTGTATGCAATGGTGTCAGCGTTTGGAAGCTGATTATGGGATGGATCCCTGGATATGGCAGTCTTTAGATGGTCCATCCTTTCTTCACAGCTCCAAACTTTATCTCTGTAACTCTTTCCATGGGTGTTTTGTTCCCAATTCCAAGAAGGGGCACAGTATGCACACTTTGGTCTTCGTTCTTCTTGAGTTTCATGCGTTTAACAAATTGTATCTTATATCTTGGGTATCCTAAGTTTTTGGGCTAATATCCACTTATCAGTGAGTACATATTGTGTGAGTTCCTTTGTGAATACGTTACCTCACTCAGGATGATGCCCTCCAGATCCATCCATTTGCCTAGGAATTTCATAAATTCATTCTTTTTAATAGCTGAGTAGTACTCCATTGTGTAAATGTACCACATTTCTGTATCCATTCCTCTCTTGAGGGGCATCTGGGTTCTTTCCAGCTTCTGGCTATTATAAATAAGGCTGCTATGAACATAGTGAAGCATGTGTCCTTCTTACCGGTTGGAACATCTTCTGGATATATGCCCAGGAGAGGTATTGCTGGATCCTCTGGTAGTATTATGTCCAATTTTCTGAGGAACCTCCAAACTGATTTCCAGAGTGGTTGTACCAGCTTGCAATCCCACCAACAATGAAGGAGTGTTCCTCTTTCTCCACATCCTCACCAGCATCTGCTGTCACCTGAATTTTTGATCTTAGCCATTCTGACTGGTGTGAGGTGGAATCTCAGGGTTGTTTTGATTTGCATTTCCCTGATAATTAAGGATGTTGAACATTTTTTCAGGTGCTTCTCTGCCATTCGGTATTCCTCAGGCGAGAATTCTTTGTTCAGTTCTGAGCCCTATTTTTTAATGGGGTTATTTGATTTTCTGGAGTCCACCTTCTTGAGTTCCTTATATATATTGGATATTAGTCCCCTATCTGATTTAGGATAGGTAAAGATCCTTTCCCAATCTGTTGGTGGTCTTTTTGTCTAATTTTCGGTGTCTTTTGCCTTGCAGAAGCTTTGCAACTTTATGAGGTCCCATTTATCGATTCTCGATCTTACAGAACAAGCCTTTGCTGTTCTATTCAGGAATTTTTCCCCTATACCCATATCTTCGAGGCTTTTCCCTACTTTCTCCTATATAATTTTCAGTGTCTCTGGTTTTATGTGGAGTTCCTTAATCCACTTAGATTTGACCTTGGTACAAGGAGATAGGAATGGATCAATTCTCATTCTTCTACATGATAACCACCAGTTGTGCCAGCACCATTTGTTGAAAATGCTGTCTTTTTTTCCACTGGATGGTTTTTGCTCCCTTGTCAAAGATCAAGTGACCATAGGTATGTGGGTTGATCTCAGGGTCTTCAACTCTGTTCCATTGGTCTACTTGTCTGTCGTTATACCAGTACCATGCAGTTTTTTTTATCACAATTGCTCTTTATTGAGAGAAATTAGTGATCAATGGTTGCTAATTCCCATTAGTTCTTTGGTTTTCATGATAGTGGTACAGTGTGTATAGTCTGGGTCTTATAGAGTTTTCTTTTTTCTTTTCCTTTCTTTTTTTCTTTTCTTTTTTTTTTTCTTTTTTGTTTTTTTGAGACAGGGTTTCTCGGTGTAGCCCTGGCTTCCTGGAACTCACTTTGTAGACCATGCTGACCTCGAACTCAGAAATTCGCCTGCCTCTGCCTCCTGAGGACTGGGATTAAAGGTGTGCACCACTATGCCTGACACATGGTAGAGTTTTCAAGATACTTGTTCAGGACTTTCTAACTCTTAGAGTCTCTGTGGAGAAGTCAGATGTATATCTAATAGGCCTGGTTTTATATGGTAGTTGGCCTTTTTCCCTTGTAGCTTTTACTACTCTGTCTTTATTCTGTATATCTAGTGTTTTGATTATTATCTGGAAGGGGTAGTTTCTTTTTTGTACAATCTATTTGGCATCGATGTCATACACCTGTTTTCTCACTTATTTATTTAGTTGAGTCTTTGTGTGTGTTTTGTGTGTGTGTGTTTGTGTACATGTGTGTATGTGTGTGTATATTCATGTGCATGTGCTTATATGCATGGGCAAGTATGTGTGTTGAGTATCTTATCAAACCATAAACCTTAATTTAAAACCTTATGTTTTAATGTGTGTGTGTGTGTGTTGTGCTAAGAATGGTGTGTTGTTGTATGTCTTTTATGTGTTTTTTTTCATGTATTTGTGCTTATATGTCTATGCATATCTGTATATTAGTGCCAGTGAAGACCAAATTTCACTTGTCTTTCAACTGTTCTCCACTTTGTTTTAGGACACAAGCTTTCTCATTCTGGGGTTCACCTTCTGCTGTCCTGACTGGCCAGCCAGCTCCATTGATTCAGCTTTGAGGATTACAGAGGGATTTCATGGTGTTTAGCTTTTTACATAGGGATAGGGTGTCCAAACTAGAGTTCTCATGTTTCCTTTTTTTTTCTTTCAATTTTTTAGTAGATATTTTCTTCATTTAAATTTAAATGCTATCCCAAAAGTCTCCTATATCCCACCCCACCCTGCTACCCTACCCACCTACTCCCTCTTCTTGGCCTTGGCGTTTCCCTGTACTGGGGCATATAAAGTTTGCAGGACCAAGGGGCCTCTCTTTCCAATGATGGCCGACTTGGCCATCTTCTGATACATATGCAGCTAGAGATACGAGCTCTAGGGGTACTGGTTAGTTCATATTGTTGTTCCACCTATAGGGTTGCAGACCCCTTCAGCTCCTTGGGTACTTTCTCTAGTTCCTCCATTTGTGACCCTGTGTTCCATCCAATAGCTGACTGTGAGCTGTCACAGGCACTTTGCCCATTGAAGCTTTTCCTCATTGCCTTTTTAACTCATTTTAATTGGTAGGAAAATTCATTTAATGTCTTTTTATCAATAGGTGAACAAACAAAAAGAATACTAAAGAATTGATGCTAAAGTTAAGTTACTGAATTAGAACACAATTTTAATCTCAAATTCACAATGTAAGCAAAAGCAATGACCCTGCCATGTGAAAGTTATATATGGCAAGAGTTTATTCTTTTTTTTCTACAAGAAACATATATATATATATACATGTTATTTTTCTAAATTCTATATACTAGTTCATATTATTGCTAGTGTTTTCAAAGATAATATTTGTAATGTTTCTTAATTGATAATTGCATCATTGAAAATTATAAACAAAACTTATTGTTTAGAGACAGATATTTGTGTTGAAAATATGTTTGATTTATTCATTTTTATTTAGTTAGTTTTTCAGCCAAAACAACTATTGCCACAGACCCTTTTGGTCCCTTCTCTGCGTGGAACGGGTCTCTCTTTTCAGATGGGCAAGGAGTCGGTGAATGAA
This sequence comes from Mus caroli, assembly GCF_978045245.1. NCBI lineage: Eukaryota > Metazoa > Chordata > Mammalia > Rodentia > Muridae > Mus > Mus caroli. The sequence goes on along the minus strand of NW_028227267.1, from coordinate 88,801,170 downwards.
TGACAGACAGATGCAACACAAGAGGTTGTGTAGAATCTGAATGTAATTTGTCAAATTGAGCATCAAACTTTTTATACAGAAGAAAATAGGGAAGTTAGGTGACACATCAGCAAGGTACAAATGAGGTTACTGGATGCTTAATGACTCTTACACAAAACAGAGAAATGTAAACACAAAGACTGGTTGGAACTGGACAATGAAACAACTGAGACAAAGTCAGCCCTATCTATGGTCAGCTACAGTCTTAGAAGCCAGGTGTGAGGTCGTTACACTCCTAGGGCAAGGACTTTCATACCCAAGTCATGGTTCTAATTAGGGAGTTCCACTGTAGCTAACCATCTCATGAATAATGCAATACTCTAAAACCACAGCCAGATCTACTTCCTAAACCATTGTAAATTCCTGTATATGGGAGTGACTTGGCTTTTATTCTAAGTGATAGTGTAATACCAGAGGCAATTCTGAATGTCACTGAATAGGCAACATTCTTACTGAATTCTAAGCCCATGGTCAGCTCAAGGACTTTTTAGGATGTTGGAACACTGAAGAAGGCTTAGCTATGTCAGAATTCAATCTTAAAAGGCACTTATAATAAAATAATACTGAAAGAGAGCACGTGGATCCATACACCAGACTAATGCAGGGATAGGGTATGAGTATATGGGTTATAAGAAAGCTAAAGTTCCAGGAGATGAGTTTCTGTGAAACTCTTTGCCTCGTGAGTGCTCCTAGGCCCCTCGGCCTGCCAAGCAAACTTCACTGGAGTGTGCATAGCAAACTATGTCCTGAGGATTAAATTCTAAATCAATTCTATTATATCACATATTTAAGTTATGACATCCTTATTACCAAAAATACTCTCTAAAATTTTCTGAAAATATTACCTGATATATGATATGCAAGTCAAATCTTTAACTTTCTGATAAAATTGTATCTTATATATATTAATTACTTAATTTTATATTTACTTTTATATCACATATTAAAGTTATGACATACTTATTACCAAAAATACTCTCTAAAATTTTCTGAAACTATTACCTGATATATGTATGCAAGTCAAATATTTAACTTTCTAATAAAATTGTATCTTATATATATTAAAATACTTAATTTTCTATTTATTTTTTATTTAAGAAATTAAATTTAATTAATTTAAGAAATATTTTCTTAAAATGTTTACTGCTATACTCATTTTGCATATATTTACTGTATAATTTGATTTATGAGTGACAAGGCTTTAATGTATTTTATAACAGAATTTTTAAAATGGCCTATAATCTTATAATGTATTTCAGAATTGAAGCTTATTTCAAGTAGTTTGTATGCTTCATTTGTATTATTTATTTGCTTGCTCTGATATAAAACTTTAAAAATATCTTTAGTTCACTTTTTGTTTACCCTGTTTTATTGTCAAGGGATCCTTTCACTTGGGAGATAAAAAAAAGTTCTTTCTTTGGAGGAAACATCCTTTATTCTTGCCCTGGTAATTTTATTCTTCAGCTTTCTCTTTCTTTGATGCAGTCATTAGTTGAATGGTATATGCCCTAAACGAATCTTACATTCATAATTATATCTTACATTTTGGGGGCTTTTGTTCTATGTTCTGAGACATATTTATTCTTTGTGCTGAAAGTCAAATATTTGTTCCTATTTTATTTTATCAAATTTATCATTATTAATTTCTACTTTTTTACATACTTATTATTCTGAAGTTTATTACTATGTAACCCATTTCATGTTGGTTTAGATTTTATACCGCTCCACAATCTGTTCATTTTATTTATTTTCAACTTAGGTTTTCACAGGAGTTTTCTTCATATGCATATTCTGGTTTACTCATTCTTACTAATGATAGAAACTTACCTGTTTGTCTTTTATATATTTACCAGGTCATATTTCTAGTTAGTATTTTAACAAAATGGGGAAGACAGTTGATGTTTAAATGCAAGTGGGGTATTTGGCTTACCTGATATACTTTTAAGTTAAAACATAGTCTGAAAAAGAAAACATCTTAAATTTTATAATAATAAAGAACTTAAAAAAGGAAGAGATATGTTCTAAAATATTTATGGCTTACATATGTGGTTCCAACACTGGAAGGATCAGCCAATGATGTCTAAGAGTTCAATTCCAGACCTACCTACTCAGAAAGACACTTGCTAACAAAATAAAATAAAATAAAATAAAATAAAATAAAATAAAATAAAATAAAATAAAATACTTTTGGAATTGGTTCTCATAAAGATATCTATCTAAGATTGTTATTGATCCTGTGCCACAGGACTCCATACCCATATAGGACCAGGAAAAAGCTAACTTTCCCAGGAATGCTTACAAACATGTGAGGGCAGGTAAGACCAGCACTACTGCTCAGACGAACCTATCCAGAACCCTAAGGACACAGGAACCAAGGAGCCTGAAAAAAAGAACCTTCCAGTATCCATCTGTGCCCAGATCTGATCCTGTGCTACAGGGCTCCATACCCAAATAGCACCTGGAGAGAGCTGGTCTCTCAAAACTGCCAACACATCTGCAAACACAGGTAAGACTACTATGTCTCTTTAAATTCCTGGCCAAACAGGGTCTCTCCCAGGACCACTATCACATAAGAAACAAGGAATAGCTGAGGACATGAACCTGCTGGTCTTTTCTGCACCACTTGTGTTAAAGCTTCCCATATCTAAATTCCTCCCAAAGAGAAATGTTCTCCCAGAAGTACTGACATAGAAGCTTCGAGGAGGGACAAGCCACAGTCAGAGACAGCAAGACCAGCTAACACCAGAGAAAACAAGATGGCAAAAGGCAAGGTCAAGAACATAAGTAACAGAAACCAAGGTTACTTGGTATCACTAGAACCCAGTTCTCCCATCACGGGGAGCCCTGGTTACCCCAACAGACAAGAAAAGCAAGACTCTGATTTAAAATCACATATCATGATGATGACAGAAGACTTTAAAAAGGACATAAATAACTGTCTTAAAAAATACAAGAGAACACAGGTAAACACATAGAAGCACTTAAAGAGGAAACACAAAAATCCCTTAAAGAATTATAAGAGAGCACAATCAAAAGATGAAAGAGACTGAACAAAACCATCCAGTATCTAAAAATGGAAATAGAAACAATAAAGAAATCACAAAGGGAAACAACCCTGGAGATAGAAAACCTAGGAAAAATCAGGAGTCATAGATGTAAAGGATCACCAACAGAATACAAGAGATGGAAGAGAGAATCTCAGGTGCAGAAGGTTCCATAGAAAACATGGACACCTCTATAAGTTTCATGTCTCTGGTTTTATGTGGAGTTCCTTGAACCAATTAGATTTGACCTTAGTACAAGAAGTTAAGAATGGATGAATTCACATTCTTCTATATGCTAACTGCCAGTTGTGCCAGTACCATTTGTTGAAAATGCTCTTTTTTTCCCCACTGGATGGTTTTAGCTCCCTTGTCAAAAATCAAGTGGCCATAGGTGTGTGGGTTCATTTCTGGGTCTTCAATTCTATTCCATTGGTCTACTCGTCTGTCCCTATACCAGTACCATGCAGTTTTTATCAAATTGCTCTGTAGTACAGCTTTAGGTCAGGCATGGTGATTCCACCAGAAGTTCTTTTATTGTTGAGAACAGTTTTAGCCATTTTAACTATATTAATCCTGGCAATCCATGAGCATGGGAGAACTTTCCATCTTCTGAGATCATCTTTGATTTCTTTCTTCAGAGACATGAAGTTCTTATCATACAGATCTTTCACTTCCTTAGTTAGAGTCACATTTGTGATTATTGTGAAGGGTGTTGTATCCCTAATTTCTTTCTCAGCCTAAGTGGGGAAAAACCTCAATGATATGGGCACAGGGCAAACATTCCTGAACAGAATAGCAATGGCTTGTGCTGTAAGATCAAGAATTGACAAATGGGACCTCATAAAATTGCAAAGCTTGTGTAAGGCAAAAGACACTGACAATAAGACAAAAAGGCCACCAACAAATTGGGAAAGAATCTTTAGCAATCATAAATCAGATAGGGGACTAATATCCAATATATATAAAGAACTTAAGAAGATGGACTCCAAAAAACCAAATAACCACATTAGAAAATGGGGCACTGAGCTAAACAAAGAATTCACAACTAAGGAATATCGAATGACTGAGAAGCACCTGAAAAAATGTTCAACATACTTAATCATCAGGGAAATGCAAATCAAAACAACCCTGAGATTCCACATCACACCAGTCAGAATGGCTAAGATCAAAAATTCATGTGACAGAAGATGCTGGCAAGGATGTGGGGAAAGAGGAGCACTTCTCCATTGTTGTTGAGATTGCAAGCTTGTACAACCACTCTGGAAATCAGTCTGGTGTTTTCTCAGAAAATTGGACATAGTACTACAGCAGGATCCAGCAATACCTCTCCTGGACATATATCCAGAAGATGTTCCAACTGGTAATAAGAACACATGCTCCACTATGTTTATAGCAGCCTTGTTTATAATATCCTGAAGCTGGAAAGAACCCAGATGTCCCTCAACAGAGGAATGGATACAGAAAATGTGGTACTTTTACACAATGGAATACTACTCAGCTATTAAAAACAATGAATTTATGAAATTCCTAGGCAAATGGATAGATCTGGAGTGAGTGAGGTAACCCAATCACAAAAGAACTCCCATGATATGCACTCACTAATAAGTGGATATTAGCCCAGAAACTTAAACTATCCAAGATACAATTTACAAAACACATGAAACTCAAGAAGACAGAAGACCAAAGTGTGGACACTTTGCCCCTTCTTAGAATTGGATACAGAACACCCAGGGAAGGAGTTACAGAGACAAAGTTAGGAGTGGAGAGGAAAGGATGGACTAATTGAAGAAGCAACAGTGTCAAGAGACCAGACTCCTGGAGCTCCTGGGGACTGGACCAACAACCAAAGAGTACATATGGAGTGATCCATGGTGCTGGCCACATATGTGATAGAAAATGGCCTTGTTAGACATCAGTGGAACAGAGGTCCTTGGCCCTGAGGGTGTACGATGCCCTAGTGTATGGGAATGCCATGGCGGGAGGATGGGATTGGGTAAGTAGGGGAGCACCCACATAGAAGCAGTTGAGAGGGATGGTATAGGGAGTTTCCAAAGGGCAGAACTGAAAAGGGGAAAATTTTTAAATGTAAATAAATAAAAATCCAATCAGAAAAAAAGAAAGAAAGAAAACATTAAGATTGATAAATATCTTTGCCAGATATACTGGACACTCTCTAACCTCAAACACAAGGTTCTTGCCTGCTAATATTAATCTCCTGGTAACAGAAGAATTCAATCATTTTGAAGCTGATTTTTGCCTTAGTAAAGATCTATCTATCTATCTATCTATCTATCTATCTATCTATCTATCTATATATATATATAGTAATATATGGATATTTCATTACTGAAATGTAAATTAATATCCCAAAAAGCTATCTTTTATAGCCATTCCAATGATAGTAATAAATAAAAACTCAATAGCAAGTATTCAAAAAATCATTCTCTCATTATTGCATGGTGTAAATATTAGATATTTAGTAATTGCCTTAGATATTTAGTAATTGCCTGGACTTTGAAAACACATTTTTATTCAGGTTATAAATATAAGAAATACATCTGCCAAAATTGCTTTCAGAAACCATTGGTTTTGATATTATCTTAATCAAACTTATATTAATTGTCATCCATGTATTTGGATAAGGGCTGTGCTTTAACAATACTAAGTAAAGTTCTAGTTACTTGCCAGTAAGAAATTCCATATGAAATACCCAGAAAGCCTGTGGACATGACTTCTTTTCAGATTCTACAATGGAAGGAGGGACACATTTCTGCATTTTTGTTATGTTTTCGCATACATATTGTGACTACTGAGCAACTTGTCTGTACACACATACACACACACCACCACCACCACCACCACAACAACAACAACACACCACTGAAATAGTTTATTGAAAAATTACCCAGAAATCCAGAAATGCAGGTTTGCACATGGGAAACAGGGCTCCTTGATTGAACTTTTGCCACTAGCTAGCCAGTCAGAGATTCAGCACATAAAAACACTCACCCAGGAAGCCTACTGACCTGTGTCCCTTCTCAGATGCACAATCTCATTGTTCATGTAATGTTGAATTCCTTTTCTGCATCTGTTTTTCCTGAAGGAGTTTCTGCTCTCTTTACTTAACCTGTTTCAATCAGTGTGATGTTCTTACTTATGAGTTCACTACAATAATGTGATGTTATTAAACATTTTATTTTTATTAGATATTTTCTTTATTTACATTTCACATGCTATCCCGAAAGTCCCCTATAGCTTCCCCCTGTCCTGCTCCCCAACCCAACCACTCCTGCTTCCTGGCCCTGGCATTCTCCTATACTGGGGCATATAAAGTTTGCAATACCAAGGGGCCTCTTCCCAGTGATGGCCGACTAGGCCATCTTCTGCTATATATGCAACTAGAGACACAGCTCTGGGGGTACTGGTTAGTCATATTGTTGTTCATCTTATAGTGTTGCAGACCCCTTTAGCTCCTTGGGTACTTTCTCTAGCTCCTTCCTTAGGGCCCCCGTGTTCCATCCAATAAACATTTTGAATTAAAATAAATTCTGTAGTTTGAAGTACTTCCTTGCTAGAGACATTTGATAACATTTTACTTTAGTTGACAGGTTATTTTTCTACTGATAAAAATACTGATGACAAAAATTTGGTTATATTACATATGCTGAACAGTATAAATTTTTGGTGGTTTAATGTATGGTAAAAATTATTTTGTGGAAAGTATCAGTCTCTGATCCATGAGAAAAAAAAAAGTGCCTCTAACTCTGGAAAGAGATCATGTGTAAATTATGCATGCTATTTTTCTTGTTTGTCTAAGTTTTGGGGTAGTATCTCCTGTGATAGTGTTGAATTTACAGAAACAACATATTCAGTCAGGAATATGAGGGAGATTTCATGCAACAAACAATTACTCAAAAGATAAGAGCAGCTCCTCAGGCGCTAGCCATGGGAATCATTTCAAGCTAACACCTATTCAATGTTTATCAAAAGCTTCGTTCAGAGATACAATATTTGTAGAATATTGCCTGAAGGATATAAAAATCCATGAGCTCCTCTGACTTCTATGAAAAATACCTTCAGGTTTTTCCACAATTTCAGACTTCTGGATAATATTTTTCCCATAGTGGATGCTCTTTACACAAGTGAATTTTTCATGAGAAGTTGTCAATCAAGGTAGGGACCCTTTCTGAATGGTATATGTCTGAAGTATATAATGTCAACATCAATCATACTAGCATTTTCTTTTCCTTTTTGCAATGGTCATTTTTATTATCTTGAGTAACTTTAGAAGTCTTATATGACATGAAAACAAAAATGATGCCCAACAGAAGGAACTATAAGAAAGTAATCAAACTAATAATCATTTGAAGAAATCAGAAAATACAAGTTTGATAAACACTTCAGGGTTTTTTTTTTTTTTTCTAGAAAATCCTGACATGAGTACTTCTAAGCTTACTGTGACTTAGCATTTAAAAATGTAAAACTAAAATATGATTTTTTTATTGTTGTGTTTAGCATTCTACTGGTACAACTTTTTCTTTTATATTGAAGATAGATATTTTTATAGAATACATTCTGATCATGTTTTCCCTTACAATTGTTTCAATAAAAATTTCCCTAAAAATTAATTTTATTTTATGTGTATGAGGGTTATGCCTTCAAGTATTCTTCTGTGCCATGGGAATGCAGTGCTCAATGGGAATAGAACAGAGCATCCAGTCTCCTGGTTCTGAAATTGAAGAACATTGTGAGAAGCAGTCGGGATAGTGGAAATTGAAACTGAGTCCTTGAAAAGATAAAGGTAGCATCCCAGGATTGGAACTGCTCAACCAGCTTTTTATTTCATTTAAGAAAAAAATTAAAATATTCAATGGCATACATCTTAACAAATAAACATTTTACTTTTTCCTAAAATATTGTAATTGTATCCTTTTAATTATTTATTCTTTAAAATGATTATTTATTTTGTTTATATTTTTTCCCTTTCTCAACTCCTCACAGATTCAACTTCCTCCTGTGGTTTCTCTTTCTTAAATAAAAACAAAATAATAAAATGCAAAAACTCAAAAAGAAAAACAAAACAAAAAAGGAATAGAAAAAAATGAAAACAACAAAAAAAGAGGCAGGGAGAAGTGAGCAATCGAGAAGGGTTGATGCCACCAAAGAAGACACAAAAAGTGAATTAACCTTGGGTTGCCCTCCCACAAATCTGATCCAGATTTCTTCCTGTCTGAAGGAACCACAGGAACAAAAATGGAGAAAGGTATGAGAGAAAGTTCAGTGACAGTTCCAAACTGGGATCCAGCACACGCGAGGCCCCGGGTCTGACAGTTACTGATGCTGTTGTGTGCTTACAGACAGGAGCCTAGCACAGCTGCCCTCTGAGAGGCCCAATGAGCAGCTGAAAGAGTCAGATGTACATACTACCACCCAACCAGTGGAAGGGGATCCCTGTGGTTGAATTAGGAAAAGCTGGAAGAAGCTGAGGATGAAGACAGCTCTATGGGAAGACTAGTAGTCTCAATTAACCTGGAACTCCAAGATCTCTCAGACACTGAACTAACAACCAGGCAGCAGACACTAGCTATTTGAGGCTCTGACACATATACAGCAGAGGACTGCCTGGTCTGGACTCAGTCAGAGAAGATGAACCTAACTCTCTAGAGACTTGAGGTCCCAGTGAGTGGGGAGGTCTGGTGGGGTAGATAGGTGCAGACATCCTCCTGAAGACTGGAGTTAGTGGTAGGTAGAAGAGGAGGTATGGAATGGGAAGCAGTCACTGCCAGGATGTGGGCAGACCAGGAAGGGGATAAAGACTGGACTGTAAAAAATGATTAAAGAATAAAAATAAATAAATAAAACCCACTAACTTACATTTTTAGTTTTCCTTTGAATATATGACTTTTTAAAATATTTGTGAGCAAGGTTACTTTACCTCTTTCTAGTAAGTGAAACATCTTTGAAAACTCACATCAAACCAAGTCTTCCAAAATACAACTTTCTAAGACTGGACAAATAGGGAGATGTATTGAGAAGTTATGTTAATATTTTAAAGCATTGTATGCATTTTCACATCACAGTGATATCATTGGTCAAATTAATTAATTAAATTAAAATTCTTAGAAAGTCCCATAGATAATCAGGCAGTCATATTAACTACAGTTTTACCTATTTGCTTATTCTTTTGTTACTCTATAAAGGATAAATTTTCAAAACATGTTAATCTCATAAAAATATAAAAGATAAAAAGGGGTCTATTTCAGTGGTAGTTCAAGAGTGGGAGCAGGTGTCTCTCAGATATTTTTGCTGACTCTTCAGACTATTGGGTTGCCCTTTCCAGTCTTGATATGAGGAATTTTCCTTGCCATATTGTATCTTGTTTGTGCTGTTTGCTTGTTGTCTCTCGAGCAGAAATTACTACCTACATCCCCACTAACATTTTGTACCAATGTTTAATATTAGATTTTATTAGTATAAATTCAGTATAAATACAGAACATTTGGTAAATCTTTTCAATAATAAGTATATTAATTTAGTTACGGTCGTGGTTCCAGAAGTACAACTGTTTTATACCACAGACAAAATATATGCAAGAAATTTTATCATTGGGCATATATGTCGGTATTACAAGAGATACAATGTACTATCACTGTGTATGGCCTATTTTGGGACCTATCTCCTAATAATGGGTGGGGGAATGGGTGAGGGACTTTTGGGATAGCACTGGAAATGTAAATGAAATAAATACCTAATAAAAAATATATAAATAAATTTAAAAAAATACGACAAAATTAAACAAAAGAGCTCTACATAGTTGGATGTATGAAATAGTAAAATTAAGAAGAAAAATCATTAAATATAACAGAAAAATAAGGTGTGGAGGGGATATTCACATAATGTCAGGAGTTAAAGAGTTCTCAAGAAACTGGGATGAACTTGACTATGCCATACTCTGTTCTTATAGAAGATATTTTCTGTCCCTGGACTGAACTAAAGTTGAAGTTCTTTCTCATCTACAATTGAGAAGAGATTCAAATAATTGAGATTATATTTATTTAAAGAACACTCTAATGTTACATGTGTGTGATTGATTTTCATTCTCTGATAATCAGAGAAGTTAATGGAAGGAATTCTGTCAAAAGTGAATGTTCATAATGAAAAAATTCACTAAATTATACTATTCTGATTGAGATAATAGAAAGTGCATTGGGTATTAATCAAGTATAAATAATTTTACCTTCTTATTAAATTTTTAAGTTGATAAGAACACTTAAAATTATTCATTTCTTTTTTACTAGGAAAAACATTTTAAGAAATTATAATTAAACTGGCAACTTTAAGCTGTCATACTTAATAATTTGGGTAATTTAGAAACTTCTTGGTAACCCTTTCTTTCTGACAAAATTTCATGATCAGTTGCCAGTATGATTCATAAGATAATAAAATATATATGGAGTAATATTTAAGTATCTGTGTCTATTAAAGAGAATTGCCTTCTGGTGTCATGCAGTATTAAAAGTTTCTAACAAGTTATAATGGATGTAAGATAATAGAATATCATGTATAATGAGGAGTTTCAAAAATCATGTAGCTGTGCTTGTTAATAGTATAAAATGAAGACAATAGAGAAGTAATAAAAATACTAGGTTTAATAAGTCTTATTGTATGAAGGTTGTTAATTTTTTGAAAATGTTTTCCTCAGGGACACTTTAAAGTCATGAATAACTTTCTGAAAATAATTTGAGGTACACAGTATACAATATTATTAATCATAACCTCTATAGGGCACATAGGCATCTATATAATTTAATAAATGACCATAACATATGTCTATAAACCTAGTTTAATTTCATCAAATGTTTGAAACCTTTCAACATTGTCCTCACAAAGTAAAATAGTCGAATTCATTGAAGTTCTAATTGCTTGAATTAGTAAGGAATATACTTGACAAATAATAAAATAGTATACTTTATAACTGGAAATAAATCCAAAACTCCTTGATATTTTCTCAAGGAAAACCTTGAAAATAATATAATAAATGTTTTGTGTAATGCTCAAGAGACTTCACACATATCTACCATTGTATATGTTAACAGTTTGTGCTAGCAAAATATTCTTTTCAAGCAGTGACATTGCTAGAAAATGATTAGAAATTTGCCCTGAAAAATTAAAAGTAGTACTACCATGCGATTCAGTTTTTTTTGGGGGGTTACATAATTTAAATTTTAACATCTGGGTCTCAAAGAAATTCTCGATTTACCTTTATTACATCATAATTTCAATGATCAGTCCACAATAATCTATGAATGGGTGTACTCTAAATGACAATTGACCCAGAAAGTAATTAAGTAATTGTAGTATAGATATGCAATGGAATAAAAAAGAAAACTGTGCATTTGATCTATTGGAAAACATTCAGAATATAAGTTATAAATTATGCTAAAAATATTCAGGTGTCAGAATCAAGTTTTTGAGTTACATTGACAGTCAGTTCTCTATTATTGAAGAAACGTTTAAATTTCTTTTAATTTGTCTGATACTTCTAAAATATTTGTGGAAGTCATTTTTGTTTGGGGGGGTTGTTTGGGGTTTTTTTTGAGACAAGATTTCTCTGTGTAGTGCTGGCTGTCTTGGAACTCACTCTGTAGACCAGGCTGACCTTGAACTCAGAAATCTGCCTGATTCTGCCTCCCAAGTTCTGGGATTAAAGGCATGCACCACCACTGCCCGGCTGTGGAAGTCATTTATATTGATATTATTTATTCTATAAAAGTCAAGGAAATGGTTAAAACAACAAAAAAGTCAAACACACATCACACTAGACATAGATAATAAGGATCTCTTACAATATTCCAAAGAGCATGATAGAAACACTGAAGTCCTCCAACACTAATGTGGAGAAACCTAAGGGGGGAGGCACCTTATTTAATATGTAACGTATGCTTTGAGTCTGAGTAATACAATTTGTCACCATGCTGAATGAATACAAGTGTTAGTACTTGGTAGTATTTCATGTGGAAATTTGCTCAGCCTTTTTATATAGCTAAAGTAACTCAGCAGTTTTATCATACTAAATGATCTATATAAGTTCTATATCAGCCCAAATGAATAAGTCACAATTTGAATATAGAACACGATTTATATTTTCAAAGATCTTTAAAAATAGTATATTTGATGTCACAACAAATGTGGAGATTATTTGCAAAAAATCAGGATGACTGTGTGTGAATGCATAGATTATCTTGAATATACAGGGTGAAATAAATCTTTATGAAGCTAGAAAAATCATCATTTGCACTGTTTATGACAGTATAAGAAACATAAAAATAGAACTTAAACTTATTAGTAAATCATTTGCTTTTCCAAAAGACAATTTGACAAGCAGAAAGGTATATGCCGGTATTCATTTATTGGTATGCCAATCAAGCAGTCCTTACTGAAAAAAAAATCATTTAGTTTAACCTGAAATGTGCTTTAACACTTTCAGATTTTTACTTAAAGTCAAAAGAAATAAGATATATGATTAACAGCTGACCCCTGTGGTTGAATTAGGGAAGACTGAAAGAAGCTGAAGGGAGGGACTGTAGGAGGACCAGCAGTATCAATTAATATGGATCCCCCCCTCCCCCGATCTCTCAAGCACCGAACCACCAAACAGCCATCATACACCAGCTGATACGAGGCCCCCAACAACATACAGTAGAGGACTTCTCTGTCTGTGTTCATTCAGAGATGAAGCACCTAACCCTCAAGAGACTCGAGGGCCCAGGGAGTTTAGAGGTCAGGTGTGGGGTGGGGTGGGAGAATCCACCCACATGTAGATGGGGTGGGATGGGGAGGAGGTATGGGATGTGGAGCAGTTGGATGATGGATTGGGAGGGGTGAGAAATGGAATATGGAGTGTAACAAATAAATTACAAATAAAATTAAATTGAAAAAATCAATAGTTGACATACTTTACTTAGAGACACAAAAGACAGAACTCAGGATACAGCAATGGGGAGATATCTTTTGGTGCCAACCTAATCCACACAGTGATTTGAATGGTAGCCTTGACTACATTCAGAGATCCTGTATCAATATAACACCATCAAGAAAAAAAAAAAAAAACTGAGCGGGGCATAGTGGTGCACGCCTTTAATCCCAGCAATCGGGAGGCAGAGGCAGGAGGATTTCTGAGTTCGAGGCCAGCCTGGTCTACAAAGTGAGTTCCAGGACAGCCAGGGCTATACAGAGAAACCCTGTCTCGAAAAACCAAAAAATCCAAAAAAAAAAAAACAAACAAAAAAACAAAAAACCAAAAAAAAAAACAAAAGAAAACAAAAATCAACCACCACCACCAACAACAACAAAAAACCACCACCAACAACAACCCAAAAACAAACAAACAAACAAACAAACAAAAAAACTGAACATTTTTGTTACATACAGATGGAAAATAGGTAAAATGCGTATCAAGAGTCTGGTCTGTGTTTAAAAAAAATAAAGATAAATAATTCTCAATTGACAATAGCTCTTCATCTAAAATAGGTTCTGTAATTCCCCCCCCCATCTGATCCCTGATGGTCTTACGAAAACACATGTACAGAAAAGCAACACTAAAGGGACTTTGTAATCTGTCTTCTCTCTCTCTCTCTCTCTCTCTCTCTCTCTCTCTCTCTCTCTCTCTCTCTCTCTCTCTCTCTCTGTCTCTCTCTCATGTCTGTGTATGTGTGAGTAGACATAATAATTAAATTATCCAAGAAATCATGAAATGGAGAAAGAGTGAGGTTGCAAAATGTTGGTAAGAAAAAAATCAGGAGTATAAATGATGTAAACACAATTCTTACATATTAAATTGCCAAAATATAGTTACTTTGAAAAATTGAAAAAAACCACATTGATTAGTCAGAATAATATGATAACATTAAAAAGACAGTTGGTATGATAACAGAGACATCTACAAAATCTTGGAACACAAAAGAGGTGGATGCCTAGATTTTCTTTGTTGCCTGTATCACAGTTTCCGTGAAGGCAATTCTGATGTCCAATCATGGAATCTACAGACTTGTTTTCTGATATAAATGGTGTTACTTCTCCTCTAAAATTAGAACTCTCTATTGCTTCTTTCAATACACACATTTTCTAGTGACCTGTCAAGTAATTTTGTAATCAAACTCAATTTGGTGCTTTTCATGAATAGTGGCAGTAATAATGGCAATGAGTTAACATTTATTGAGTGCTAATATTGTGTTCCAAAAAATGTGCTATGAATTAATAAATGTAAATCTCTTACAGCTCTGCCAAACACATGCAAAGCTGTCAGTATATTAGCTGCTACTACCTCCATTCCTATTTATTCGTCTATTACTGTTGCTGGTACTTATTTTTCAGAATAACACTGTTAAATAGATGCTATTTTGGCAGTATGTTAGCTAGGACTAAATGAAGTTTCTCAGAAATTAACTGACTTGTACAAGATCACTCAATCGGCAATTCAACTCTAAATTTTCTAATTCCAGAGCCTGAATTTATTATAAATATGTATTACATTGTGTGCAAGTATCATGGCAATTTTTCTCTAATAAAGTCCATAAAAGCATCAATGAGATGTACTCAAATTATAGAAGTAGTCACATCAGTTCTGAAGGATTTTTTTTTTAATCCTCTGCTGCTACTAAGAACTATCATATGCCCAGATCAAATGGATTCCTTTGGCATTGAAAAATCAATACAATTTTAATAAAAAGCAAGTATGTCTTATGGGTACTGAGTCCGGTCTAATATTAAAGTTTTAAATTGCTACACTTCTCTATTCAAAATGATAGTGTTTCTAGCAAAATTGTTAGCTATATTCTTTCATCTTCTATTGCTGAGCATAACCTATTGTCAATGATGTAGAAATTCATTAGTGCTTTTAGATGGATAGCAGCTGAAAACATTTTTGGATTTATATGCATATGTATAAAAGTACCTTTTTCCCCCCCTCTGGATTGCAAAATATCCTTAAAGAAGTATAGCATTAGTAAGAATTTAGAACAGGAAGGCCCATATTTATTAATTAGCAATAAAATGATGTAAGAAAGTTAAATGGACCAGTTCCTTTCTGGGACACACTGAATGTAGATGAAAGATTCTCATAATGCAGGCAATCTAAGAACTGCATCAAAACTAGAGAGAAAACATCTGACATTTACTTACTATAAGGCCTTCTGCTGCATAGCCCAGTCCCACAGGGGAAACCATCTAACATGTCCCTGGAGAGAGAACAGTGAAACACATGTCAAATCTTGTGGCTTTTTCCAGGTCTCCCTGGAGGACTGACTTTATTTTACCCAAATCTAATTTCTGACATACACAGACACATATCAGAGGTGGAGAAAAGGAATGTGAAGTTGTTGCAAACCCAGAGACTGTGTAGTACCAAAGACAAGCACTAGGCAGAACTCTTAAGTAGAAACAAGGGCTTCAAAATGAGGACTCACAGGCAAAAGATTACTGGATGACACATCTAGGGAAGATGTTTCATGGGACTTCAGACAGGAAGATAAAAAAAAAATTCTCTACCTGTATGATATTGTATTATGATTACTGAGACAACACATTTTTTTTTTTTGCAAATGCAAAGACAGCAATAAAATATCACTAAGAAGCACACATGGTCTAATCAAATGAGCATCTTAATTCTCCAAATACTTACAGTAGAGTAATTGATATGTGGATCACCTGAGGAAAAACAGATACGATTAGATCTGTTATATGAGAGTGTTGAAGATAATGATCCCAAAATGTAATAGGGAAACATAATACATGGAAAACTCATTTATAAAGTAAACATAGAGATGCCAGTAATAACACCTGGAAATGCAGGTATTTAATGTATTTATTGTACAGGATGGTGTCAGTCTGTAGCTCAGGAGAATTGATTCACTGACATATAGCACGGCTGGCTTCGAACACATACATCTTTTGTGACTCAGGTTTCTATGTTCTGAGAGTTTAGAGATGCCTGATTATTGCTGATTGCCCATAAGCTTTCTTTAACTTGGAGAGATATTTTAAGCAAATGGTTCATAAACTCTAATTATAAATCTCAGCTAATCTGTAAAAAAGAATAAGTTATTTATAAAATCAATACTGTAAAATGAAATGAGCATAAACATATAGGTGTAAAACTTTTGAAAGTGACAAAAGTACATAAATTACAAACGAGATTCACTGTAATAATTTTAAAATTTTTGTATAAGTATAGTGGTAATTACAAAGAATATATTATGGAATGTACCCAAAATAAATTAAGACACTGAAATTTATAGAGGAGAAAGTGGGGAAAACCCTCGAAGATATGGACACAGGGGGGAAAGAACAGCAATGGCCTATGCTGTAAGATCAAGGGTCGACAAATGGGATCTCATAAAATTGCAAAGCTTCTGTAGGGCAAAAGATACTGTCAATAAGACAAAAAGGCCACCAACAGATTGGGAAAGCATTTTTACCATCCTAAATCTGATAGGGAAATAATATCCAATATATACAAAGAGCTCAAGAAGCTGAACTACAGAAGTTACAATAACCCCATTAAAAATGGGGTACAGAGCTAAATAAAGAATTCTCAACTGAGGAATACCAAAGGGCTGAGAAGCACTTGAAAAAAATGTTCATCCTTAATCATCAGGGAAATGCAAATCAAAGCAACCCTGCCTGAGATTCTACCTCACACCAGTCAGAATGGCTAGGATCCAAAATTCATGTGACAGCAGATGCTGGTAAGGATGTGGATAAAGAGAAATACTCCTCCATTGCTCGTGGAATTGCAAGCTTGTACAAGCACTCTGGAAATCAGTCTGGCCGTTCCTCACAAAACTGGACATAGTACTACCGCTAGATCCAGCAATATATCTCCTGGGCATATACCCAGAAGATGTTCCAACTGGGAATAAGGACACATGCTCCAATATGTTCATAACAGCCTTATTTATAATAGTCAGAAACTGGAAAGAACCCAGATGTCCCTCAACAGAGGAATCGATACAGAATATGTACATTTACACAATGGAGTATTACTCAGCTATTTAAAACAATGAATGTATGAAATTCTTGGGCAAATGGATGTATCTGGAGGATATCATCCTGAGTGATGTAACCCAATCACAAAAGAAGTCACTTGATATGCACTTACTGATAAGTGGATATTAGCCCAGGAACCTGGAATATCCAAGATACAACTTCCAAAACACAAGAAAATCAAGAAGGAATGACCAATGCGTGGATACTTCATTCTTCTCTCGAATACGGAATAAAATATCCATGGAAGGAGTTGCAGAGACGAAGTTTGGAGCTAAGACCAAAGGATGGACCTTCCAGAGACTGCCCCACCCGGGAGTCCATCCCATAATCAGCCACCAAATGCAGACACTATTGCATATGCCAGCAAGATTTTGCTGAAAGGACCCTGATATAGCTTTTTCCTGTGAGGCTTTGCCAGTGCCTGGCAAATACAGAAGTGGATGGCTCACAGTCATCTATTGGATGGAACACAGGGCCCCCAATATAGGAGCTAGAGAAAGTACCCAAGGGTTGAAGAGGTCTGTAACCCTATAGGTGGAACAACAGTATGAACTAACCAGTACCCCCAGAGCTTGTATCTCTAGCTGCATATATAGCAGAAGATGGCCTAGTCGGCCGTAATTGGGAAGAGAGGCCCCTTGGTCTAGCAAACTTTATATGCCCCAGTACAGGGGAAGGCCAGAGCCAAGAAGTGAGAGTGAGTGGGTAGGGGAGCAGCGAGGGGGGAAGGGTATATGGGACTTTCAGGATAGCATTTGAGATGTAAATGAAGAAAATATCTAATAAAAATTTTTGGGAAAAAATGTTCCTCCTCAAAAATATCAGTAAAAACAATAAATAAAGAATGGGGAAAATATAGATGATAAAGATGTTAGACATACAACAAAGAATAAACAAAATGGTCGAACTCTTTTCATTACAGTGATTATTAATAATTACCTATTAAAAGATAGTGCTAAATTAAAAGTAAGGAAAACAAAACACAGGACATGGTGACACCTAAACAAGTCACATGAACTTCAGGTGAATATACAGACTAGATGTAAAATAATGAAAATATAACTCATGAGGTAGGAACCAAGGACAGATGTCAATATATATTTGTGAAGCGAGTAGATATTATATACAACAATAAAAATTTTATGATAAGTAACCCTCATGTATTAAATCACTCAAATGTAGAAAGAAATCAGAAACTTCCAGAGCAAATGGTAGAAATAGGAAGTCTGCAGTAATAGTGCCAGAAGCCTACGGTGTTCTACTTTCAGCTGTAGATGTAACCATGCAGTATGTCAGCACAGAAACAGAGAACTCAAATAAAATATAGGCATGTTACCCTTAATAGACATGTACAGAGTCTACATAACAGCAGCAAAAGACAAAAATCTCTCAAGTGCACAAAAACCTTCTACCATGTATTTTTCATAGTAGGCAAAACACATCTTTAAAAGTTCAAAATGATTTAAACCATACAGATTTTTCCACTCATCAAAAGATACAGTTAGAGATCAGCAGAAAAAAAAAAAAAAACACCAAAAGAATGAAAAAGGGAACATGGAAATAAACTATTGCAAGTGTGGATAAATGCCTTTGACAAAAATGTCAGCTGGGAGGTGGTGGCACATGCCTTTAA
Organism: Mus caroli; assembly: GCF_978045245.1. Lineage (NCBI taxonomy): Eukaryota > Metazoa > Chordata > Mammalia > Rodentia > Muridae > Mus > Mus caroli. The sequence continues at coordinate 88,782,408 of NW_028227267.1, read as the reverse complement.
TCCCACCACTTGAGAGGCAGAGGCAAGAAGATTTCTGAGTTCAAGGCCACCCTGATGTACAAAGTGAATTCCGTCTCAAAAAAAAAAAAAAAAAAAAAAAAGTCAACAACCCCTTCACAATGATACTGTTTCAGAAGAAAAAAAATATATGTTTGGTAGAATGGATATATATATCCCTGAGAGTGCAGTCAGAGTTTTAGAAAATGCTGGGCTTTTTTTTTTGTTTTTTTTTTTATTGTTGTTTATTTTGCTGTTGTTATTTCTTAAGAAATTGATAACAGCTGGTAAGATGGCATGGAGCATACACATATTCATGTTTAAGTCTGAAAGCCAGAAAAAGTTACCAAAAACACAGAGTGAAAGTTGAGAATTAACTTCCAATGTTTCTTCATGTATCAGTATGAATATGACATGGACATGAGCACTTACAAGGACAGACACACACACACACAAACACATACACACACATACACAAACACACACACACACACAAACATACACACACACATAAAAACACACACACACAAACACACACACAAACACACACACCCACAAACACATACACACACACACACACACACACACACACACACCCTCCATTATCACAGTAATTATGATGATAATAATGAATATAATAGCAGTACTGAAAAATATAAACTTTTAAAAAAAATCACCTAAAAGCACTGTCCCACAGAAATATTTCAACGATAAAACTGAAAAATCTAGTAGAGTACATGAAAATCTTCAGAACTCTGAAAGAAACTGAATTCAAAAAAATTAAAATATACAAATTCCATCTCAAAAGACTTAAAATCTTCAATAAAACAATTGCTAAAATCCAATATACTGTAAATAACTTGTAGAATGTACGAGTAGCGGGACTACAGATGAAACTCTTACTGTTCAACAATAACTTACAATAGAATGTGAAGGTAGGCTAAGGATTTGAAGAGATGTTCTTCAGAAAAATATATACATGTAAATAACAAACAATAATTGTAATATTTATCAGTTGTGAGTTATGTGCACATGAAGTCATGTGAGATTTACAACAGACCTATTAACGAGGCTTACATTACGAAAACAAAAAATACAAGTGATTTTGAGGCTTCAGACCAATTTAAATCCTGTGTTTGCTATTTATCTGGTTTTGTTAATTTGAAAACAGCTAGGTCAAAAAGACAAGAAAAGAAGAGAAAAGAGAAGAAAAGAAAAGAGCAAAAAAAGAAAAAAAAACGTGAACGTAAAAACCTAAAGATAGAAGACACGTAAATCTTTCAAGTAGAGAGAAATTAATACAATTCATAGGAAAATTGAAATATTGTTCATCTTAGAAGTAAGTAGAAATTCTACTACATGCCACAACTTGGATGGACTGCTTAAACCCATAAGCCAAGTGAAGTTACAGGCAACCAAGGACTATTGCTATACTTTGTCATTCAGTGAGATGTCTAGATAGCTGAAATTAAAGAAGGAGAAAGGTGAAAATTGATCAATCAAGTCTGAGTAAAATATTAGAAGAGCTGGGCAGTGGTGGCACATGCCTTTAATCCCAGCACTTGGGAGGCAGAGGCAGTCAGTTTTCTGAGTTTGTGGTCAGGCTGGTCTACAGAGTGAGTTCCAGGACAGCCAGTGCTACACAGAGAAACCCTGTCTTGAAAAAACAAAAACAAAATGAACCAACAAGAACAGAAAGCTTAGACTGGGTGATTATAGAACTTTAGTATTATAAGAGGAAGATAGCCTAGCAATTGGACCCTATAAAATTTATTATTATTGCTAAAATGCATTTCAAATTATGATGTAATTAATATCAATTATTTTAATGGAAAATAAATCCTTTTCTCACATTTATAGTATAAACATCACATGTACTTGAATTTGGTTTTTCTGTTTAGTATGTGCACATAAGGTGGCACTTGAGAGTATTGAATACATAGCCTCTTATGTAAGGTGTTCAAATCTTCAAATTTTCTATTACCAATTCTCCTTTTACTCTTTATTGTGAGACAGGGATTCACTAAGTTGTCTGGTTAGGCCATGAACTTAATATGTAGCACAGTCAGGGCCTGGACTTTCAGTTTCCTTCCCTATACTATGAAACAGTTAAGATTGAATTTCAAGCCTTTACTGTAGTTTATAGATAAATTATAAATTTCATTGTTCTGTGATGGTTAGTAGTAAGATTCAAAATATTTGTCATATGAAAAGACTTAAGGGTATTTTTCTTGCTTATGTTTATGAACTTGGAATTTCCTGGGAGTACCATACAGAAAAATATCTAAGACCAGTCAAAGTAGGTTCACAGCTTAGTTTTCACAGAAGTGGCACAGTGTGTATATTAAATTTCACCCTTTAGATCTTAGCTAAACACTTTAATATATAGCAGGAAACACTTCTTACCTTTTCATATAGTGAGTGATCACAATGATATATATATATATATATATATATATATATATATATATACACATATATATGTATGTGTGTGTATACACACACACACACCTGTGTGTGTGTTTTCATTTTTAAATTTTCAATTATCAATGTTGAGAAACAGGGATATTTAAGAGATAAAGCAGGTCTCTCAGGTGTGACTTGCAGTGGTTTGCTATAATTAGGATACTGGATTAAGTAATTAAGCCGTGTTTGTGTATTGACAGACACTCCTGAAGCACAAATGGGGCTATACATACCTGCCCACATTCTGCCATGAAAACATTCCCATGGTAAAATAAATTTCCTACACAAATAAAAGAAATCAATAAAAGAAGAAAGGAGGAGGAGGAGGTGGAGGAGGTAAAGCTGCAGTATTTGGAGCTGAGAAATGACCCAGTTGTTTTATAGGACTTACTCCTTTTGCAGAGGACCTTACGTAGTCCCTAGAACCTACATTACAAGTGTTTGTAATGCCAGTTCCAGGGAATCTTCCACCTCTTCTGATTATTTACCATCCCTACATTCATTTGGTACACATACACATATATATCCACACTGCACACACACTTGCGCATGCATACACAAACACACACACACACACACACACTGTGAATACATATTTTTAAAAGAAGCCTATGATGCAATATGGCCTTTCAGTGGAACAGAGAACTGCACACTCTTTCTCTGAAGACTTTTATTTGAACTCCTCATTTGAAGGTAGAAATAAATTCGCTGGTTTATTGTAAAATAAATACCAGAAAGCCGTGGCGATAAAGCAGAAGTTTCCAATACCTATCGTCTACCTACTATCATGCTTATATTTTTTTCCTAGAGCAATTAAGTTATCTTGACAAAAAATACCTGTTAAAAGGCAAGTAGACTCCAGTTTAAGGTACAGCTATTCATCCCTATAAATAAGTCAGAAGCCTGCAAAGCATAGGAAGGCAACTAGAAAGTCACCTGTATCATTTCTTCTGGAAATAACATTTCAGTTTCATTCTCTTGCATCATGGATAGACTGCTCTCATTTTTAAGAGACGATGTTTTAAGTTGAGATACTGCATCATTTCCTATATTCCAGTCAACCGTAAGGGAAAAGTTGCAATGAAGTCCTTTTAATTGGTTAGAATATCATAGATGACTGATTGTCTAGTGAACTAATCCTGCCATAATAATTGATCATTGAGCTCTGACTTCTGCGAGAGACATAACTTGCTTCACTCTTCGTCTTACAATTGGGAGTAAGAAATAGTTGGTGAGGAATCATTTGATAGTTTTCTGATGACCTTCTAGATATGGTGTTGAAATCACTGTCAAATATGGCATAGTGAATCATCTCTGAAACTTTCACCTGCAATAGAATAGCCTGAAGGAAATTTTAATAAACAGATTGCTGGGCCTCACTCCCAGAATTTCTGACTCAATATGTCTGGGATAAAATCCAAAATGTGCATTTCTAAGCTGCCAGATTATTTTCATGGTGCTATTTGAGTTTCACACTTAAGGACATAAGGGGTATTTGAGTTCCCCACTTATGAAAACCAACTCATGATATAACCAAAATATATCAAATGACTTTTTATGATGTAACAGTAATCCAAAGAATGGAATCAGTCAGTTTAGTTGAACTTGGTCAATCAGTTGATTTCCCACTGTTTCATCAAAGCTTGAGCAATTTCCATATGTAGTGTGATTGCTTTGTTACATGTGGAGAGTCACAGTATATAGAGGAGTGAGTGTGAGATGTGTTATATGTTTCAGAATTAAACTGTGTCAACAGCCTTATAAGTTGTAGCTAGCACATTAGCACAAAATTTTCTTTCAGATTTTTCTAAGATCATAATTCTATCTTCAAGATGCCTAGTATAAATTCTGACATATGACATATGACATACACTCTCATCTTTACAACTAAGGAGCTGAAGTTCATAGAAGACTACAGTTTTCTCTCCACATATCAGAGAAGTGAGGGCACAGAGCCACATCCCCATATTTAGAGCGATCCCATCTTCAATGCATTAAAAAAATCTTACAAGAACAGAAATCCCAAAATCCATAGTTAGTAGGAACAACTTATTTGTAATTTTGGAAAATGTCTGTGAGGGGAATATATATTGTTAGAAGAGTGAGATACTGCTGGAGCGTCACAATAGAATCAAACACAATATAGTGAGTTTTGTACAAAACATCCTATGTGACACATACATATATTTGAATCATTTAATAGAGAAGAAAAAATGAAAATAAGAGAATAAATAATTGAAGTAATCATAGTGAATTTACTAAAACTAATGAAAGATCATGCTCCGGAAGAATCAAAAAACATTACCAAGAAACTTAAAAGGAAAGCGATACACAAACAGAAAACTTTGGAAGAAAACTGCTCAAATACACTAAAGATAAAAATGAGAATTAAGCTGGGCCATGGTGGCTCACACATTTAGTCCCAGCACTTGGGAGGCAGAGGCAGGCAGATTTCTGAGTTCGAGGCCAGCCTGGGCTACAGAGTGAGTTCCAGGACAGCCAGAGTAACCCTGTCACAAAATAAATAAATAAATAAATAAATAAATAAATAAATAAATAAATAAATAAATAAATAAATAAAATAAAAAAAATCCATTCTTGGAAACTATTCAAAAATGAAAACAAAGAACAAAATTCAAAACCAAAACCAAAAGACAAAAAGTGACAAATTCAAAAAGTAAAGTATGAATAGAAAAGTTTAAAAATATTGAATATGCAGTAAAAATACTGTTCATAACTAGAAAAAATAAGACTTTCTGAAGTTTTAAAAACTATCATATTTCCACGAGAAATACACTGCAAAAGATTTCAACAGTTCTTATTTTCTCTTGTCTTATTACACTCCAGATTTCATTCCTCTCCTGGTCTCCATCCCATATTCCATCCCCATAGCCCAGTCTTCATGAGAATGTCACCACGCCTGACACCACCAGATCTCTAAACACCGTGGGACCTCCAGTATCTTTAGGGTTAAGTGTATCTTCTCTGACTGAACCCAGACCCACCAGTCCTCTGCTCTATATGTGTTGGGGACCTCATATCAGCTGGTGTATGCTACCTGGTTGGTGGTCCAGTGTCTCAGGGGCCCAGGTTAGTTGAGACTGCTGGTCCTCCTATGGGGTTGCCCTCCTTCTCAGCTTCTTCCAGCTTTCCCCTAATTCAGCCGCGGGGGTCTGCAGCTTTTGTTCACTGGTTGGGTGCAAATATTTGCATCTGACTCTCAGCTGCTTGTTGGTCTTTCAGAGGGCAGTCATCATAGCTCCCTTTTTGTGAGCGCTCCATAGCCTCAGCAATAGTGTCAGGCCTTGAGGCCTCCCCTTGAGCTGGAACCCACTTTGGGCCTGTTGCTGTTCTTTTCCTCAGGCTCATCTCCATTTCCATTCCTTCAGGTTTTTCAGACAGAAACAATTATGGGTCAGGGTTTTGACTGTGATATAGTGACTCTATCCCTCACTTGATGCCTGTCTTTCTACTGGAGCTGGGCTCTACGAGTTCCCTAACAGTTCTTTACATAGAATTTGTATACTAAGAAACTCAGATCTATGTAAATCTAGATAGATATTCACAATAAGAATAAATGAATATAAAATAATTGAGTTAAAAATAATATATTTTTATCTTAAAATTATAAAAGTCTCTACATTATGTAAAACAGAAGTCAATATATAATAACAGATGAACTCAGATAAAATGAGTTAAATAAAAACAATGTGACAAAAATAGGATGACAACAGTGTATATTTCCTCTCTTGCTGTTAGTTCTAAGGGCTATTTGGAATGGGTTATACTACTTAAAACTATATTGCAAATTATATGTAATCACTACCATTCTAAGGAGCAGTATGAAAAATTTAAGAATAGAAGATAAAAAAATAAAAACTTCATTATATTAGGTATTGCATAAAATGTGAGGAAAATGAATGAAAATTTTATGTTAAAAAAAAAAGAAAACACAATCATGATGACAATTAATCTCACATAGTAAGTATAAGTTACCGTTTCCATTGCTCTAATAAAATACCTTTAAATCCAGGTTAAAAGTTGTATTTTTGCGCTTTGATGGATGGTACAACCAATATTATTAGGTAATGCATGAGTGTTGATGCATCAGCAGGAGTTTGATGACTCTGGTCACACTGTATCTCCAATCAGAAGCAAAGAAAAATAGACCCTTCTACTACACTCATTTTCTCATTTCAGAAATTCTGTCCATAGAGTTGTGAAACCTACATGCAAGGCAATTTTTCTTGGTTAGGTTAAATGTCTCTGAAATCTCCATTGTGTAAACCAAGATGTAGGTTTTCAGGGTCATTTTAATTTTGTGAAAGTAACAAGCAAGCTTGTTCATCATCTCTCATTCCTCTCTATTAGATAAATATACTACTTTCAAATATTAACAACCTCCTCACTGCTTCTATAGGCTCACAAGCATCTCATCATGTAAAATTAAAATGCACTTTTTTGAAACATCTAAAATCCCTATCAGCCAGGGATGGCATGATTGCTCAGTGATCTAGAACACTCACTGCCCTTCCAGAGGATCTGGGTGTGTGTCACAACACCGATGTGGCAGCTCATGAGAATGCCACCTCTAACAACCTTTTAACTTAAGTTTATAATCCTTTCATCCCAAGAACTTTGATGGCAGAAAATACTACCAGTTGATAATGGCCTCTGTGGATCTTGATGCAAGCTTCTTTGGTACTATATATAGCTTTTGAAACTTTTGTTCATGAAACCTATGTTGCCAGCTAGATACCTATTCTGAGCCCCTTCTAATACAGTGTTGGTGGCCTTCACCTGCACTAGTGACTGATCAAAACCCTCTCCTTGGAAGTTGTTTAAAATCAGAGATCCTCTATATTAGCAATCTGCTCTGAGGATTCCATAGCAGAAATCTATTCCAGGAGACTTCTTCACTAAGAATAACCCAGGTGTCTAATGAGCTTATTGGATTTCAGAGGAACCATATTCATCATTTTGGAATTATCTTTGCATATTTTTCTCAGGTATTCCTTTCAAAACAATGACAAAATTAACTAGTACACAGGGACACAGAAATAAATAAATTCTAATTTATGATCAGAATATTAAAAAAGTGAATGAGCAATAATGGACCTTGTGCATCCATAATATTCAAAGGTTTTTGAAGTGGTAGTGACAGATATTGGTGATTCAGGGCCCTTGCCAGTATCTGATAGATAAATTGCTTATCAGGACATTAGAATTTCAAAACAATATATTTCTTCTATGGGTAGACTTCAAAAGATGAGTGTACATGAACCAGTGGGGAATGACAAATGGGAAAATATTAACTACATATTGGGCCTGAACTAGCCTACAGCTACAGATAAGTTATATGATAGACCAATACATTTTTTACTGTATGGCATGCTTCATTTCCATGCCCTTATACCCCCAAGGAAAGTTTTCTGTAATTATTTGAGAGATACAGAATATAAAGACACAGACTTCATTTGTTTTTTAAGATATCCTGGAATGTTACTATAGAACATCCTTTAATAATAGTGGTAAATGCCAATTCACCCCCCAAAATACATTCAGTCAATACACTATTTTTTTCCTAGAAAATCAACTTACTTTACTAGAAAACAATTTATGAATATGGGATTTCATAATTATATGTGGGTAGTCAAGAACTTGGAAAGAATGCAAGTGCAAACTGAATGAAAAACACATTTGTGGGTGAAGTTTCTTAATGGAGCCTACTCTGGGAGGAAGTTGGTGAAGACCATTTGTCCTGTGCCCACTTGATTATCTTATGAACAAAAGATGTTAACAATTAAGTACATATATAGACCATTACTCTAGAATCTGAAAAGGGTTTCACAATGAACAAAGGAGCTGTGTTATCAAGGATGGTGGTCATTCATAGGCTTAGCAACATATGCTTTCTCCACTGTTGATTTAGTTGTGGGGAAACCAACATTGAAATCCATTATGACATAACTATCCATGGTGGTTAGGTGTGATGTACTTTATGACAGCAATGCACTTATAAAATCTGTATGGCAGAAGTGATATTTTTATTTCACTAGAATAAGTATTTTCTCTGGATGCAAAAGTTTCCTCTCCGTGGAATGAATCTTATTAAACTATCAGTCATGGGCTTAGTGAATACTTTTTTTTTTTTTTTAACAGCTGCAGTATTTTGTATAAAGCTACTTCTGATCATAGAATCCCATTGAGAATACAAGAGCTTTAAAGATGGCCCTCTCCTCAGTCATTTCACCATCTTCATGTCCTGTTCCCTTTTCTTAAGCAACTGAACACTTGAAGAATAAAATGATCTTTGGATGATTTACAATATAATCAAACCCTCAGAACATTTGTTACCATCTTACTTCAAAACCTTCCAAGATTACTCACATTCAAAGCAATAATAAAGACTACACATCTTACCAGGTTTCAGAAGAATGCTTGGGTTGTTGTTGTTGGTTTTGTTTTTTTTATTTTTCTGTATCTATTAATCTGTTTACTCTGACCTACAGTGTGCAGGCAAAGCCTAAACACTAAGCCTCAAACAACAGTGTACTTTTAAAGCATTAAAAATCAGGATGAAATACATGCTCACCTACCACTGTGGGATAAAGAGACACTGTCAGTAAGTTTAAATAGATTAAAACTATTTTCAGAGGTTTCTTTTGGAGAAAACGACAGGACTTTGTTATATAAAATCATGAATTTTACATGAAAATATTTTAAAATACTACAATTGTGACCAGAGGCAGATTTCAAGTTGGCTACTTATGCTGAGAGAAAAGTGGCAGATTTTTTTTTTTTTTATGCTGAACTATTACTGAAGAAAATATGTAATGGAAGAGGTTGGATGGAAATGTCAATCTTTCCCTTGGGATGGGTCAGATTTCTGTGGTGACATCTGTTGAGGAGATTTAAAAAAGGAATTAGAAAGATTATTTCAGGGCAACAGGACTGCTCAGCTATGGTTACTGGATATTCAATGACTCTTTTGCTGTTTTTCTTTTTTTTTTTTCATAATTTTCTCTGAATAGACAGGCATAATATTTCAAGAAAAAAGTTCTACTGGAAATACCCAAAAATAGCAAAGGAAGCGAACTTTACTACTATTCTGGACCTGTATCCCAGAAATGAGGTCAGTAGGCTTTAAGTTTTGTTTGACCTTGATGGCACCTTGGGAATTATTTAAGCTTAGTTAGCTATACACTCTTACAATATAGCAAGGGAGGCTATGAATACATGAGTTCTTCCCATTAAAATTAAAATTTAAAATGAAAAAAAAAAGGTGTTAAGTCTGTCTTCTTTTATTATTACCATATCTGGAAATAAGTGACTGTTACATCATGGAGAATTTTTTCCTAATTTGAGATGTGATGGTCACCTAACTTCATAACGGTGTTATTAATTTCTGGTGAATAAATTTCATTATTCTCTGGCTATTGTGATATTCTTTATTTTACTCCCATAATTCATCACTAACTATCTTATATTTTTTGTCCTTTTACCCACATCCAGCCCCAAAATGTGAATCATGTTACCTCTGATTATTGTCTATGATTCTCCATAACAAAGGGGAAAAATACAAATACTATACAGACGGTTGAGTATGGAATAATGACCAGGAAAGTTTATTTTTGAAGACTTTAAACTTTGAAATATATAGTCATTATTTCTGTAAAAGATGAAACATCCCTAAAATATCATTGAGTTCATATTTGCAGTTGGTATTTCATTAAATGTTTCATTAACAGAGTGAAAGAAAATAAGTGGAGAATAAGATTTATTCCTCCAAATGCGCTCTCTACTTGGCCCTTAATGTTGCTTTTATTTAAGTATTCAAATAAATATTTCATATTTTAAAAAATAAAATATCTAATAAAGAAAAAAATATTATGATAATGTAAAAAAAGAAAACCCCTCAAAATATTATTACTGCTCTAAGATTCAAGCATTATATTAAATAAAAATAAAGTCCATGAACAAATATGTATTGTTCCCTTTAGTGGAATTTCTTTGAATTTTTCCCCATTTTATTTGATGAAGGTTTGTAGGCTTACTGTAAATTGCTTTAATTATGTTTTGTTATGTCCCTTGTATACCAAATCTCTCAACGGTTTTTGTAGTGAAGGGGTGTCTGATATTGTCAAAGGCATCTGATTTGGGGCAATTATAGATGTAGGTGCTAAATTGTAGGAAGTCAGGAGGAAACTGTGGGATCCATAGAAGGCATGGATGGCAAATGCTTGCACAACTGGCGGTTATCATGTAGAAGAATGTGAATTGATCCATTCCTATCTCCTTGTACTAAGGTCAAATCTAAGTGGATTAAGGAACCCCAGGTAAAACCAGAGACACTCAAACTTGTAGAGGAGAAAGTAGGGAAAAGCCTCAAAGATATGGGTACAGGGGAAAAATTCCTGAATAGAAAAGCAATGGCTTGTGCTGTAAGATCGAGAATTGTTAAATGGGACCTCATAAAGTTGCAAAGCTTCTGCAAGGCAAAAGACACCATCAATAAGACAAAAAGACCACCAACGTATTGGGAAAGGATCTTTACCTATCCTAAATCAGATAGGAAACTAATATCCAATATATATAAAGAACTCAAGAAGGTGGACTCCAGAAAATCAAATAACCCCATTAAAAAATGGGGCTCAGAGCTAAACAAAGAATTCTCACCTGAGGAATACCGAATGGCAGAGAAGCACCTGAAAAAATGTTCAACATCCTTAATCATCAGGGAAATGCAAATCAAAACAACCCTGAAATTCCACCTCACACCAGTCAGAATGGCTAAGATCAAAAATTCAGGTGACAGCAGATGCTGGCAAGGATGTGGAGAAAGAGGAACACTCCTCCATTGTTGGTGGTATTGCAAGCTTGTACAACCACTCTGGACATCAGTTTGGCGGTTCCTCAGAAAATTGGACATAGTACTACCAGGGGATCCCACAATACCTCTCTAGGGCATACATCGAGAAGATGTTCCAACCAGTAAGAAGGACACATGCTCCTCTATGTTCATAGCAGCCTTATTTATAATAGGCAGAAGCTGGAAAGAACCCAGATGCCCCTCAACAGAGGAATGGATACAGAAAATGTGGTACATTTACACAATGGAGTACTACTCAGCTATTAAAAAGAATGAATTTATGAAATTCCTAGGCAAATGGATGGACCTGGAGGGCATCATCCTGAGTGAGGTAACAAAATCACAAAGGAATTCACACAATATGTACTTACTGATAAGTGGATATTAACCCAGAAACTTAGGATACCCAAGATATAAGATACAATTTGCTAAACACATGAAACTCAAGAAGAATGAAGACCAAAGTCTGGACACTTTGACCCTTCTTAGAATTGGGAACAAAACACCCATGGAAGGAGTTACAGAGACAAAGTTTGGAGCTGTGACAAAAGGATGGACCATCTAGAGACTGCGTGTCCGGGGATCCATCCCATAATCAGCTTCCAAACTCTGACACCATTGCATACACTAGCAAGATTTTGCTGAAAGGACCCAGATATAGCTGTCTCTTGTGAGACTATGCTGGGGCCTAGCAAACACAGAAGTGGATGCTCACAGTCAGCTATTGGATGGATCACAGGACCCCCAATAGAGGAGCTAGAGAAAGTACCCAAAGGAGCTAAAGGGGTCTGCAACCCTATAGGTGGAACAACCATATGAACTAACCTGTACCCCCTGGAGCTCGTGTCTCTAGCAGAAAATGAATCAGAAAATGGCCTAGTCGGCCATCAGTGGAAACAGAGGCCCATTAGTCGTGCAAACTTTATCTGCCTCAGTACAAGGGAACGACAGGGCCAAGAAGTGGGAGTGGGTGAGTTGGGGAGTGGGTGGGTGGGGGAGTGGGTGAGGGAGCGTCTGGGGGACTTTTGGGATAGCATTGAAAATGTAAATGAAATAAATACCCAATTTAAAAGAAAAAAAGAATGTTGCAGCAAATGAACCCATGTGATTGGATCTGTTGGAGGAATAGAGAGAGAAGATAATGTCTGTGGGAAGGCTACCTACTGTTCATAAATTCATAACAGGTATTTTATAAAAAAGTTTATGTGTTTGTTAAGATATCAGTAAGTAGATTATTTTATGTTATTCTTACTTATCTGAACATATAACTACTATATTTTAATGCAAGAAATATTATACATTGTACGTGACTAAACCTTGAGAATCATCTGATATTTGTTTTATTTTCATCGTGGAAACTTCATTAAAATAATATTTGTTTGTAAATTTTATTGGTAGATGATTATTAAAAGTAGAGAAGGAAGAACAAATAAAAATTAAGTTGTTTAATCAGAGCAATTTGATCTTTTTCCTATAATTTTAGAATTATAACAAAACATTTATTCCCATAGTACTAATTATTTACTGAAAGCCTAAGACAGCAACAGAATAGTTCATGAATGACATAAAATGAATTTACTTTGCATTGTAGAGCTTAAAATACTAATGAATAGTGGATGGCAGATAGATATTCATACAAAACAGCAAAAACTTTAAGTAATGTTCATGTAGCTTATTCAGTTGAAGTAGGAGTTAAAAATCAGAAAGACTTTTTAACAACTATTGCTATCAATATCCATTGTAAAGAACAGAAGTAGGAAAAAAACAAATTTGATATAAAGGATATTGGCAACTCTTTCTGCTGTTTCCAGACTTATTTATCTAAGTACACTAAAACAAATTCAGGGATCAGCTAGAATCTGAAGCAGCTGTCCTCATAACTGGATAGGATTAAACAAATTATTCATCACCAAGCAAGATTCTCTGCCATTCTTTCAGCTGACATATGGATGTCTTCCAGTTCTCTTAATTTTCAATACAGTTGGGACACAATCACGGAAGGTGACATGTGGCATGTGTCACAATTACACTCTTGGGAGCAAGCAGATGTTTCTAGAGAAATCATACACACACAGATACCTAGAGACAAGTCTCTATATAAATGTTTTGAATTGTTAGATTGAAGCCTATATAAATAGGAAAACAACAGAAACATTGCCAAAAATTTACTGGCCTCAATTACAGGTCAAATCATCTTTCCCTAGGTATTTCCTTGTGTTTTTTGTGCATAATAAATTAGGGTAGAAACATTTTTACTCCTGGAAAGAATTTAAACTATGGAATATTGAGAACCTTAGTAAATCATGAGATGACTTTATTAATTTACTAAATAGTATATTCTGCATAGGACATGGCCTTATGTAGTAAATCACTCTGGTATTCATAAGTTAAAAATTTCTCTATTTCTATTTGTAGGATTCTGATTTGAGCTCAACAATACGTTAGCTTTAACAAGCTTATGAAGTTTTGAAATTCATATCCATGTATATTATAGGACACAGCAGTAAAATTTCATCATACAACCTGTTGACATTTGTTTATTTATGCTGAACACTTTCGTTGATTCGGTTATTCACCAATGATGAGGCAATTTCATGAATGTTTATCATATAAAAATATACCAGGAAGTCATATATGAAAGCAGGCATCATTATAAATAACCATGAAATTTTTCTTAATAAGTATTCTATATTTTCTGCTTACATATGTCAGAAATTATAAGAATACATAAGTACAAGTTAGTGATTCAATATTTAAAGAAGAATTAGTTACTTGGATTATAATGGTAATAGATTGATAGTCCAAGGAATTATTAAAGATTTGATGATAATAAAGATGTAAATACTAAATGATTTTAGAAACTGTCTAGAAGACTTTATGTAAAAGTTCCCTTTATTCACCTGATGTCATTGTCATCTTGGAGGCTCCTTTCTAGTTAATTCTGAATTCTGGCTATCTGGCTCAACTCTAACTGTTGTGGCTCCAACTTAACTCCAAGCTGACTGATTCAATCTTGTCTTCTTTCAGGTTCTCACTGAGTTTCTAGGCTTGACCTCAAACTAACATTGGCATTTTGTAATAATCTTTTGGCTCCTTCTTATTTTCTGGCTTTAACTATGTCTGCTGGCCTGTACTGAGCTACAAGAACCCATGAATGAACTCAACTCCATGTCCTGTTCTCCCTGCATTGGCTCACCAGAGACTGATTCAGCACAACTGACTGAACAGAACTGACCACATGAACTGAACTGCCCTCTCTCACAATCCTGATGCTGTATTCTTTAGTCACCTCTCTTTCATGCCTGTTCTTTTAAGAGTTGTGCTTATCCAATTCCTGAGGCCTCCTGTCAAATCTGTCTCTGATTTATCACCTTATCTTCTTCTCAATTTGATATCACCTTCAAACATGGCAGCTTCTTTCCACTAAATAACTCTACCCACATTATTTGGGATTTAAAGTATATTCTAAGGTCTTGTCTATATTCTAGCCAGATAACACAACCTATGTTTTCAGATGTAATCAGTTGCAAGATAGAGCAGCCATGTTGCTGGATTAAAATGTATCTGTTAAAATGTTTAATCTAAAAATTGTACACAGTTTAACCTTTACAACAGTAATAATTAACAATCCCAGAAACCTAACAGCCTGAATGCCCTTTGGAAGGTCCAATGATGTGAGCATCTTTTATAACTGCGGTCATGACCATCTGTTCTTCAGCAAAAGTCCATTTCTCCATTTCATGGCCTAGGTTTTTCAATCTTCTCTTGGATCAGATCTTTATCAATTTTTAAGGAGCCCATATTCTTTCATCATCTGTGGAAATATAAACAAAACCTTTCCCCAGTGTAACACTTTGCTTGATTTCAGGTCTGATGTTAAAATATTTTTAATGTATACAGTTTGATCTAATTCAGTAGTTTATTTTTTTTTCCTACACCACCCGTGTCTTTTACCAAGTCTTAGTACCCCTTTTTGTTTATCAAGTTACAGTTAAATCTTTATGAATATACCCATAAACTAGTCAGAATATACCCATAAACTAGACTCCAGATCCATTCCATTCCACCCATTCCACTGGCATGAAGCCAGTCTTCTCACTCATTTAAACGAAAAACAATGAAGCCATATCGCATAAGATGACAATATACAGTGTCCAATACCAAATTTTGTTTTCTATAGTTGCTATGAGGATTGCTGCCAAGAAGTGCCTGTCTCATGTCATTTGTTGCCCAGGTACAAGCTTAACCTCTTTAGAGAGATTCACATATTTACAGGATTTTATCATAGGGAGTTTCCCATTGATGAGGGATTACCTGGCATATCTCTTGCTGGTCTGCATTGATTCTTCCAATGCCTACTCTGAAAACATCTACAAACCAAGGAAGGCTGATGTTTTAGAGAGAAGTCTCTAGGAACACTTTGCCTAAAATCCTTTTTCAAATGAACTCATCTATCCCAGACAAAACAATGGACATTTTATTGTCTCAAGATTATTTGCCATTTCTTGTCCCTAAAATCAATATCAGCAGTAGTTCTCATCTACTCATCCATGGGTGCTGATGCAAATTGTAAAGGTCTAAGAAGATATTTTACCCTCTGCATTTGCAATTTTGAAATCTAAAATATCAATTAATACTTGCCTCAAAATCTAGAATTTGTATTACCCTGTTTATAGTGGATGTTAGTCTACGTATGAAGTAAGTAATAGTCTTTGCATTCTATGTGAATGAAATAGACCTTTTTCTTGTTCTTCCACCTTATCCCAGGCTCTTAAAGTGACTAAAGTACATTTTATAATAATTGTCATCAAATTGTAACTAATGTCTTAAATTAATAAATTGACCTTCACCCATCAGTTGATCTTTCATGGTATTAACACCTTTAGACCTATTACAAATTTCCATAACAGCAACTTCTTGCCACAAAGTCAGCCATTGTAATTCAGGCCACTTTCCAGCATAGGTGCTAGTGAATCTTCAAAGTCTTGTGGGATAAACCTGTTTTGTATAGCCTAGGTATTTAATATCTGTCCCACATAGGGCAAGTACCTTTTATAAGTTACTATTGATTCTTTAAAATGTTTAAGATATTATATTTTGACAGGATTCCATGCTAGCTGTTCATTTTGTGAATTTTCAACTTTTTACTGGCATTTGTTCCCAGGTGATGATGGATGATAGTGGAAACCTTTCCTCGATCTCATTAAGAGGTGTTACTGGAGATTCCATGGACTGTCTGTATTGATCCTTAATATCATTAGGTATCACTAATTTAAACCCTTGTTTTCCTTTTACTCCATCTATCTTTTGTGTGTCAAAATTTGTACTAGCATAGCTACTTGTTGTGCAAATACTGCTGCAACCTTTTTGAGAGTAAATATATAACAATTGCAATCGGGAGTAGGGGGGAGTTTAGTCTTGAGGTCATAAGCGCAATAAATACTATGACAGATTTTATAAGTAACATTTCTATCCATGCAACTTATAACTTACCTGATCTGAAGTGTAGTTTCCCACATTTTAATACAGGAAAAGTCTGGGTACATAATTAAAATTGTCTTTTGGTGTAGCTTACTGTTACTCCCTATCTCAAAGGCTTTATTTAAACTCAAGAATCCCACAGGATCAGCTACTTCTCAGTCTCTGAGTGGACAGCCAAACTAGAAAAACCAGTATTAGAAATAAACAGTGTGATTTTAATGTCAGGGTGAGATTCAATTTACTTTAGGAGAGAGAAATTCTCATTCAAAATATAAATGTGTTTGTAACTTTGTCATTATTGTTATATGGAAATGAAACACATTTAGTTTCCAAATATATAAGCTATCAAATAGCAACCAGGCAGAAAGCTGTATGGTGTTAACATCCACATAGTTGAGATATGGTCTTTTTAAGGGCCTTTTAAAAAGCAGGTTGCTATGGCAGGGTCTGTCACTTGCTACTCTGAACCAAGAACATAATACAAGGTCTGACCATTTTCCAGGTCAGGTGTATTAGTTGGTCTTTATGTACACTTACACATGAAAGTGATAGATAAAAGTCTTGTAAAATCTCTCGTCCTGTCTTGCTTAAAAATCTTGAGCTTTCCCACTGAGCTTGCAAAGAAAAAAGTTATTGACAGCAACTTTCAAGTTTAACAGTGTATTTTTTTCCTCTCAACTGTGTACTGCAGAGAAAGATTCCTTGAAATCAGTATTTTCTTAAAGGGACATATGTAAAATTTCAATAAATTTTCAGGAAGATACTGAAACTTAGCAAGGTCTTAACTCTGCATCAAATAACCTAGTAGTTTACTTTGGGTCAAAGGTCACTTAGTAATTGAAAAGGCCTGTCAAATTTTGGCACTGACTCTTAAAAAATTACGAGCTCCCATATTCACGCTATTACATGTTTGAATTCCATAATATCCCAAAAGTGAATACCCAAAGCAAAGAAAAAAAAGAATAAAAAAAGTGATTTTCATCATGAGATAACATATCCATACTCTCTGTGTTATCAAGATAGTCATCATATGGTGGCTTTTGTCTTTTTTTTCCCCAAACTAATTTTTTTTGCAAAGGTCATTGCTTGATACTATTTGCATGCTAGTGTTGTTTTGAGTGCTTATTTTCGCTGGTAACCTGCAGACAAGAGATATAGAAAATCTCTCTAATCCAGAAACAACACAGAGTATATAGTCACTCGAGAAAAGCCTGAATGACTCCTGACTACTTAATTTTATCCACTTGAGTGCTTGTTCAGACTAAGGATATAATTGATGGTGGAATGGAATGGCAACCTGATCATGGAAGTATTAGTTTCCAGGGAATTAGTGGTATTTCATGTTCCTCCAGTACCATTTTCAGGCTCTGAGATGAGGTCTGTAGTTATGACCCCAGTGCCTTAGTGCAGAAGGAGTTGGAGACAAAGAACTGGCAGGGCATCTATCAATCTATCATCTATCAACTTTCAATCTACTTATCTATCAACTTTCAATCTATCATCTAGCTATCTGCTCTCAATCTATCATCTATCCATCACTGAACCCACTATACTATAGATGAATGGATGTGGGCAGCTGATACATTGACTTCGTGAACACCTCTTCAAGCCTCAAGCCCAGGCATAAGGGCTGAAAGAGAGAAGAAAAATGGTATAAGAAGCAGATGGAGATGGGTTTTGATTTTAAGCTTTTAGTCAGTTTGAATTTCATTTTTTTGAAATGAAAAGTTATTTTCCAGATAGTAAACAGCAGAATAAGAATGAAACCAACAATCATGGCCTATGTATATCACACAGACCTTCTCAGTTTTCTCTATTTCATAATTAGTAATCTTGGAAGACCTCAAGAATTACATATTTATCCTCTGAGAGAGCAAAAATAATGTTTTAATTTTAAGAATTGGTAGTTATATTTGGCAAAGATGAATTGTTAGTTTCTTAATCTATGATATATTGATTCACTTTTTGACATTGATTTAAATCTTATTGTATTTTATTTTGTCCTGCTTTATTGTTATCTCCTAGAAGCTTGCTCTTTTCTAATAAATGTTAGGAAGGTACTAGACCTAGTGGGGAGGGCTGGGGATGAGAAACATGTGAGAGAAGATCAAGGTAAAATCGGACTACATTTTATAAGAAAAGAATCTATTTTCAATAAAATTTTAAAAAGATCAAGAAATAACTATTATAGCACCAAAACCAGTCTTTCAATATCCTCTGGTTATGGAAACACTAATTGTGTTTGGGTTTTTTTTGTTGTTGTTGTTGTTTTTTGGTTTTTGTTGTTGTTGTTGTTTTTGCCTTGAGTGAATTTATAAATATGTAGGGAGTTAATAAATACAATATTGAGTGCATCTCAGGGTATTTTTAGTTAAGAATAACAAGAGAAAAAATTATTCTGATATAAGCAATATCCAATCAATGGATTGGAATTCTTAACTAATAGAAAAGGGGGGAGATAGTTTAGCTTTGCTCCTAGAGTTTTTTTTTTTTTTTCTTTTTCTTTGTATCCTGGTCCATTAAGACACAAGCAAGCTGTTACCTAATGAGCTTGTCACATATAATGGGCAATATCCTCTCAACACTAAAACAAAAAACAAAAACAAAAGCAAAAACAACCTACCAACCAAATAAACAAACAAAAACCAAAAGCTTCTTTAATTTGTTCCTTGACAGGATTTTATTTATTTTTATTATCACAGCAAGGAGTAAAGTCACTCAGGTGTACTGTAAGTTTGACAGGTAATAGCAAGCAAGTGAACCCATCATACTCTGGGAAAATGTCACATTTTATTGCCGGAATACAATACTGTGTTTATGCATGTTACATATATAGAAATACACATACTGATAGTGAAAAATAAAATAAGAATATTCAAAATACATGCCACCTTTGTCCTTTCAGTAAAATAGCGAGACTTTTCTCTTTCCTATAGAGTAAGATAACTGTACATCAAAGAGTCTCCAAGGTCATGTAACTAGAATAATAAAACAATATAAAATAAGTAGCCATGTGTTTTGTTTCCTACTCCAACAAGCCATTACCTATCCTATAATAAAATACATCTGATGGAAAATGTATGATTTCTCTCTTCCACGGCACAGTAGTGGCTAAGTAAAAAGCTAACATTCACAAGGTATTTGAAAGTTAAGGATAACTCCCACTATGGAACATAAAATGCATCTCAGGTCTCCATTCTACTGTCTTTTCTAAACGATTTCTGTTTCTGTACAAAGATGCCTGATACAGAAAAGCATTAAGACTCAAACTATGAGTATTACTGAGTCTGCGCTTAACATAAAATAGCTCATATAAACTACAGAATTGTTTGGTGCCTAGAGGCAAGGTCACATATACTGTAGAACACTTATTGGAAGAAGTTAGCAAGCAGTTTTCATGCTGTGGCTGTTTCGGTCAGATTCTCACTGGACCCCAACACTCCTGCTGGTACACTTGTCTGGAAGATGACCTCTGGTTGTTATGGTATATTGTTTTTGGAGGAGATAACAGTGTGTGCTCATTTTAGGTTTTCTTCTATGGGGTGTATTAGATGAAAATGATCTTAGGCTGGCTCCTAATCAAAACTCACAAACACTCCCATGAGGCCTGTTGTTTGGTGCAATGTACAGATTTTAGAATACATAAGGGTTATTGAATAAAGAACTATGGCAACATAAAGAGACATCCTGGCTACATTTCTTCTAGTACATTATTCCATGCTAACTTTAAAGTCATGGAATATATGGCATCAATTTGTTTTTATTAAGAATATAACAACTATTTTGCCTTTACATATGTATGAGCTTGAACTCTTCAATAAGTATTACACAGATATGTTGATGTGGACTTAAAGGTACACTTCCAACAATTTATCAATGTTTAATAAAAAAGCCAAAAACACTTGACAAACAATAAATGCAATAAAATAGAGTTATGTTTATTTTTATGAAACCATGCTATGTCAGTCAATATCTGTAGGACACATAGACTTTTACACACATATCAATGAATAATAGCAGTGGAGAGGTAACTGCTACTTACTTTATGGAACAAAGGATAGACTTGTCAGTAGCAATAGAGCTTATAAAGCCACAGTAGTATTATTGGCATTTTATTCATATCCTATTATAAATATCTGTTCACACTCAAACATATCATTAAAGTAAGCTGGAAAAAATATCTTCTACACACAAAATTCTTGGTACCATAACACTCTATGTTAGGTTATGTGTGTTGTTCTTCTGTTCAGGTTCAGAACTCCATATAAGGTTTGAGAAATGTGGCAGCCAAACCTGGTAGAGAACCACTGCTGGAAAGCAACAGAGGAAAACTGGGTAATGATGGGGGTATCTGTTTGCACAGAAATCAAACCTGCTTATCTTAAGTTGCAATATTTCTGTGTACAGTCTTTTCAAATTATTGCTGTGTGGGTTTGTGACTCTTTCCTATCGCTTGCCAGTGCAATTGTATCAAAACTGTTGGCAAAATATGTCTGATTCAACTTTTGATAGCTTAAAGTAACTTTCATTTCTTGCATATCTTCTAATTGGAAAATATTACAAGCAGATTAGAATCATAAAATAACAAATTTAATTTATTTTGAATTACTGACTTTTTGATGCATAACACCAATATGAAATTTATATATCTAATAGTTTTCTCTATCAAAGAGATAAATATTGCCAAATAGAAATGATTTTCCAACATGATATTTATGAATGGCATCAAGTATAAGACATTTTTACATGCCCTCTGAAAGAAGTATGTCATATTGATTAATGTAATTGAAACCATTACACAAGGTCAATTTGCCAGCATTTATGAAGCTTCATATACTGCAATGAGACTAAGTGAGATGCAGTTCTTTTTTCTTATCTTCAGAGTTATCATGAAGGAAAGGCAGCCATAATTTTTTTGGATTAACATTTTATTTTACTTACTAGTAAAACTTTTCAATTTCCATTCAAGGATTTATTATGTCTAGGTTAATTGTTCTGTTAATCATGGATATAGTGTATCAGTTAAGTCAAAGGAACTGTAACCTCAAAAAAATGGGGCCCAATTACTGAAAAAGACTACCCTGATCTCTAACATTCTTAGTTTCTCTAGTGCACTGCAAATAGACATTAGTGGGCTTTATCCAGTGGAAAGGCCTGAATGTGAAATGGATACCATTTTCAGAACCTGTGAAAAACTATATATTAGCACTGGTTAAAAGAATAAGTTCATGCAATATTTTCAGAAATATCTAAGATATTATATTTTGGAAGCGGTTAGACGAGATTGATTTCAGAATCTCACATATGGAAATAATGAGTTCTGCCACTGAACAACCCCCCCCCCCCCATGCACATCCATGTTTTGTTTTGTTTTGTTTTTGAGTTTTGTGTGTGTGTGTTTTGTTTTCAAATTTATTAGATATTTTCTTCATTTACATTTCAAATTCTATCCCCACAGTCAGGTCTGTTCACAAGGGCCAAGTTTTATAATCAGCCACAGTAGCAATTAAGATATTAATGGAAATTTGGACAGATATTTCAGTGATTAGCAGTGTTTGCTGCTATTGCAGAGGTCTGTTTTTAGCACCCAGAACCAAATCACTGCTCACAACCAGTTGAAGCTCCACTTCTAGGGAATTCAGTTCCATTTTCTGGCCTCCTCTAACACTACAGAGACAAGAATCACACATAAGTGTACATAGGCAAAATGATTATGCTTTTTATAAATTTTATGTTATATCACAAATTTATTATAATAAATTATGAACACATTATAATATAATGTGTTTGGCTTCAGTGGGAGATGTTCTTAATACTCTTGAGGTTCCAGGGAAGGGGGAGGCACGTGGAGAGGGAGCACCCTCTCAGAGGCAAGGGGAAAGAGGAAAGGAAGAGGAGATTTGGGAGGGAAGAATGAGAAGGGTCAAGGACTGGAGTGTAAAAAAATAAAATAATTCAAATTAAGAAAAGAAAATATGATATATATATATATATATATATATATATATATATATATATATATATATACTTGAGGCAAGTGTAGAGGAATGCCAGGACCAGAGAGCAGAAGTGGGTAGATAGGTGAACAGATGGAGGGGGAGTGAATAAGATGTGTTCAGAGGGGAAATCAGGAAAGGGGATAACATTTGAAATGTAAATAAAGAAAATATCTAACTAAACTGAGAATTCACAACTGAAGAATCTCCAATGACTGTGAAGCACCTAAAGAAATGTTCAAAGTCCTTAGTGATCAGAGAAATGCAAGTCAAAAGGACCCTGAGATTCCACCTTACACCAATCAGAATGGCTAAGATCAAAACCTCAGGTGAGAACACATGTTGCAGAGGATGTGCAGAAAGAGGAACACTCTTCCACTGTTGGTGGGATTGCAAACTGGTGTAGCCACTCTGAAAATCAATCTAGAGATTAGTCAGAGATTGGAAATAGATCTACCTGAAGACCCAGCTATACCACTCTTGGTAATATACCCAAAAGATGCCCCACCATGCCACAAGGGCATGTGTTCCACTATGTTCATAGTGGGCTTATTTGTGATAGCCAGATGTTGGAAACAACCTAGATGTCTCAATACAGAAGAATGGATACAGAAAATGTGGTTCATTTACAAGATGGAATACTACTCAGATGTTAAAAATGAGGACATCCTGAGTTTTTCAGGTAAATAGATGGAAGTAGAAAACATCATCCTGAGTGTGGTAACTAAGACTCAAAAGGACATGGATGGTATGTAACCACTAATAATTGGATATTAACCTAAAAAAAAGTACAGAATACCCAAAATACAGTTCACAGTACTGAAAATGGTCAACAAAGTGAAGTGTCCAAGTGAGGATGCCTCAGTCCCACTTGTGAGAAAGAAGAAAGCAATCACAAGTGGGGAGGAAGGGTGGGACTTGGGAAAGTGGACAGGGAGGGGAGTTGGCAGGGGAGAGGGGAACCTCATCTGGTATTGGGTGAGGGAAAAGAATGCCCTGAGGGCCAGCAGAAAGAATGGGAACAGGCAACCTCAGGAAATGGGAGGTTGGGGGGACCCACCAGAATGCACTACAGAGCTAGGTGGTAAGAAACTCTCAGAAAAAAAGGTAGGGACATTAGTTGAAATGCCCAACAGTAGGGAGAGGGAACTTATTGAGTCCACCTCCAGGAGGAAGACAGGGCATCAGGTGAGGGATGGGGTTGCCATTCCACAGTCACAACTCTGACCCATAATTGTTCCTGTCTGAAAGAATTACAGGGATTGAAATGAAGAGGAGTCTGAAGGAAAGAAGGTCCAGTAACAGTCTTAAAGTGGGACCCAGCTCAAGTGCAGGTTCCAAGGCCTCACACTATTACTGAGGTTATGGAACACTCACAAAAAGGCACCTATCATGACTGCCCACTGAAATACCCACAAAGCAGCTGAAAGAATGAGATGCAGATATTTGTACTAAATCAATGGACAGACGGAGCTGACTCCTGTTTTTTAATTAGGGACAGCTGAGGAGAAGGGTGGTCCTGTAGGAGGACCAGCAGTCTCAAGTAACCTGGACCCCTGAGATCTCTCAAACACTGGACCACCAAACAGACAGCATACTCCAGCTGATATGAGATTTCCAGCACACATATAGTAGAGGACTGATGGGTGTGTGTTCATTCAGAGATGTTCCATCTAACCCTCAAGAGACTGGAGGCCCCAGGGAGATTAGAGGTCAGGTGGGGTGGGGGTGGGGGCAACCACGTGGAGACAAGGGTGGTGGGGAACAGGTTATGGGATGTGGAGCAGTCATAGGGTGGATGGGGGAGGGCTTGAATGGAATATGGAGTATAAAAAATAAATTAATTAAAAGTATATAAAAGGTAATATATTTACAGCAAGAAAATTAAAAAAAAGGAAACAGTAAACTTATATACTAGAATATTGAATAGGACTAGGGAGAGTCATGTCAAAAAGTCAGAATTAATCCACAAGATAAATAACACATGTGCCCTCATAGGCAAATGAGGTATTTTTTATATGAACTTAAATCCATAATGCTTGGAAGCACAGGACAGAACTATTTTCTTAGTGGAAGAGAGAAAGAGACAATGAATGAAGGAGGAGTAATTCTAAGATCTAAGAACACAACACAGGAGTGCAAATATAATAATCAAAATGAATAACAGATATGCATTAAAGGAAATACTAAATATATACTGTAGATATATCATAAGACTTAAAATTTCCACACACACAAAAATATAGCATTAAAATCCACAAATATGTTTCATATATTTCACTATTTGATAACAGTTTCAATTTTGAAAAAAGAGGCTATATTTGCTAATGTTGCTAGTGTATCAGGAGTGGGGTACTTTTCCTCCTAAGGTTGATGCACTAGTGACTTATCAAGGCTAAGACAATATTACCCTTTAGGCATTTATGTCTATTATTTGTTTGATTTTGATTTTATTTATAACTAAAACCGTAAACAACCTGGAAAAGAGTTTTCTGAGAATATTTAAAAAAAAAACAAAACTTAGAACAAATAAGAGCCCCATGGTTTCTGAAAGACTATAATAAAAGAAAACTATCAATTTTATTTATCACTGAAATTTGTTTTTCCATTCAGTTTTCATAAACCTACAAATCACAGTACTTATTCTGATTACTTAATGTGATTAATATTATTTCCAAAATAACTTCTGGTCCCATTTCCTGTTTTGTAGTTATATAAATATATTTTAAATTTGCATCTAAAAAAGAAAAACATTAAATAAACAAATTAGCACTTTAAGACTTTCCTTTGAAAAGTGGCAAAATTAGTTGTTTTTTCTTGTCACCTAGTAACTGAAAGCTATGGCAAGTCATGCAATTCTTCTGTTTTAACATTAGATAATGTATTTTGTATATATAAACATCTTTCTATATAAGATCTATGCTAGGGAACTTGGTTATTGATGCACACATACTATAGTTTATTCATTTCAGAGGCTAACTTATCAGGCCAATTTTGAAGAGAGAGGAAAGTGAAGTGGAAATTTCTGGCTTCTTTGAAGACTCAGTTATATCATGTGATGTTTTTCTGGAAACAGTCTTATCAGAAGATGTTTTGCTGAGAACAGATATGTGGCATGTTTCTGGAAGCAGCCTGGCAAACAGGCATGCAATGTTTCGCTAGAGTGAATGCTTGAGAGAAACACATGATGTTAGGAAAAATTATAAATATAACCCAACAGACAATGGGCATCACTGTAAGGCACTGGTTTGCCTAGGCACTCTTTGCTCTTCATCTTTGGACTTTGCTGACTCTGGTCTTTTCAGATGATCTGTGATATTGGTTTAAGTGACACTTGTTGTGACATCTTATGGGAATACATACTAAAGAAATTTTCCTGTGGTTTCTCCTAGATCAAACTGCCATCACTGATATTTTTCAATTTTTTATTAGATATTTTCTGCATTTACATTTCAAATGCTATCCCGAAAGTCCCCTATACCCTCCTTCCCGCCCTGCTCCCCTACCCACCCACTCCCACTTCTTGGCCCTGGCATTCCCCTGTACAGAGGCAGATAAAGTTTGCACGACCAATGGGCCTCTCTTCCCAATGATGGCCGACTCGGCCATCTTCTGCTACATATGCAGCTAGAGACACGAGCTCCGGGGTACTGGTTAGTTCATATTGTAGATTTTTGAGTGGCATTTGCGAGGGAATTGAGCTACTGCTGCTGATTCCTTTGAACTGAACTGCTGATAGCCTGACAATGCAGATTGATTTCATCCCAAAGAACTATTTCTCAATAGGTCCACATCCTACTTTGCCCTATTAACATTAACTATTATTATTAACATTAACATTAATTATTCGACTAACTCTGGAGGGTAGTGGGTTAGAAGAGAGGTTAAACAATTCAGTATATTTCTTAAAGTAGGTTTTGAAAAATATAAGCCTACAGAAAAGTGTATCCTGTTCTCTTATCCTTAAAGAGGTATAGGGAATAAGAACCTTGTATTTTATTCCAACTGTGAAAGCCAAGGGCTTAATAATTGATGGGTTTATGTAATTCGACTCACAACTACCTTTTAGATTTTAAGTTTTCATATTTTTAAAGGTAACTTAAATTACTTCTTCAAAAACAACAACAAAAAACTGTAAAGAGGGTTTTAAAAGTACACTCAGATAACAAAGTGCCTGTACTTTGGATCAGTAAGTTTGGATTTCCATTATCTTATGGTAGTTTTCCTTAATTATAGTCATGCCAACTGACAGTAAAAGAAAATGCATTATGAATTATGCTCATTTTAAGTTAGAGGAAGAATATAAATATGTAAAGTTTGATTTTATTACCATAAATATTTTCTTCATTTTACCAGCTACCCCAATAATCATACAAAGATTCTGTCCTCATCACAAACACACAAAAACTGAAGTTGCATTAAATGATTAAATTATTCATCACTTCATTACACTACACATTTTACAAATGAGGAAATTAAAATAACAAGATGATTCATGTTCTTTTGAAGTTCACACAGGACGTAGGCGGAGTTAGCATTTTTCTGGTTTATAATCTTGGTAGATGTTATAAGAAACAAGTTGAAAGTAGATTTATCAGACCATACTATAAATGGAACACCAGGAGAAAATGCCTTCAGTTCAGAAACTGTGTCAGCATAACTCCTGGGAACTCCTCAAGTCCCCTGTAGTCACCATGCTACTTTAGGGGTTGTTGGAAAACAGCCAGGCAAATTCAAAAATCATGTGGTAGAGATAGTTCCATAGAAGTTTATAGGCTTAAAGGCAATACCAACATTTGTTTTGCTTTTCTTTCAAGTGGTCTGAACAGAAAGGTCTTTTTGAGAGAGAAAACATCACTCTCAGATGTTGTTTACAAGAGTAAAAGAATCCTAAAGTACAAAAAGCAAAACATAAAAACAAAAATATCTTAATTCAACATATGTGTCTATTTTCAATCTTTAGGGCCTTCATCTCATGTAAATATTTTCTGATACTAGAAAATTAAAGAATCACTTTAGGTCCAGAAATATCTGTGACATATAGACTGTCAATTTGACATTGTTCAGGAATAAGAAGTGGCTCAGCTGAAAAAAAAAAAAAAAAAACCAACAAAAAAGCAACTCATGTTCCAAGCTCAAGGATCTGAGTTCAATGCTCAGAAGCTAAGTGAAAAAACAAACAGACAACAAAAACCAGAAAACAAACAAACACCATCAGCAAAATCCTTAGCAAACTGGCAGAGACTTCTAACCATAGCACATTGGACATGGAGACAGACAGATCCTGGGTACTCACTGGTGAGCCAAATCTGTCTGCCTGATATGTTCCAGGCCACTGAGAAATTCTGTGAGAATCAATGTGAATAGGCCCTGAAGAATAGCTTAAAGGTTGTCATTCAGTATTCACATGCATATGTACATACACATACACATGTGATGTAAAAATTCAAAATAAAATCAGAAGAAAGGAAGTAGAATGATCAATTATGAAAATATCATTCAATGTTTGTAAAAAAAAAATCACATAACATTACTTTGAGGATAAACACAGCATACCCTTTACAAAAAATTGTAACTCCTAACATAGAGAAATCTTTAGCTGTCTATTGGCTAACAGAAAAATGAGTTGAGGAACTCAGAAATTTTAAAGATAATTCTGTGCTACCGCTAAATATTAAATACACTACCCAGAGTGTTTGATTGAGGGGGAGGGGATTACAGAATGCATGGGATTATTTTGTATTTTCTCCAGCATATATTATAGAAACACGTTTCTTTGAGGACCAATAATAGAGATAAAACTTGAGTAATAGATATGAATCTAAGTGTTTTAATTTAGTAGGAATTCTTAAGGTTTTCCACGTTTTATTTACCTTTATTAAATTCTTTCTTTATTAAAGAAAATGTAAAATTTGTTTGAAAATAGTGAATGTAAATGCATCTAAGCAATCCGCTCAGTTTTGAACAATTATCATAGTGTACTTTGATACTATGTTGATACATTGAACATTGACATTGAAAATTGAATTCTTTTTCTTGTTGGAAAAATGAACAAAGATAATTAATGATTAATGTGGGAGAGAAAAATTTTGATACATGCACATGTCTTGTTATGAAGACTTTATGCCTTGAAGGTATAATTACATAGTTTTTAAAAAAATTAGAGAAAGTATCTATATAATAAGCAAGGATTAGGCATCTATTTAATTTGCAGTTTATTACAACATTCTCCATTGCCAAAAATGTCTAAAGAAAAAAAAATCTATCACATTTCTTGTGAGTTCCCATTGATTTCAAAAATCAATTCCTTACTAAAAGCCTCTAAAACATTCATTACTTGGGTCTCTCTGAATATAGTGAGAGAAAGTACAGGTAATGAATATAAAGAAAGGAGAGTGTTCTCCCTAATGCACTGGGAGGAAATCCTCTCCCTTTTTTTTTTTTTTTTTTCCATTTTGTCTATCAGCATGACTTACTTCCACCTTTTCCTTCAGCTCATTGAGCTAAATTCACTCATAAAACATTTTTAAGAAGCCAGCAAATAGTCCCTTGGTTTCTGGGAATGAGAAACACTACGTTTAGTCCAACGAAATGAAAAATAATTCTTGAATGTGTCATGAAATTACAGATTCACCTATCTCAGAGGGCAGTGGGAAACTCATTATGGCCCTCTCTTCAATTCGAAGCCAGGATGCTTAAGACACGGCAGATTCATTTCTTAGGCATTGCTTCCCATTTGTTTCAGTGTAGATTAAGGGGAGGCAAATGATTGCACTGGAGCAGGAAATTGGAAAACCATCTGTTTTAGCAGGAGAGAGAAAGAGAGCAAGAGAGGAATAGAAACATGGAACAATGTACAAAAGCATGGAAAGAAGAGAGTTATTAGGCTCCTTCGAAAGGAAGGGATGGGAAATAAAGTTGGTAAATTGGCTTTCAGAGGAATAAAGAAACTTGTTAATCCTGGGAATGGCTTGAAAGTGATTGGGCATAAGCATGGAGAGTTACATTAGGATAGATTTTTTTAAAGAGGCATTTCAGATCTGATAGATGCTTAAATCTTACCTTTGGAAATGGGAATAAGTGCACTTGCTATCTCCTTCATTTCATGAGTGTTTCCAGTGACATACTGTGGTTGGCACTTGCTCACCACAAAATTCAATGTTAAAGTAACAGAGGAATACATAGAATTTTCAGAGCACGGAACACCATTTGTCATATCACCATACTCTTCAAAGTTATTTTTTTTTTAATTTGTACATCTTTTCAGTGCTGGTGATTGTATCCAGAGATCTGCACAGAGCAGGCAAAAACTATTCTCAGCTATGATCTTATCCCTTAAAATACTGGAGAATGATGATGAAAAGCATCGTAAAAGTTCCTTGCATTTTATGTAGACATAGCATATTTATTCATCATTACCATAGGAGCAAATAATTTCAGTTCATTTTGTATGGTGGAGCTTGTTTGGTAATTAGCTAGCTGTATACTTTACCCTGTTAATTCTGGTAATTAAAGGTTCATCTTTACAAACACTTTTGTTTTTTGGGGGGAGTACAAGGTAATAGCACAGAGCAGTAAACAGACCTTGACATTCAGTAATGACCAATAAATAATATTTTTAAACATGTTATGAAGTGTTCTAAACACCTAGTACTACAAAGATTAAAATAAATATTACTTTTGGAAGGAATTAATAAATTTGTAGACTTTGCTGAAATATATAATTAGTTTTCTTTGGTCTCTTGTTCTTATTGACAACAAGGAAAGTTGCTAAAGTGCTTTCTGAAGATCAGGTTTATTTAAATTTTTTCTACACATTCTTCATAGAAATAAATACTAAGGTATTCTTGTAGTACAAAATGAGTTTTATGACAGATCAGAATAAACCAGACATTATTTTTAGAACAGTGTTTAAATGGTTGTGTGACTACAAACATAAGCTTCATATGATGAGGAAATAAATACATCTGAAGAAACTCTTGATCATCTTGGTCCATAACTTGTCTATAGTTAAGAGTTCTACCTTTTTATATTTCTTATAATTATACTTGCACAATTCTACTGTTAACTGCTATGTTACAGCATATATTATTTACCTGCTCTTACTAATTTTACAACTCTTCCTAAGAGATTTGAAGTTTTGCATATATCATTGGGACAAAAATGTATGCATTTTGTACAGTTGAAAAATATTCAAGAAAATACATTTGTGCAATGTCTGGATGGCATGTGATGCATACAGAATAACAGCAAGTAAATAATGAGTATTATTTTAAGCTTGTTAACAAGAAAAATAAGTTAGCTACATAGCTGATCAAATTAGTGGATGTCCAAATCCTTTGTATATTCTTGGTCTTTATGATAGTATCTAGACTACAAATTGTTCCGAAGAATATCTTTCGCTGACACTATTTATGGGCACAGACATAAATTGGCTTTCTTTCTCATATAATCATAGGGATTTCTTAAGAATTTTAGTAAAGGATACTAGTTTTTATCATCTTTGCTTACATTATTTTTAAAATTTATTTATTTATTCATTTTACATTCTAATATCAGGTCTTTCCCCTCCAAGTCCTGCCCTCACAGCTGCTTCCTCCCTCCACCATTCCAACATCCCTTTCACCTCTTAGAGGGGGAAATCCTTCCTCAGTAACACACATACACACACACACACAGACACACAGACACACACACACACAGACACACACATGAACATCTCTCCTCACCTGTCTTAGTCAGGGTTTCTATTCCTGCACAAACATCATGACCAAGAAGCAAGTTGGAAAGGAAAGGGTTTATTCAGCTTACACTTCCATACTGCTGTTCATCACCAAGGAAGTCAGAACTGGAACTCAAGCAGGTCAGAAAGCAGGAGCTGATGCAGAGGCCATGGAGGGATGTTCTTTACTGGCTTGCTTCCCCTGACTTGCTCAGCCTGCTCTCTTATAGAACCAAGATTACCAGCCCAGAGCTATTCCCACCCACAAGGAGTCTTTCTCCCTTGATCACTAATTGATAAAATGCCTTACAGTTGGATCTCATGGAGGCATTTCCTCAACTGAAGCTCCCTTTTCTGTGATAACTCCAGCTGTGTCAAGTTGACACAAAACTAGCTAGTACATCATCCTAGGCACATCCTCTCTCACTGAACCCAGACAAAGCAGTCCAGTTACGGGAACAGATTCAGGTATAGCACCTACTCCATGAAGACCAAGCTGCACATCTGCTACATATACGTGGAGCTCAAGCATGTCCAACCCATGCTTGCTTACACTTTGCTTGCTGGTTCAGTCTCTGGGAACCCCATGGGTGCACGTTAGTTGATTCTACTGGTCTTCCTCTTGAGTCCCTATCCTCTTCCAGTCCTTCAATCCCCAACTCTTCCACAAGACTCACAAATTCTATCTAATGCTCAGCTGTGGGTCTCTGCATATTTTTAGGTCAGCTGTTGAGTGGAGCCTCTCAGAAGATAGTTAAGCTAGATTACTGTCTCCTAGCATAACAGAGTATCATTAATAGTGTCATGGGTTAGTTCTTGCCCATGGCCATGGGTCTCAAATTGAGCCAGTAGTTGATTGGCCTTTCCCTCCTTGTGTCAAGATAAGAATTTATGAAAATAAATTGCATAGATTGAAAAAAAAGTTTGAGATTTTTGTATGAGCTTGGACTTGTTTCATTATAGTTTTCAGAAAGCTATACTCTCCTTTGTTTTCTCTGAAATGGAAATAGATTGTGTGAAGCTTATAAAGGAAATGAGAACACAAGGAGAAAAATTATCTAAGTTTTCAGGTAAAAACCAGTCAATATATGGATTGACCCCCTGAAATTCTGGTAATGAGGCTTTTATAATTTAAATTCTGTCTTCTAGTCAGAAAAAAAGATACCAGCAAATGTTCATAGCTGTGCTAATGAGTTTTTATCCCTGTGCTAGTAGAAAATATTCCTTATAAGGTATTTGTCATTAAGGAATATAGAATCAGCAAACAGCTATACTTCATATACAATGATATACAAGAGATATCAGTAAAAAATGATATTGTACCTTTATATT
The DNA here is from genome assembly GCF_978045245.1 of Mus caroli. NCBI lineage: Eukaryota > Metazoa > Chordata > Mammalia > Rodentia > Muridae > Mus > Mus caroli. The sequence continues at coordinate 88,749,542 of NW_028227267.1, read as the reverse complement.
AAATGCACTTATTAGAAAATTTAAAAATTACTAATGCCCAGAGAAATTCTGTGGGACAAAGATGGAAAAGCTCAACAAAAAATTCAACTCATTGACCTTGTGAGAAAGGACAACACACAGCCATTTCTACTTTTGTCCAACTTCACATCAACTACAATTCCAAAAGGTACCAGAATATTAAGTGACTTTAAAAGTAGCCAGGAAAGTTTATTGATAGTTAAGAACATGCCAGACGTGGTGGTGCATGCCTTTAATCCCAGCACTAGGGAGGCAGAGGCATTTCTGAGTTAGAGGCCAGCCTAGTCTACAAAGTGAGTTCTAGGACAGCAGGACTATACAGAGAAACCCTGCCTCAAAAAAAACAAAAAAAAACAAAAAAAAAAAAAAACAAAAAAAAAACAAACAAAAAAAAAACAAAACCAAAACAAAACAAACAAAAAAACAAAAAAACAACCCCCCCCAAAAAGAACACACTACTTTTCAGTATCTTTCATAGTGTTTTAATTTTGCTGATTGTTTTTTATATGCAATCACAGCACTTTGTTACTGTCTTATGTTACTCCACCAAAGCAAATATAGAAAAAAAAATGCATTCATCTGGACAAAAACTGTATTAACTCGGAATCATGATAATTAAGGTAGGTTTACCAACTTCATATCCACCAAAGGTCTCTAAAGCCTAACCATGTTCACAGGCTGAGAATCTTTTTCTTGGCTCCCTATTGCATACTTGGATATTCAACATCATTCTTTCATCAATACTAATTTGAAATTATACTATAACCAAGTTCATTACACAATAGAAATGTCTTTTCATTTTCCATAATTACTCCAGTCATGGAAGTTGAGCTTGAGTTTGTCCCTATGTTATAACCTTATTTGATTTGTCTAAGTCACACGTCATAAAAAAAGTAGTTCTTTTAACCAAAGAGCTAACAAGCTTGTCATCCCTTCCACAGTAAGCACCTGGGTAAGAATGCAAGTAGCTGATTATGGAGAATGTCACTGCCATTTCTTAAGCCCCACTGAGCCCAGTAATATGTATTGACCAAGAACAAATGTGTTTCCTCTCCGTGGCAGACACTTCCATCAGCTTTCTTTGCTTTTTATTGTTCCAATCTACAACAGACAGAATATATTGTGAATTGTGGTCCATCCAGCGTGGGAAGCTGACAGATCTCTCTAATTTTTAAGTGACATTAATGCTAATTATTATCTAAGTTACCTGTAATGATCACTTAACAGTTTTCCTTCAGCACTGTGACTTGGTAGCTTTTCCAATTAAGTCAGTCAGATCCTTACCTACCTAAACAGTCATCTTAGATAAAACAAAACACAGACCATATGAAACATGGCTTCACTTCATTATAAAATGAGCCAAAACTCATAATGGTTATCTGTTCAAATTAGTTTTTTCCTAATTATATTTCTATAATATGATGTTAATAAGATGTTAAAAAAGGAAAAACAAAAATAAACAAACCAAACACCAAGAAAAAACAGATTTCTTTAAAGCAAGATTTATTATCACAACGAATGAGGTAATGCAGAAACAGAAAGACAAATATGTTTGCTCTAATCTATAGATGATAGTTCTGAATTTTTAAATATATATTTCATTTAACGAACTATAGAAATGGCTAATCTAATAATGGACATTGGGGGTTGGAATCTGTTAAGGGAGGAATGAGTGGAGAAGAATTTTTCATCCAGCAACATGGCTGTCCTGGTAAAGGACCACATCCGAAGATCTAGGTCTATATGATCCAGCTGAAATACAGACATACCTCTAGTACATGCCTAGAATCCTAATAATTCCATCTGATTTAGGGGTGGAAAAAATAACCAAGAAGTAAAGGTTTGACAGCATGAGTCAGAAATAAGATAAGACCAACTCAGGCAAAAGAAGCTATTTGAAACAAGTGAAAGAAAGGCAGTACAGTTCAGTAGAAAATGGTCAGTTTGTAGAGTTCAGTTTTTGCTGAGCTCAATTTTGAGCAGTTGAGATCATGGAGATAGTTCAGAGGCAGTCCTTCCACGTACACCGATTTAGCAAAAAGCAAAGAGAAGTCAGTTTAAATCAGTCAGCCTGGAGAAAAGTTTGAGTTTGAAGAGCTGTGGTGAACAAGCCAAGTAGAGTTTAGAATGAGCTACAAAAGGTGAGTTTATTCAAAGGTAAATCTTCGAGGCAGAAACAGTCCAGTCCTTGGTTAGCAGACAGAGGCTAGAAACTGAAACCTCCCAGGTCCAAGCTTAAAGAAAATTGGATTATATGGAGGTTGGAAGTTTCCAGGCCCAGGCCTCAGGATCTTTAGATACAAAAGCTCTGGACTCAGCCCAAGCCATGTATTCATAAAACTTTGTTTTGACTCTCATCTTGTCACTTCCTCTGAGGAAATAAAGGTGGCATTTATACTTATATCTGGGGCACAAGGGACACAAACCCACAATCCTTCGATTAAGAGTCTCATGGATGATAAACAGAAATAATGAATATGAAATGATAAAGGATGGAGGTTCGAGGGAAAATTAGTAGAAGAATAGAAATTATAACATAAAAAGGGATAACTATACAGGCCTTCTAAAGAAGCGATATGGATGCTCTGCTACTCTAAACAATGTATAATACTCCAAATATTACATATAATATAAATAATATAATATAATGATATAATATTTAAATAATATATAATATATGTATATATATGAGAAATAATGAAATAATATAATATAATATAATGTAATATTATATAATATATTATATAATGATATAATCTAATATAATATAATATAATATAATATATAAAATAGTAATACTCTAAACACTACATATAATATAATATATATATATATTATAATTTAAGTAGGTACTCTACTATGGGCAAAAATTCCTCACTAAATACATTATACATATAAAGTATATATCAGAACATGTGTACATGTGCTTATTAATTATCAGTGAACATATACACATAAATTGTTCTTGTGTATACATATACATACATATACACATACATATGTGTATATGTATATATATGTGTGTATATATATATACAAGAACATATATATGTGTATATATATATATACAAGAACGATTGCCAGGTATACTTCTGGATGTCAGATATCAACTTTGGTGAGTTGGTTCTTTCACTGTCCTATGGATTGTCTTAAAGTCAATAGGCAACAGTATATAGGATAGATCCTTAGGTGGGACAGTCAACAGATGGTCTTTTCTTCAGTTTCTTCTCCAAATTTTGTCTCTGTGTCTCCTCCCATGGGTATCTTGATCCCCCTTCTAAGAAGGACAGAAGTATCCACTGTGGTCTTCCCTCTTTTTGAGCTTCATGTGTTCTATGAATTGTATCTTGGGTATTCTGAACTTGTGGGCTAATATCCCCTTATCAGTGAGTGTATATACCATGCATGTTCTTTTGTGATTGGGCTACTCACTCAGGATGATATTTTCTAGTTCCATCCATTTGCCTAAAAACTTCATGAATTCATAATTTTTAATAACTGAGTAGTACTCCATTGTGTAAGTGTACCACATTCTCTGTATCCATTCCTCTGTTGAGGGGCATCTGGGTTCTTTCCAATTTCTGGCTATGATAAATAAAGCTGCTTTGAACATAGTAGGATCCATCCCATATACAGTTACTGCCGCAGACCCTCTGGGCCCCTTTGTCTGCGTGGAACGGTTCTCTAGTTGCATGTGGGCAAAGTGTCGGATGAATGACAAACAGATGCACACAGGAGAGGTCGTGTGGAATCTGAATGTAATGTCAAATCGAGCATCAGACTTTTTATGCAGAAGACAATAAGGAAGTTGGGTGATGCACCAGCAAGGTACAAAGAGGTTACTGGATTCTTACATAAAACAGAGGAATGCAAACACAGAAGGTCTAACAGGAACCACCTGGGATAACAACTGGGCTCAACAAGGGCTCCACCCAAGATTCACTTAATCTTGGAAGCCAGGGTCAAGGGCTTCCTGCCCTTGCCATAGTTCCAATTTTAGTCCATTGTATAGTCCACCTTCCCCTTAGGCCATTGTAAATACTTGTGTATGGGTGTAACTCAGCTATAGTCTTAGAAGCCAGGTGTGAGGTCTTTACTCTCCTAGGGCAAGGGCTTTCACACCCAAGTCATGTTTCTAACTAGGGAGTTCTGTTCTAGCTAACCATCTCATGAATAATGCAATCCTAAACCACAGCCCAATCTAATTCCTAAACCATTGTAAATTCCTGTATATGGAAGCGACTTGGCTTTTATTGATAGTGTAATACCAGAGGCTATTCTGAATGTCAATGTCTAGCTCAAGGATGTTCTAGGACTTTTGGAACACTGGGGGAAGGCTTTAGCTATGTCAGAATTCAATCTTAAAAGGCACTTATAATAAAGAGAGCACGTGGATCCATCCACTAGACTAACGTGGGAATGGAAAATTTATGTATGGGTTAGAGAGAACGCCAGACTCCAGGAGGAGAGCTTCCTTGAAACTCTTTGCCTCATGAGTGACTAGCTTCCAAGCCTCTCTGCTTGTCAAGCTGACTTGACCAGAGTGTGTGGCAAGTTACCAAACCCAAGGCTCCCAATGGCCTTGGAGTGTACTGATTTTTCTTCACCCAGAAGCCACTAATTGCAATAAGATTCCCAGCTAAAGTTGGGATTTCTTGACCACTTCTATTCTCCATGGTATTTGTCTGGATTGAGCTTACAGTCATTCACATGGTATCACAACAGTTAGGAGTGAGACTGTCTTGTTTTCTCCCATCAAATTCGGCGCTGGTTAGATTTAATGAAGAGGTTACTGGAGGAGAAAAGTTGTAAATTTAAAAGACATTCATTTTTGAAGAAAGAATAGCAGTGGGCATGCAAGTTCCTAGCAGTTAAATAATAAAGAAAAAAGAGAATTGACCAGTGGTTGATGCTAGTCTTTTAAAGAGGGAATAGAAGGCAAGCTTAGTCTATGAATAAACAAACATTGTATATAAAGCTCTACCACCTGAGAAGCAAATGTGCTATTTCCAGATAAAGAATTCCAACTGCCACCATCTAGGTTCAACTGCAAATGGATCAGTGAGTTCAACATAAGGTCAATAACTCTAATTCTTCTTGTTCAGACATGGATGCTATGTCTGAATCTGTAGATATGTGTTTGAGTTGGAGTTCTCCTTGATGACAGGAAACCCATATGGAGCATGAATAACTCATATGGAGTAACATTATTGCTACTGTTGCACCAGTGAATGTTCCCTCATAGGCCAGTTTTAACTGTAGCTTGCAAGTTTCACAGCTGGATAAGACTGATAATTCTTTTCTTCCTTGGAAATTGTTTATCACTTTTCAGTACTATCAAAAACAGCAGATGAAGCTGCCAAGTCTGCACCATCATGATTTCTCAATAGACAGTGATTCAGACATAAAATACATGATATATTCAGCAATAATTTCTTACTTTCAAGTACTGAATGGTAACCAAGAAGGGTTACCATAGTCTGTGATATTTGTGGGTCTATGAGAGCCATTGACCACCAAAACTGATAACAATAAATGGTGCTGAGCACCTCATGTGATAATCTAAGGTTTCTAGGAGATGCATCGTATTCCTACTATCTGGTAATGGAATTGAACATTTATTTATATTTAAATAGTTTAGGAAGCTTCTATAGTAATAAACTTCCACTTGGCTTTTTCAGGAGGCATTAATGTTAGTTATCCCTCCTCGAATGCCCTTTCTAAACATTGCTCAACCCCTCCCCCAACTATAAATCATTCTTTTCCACTATTTCTCATTTCTTCTCACCACAGTGAGTTGTATGGTTCCTCTCTTGAAAGTGTCCCTCTCCAGAAGACACTGTATGAGTTTCCTGACATCAAAGAGAACTCCAATTCAAACACATATCTACAGATTCAAACATAGCATCCATGTCTGAACAAGAAGAATTAGAGTATTTGACCCCATGTTGAACTCACTGATCCATTTGCAGTTGAACCTAGATGGTGACAGTTGGAATTATCTGGAAATCCCACATTTGCTTCTCAGGTGGTGGAGCTCTATATACAATGTTTGTTTATTCAAAGACTAAGCTTGCCATCTATTCCCTCTTTAAAAGACTAGCATCAACCACTGGTCAATTCTTTTTTTTTTTTTTCTTTATTATTTAACTGCTGGGAACTTGTAATCCCTCTGTTATTCTTTCTCTAAAACAGAATATCTTTTAAATTTAAAATTTTATTCTCCAGCAACCTCTTCATTAAATCTAACCAGTGCCGAATTTGATATGACAAGACATGTATTTTTTTTCTTTATTGGAAAGGCTTTATCAACAATTGACAATTCTTTCTGCAAGTTTTTTGATTGTAAGGTAACACATTGGATCATTTTTTTTAAACAGTGCCTATTTCTCTCGTCTTAATTTATGATTTGGTTTTTCAAATATATACCAGCATTTTATACTTGATTAACTATTACTTAAACAGCTTTGATACTTACAAATGACAGCCAAGAATTTTGAGGTCCCTCTTGATTTAGAGATAAAAGAAAAATGAAAGAATAGACTGAAGGTAAATCCTTTTGTAGTCTTGATGTCTAGGAAGTCCAGCCATGGTTACTTGCTATTTCTCAGCCATTAGAAATTATTTTACTTTCCTTCACCATATATACATAATCTAAGTAATATACCCTTTAAGATAGTTTTTAACAAAGAAATAGAAACATTATTTTTAGTGCAAAAAAAGGTAGAAAAAAAGAAATTAGGGAAGAATAGTTCTTCATTAAATAGAAACATTATTTTTAGTGCAAAAAAGGTAGAAAAAAAGAAATTAGGGAAGAATAGTTCTTCATTAAATGTCCTTAAAACTTTTTATTGCAAACACTGAAAAGCTACTATTTCTCTAAAGTTTTATGGATTCTTGGAGAATTTCAGATCACATACCCCAATCCTACTAATTTCCCCATTCCTTCTTATCTGCCCTTGCCCTTACAACTTAACTTCTCCCCAACAAAAAGAAAACAAACAAACAAACAATAATTCTTGCTATGGAAGCTGTAGTGTAGCATACATAGTATGTCACACATTTGCCAAAAATCAATATTTGCAAATGGTCATTGCAATGAGTTAAGTCTTTTTTGAGGTCTCTGGCTTCTGTTATACTATCAATGGGTCACACTGCCATCTCTCCTATGCCCAAACCACCAGGGTGAGCTCTACAACACTACACCTACTAGCTCACTCAAGGGGCAGAATCAGCTCTCTTGTCTTCATGCCTAGGAGGCCGATCACCTACACCTTCACTACCAGAGCCAGATGTATTGTGATGCACAGGAGAGGTGTGGGACCTGTTCTCGTGATTTATGAAGCCTATGAGGGATAGGAACAGCTTTCTCACTCTTATGATCTCAGAGTCATCTCTTCCAATTGCCACAGGCAGTGAGTGGCAAAGGGGAAGAATAGTATCTTTGTCCACATTACCCCATTCCAGATAAGTAATGGCATATGATTCCCCAAGTATGATAGCTAGCAAGGGGTAGGCAGAGCTCAGTAGAGTGCCTCCGGCAGCAGTTTAAATGAAGGACATCTGAATGTCCTTTGGTGGTAACACCACCAAACATAGACCTGGACTGTGAGATGACCAAGGGCTTCTCAATTAAAAATAATTTGAAAGACATCAATGATAAATGATGACTTTCATAAATTGAGCAATACCTCACCAATACTCAGTGCTTAGAGGTTTAATCTAATATTTTATGTTTCAGTGTGATACATTTTATGGTGTTGTGATACTAATGAATCTTTTAATAAATTTAAAACCTGTTTGTTTATTAATTTCCATCAAGTATTAATTTAGGACAAAAATCATTGCATTTTCTTATTTGTGTTAGTGACTCCTTTCATTGAAAGCAATATTTTTCAGAGGAAATAATAATAGTGTTTTTCAAGACAATATGGATTAATATTGATATACCTTTAATCATGATTTTTTAAGCTTAATTTAGTTTAAAATTATAATACCAGGAATACAAAGTGAATTACTGAATAAAGTAGTTAATATTATCTCCAGAGAACTATTTTTTAAAGATCACATTATTTATTAATAATTATATCCTAGTTATTATTTGCTACATTGTTTAAATGCCAGTTTAAAATTGACTGAATAAATGTGTACACGTGTGTCTGAATTTTAAAATGCCTTTCTAACTTTTTTTTAAGATATGTAATTTTACCTGCCAATACACTTTGATCTTTTATTTGAAATCAACACCGCAAGACATGGTGATAAAGATTTATGTAATATATTTTCATAATGATAAGTCTCTATGAATAATGATATTCCTAATTCATAGGAGCATTCCAATCAATGATATAATAGAATGCAATTATAATTAGCTTTCCCATTAACCATTGTATCTTTGGTCCCTTGATATCATTTCATATGTGCTCTCTTTTTTCATCAAGAATCTCTGACAGAAATATATTGGTATATGTCCTTTTACTTACAAAGAATGATGTAGAGCTTAAATTGATTAATTTCAAGTAAGATCAGAAGAAAAATGCATTAAATACTTTTATAAGTGGTGAATTTAAACTTGGAGGGATGGGTAAAGAGTTTTCTCTAGTTAATTCACTCTGATTTAACTATGACCTTCACTTACTGAATAGAAATTACTATAGATAATGCAAATCTTATACATAGGAAGCACTGTAGATACAAAGTATAAAAAGCCTTAGCAAACTCTCTGACACTGCACATCTCTTAATGAAATTGTACTGGAGCAAGACCATGAAAGTGCAAGAGAGAGCAAAAGAGAAAAGATGATCACAAAGAAAAGAAAGTGGAATTATTGCATTTTTAACTTACTCAGTTTTTTCTTTCTTATTCTTATTATAAATAAAATGGCAATTTTCTAGCTCCCTAATTATACACGATAATTATTTGAGATAAAGCTTCAAATGTGTTCAGAACAGGGTTCCCTCAGTCTTCTGCTGAAAGGGGACCAAGAAAAGACATGTTTCTTTAGTGTGGTAAAATATGAGTAATTAAATAATTATCCATTAAAGTTCTGAGAATAGAATAATTAATTTATAAACAGGTACTTGGATGCTGAGAATGCAGAATAATATCCAAAATGAGCTCAAAACAAAAATGAAATGTAGCCCATTATAATGTTCAGAAATGTTATGCATTGAATTAGTCTGAGAAGAATCACAGCACAGTGAATGAGTCATGAATTCTAAAATTAATGTGCTGCATGCTGTCAAATTCCATATAAATAGGCTCATGCAGCATGAACCCTTTGTTAATTGGAGTTTTTACTCAACTTACTGACTTTGAGAATAATGAAGAATTTTTGGGTAAACAGTACCATCAGCTTTTTTCTCTAGTATTGTTACATGAACATTAATTTTTTTTGGCACTGACAAAATGGAGATTATTTTCTATTTTATTAAGACAGAGAGAGGCTTGCATGGGTAGGGAGAGGAAGCCAAGACAGGCTCCCTTATATGGTAGCTTGTCATTTCCAGTAGACCCTGAGAAGGGAAATGGTGGAAAAACAATGGGGTGGATGTCTAGACAAGACCAATATGGGTGAGTAACACTCAGAAAATAACCAAGTCAGAATCTGTTTAACACACTTCCAGCTTTAGAATTCTCATATTCTAAATGCAGAAAGTTGTTACTGTTCTTTGAGGCTTAGTGTTCTGTCTTTTCTGACCATACCTGCTACAATATATATTTATAAATATAATTTCTTTTTGGTTTGCAAGTGGTCGTCAATCTCTTGGGAATGGACACCTTACAAAATATAGCAAAATATCAAAGATAATTTATAATTACCTTCCTGTAATCAAAAAGCTTTGCAAGGTGCATCACTGTACACTCCTTCTAGAAATGCCTTAGGATTAAGGATCTTTATTGACATTGCAACAATAAGTCATTTTCCTACTAGACTTTTTAATAGGTTTTATAGCTGACCTTGAATTGTGTTTTTCATATAACCTTAAAAGCAATATTTGTACACTGTAGTCTATAGCACTCTAAATTTGTTCATGATGTTTCTGGGATTACAGAGGTCCTTGAGCTCAGAAATGATCACAAGGCAAGTCAGGAATGTTAAATATGGGCTGTTTCTTCAAAGGAAAATCTATAAAATCTGTGGGGTATTTTTTTTTTTTTTGACATCTGTGAACTGAGATAGTCAATAGCCTATGTAATCTCTGAGCTATTTATATGACCGAGACCACACCAGATCCTACCCTATATCCTTATGATAACACATGTAGCCTAGCTATAGAACTCATCTTTATGGAAGAAGTTATATGTGTTTTTAAAAGAGTTTCAAAGTAATTATTCTTATAGTTGACATGGGATTGTGTTACATCAGAAAACTTTTCCCAAATTGTACTGTACTTAAATATACCTAGAATAAACTGCCTGGTGTCAGACTCTAGAAATTTGAATAAATACTAGCTGCTGAGTCACATTAAACTGATTTCCTTCCTGTGTCATTTGGGTCATCACTTGGCCAACCGTGACTTGCAGATTGCTGCATTTATCTGCCTTGTGTTTGAACATGTAATTTTCAGTGTGTCCAGTACATGCATTCACGTCACCATAAATGGTTTATTAAGCTTTAGTACTAATTTTTCTGTCCTCTATGGTTACTAAGTAACAACAGTTGCCCTATCTACTTTTTGGTTTTGAAAAAAGGGAATGAAAGTTAGGTGATTTCTATCACAATTGTTTCTTATAGTATTATTAAATTTCAGACTGAATGTTATTGTATTACTCTTTACCAAGTATAATTATTATATAATATTATTTATTTTGAAATTTTAGGGGGAGTCATTTCTTTAATTTGGTTATTATTAATATCAAATCAATCTAATATTTAACTATTCTTGTATGTCTTGAATAACATGGTATCAAAGAACTCTTCTATCAATACTGTTTACTATTGTTATACTGAAGATTCCACAGTTCTTTTAAACAGACACAGAATACTTGTATATATTTTTTTAATTAAAATGTAATTTATTGGTTCCTGTGTAAGTAGTAGTTAGCAACATCCCCCATCTTACTGATTTATGTTTTGTGGATCTTTCAAAACCATTTGAGTGTATGCTACCTAAGTACTAGGTGCAGTAAGAGTGGAGGGACTTTTGACATTTGTATTCCCTAATGCTTCTCCTTAGTGAAAATTTATATCCTTATATATTTTTATTCTTTATGATAATTGATGACTCTCCTTTTCCACACTTCTTAATTCGCAGCCTCTGGCCACCCATTCACTACTCTGCTTTGATGGCATAGACTTTTCATGGATCCCACATGTATGATGTATGTAATTTAATAGCATTCTTTCTGTGCATATCACGTTTCACTAAATAAAAGAGTTTTTTAGACCCAGTCATGTTGTGACACATTACATAATTTTTAACAAATGGAGATATGGCTAAGCATTTAGGGACAATAGACATTATTTCAGAAGAGTAAAGCTCAATTTCTAGCACCTATGTGACAACTCACAACTACCTGTAATTCCAGCTACCAGAAATCTAATACTATTTTCTGGCCTGTATAAGCATCAGGAAGGCACAATTCACATAGATATGTAGGCAAAACACACATATGAATAAAATAATACATTTTTTAAATGACAGAATTTTTAGAGTGTATAAAATATTTCATTAAATGTATTCACATATACAACCATATATGCATTTTATACAAATATGCACAAGTAGACATATTATTGGATTACTTTTACTGTAAACTTGACATCTTGGAGAAGGGAACAACAATTGGGGAATTGCCTTGATCAGTCTGAATTCTGGGCATATGTTTGAAACATCTCCTTAACTGTTAATTGCTGGACATGTGAACATCCATGTCTATCCAACTGTGTGAGGTACCATAATTAGGAAATGTGAGCCAAGGTTTTCTAAAAAAAAAAAAAAAAAAAAAATTAGATGAGAAATAATTCTTTTGCTTCCAATTTCTTGTTTGAGATTCTGCAATAGTTTCTCTCAGCAATGAATTATGACCTGGGATTGGTAAAATCAAATAAAACCATAATTCACACATGCACACACAAATCTCACAAACACACACACATATACACACACACTGAGTAACAGACAAATGAATGGCACTGTAAATTTCACTGAGAACTCATAGCTGGAGATCTCAAAAGACCTCAATGGCAATCCCATTACTCTTATTGTACTAAATGGTAATGAGATCAAATTGCCCTAAAAATTTCTATGTCTCTACAAATAAATTAAGACAGCTCTCGGTCTCATCAAAGATATTTCTTTTTGAAATATACAGTGGTTAATGTGGAAACTCACAGCTCTTCAAAGTGTATATAGTAACTGTCAGTGGAATGCTCAGACAAAATGGGTTGTCTATAGTACAAAGTCACCTCCCTATGACTCAGGAAGACTCATGAATGAGGGAGCTAGAAGATTGTAAATGTCAAAATTTGGGGAAGACCAACACAGGCAGTGCCCTTTGGACATGACAGTAAACTCATAGGAGCTTTGATTACAGGCGTAAGACCTGGATAAGATCAAACCAGTCTACATCTACCAGGAAGCAAAGTAGTGTTCACTAAGCTCTAGCCTTAAACAAGGAACTGTGGACTATTTAGGGATTCTCTGAAACAGGGAGTCAGTTTTCTTTAAGGGTATGGCCTTTGGTGGGTCCTTCATGCACCAATGGAAAGTCTTAAAAATAGAAGTATATATGCAGCACAAATTGTAGTTCATGGGTCATAGATAAATAAATCAATAAAGGACAGGAAGTTGAGCGGTTAGGGAAGTTGGAGTGTAATAATTACTTCATTCCTCTGATTTAAATGTCATCTAGGAGGCTTACTGGCTCCATTGGATAACCTAGAAATAACCCTAGAAGCTTCTAAACTCCATGAAATCTTACATGGTCCTAGAATATTTTCAGCCTGTGAGAAAGAATTACTGCTCAATATGCTCATACAGTCCTAGTTCTTTCTGAGCTCTGGTTGACTGATTCAACTCAGCTGTTCTGGTTCAAATTCCTTTCCAAGCTGACTGAATTCAAGCTAATTTCTCTTGACTTTTCAGGAGTTGCTCTGCTTGGCCTCAAACTAACTCTTGGACTCTGTTCTAATCTTTCATTCTCTGGCTTGTTCTGTCTTTGTCTGTGTCTAGCTTTTTCTCTCTGCAACCTGTCTCTGTACAACTGTCCCAGTAAAGCTGAATCTTCTGTTTGTTTTTGTTGTTGTTGTTTTCCTTTTCTATCAACACTGCTCTCTTAAGTTGTTTCCATTTCCTCTCTTTTCTCTTGAGAGTTGGGCATAACTTATTCTTTGATTATTCACTTTCTCTGTCACTCAATTAGACATCATTATCACATATGGGTGCTTCCTTCTTCAAACTAACTTTACCTTCATTGTTTGGGATTGAAGGTGTGTATCAGGAACACATCTGCATTGCAGACAGAGGGACTAAATGTATGTGCTAAGATTCAACAATAACTGGAAATAGTTTTTCTTTTTCAATACATAACAGAAGCACTAGGTTCAGAGTATGATCAAATATCTTGCAATTTTGGGGAGAATCTAGGAGGGAAGACAATAGAATGGGAAGACAATAGGTGAACATGATCAAAATATAAAAAATGAAATTACCTAAGCAATGATAGTGGAAAAATCATGAGGATTACTAAGTATATATCTGAGATATCCAAGTGATATACTGCTTGCCTAGACTGAAATAAGACCTGAAGTACCCGTAGTCTAATAGATATACACACAAGAAAACGTGATAAAAACTTGAGAATAATTGAGAACTTTCTGAGAAAGTACTTAAAATCACTTTTAAAACCGTAACCAACTTTCTTCTCAATTGTTCTTACACTCAACGTTGTTCCTGTGTCAAAGTCAATGTCTCCACACATTTTTTTTGTCCCTTACTTTGTTATTGAAATCCAACAGAGTAGCTGAACATGCCAATCTATAAAACCTAAATTCAATCAAAGCTTAAGTAAAATGTCTTTTTTTGTCCCACCTGGAAAAGGGAATTTAAAGCATTTGCCACTTTTAAGTCTTTGTTTCTGTGGGTTTGCTTCCAATTTAAAAGGCACCGCATCTACAGAAGTTGATGGACGTGTTACTCTTAAGAAGTGCAATTAAGCCATGTTAGAGGGGACGTCACACCAGAGATCATGGGAATTAAACATTTATTACACTGGATCAAAACAGTTCCTGCTTCATGCTGATGATCCTCCATTTATACAATTACCCACTGCTTAGATTGCTTGGGCCTCAAACATAGAAACCATTAATAGCGCAAAAATAAGTATGAAATGAGTATGAGATGCAGTTTCTAATGAAAAATGTATTAGCCCATGCTAATGCAAGCAAATAGAAGTTAAAAAGATCAGGGTAAGCACAATCAGCTGCAATGGAGCATAATCATTCTTGATGCTCCAAGCAGGAGGAAAATCAATGTTTCCAAAGGCCTGGATAATTTAGCAAAGCCTGTGAACTGTGATAAAGTTCTTTGTTCACAACAGAACAACCTTTTTCTGTTTTCAACAACACATCTTAATCAGAAGATGAATAAAATAGTATGTATATGCTAATTGAATAATTTGATTTATGCATCTGTTACACAATATGCTAGGTGCTGAATATTAAACCAAAGCTATATGTATGCATATATATTCACACACACACAGACACACACACACCTTTGCCTATGATTTCAGCTTGTGATCAAATAGTGGAGACAAAGAAAGTGAAATACCAAGGAACATTTAAAAATTATTTGTAGACATAGGCACAAAGTCCTTTAGATTGTGAATTGGACATTGAAATGTTAATGAATAAAGCATTCAAGTAAGAGATTGTATTAGGGTAAATGATAATTCTCTCTGAGTGCACTGACCACTGAATCCCCATGTCTTACCCTACAGGCTTCTACTCGAATTATACCAGTCTGATAAACTGACAAGGCCATGCTGGGAGTGCTGGAACACATCTTTAATGCCAGCACTCAGAAAGTAGAGGCAAGTAGATCTTTAGGTGTTCAAGCCTAGCCTTATCTATACATTTACTTCCTGGCCAATCAAAGACACATAATGAAAGCCTGGCCAGGTAACCTAATCAGGCCTGAGTTACCTACGGAAAGTGGTGGGATCCAGGTTCAGCAAGAAACCTTGCTGGAGTATGTTAGGTTAAAAGCCATTGAGGATAATACGCAATATCAATTTCAGGCCTTCATCTGTCTGCATACTCAAACATATTTACATATATCCATTCATACACACATGTGAACATCATATATTTGTCATATATATGTACATATATATATATATATATATATATATATATATATACACACACACACATGTCTGTATACCCACACATACATACACACACACACACACACACACACACACATATATATATATATGCACAAGTAAAATCTAACATTTTAATTATAGGTTGAGTCAGTGATATATGATTGAGAGTATGTACCTCCAAAAGTATGTTGGGTATATCCAGTGTTTCTATTATCTGCCATAATCTTCTGAGATTTTAGACAACTAAGAGTTCTTTATTCCCCTTTTTTATTACAATTCTTCAGTTTAAAAACATGTTCAAGAAATGCCATTTAATATTAAATTATTTCCCCTTATTTTTGGATATTGTTTTCTGGGGATTTTTGTTGGAAGGATAGCTTTGTTTCATTAACACCAAAGAATGCCAAAAGAATTTAGTCATTAAAAAAAAAATTCCCTGCAATTTAAGATGATTAATATGTTGTTTTAAGGGCTGGAGAGATGGCTTAGTGGTTAAGAGCACTGGCTGCTCTTCCAGAGGTCCTGAGTTCAATTCCCAGCAACCACATGGTGGCTCATAACCATCTGTAATAGGATCAAATGCCCTCTTCTGGCATCTCTGAAAACAGCTACAGTGTACTTACATATATTAAATAAGTTAATAAACAAGTATTTTTTAAAAATATGTATTTTAATTTCCATTTTAGTTTCACTTGCTTTAAAGTCTCAGTTTAAAATTATTGACCAGGTTTTCTAGTAAGTTGGAATGACTACAACAAATACCTTTTAGATTGAATCTTCCAAATAGCAGTTTATTATTTCTCATTTTTCTACAGACTGCAGAGTGAAAGATGACTGGGTATCTGACGAGACTCCATCCTCATTGTTTCTAGACAGCAGCCTTCATGCTGTGTCATCACAAAAGCTTCAAACATATCTTTATGTATCTTTGATAAAGATACTGATATCATCCATTAGAAATTAAGTCTGTTTCTAAAGCTTAATATTCTATCAAAGGCCTAATATGCCCACACTTGAGATTAGGATTTCTGTATGAATCTGAGAAGGACAAGCTTATTCCTTGATATCACTAGAAAAACACAAAATTATTACCAACAAGATTATTTAAAACATGGAAATTTTTATTACAATACATCTTGGTCATCAAAACCACACACACCATAAATACTCAAATGGGAAACAGAAAAAGTGGAGTTTTAATTAAATGTATAAGAATGAGGTCAATACAGAAGAAGATGGAAGGATGAAGAAGGAAAGAAAAATAAAGCCTTGACTCAATGATAAAAATCTTATGGTTTTATTATACTTGCCAAAAATTATATATAATACATCCAAGTATATATGTGTACACATACACATACACACATGCGCACACACACACATGCCCACAGTCATAGATAGTTTTCATAATTGTTAGTATTGTTCACAGTTTATTATTGAAAGAGAAGGAAACTTTTATTGGACTAAAGGGGAGGTTATAGAAAGAATCTCTGTGTACTATATGGAAGCAGTACCACCCTAGCAATCCCCTACACTGGGGCATCAAGCCTTCACAGGACCAAGGGCCTCTTCTCCCATTGATGCCAGATAAGGGCGGAGCTTCCAGCAACTCAAGTGTAGACATGGAGGGACTCATGGCTCCAGCTACATAAGTAGCAAAGATTCATCTTTAATCCTGAGGAAGACAGTGAGATGGACCTGAGGACACAGAACTGAATATGTGGTAGGACATAGAAAAATAAACAAACAAACAAACAAATAAATAAATAAATAAACAGGATAATTGAGTTCTGAACTATCTGGAATAAGCCAAAGTTTTGGCCTAGGCAATTATTTCTAAATAACTAAGTCTCAGAGTCACTGTTTTGGAAACTTGGACTAGGGTGGTGAAGCGCTCTGTTGCATACTCACATGTTGGTTGTAACTAACAGCTGACTGAAGGCTTACTCAACAGGAAACCATGCCTGGTACCTCAAAAATTCCCAGTTACTGGAGCTTCTATACTCTTGGATCTTAGACAAGATTCTACCACTGTCACTTTGTTACACTAGCATAGTTCCTTGCTGAATTCTAAATCTGATTCTTATACCCATAGATAAGTGTAGTTACACTTCTCTATCAAGTCTCTCTTTACAGCAAAAGGAGACCATCCAAGGTGGGTTTAGTGAATACATCTACATCACAGTCCTTAGCCTCTTAAACATATAGTTTAAGGAGCATTGTGGAAGAGATGGACAGAGAGACATAAGAACAAGAATGCCAGCAAGTCCAGTGTGGAAGGTCTTACCCAGAAATAGTAGAGTGAACCAGGAAAACAAACAAATAAACAAACAAACACCCCAGGAATTAAAGTAGACTTGCTAATGTGAAAAGGGGAAATTTCAAAGGGTTCTTCAACTCATAGACAAAGAATTATAGACAACTGCAGGGAGAGGGATAGTAACCTCTCACAGAGATGAGGTTCCTTATTCAGTCTAAAGTGGTAACCCATGTTGTCATATATACCCAGACAACAAAAACAGTCCCATTGGGTTGTGTTCATATATTTGCTCATAATACTGAAGGAAAGAGAAAATATCAATTTGAGTGTTAGGTGTCCAAGATAGATATTGGAAGGAAGGTAACTGGGAGGGTCTAGATGGGGAAAAACAAACAATTAAAGTAGGTAATTCTGTTTAATTTTTAAAGTATTTCAAAAAGATTTCAGCAACATGAAATGATTTGACCTTATGCTTTTGGGGGTGCTGCTAGGACCCTGTCAAGAATAATCTCAGATTTAGTTTTATTGAATATCTGTGTGGAAGTAAGTTTCCTTACCCTGGAACAAATACCTGAAGGGAAAACACAATTAAAAAGAAAATACAAATTTAGATCTGTTGTTTACTCCTTATCAACTAGAGAGAACATATTGTTGGTCTAGAAACATAGCTAACTATTCAGTAAGAGTGAAATATGTGTGTGTGTGTGTATATATATATATATATATATATATATATATATATATATATATATATATATATATAACAATCATATGCAATAATAGTAAAAATATGCCAAAGGCCAAGGGCACCCTTATTCATTGAATTGCCAGCCAAATTAGAAGTTTAAAAATAATTAAGAATGCAGTAGGGTCTTAGGCTGCAGCGTATCAAAAGTTGATTGGCAGCCTGTGCTACAGAGGCCAGTTTTAACTCTGAGGATATTTACTGAGGTTATAAAAGCCAGGCAGCACAGATGAGAACATTTAAAATCCTGTTCAGTTTGCCATAATCATGACATTATAGAGGAGTATGATTTAACTTACTATGTTACCTTGAGATTGAGCTTACAAAGAATAAGAGCTCTCCATATATCCCAGTATATATATTTTGAGTATTTTCTTTGTAATAATAATAATAATAATAATAATAATAATAGTAGTAGTAGTAGTAGTAGAAGTAGTAGTAGTAATAGTAGTAAATTAACAACAACAACAACAACAACAACAACAAAAAGCTCAAAACATTAAAGAAGGGATATATGGAAGGATTTGGAAGTAGTAAAGGAAGGAACAGAGATTATGTATTTATATAACAGTATTAGAAATAAAATTCAAAAGGAAGCTTTCTTTGATCTTAGATTGAGCGTCTTCTCTGTGATGCATCCTTGTAATTAATTTTGATCTTGGAATGGCAGTTTTATACACATATAGGGAAGGTGCTAATCATACTGTGGTCATGAAAAGTCAAAAGCAAAGAATGGAAAAGTATAGCAAGGCAGGAGTCCAGGGATGCTTCCCAGACATACTCCCCAGCAAATGGAAATAAAAGTTATTACTTTTTGTTGCCAGGAAGGAGAAGAAATGATGATAGGAGAAGTTATGGACTAAGTGATACATGGTAGTTATATGAGCTAAGTGATGGATGACAGTAATTGCCTTCCTCCAGCATATGTGCCAGAACCTACAACTTTAACACCTTTTAAAATAACACCACAAATTGGAGATCCATAGTGAACACATGAGCTTAGGAGAATATTCATAATCCATACCACTGGCCTGCTAGGCATATATAAATTTCATATATTGATTCATGAAGATCCAATCATATAGACTAAAAGCAAAGAAATTTAAATTCTTTTTCACAAAAGATCTGTTATCATCCATGCAGCCTTATGTAATCAAGGTGAAGCCACAAAATCACTACCAAAAATTGGGGGAAAAATCAATAAAATGAAACTAACATTCCTGAATTCCTGCATAAGTTAATTTAGATATGCAATTATTTTTGCATCTACACTACATTAACTAGCATCAGAGAAACAAAAATTCATATCAATACCTGTTTTTCAAAATAGATTTAGTAAGCAAGGAATTTAAACTAAACTATTTAAACTATTTAAATTTAAACTACGTTGGAGGGAAGCAGATGTTTGAGTTAAGGAGGCATCTGGGGGATTGATGTACCGATCAAAAACACACTCACAGTAGAGGCTACTCCTAGAGCTTGCAGCTCTCTGAGAGGAAGGGAAAACCAGTGTGCTAAGCATTCTGTGTGTGTGCCTACTGGGAGCATAACTGGAGAGTGAAGACAAAATTATCATAATCACCCAGAGTTAATTATCTCCTTCAGTAAACAGGAATTTAGCAGAAAGGAAGTTAAATGAGAAAATACTCTCAAGGAGTATGAGGGCCAGGGAAATGAGGCACCCCAGGAACGCACTTGAAGTCTTCCCCGCAGCTGGACACTGACAATATCAGGGATACAAAATAGAGAATGGTAGAGTTGGGGGCAGAAAAGAAGAAGGGAGAAACACACATTCATATGCGCGTGCGCATACATACACACACACACACACACACACACAGAGAGAGAGAGAGAGAGAGAGAGAGAGAGAGAGAGAGAGAGAGAGAGAGAGAGGTTGGGAGGAGTGTAGTATATATCTGCACAGTCGCAATTAAGAAGTATTTCTTTTGTGTTGTTGTTGTTCTTTGTTTTTTTTTTTAATTATTTTTTTTATTACGTATTTTCCTCAATCACATTTCCAATGCTATCCCAAAAGTCCCCCACACCCTCCCCCCCACTTCCCTACCCACCCATTCCCACTTTTTGGCCCTGGCTTTCCCCTGTACTGGGACATATAAAGTTTGCGTGTCCAATGGGCCTCTCTTTCCAGTGATGGCCGACTAGGACATCTTTTGATACATATTGATGCTCAAAAAGGAACAAATTTACAAAGCTAGCCACATAGCCATTGTGTTGCATGTAAGGACAAGAGTCACTTTCTATTATGGCCCGAAAAGAGTGGATTGCTAGGTAGGGATTTAAGAAGGAAAAAATAGAGCAGGAGAAATAGCTCAGCCTTTACCGGCTAGGCTCACAGCCAAAAATATAAGAAGTAAATAGTAAATAATTAAATAAAAAGTAAATAAGTTTTAGACTAATTTTTCACCATTTTAATAAAAGCACTTTTAAATCAGTTTTACTTAGAAATTAAATTGAGCAAAATGCCTTGTTTCATATACTTTATGAAAACTTCACAGGAAATACCTATAATAAATGAAGAAGGATAGCTGTAAAATCTGTGAGGAAAATAAGTGTATCCAATAGATTCACTATTTTTAAAGATTACACAATTTTTTTATAATTTTGAATTTATACTTCTGCTTCTCTCTTATTCAGACCTTACTTAGAATAGCACACAGATTTTTTGGAAGCCTTGATTTCATTAGAACAGCTTTTTCTTATGATCATTTTTATAAATTAATACAAATTACATACTCACACATGAATAAACACCAAAAAAGAGCACACAGATGTTTGAGCTGAAGTACACATCTGCTGGCAAGTGTGGAAATTTTATGTGTGCTCAACTGCCTCTGCCCCTCACTTTTCCTTCTTTATTTATAACTAAAATGGTATTTAACTAATTAAAATAATTATAACCAGAAAACAAATCTTGCATTTCCTAAGCCCACATATGTTTGTTTGATGTTTGAGTTTACAAGGGAAAAATCTCTGACAAATGTAATTTTTGAATCACAAGTGAGATTTACCTATAAAATCATGTTTGTAATGATTAATTAATTATATACTATTAACATTATTAAGAGAATTGTGTTGAAACACAATATGTCATCAACTGACTAGATATTGTTGTTATTGAGAAGCAAGATAGCAATTAGACTCACTTTCTAATTACATATCTGCATATATTATATTGATATAAATAGCTGCATTGTTTTCTTGACACCACAAAGAATTAAAAAATAAATAAATAAAAACAGCCATGATTTATTGCCAACAGTGGCGACCTGTGAAAAATCAGTTAAGTGAAACAGAATTAACAATCTCCAAATACTAGTGTACACATTGAAATGGCTTATAGTAATATAAAGGATTAAGTGACACTTAAAAATATTATGCAGCTGGCTTTTTATATTTATGTATTGTCTGCTTCAAAGTCTATCAAGAATACATTTAAGAACATCAAATAGATGGGAAAGAGCCATAGATCAGCTTTTATGATGGTTTCTTGGTCTTCCAGAGGACTGAATTTTTGATGCAGGAATTCTTGCCCAGCAGCTCATATCTGCCTGGAACTCCTACTTTAGTGCCTCTAACCCTTTCTGCTTGCCTGTATGAGCAGGAGCATGTAAGTGGTATACATTTACACCAATAAAGATTACACATAAAAGTATAACATAAATCTTTGTACCACTATTTCTTTTTCTATTCTTTGGTTGAGGGACATGCAGGTTGTTTCCAGTTTCTGACTATTATGACTGAAACCCTAATGAGAATAGCTGAGCAAGTGTCCTTGTTATTGGGTGGACAATCCCTTTGGTATATACACAGCTGGATCTTGAGGTAGATGAATTCTCAACTTTCTGAGGAATCTCAATATTGATTAACATAGTGATTGTACTAGTTTGCACCCCTAACAGCAATGCAGACATGTTCCATTGCTCCCCATCCTTGTCTGCATGAACTGCCCTTGTGTTTTGGAACTTATCCTTTCTGACAGCTGTAAGATGGAATCTCAAAGTAGATTTGATTTACATTTTCCTGACAGTTAAGGGTGTTGAACATTTCCTTAAGGATTTTTTTTTTTTAGCCATTTGAGATTCTTCTATTGACAATTCTCTGTTTGTATCTGTACCCTCCTACTTTTTACACAATAAAGTACTTCTCGACTGTTAAAAAAAAATGACATCATGAAATATGCAAGCAAATGAATGGAACTAGAAAGATTATCCTGAGTGAGGTAACCCAGACCCAGAAAGACAAACTTGATATGTACTCACTGATAAGTGGACATTAGCTGTTAAGTAAAGAACAATCATTATAATATGCAAACACAAACAGGCTAACGGGAGAGGGGGGTGACACGTGCAGTTCTCTGGGAAGGAGAAATAAATTTTGGAGGTAGGAATGGAAACAGGAAGGATCAGGTACGGTTAGAAATGATGGAAAGAGAAAGTATTTCGAGAAACCTCTGGAATTGTAGGGCAGTTGGAGGTTGAGGTAAAAACCTAGTGCCATGGAACCTCCTGGGAGTCTGGGACTGACCCTAGCAAAGTCTTCTAGTAATGTGAGGTATGGAAGCTGAACTTGCCACTTTCTATAACTAAGCAACCTCCTAACTGTGAGACTGGGACCCAGCCACAGAACTTTCCATGCCCAGTATGCTCTGCCTGCAATATAATCTGGGTCAATGTTGTTGTATAAGTGAGAGAGTAGCCCAACTCCTGGATGTTCTGAAATGTGCACACGCATTGCCATGGTGCTAGTATTTGACATTGCTTGGATGACAAATCAGAAACAGGACACTCTAGAAATCTAGGGTAGAACCAGTCTGTGTAATGTTTTCTAATGATATTCTGATATACTCATAAATAAGTGCCTAGCCCAAATGTCATCAGAGAGGCATCATCTAGCAACCAATGGGAGCAGAGCCAGAGACCTGAGGCAAGCAATAGGAGCCCCCTATGGAACCATGTAATACAAGGGAAGGGAGGATTGCAGGAGACAAAGGGGTCAAGAACACTACAGGAACACAACTCACACGACCAACTAAGCAGGGCATATATAGAGCTCACAGACACTGAAGAAGCAATTGTAGAGCCCATAAGAGTCTGAGCCATGTTTCCTACATATCTTAAGGTTGTGTAGCATAGTATTCTTGTGAAACAGCCAACAGTGGGAGTTGCGGTGTCTGACTCTTTCTCTTGTCCTTGGGATAGTTTTCCTCCTCCTAGATGGCCACATCCAGCTGCGATATGAGGGTTTATGGCAAATCCTATCATATTCTCTTAGGCTGTGTTCAGTGGATATCCCTGAAAGTCCCGAGTTCTTTGATGGGTGAGGTATGAGAAGGAGGAAGGGATGTGGGAGGAGGGACTGAAGAGGAGGGTAAAGTGTGTTTTGGATTTAAGGTATGATATAAGAACAAAGTTTTAAAAAAAACTTTGTAAAACAAAAACCTAATAATTTATTAAAAATAATTGAGTAAAAATCATAAGGCCTTAAAATAAATTATTTCATTAATACAAAGCAGTTATTAAATGTATCCAGAATGAAATAAGAGCCTATTTTTGAAATCTAATACTTTGACATATATTTCTATTATAAATTTAAAGTAACTATATTAATATTTTTGAAAAACATCATTTATTCTCAACACTTTACTGCACCTACACCAGCATGCTCTTGATCTATACCAATAGTAAATCCAGTGATCTAATGGGATAAGTAAACTTCGTTTCAAATACTTGAGTGGAATTAATTTTGAATAAGTAATGAATTTTGTATAAATTGTCTGACCTCCACATTTTTCAAGTCAAAATACCTTAATGTTTAGCATAAAAATTTACATAATATCAAATTTTAAATGTCATAATGTACTACTCAAACTCACTATCTGTAAAAAAAAAAAGTCACCTTAATTTAAAGAGAAGAATACAAATTCTGTCAGTGTACTTGTATGCCTAATTTAGAAGATATCAATAGGGGAATATATTTAATTAACTGTGTCTTAAAACATACCGATAGTTTTTAAATTTTAATGTTATAGTATACATCATATAAATATATAAATAATATATAAATATTGTATATATGGATATAACACTTAACACATATCTAATTTTGTTTAATTTAAATATGCTTTTATTCAGAAAGGTAAAACAAGTTCTGATTAATTTGTTGGTAAAATGGTTTTATTTCAAAATGGATGACTTAAATTATCTATATCATTATTATCTTTATAAATTTCTTTTATCAAAATTATTTACTTTTACAAAATCATTCCAAGTAAAAATATGATAAATATATTTACTAAAATGAACATAGAGTACTCAATAAAGGTATATTGGTTAACTATTATGAGTGTATCATCTTAGATATTTGGTAATGATACACTTAATCTAAACTGTACATTGACATGGATAAGATACAAGAGCTATACAAATATAACATCTGTAAAGTTAGTCAAGGGTATATTTCATTATAAAAAAATATGAGTGGCATTTGTTTGAAAGTATCCTTACTACATAACATTTTATATCTTAGACACACAAATGATACATTTTCCTTCTAGAAATCATAAAAGTATGTATCTTAGAAATATGAAATATATTTACCCTGAAGCCATCCCTTCTCATATACATCATTCACTTTAACATCTTTTGATAAAAGTCTTTATTCATAGAATATAGTTTTCATGTATTTTGTCTATGTCAAATATGTACATCTTCTATAATCTCTTATTTAATTCAACATCAAAGTGTAAAAGTAACTTTTTTTGCCAGATGTAATTGTCATCTCAGTGGGTTTTTTTATTAGACATTTTCTTTATTTATATATACATTTCAAATTTTATACCCTTTCCTCATTTCCCCGCTGAAAATCCCCCTATTCCATCCTCCCTCTCCTTGTTCACTAACTCACCCACTCCTGCTTCCCTCTCCTGGGATTCCCCTACACTGGTTCTTAGAGCCTTCACAAGACCAAGGGCCTCTACTCGCATTGATATTCCACAAGACCATCCCCTGCTACATATGCTGCAGGGCCCTTGAGTCTCTCCTTCTGTACACTTTGGTTGACAGTTTAGTCCCTGGGAGCTCCGGGTACTGACTGGCTCATATTGTTGTTCCTCCTATGGAGCTGCAAACCCCTTCAGTTCCTTGGGTCCTTTCTCTAGCTCCCCCATTGGAGACCCAGTGCTCAGTCCAGTGGATGGCAGTGAGCATCCACTTCTGTATTTGTCAGGCACTGGTAGAGCCTCTCAGGAGACAGCTATATCAGGCTCCTGTCAGCAAGCACTTGTTGGCATCCACAATAGTGTCTGGGTTTGGTAATTGTATATGGGATGGATCCCAGGTGGGGCAGTCACTGGATGACCTTTCCTTCAGTTTCTACTCCAAATTTTGTCTGTGTATCTCCTCCCATGGGTATTTTGATTCCCCTTCTAAGAAAGGCTGAAGCATCCATACTTTGATCTTCCTTCTTCTTGAGCTTCATGTGGTCTGTGAATTGTATTTTGGGTATTCCAAACTTCTGGGCTAATATCCACTTACCAGTGAATGAATACCATGTGTGTTCTTTTGTAATTGGGTTATCTCCTTCAGGATGATATTTTCTATTTCTATCCATTTGCCTAAGAATTTCATGAATTCATCATTTTTAATAGCTGAGTAGTACACCCCTGTGTAAATGTACATTTTCTATATCCATTCCTCCATTAAAGGACATTTGGGTTCTTTCCAGCTTCTGGCTATTATAAATAAGGCTGCTATGAACATAGAGGGGCAGGTGTCTTTATTTCATGTTATCACCTGGGTATATGCCCAGGAGTGGTATTGCTGGGTCCTCAGGTATGTCAAATTACCTGAGGAACTGCCAAACTGATTTCCACAGTGGTTATACCACCTTGCAATCCCACCAGCAATGGAGGAGTGTTCCTCTTTCTCCACATCCTCACTAACATATGCTGTCACCTGAGTTTTTGATCTTAGTCATTCAGACTGGTGTGAGGTGGAATCTTTTTTGTTGTTGTTGGATTTGTTTTTTGCTTTTTTTTTTTTTTTTTTTTTTTTTTGAGACAGTGTTTCTTTGTATAGCCTTGACTGTCCTGGAACTCACTTTGTAGAGCAGGCTGGCCTGGAAATCAAAAAATCCACCTGCCTCTGCCTCCCAAGTGCTGGGATTAAAGGCGTGTGCCACCATGCCCAACTGTGAGGTGGAATCTTAGGGTTGTTTTGATTTGCATTCCCCTGATGACTAAGGGTGTTGAACATTTCCTTAGGTGCTTCTCAGTCATTCAGTATTCCTAAATTGAGAATTCTTTGTTTAGCTCTGTACCCCATTTTTAATAGGGCTATTTGATTCTCTGGAGTCTAACTTCTTGATTTCTTTGTATATATTGGATATCATCCCTCTGTCGGTTGTAGGGTTTCTAAAGATCTTTTCCCAATCTGTTGGCTGCCTTTTTTGTCCTATTGACAATGTCCTTTGCCTTACAGAAGCTTTACAATTTTATTAGGTCCCATTTGTCAATTCTCGATCTTAGAGCATAAGCTATTGGTGTTCTATTCAGGAAATTTTCCCCTGTGTCCATGTGCTCCAAGCTCTTCCCCACTTTCTTTTCTATAAGTTTCAGTGTGTATGGTTTTATGTGGAGGTCCTCGATCCATTTGGACTTGAGCTTTCTTTGTACAAGGAGATAAGAATGGATAGATTTGCATTCGTTTTACATGCTAACTGTCCCTTGAACCAGTATCTTTTGTTGAAAATGCTCTTTTTTCCACTGGATGGTTTTAGCTCCTTTGTCAAAGATTAAGTTACTATTGGGTTGTGGGTTCATTTCTGGGTCTTCAATTCTATTCCATTGACTGATGTGCCTGTCACTGTACCAATACCATGCAGGTTTTTTGTTTTGTTTTGTTTGTTTGTTTGTTTGTTTTTATCACAATTGCTCTGTAGTGCAGCTTGAGGTCAAGGATGGTGATTCCACCCGAAGTTCTTTTATTGTTGAGAATAGTTTTTTGCTGTCCTGGGGTTTTTGTTATTCCAGATGAATTTGCAAATTACTCTTTCTAACTCTATGAAGAATTTAGTTGGACTTTTGATGGGAATTACATTGAATTTGTAGATTGTTTTTGGCTTGATGGCCATTTTTACTATATTAATCCCACCAACCCATGAGCATGGGAGATCTTTCCATTTTCTGAGATCTTCTTTGATTTCATTCTTCAGAGACTTGAAGGTCAGTTATACATATCTCTCACTTGCTTAGTTAGCCTCTCACCAAGATATTTTATATTCTTTCTCACTACTGTAAAAGGTGTTGTTTCCCTAATTTCTTTTTCAGCCAGTTTATTTTTTGGGTAGAGGAAGGCTATTGATTTGTTTGAGTTAATTTTATATCCAGCCACTTTGCTGATGTTGTTGATCAGATTTAGGAGTTTTCTGGTGGAATTTTTGTGGTCACTTAAGTACACTATCATATCACCTACAAATAGTGATTTTTTACTTATTTCTTTCCAATTTGCATCCCTTTGACATCTTTTTGTTGTCTAATTGTTCTGGTTAAGATTTTGAGTACTATCATGAAGGTGGGGAGAGAGTGGGCAGTCTTGTCTAGTCCTGATTTTAGTGAGATTGCTTCAAGTTTCTCTTCATTTATTTTGATATTGGCTACTGATTTGCTGTATATTGCTTTTACTATGTTTAGATATTATGTTGAATTGACTCTCACTTTCTGTTTTTTCAGAACTCTGGCTGGCTCCTTCAACTCAGCTGTTTTAACTCAAAACTCCTCTCCAATCTGATTGATTCAAACTGGTTTCTCTGGCTTCTCAGTGAACTTAACTTCCCTGTTTGGAAAAAAAAACAAAAAACAAAAACCAAAAAACTGCCTCTATATTCTACCAACAGAACTGAACTGACTGCGCAAACTGATCAGAACTGAACGGAACTTCACAAAAGCAACTAAACTAAACTTCATTCAACTGAAATGCACCAAACTGTACTGAACTGACTTTCATTGCATTGTCTGAATTCAACTCATTCGCACTCACTGAATTGCCATCCATCCCTTACTTACTCTGTTCTGCTCTAAAGCAGCCTCTCTTTGTTGTCTTTTCTGGTGAGAGTTAGGTATATCCTATCTAAATCCTTTGGTCAAAGCTTTCTCTGATTCATCAGTTTGTCTGCCCATTAGACATCACTTTAGAACACAGCTGCTTACTTCTATAAACTAAATTTACTTATATTTTTTGGGATCATGGCTAAACCAACTAAGTGCCTGCATTCCAGCATGATTAAAAAGACTGAGAAGGACTTGAGATGTGATTCCTTCCCAGAGTAGCCACATTGTTGGATTAAAATTTGAAGGGAAGGTAAATGATTATATTTATAGCTTTATTGTGATTTTTTATAAATGTGTTATGATTTATGCAGTTACATATTTGTAGGTTTCTCTTACATATATTAGTTCACACATAAATTTTTGAATTCTCATCAAATGTATGGACTGATCTTATTTGTTGTGCAATGTTAGGTTTGCATTTTATTTATTGTTTTATCCACTACCTTTATCAAGTCATGGATGGCGCCATTACTTTGTTGGCACTTACTTCCTCAAAACATGCATTCATTGTTTGCTAAAATTGTTTTCTGTTCTCTACTTGGTGCACTTTTCACAATCCAGAGCCTCTATGTTTCCTATTTTCCATTTGTTTCTATTACATACCATATGTCTGACAGTGAAGGCTATTGATGCTCAACTGGACCAAATCTGGAATAAACTACAATCAGAACTATAGGGCATTATCTGTGGTTCTGATCCTGAGGGACAAAGACAAGGTCTGGATCTTAAGGTGCAAATCTTATGGCAAACCTTTAATCTGAGCCATAACTTCTGCTGAAAGGGGATGGGTTCCTTTCTTCCTTGCCGTGCTTACAATTATTTTTCCAACATGTCTATCGGTGTCTACTTCTTTGGAATTCCAAGTTAGGTACCCAGCCTAATGGGACTGAGCAACTACTAGATTCTTGGACCTTCCATTCATAGCTAGGATTAGTTGGACTGCAGTTTGCAAGTTAATCCAATAAATTCAGATAGATAGATAGATAGATAGATAGATAGATAGATAGATAGATAGATAGAAGGGGGTATGGGGAAAAGAGTGAATTACTTCATAAGTTCTGTGCCTCTAGAAAATTCTGACTTACTTTGTTCAATGTGGTGATTGCCTTTTTATAAATTTCAGGCAAGAAATGAAAATCCATTATTTTTAATATCTTAAAAACACTCCATTGTATATACAAACACCTATACACACACATACGTGTATGTGTACATGTGTGTATATGTATGTGTGTGTGAGGTTAGCCATCTAATTACCATTAAGTTTCTACTGAAAAATTACCATAGCTCCTTCTCATTCCCCCCCTTCTCTCTCTCTCTAGCTCTCTGAGTCCAGTTAGTTCACTTAGTCTAAGCACCCACATATAGAGCCTTTCTTTGTTCTATTTCATAAGAAAACAATCAGACATGTATAAAATTAATAAGATAAAATAAGTTAATATAAAAACAAAAAGGAAAACCAGGGCAAAACACACAAACAGAATATGAAGAACAAAAGAACATATGAAACACATATAGCTGATGAGACAAACACATTTAAACATAAAATAATATCCCATAATAACATCAAAATTGATATCAGAATATATAATTAAAGCCCGATACGGAGAAAAATGCCTAGACAAAGTATAATTTAATATAAAACAAAAAAGTGTCTAAAGCTAAGTCTGATTTTGCCTTTTTTCCTTCTACACTTGCTGGTTGAGCTTACCCTTATGTGTTTGAATACCAAGTGATTTCATTAATGGAAAAAAATATATATATATTTACTATCCACTGTTATCAATTGGAGATGTCTTATTCTGGAAGCCCTTCTGTCTTGGATCTGTTCATGTCTGTGTATGTTGTCACAGTCTATGTGAGTTCAAATGTGTGTCAGTCCTGATGTTTCCAGAAAGCTTTGCTTCTTTGATGTCTTCCATTTCCACTGAGTCCTAAAATCTTTCTGTTTTGTGTTGGCAACTTTGAAGGCTAATACTATTTGTTTAAAAACATAGTTTCAAATGTGAAATCACCATGGACAGAAAGTACGCTTACATCAGGCTCAATGAAGACAGCTGTAGCATGCAAGCATTCAAAAAGTAAAAAACAAAAAAAAAAAAGAAAAAGAAGCATATTTAAATCAAGGAAATATAACATAATATTTATTTACTTGCTTAATATAAGTCTTATGCCATATTTTTAATAACAAACCCAATTTGTATTTATATTTATTAGAATTTGAATACTATGAAATTAGAAAGAAAATCCCATTACTTTTTCCATAAATGTTTATGGACTGTTTTAAAATTAATAAATTAAATGGGAGGATAACCTAAACATCTTTATTAAATGTTATTTGTAAAATATGCTAATCTAAAATATATATCATTTTCATATTAAATTTATTTCACATGAAATATTTGTTGGGACATATTACATCTATAACTCTAAGTCATAGCTACATTGAAAGCATATTTATCCAAGGTCAATCTAAAGTAAAAATTATATACAAAATTAATTATCTAAGTCATCTCCCAATTGTAGAAGCCATTTAAATATCATTCAATGATTCAAAATAAAAATCAAGCATTCATTAGAATATCAAGTTATTTTAAATTTTCTGATCTATGATGTTTACTAATGAGCCAACATTGTTATTGTTTTAAATGCACATTACATCAGTATGGTTGAATATGTGATTATCAAGTTTTAGTTACAATTGTATTTATAGTGTATTTAATGGTTGAGTTAACACTAAGGAATTTTTAAAATAATGATGAAAGTTCAGATTCTAACTGAGGGAGCTGCAAGCATATTGGGCTATGCCTATCTTAACACTGCTAAAGGCTCAAGAAGTCCTTTCTCCATGTCTTCACTTGCGAGAGCATACCTGTGCTATGTCAACTGGCATACCACTATATTGATTTCTAACATTTCTGTCAGCTACAAAAATGAAACCATAACATAAAATGATTGATTTTGTTCCACTAATTTACCAGAATATCATCAATGTTAAATGAGCAGCCAGCATTTGGAAGATTAACTTATAATTGGTGCCTATTGGCGACAAGTCCATCATCTTCTGTGATTGTTCCATGAAAGACAGATGAAGATGTTGAAAGTCTGTTCCTGCTTAGTAGACAATAAGCATAGCAATGAAATGTGGAAACACAACGTCTAGCATAGGATACTTCACAAGAAAAGAAAAAAGGAGACACATGGAAAGGTTTGAAAGTTTACTGTAGGTGCTATGAATAAACCATATGTTCTCCTCACCAGCATCTGCTAGTTATGGTGATCAGGTTAAGCATTCCTCCAACATATGAAAATATTTTGAATTGATGCTTTTTTTCAAGTAAGTGAAGGCCAAAGAATAAACAAAATATTTTTTTTTTCGTTGTGCAACTTGGTTAGGCAGTTCTGCAATTTGTCTAAAACTAATAGATTATGTTTTAAAGAAATAAATGCTGTGTATACATTTCTCAAAATTTTACTCATATTCTAAAATCAGTTAACACATTATATTGTACTTTGAAACACAGAATGGCAAATGCTACAGTATCTTTCTCATAAGTAGAATGTTACAAATTTGGACATATAAGCACTCTGAACAGAGTGTTTACTGGAGACTGCAGCAGATAGTGGAAAACTTGATCCATACATTCCAAATTACTGGAAGATAAATGGAAGGATTTCTTGGGTGCAATGGTGTGACTGTGGACATAAAAATGTTCTGTACATTTCAGAAATCTTGAAGAAAAGAATGTTTGTAAGCTAAAGATCTCTCTATCTCTCTGTCTCCCTATCTATCTATCTTCTAAATTTATCATTCTTAAATTGTATATATATATGTATATATATATATATACATATATATATATATATATAAATTTGGTGGTTTCTTAGAAAATTGGGACATAGCTCTATTGCTTGTCTTAGGGTTTTACTGCTGTGAACAGACACCATGACTAATGCAAGTCTTATAAAGGAATACATTTAATTGGGATTGGCTTACAGGTTCATAGATTCAGTCAATTATCATCAAGGTGAGAGCATGGCCTCATCCAGGCAGGCATGGTGCAAGCAGAGCTGAGAGTTCTAAATCTTCATCTGAAGGCTGCTAGGAGAATACTGGCTTCCAGGCAGCTAGGATGAGGGTCTCATAGCCCACACACACAGTGACACACCTACTCCAACAAGGCCACAGATTCTAATAGTGCCACTACCTGGACTGAGCATAAACAAATCATAGCATAGCTCCTAGTTATATATAAAAAAGATGCTCTAGCATACCACAAGGACACTTGCTCAGTTATATTCATATCAGCTTTATTTGCAATAGCCAGAAAATTGAACTGACACTGATGTCTCTCAACTGAAGAATGGATAAAAGTAATGTGGTTCATTTACACGATGGTATACTATTCAGCAATTAAGAGCAAAAACATCATACATTTTTCAGGTAATAGATAGAACTAGAAAATACTTCCTGAGTTAGGTAACAAAGACTCAAAAGGCATGGTATTTACTCACTGATAAGCAGATATTATCTATAATGTACAAAATACCTCTGATGCAGCCCCCAGACCCAAAAAAGTCAAATAACAAGGAGGGCCCAAAAGAGGATGCTTGAATCTTAGCACAGGAAATAAAATAGACATCAGACGTGGAGGGAGGGAACTGGGAGAGAAGGGATGGAAAGGCAAATATAACCAGGGGGCGAGAGGAACACAGAGAGTGGAGAAGGGAGAGTTTAAATACTGTCAGATAATTTATTGATATAACAAATCCCTATTTAACAAGAACCCATATGGTCAACTGTTATTTTGATAATTCTTTAGTGTCTAAAAAATGTGAATACATACATTGATGAGAAAATACTGCTGAGAGATTTTCAAC
Organism: Mus caroli; assembly: GCF_978045245.1. Classification (NCBI taxonomy): domain Eukaryota; kingdom Metazoa; phylum Chordata; class Mammalia; order Rodentia; family Muridae; genus Mus; species Mus caroli. The sequence goes on along the minus strand of NW_028227267.1, from coordinate 88,716,176 downwards.
ATCATCCACCATCAAGGAAACCATAAGTGAAAAACACAGTATGGCACTGCCATCCAAAAAATAACTTCAATATTAAATAATAACAGCAAATGACAGTGAGGTTAGAGAGAAACTTGATCAGAGGAATGTGGCTGGTGAATACTTAAAGAGTGCAGCCAGTCTGGGAAACTGAAATTGAATTTGACAGGACTCCATTCTCTTCTGCCATTTCTTTCTGGGGCACAACCCTGAGGTGTGACCGTGACTACAGAAAACTGTAGATGAGAGATAACACCAGGAGTGGCATAAAAGGGTTTCTCTGGGGTGGGGAAGAGAAAGAAGAATCTCAGAGAAAAGAATCAAAGAGACAGTTTGCTCAAACACTGCTTTCAGGCTTAGCTTTAGTAGCTAGCTAAACAAAATATCAAAACCAATGGGTAAAATAGAAAAGGTTCATTACTGACGATAACTCAGTCTTCTGTCACTATATACCCTTGCTCTCCTTTCTAGGTCTCTGTTTTGCCCACAGCAGTGCAGCGTCCAGTTGTTCATTATGACAATAAATTCATTACAAACATTGAAGTTTCAAAATAATACATCATTTTAGAACACAGTTTATCAGTGTGATTTAGCATTTTTTTTGTAATTTGATCTTTTATCTACAACATTAAATACTCAAAGCTATAGTATGGGACTTTATGATAGTGGTATTTGGGACATGTTCACTTTTTTGGGGATTCTAGTTTTTACAAACTATAAAATGAACCAGAAAGAGTATGCACAGATTATAAAACTAATTTGAAGCAACACCTTTATTCTCCTGTTAAAGATTTTAAGGCAACTGTTGTCGCATACACCTGTAACCCCAGGATTTAAGGATTGCCCTCAATTTGAAATCAGCTTGAGTGACATGGTAAATTTAACAGTAGCTAGAGCTATAGAGCTGGTTTCTGTTCCCAAACAACAAACAGATAAGAATAAAACAAGCATTGGCTGTTCTTTGAAACTTGTAAGTACAGTGTGTAGCATTTGTAGTAATGTCTAGCTTAGAAATTGGCTCTATGCAGAGTTTGTGATGTTTAAGAATAGTATGCATGAATGCATACTTCTATTTGCTTATGTGAACTATTCTGAGATCTTCTGAAGCAAATTCTGAATACAATTAGAACTGAAAATTAGAACTGAACCTCATGTTTTTTATTTTAAACACATTCATTAGCAAACACCATGTGTTACATAGGCAAGGCAAAAACTAGTCTATTTGAAGTTATCCTTAAAAATAAAGAAACTAAAAATTATGTTAGAATATAGTTATTTTTTAAAACTATACATGAAATTAATAGGAGATACAGACTCAAAGCAAATTCCCTGATCTTCTAGTTCTTAAAATCTCCTCTGCACAGTTTCCTGAGCCTTAGGTATGGAAATATTTTATAAAATTATCCATGGTGGCTGTGTTCTACAACTTTGCATTTTGATTAGTGTGGTTGTTTCTAATACTCTCCATCATTTGGAATAAATGAAGATAATTAAATGTCACCAACACACCTGCCAAAGCATGATCTGTACAAAAGCACCACCAAGAGACATGCCAAAATGGAAGAATAAGTGCACAGACCTCACCCCTACACAATGAACTACAGCCAACTAAAGAATGTTGATGGGGGAAAATTCGTTTGCACTCAGACCATTTATACCAATATGATTAGTCAGCTTCAAATAGTCATTATCAAAAACATAATCAGAAGCAACATTTTATAGATGGAGCAGGTTATTTTTAGGAATATGTATGTACATACATAATGCATGTAATAACAATTAATGTAAAAAGAGGCCATGATTTTGAAAGAGAGCAAGAAGGGCCATATGGAACAGCTTAGAGGGAGGGAAGAGAAAGGAGAAATGCCATAATTATATTATAGTCTCAAACATTAAATTAAAAAATATAAAACATATATTAAGGAGGGGGTGCTGGAGAGAGCATACGATTGTTAGTATCAAACACTACCATTCCAGAAGGCCTGAGTGTAGTTCCCAGAACTCAAGTCAGGTGGCTTACTACTGTTTGCAAATCTCTTTCCTGGGGTACTGACTCCTTCATTGTCATAGATCGATTATAGACACCCGAAAACAGAGGGACATATACACATACCCTTAATTTTTAAAAGTCTTTAAAATTTCTAATTGTGTTGTTTTTATTATGATTTTACATAAGTAGCATAGAATAAGAAAAACTGAAGCAAATCATAATATGTATAAGTAACTTGGACATAAATTGAGAAACAGAAAGGGAGAGAAGAAAGAGACTGAGGAGACAGAAAAGCAATATAAATTTTTGGTCATTCTAAAAATATGTAGGTGTTGATGGGATCCTTTTTCTAGTACAAATAGTGAACTGACCTTGCTTAGTTTCCAAAATCTTATGAAAAGGGTACTGTCAGAAAGGTACGCAGTAAACTTGTGTGAAACATCTTTGCTCCTAAAATCATGTATCTGCCTTCCTGCATAAAGAGTGTGTGCTGACATATCATACCATTGGAGTGCTCTACACATCTCTTTTGTGTATATTGTCATCTCATAGCTGATTTGTAACATAACAATTCTCTATAAGCAAATGTGCTTTATTCTAAACTTGTAAAAATCTGCTTCAAAGACTTTCTCAGGATGGACTATAAATATGACATTCACACACAGGCACGCACACACACACACACACACACACACACACTTCCATCTAAACTCTAATGGTGACTTTCATATATTTTTTCATAAGTGAAGCTATGTTACATGTTTGTTGAAAGTAATTAAAATGACAAAGAAAGATGCAGAAGCTAGTAATTTAGCACATTCAAACTTATTTGCAAAGGTCATGTTGCTGGACTTATAGGAGAGTAGGAATATAAGCATTCACAAAAAAAAAAAAAAAAACTATCATTCAAATAAATTATCCATGTCAAGACTGTCAGGGAAAAATTCTTAAAGAAAATAAATGGTGAGGTAACAAATGAGTAAGTTGACTAGCTGAAGGTTTGAGGTGCAAACAATCTAGGGGTTGAAGATTGCTCAGGACAATGAATCTACAGCAGGATAGTGGCTGGGTGTTGCACTCTTACTCCAAGGCCAATTAACATGTCCTGACCAGAGAGATCCCAAGACAAGGAAGAATTTAAGAAATTCAATGGACAGATCCCTGTGGCACAAAATTAAGGACCAGGAATTTGATTCCCAACACCAACATGATTACCTAGCGCCATGATTCCTATTATAACTCTAGGGTATGTGGGTTCTGAGACAGGGGCTTCTGGGGCTTCTTGGTCTGTCAGGCTTGAAATGATTAGCCTCAGGTTAAATCAGAGAACCAGCCTCAAACAAGTCAGATGTATAGCAAGAGAGAGAGGTAGGCAGCAACGTTCCTCTTAATTTCATTTCCCTCAAAGCCTCTGTAATGAGACCCAAATTCAGATCTGAGAAAAATTGCAACATAAAATTTTGTTTATTTTTAAACTTTAAATTAGAATATTGCTAACTTTCTACTAGATTCACATAACATTAAACATTATCTTGTGATGTTTTTAAATGAGACTGAAACATGAATCTCTGGTAAATGGAAAGGATCTGAGTGTGACCCTAACATAACAGTACATCTCCTATTGATTAATAGAGTACTATTCTGCAAAAGTGACTAACACATTGGGCTCACTTACTTCAGTTTGACCCATCTAGCTATGTCATTCTGTCAATTAACCGGGGCTTTGGACAAGAGACTTTAATGGCATCTTCAGTACATTTATTCTTGTTCCACTATGTAATGTAATCAAAAGATTATATTGTAAGATATTTCTGTCATATACTAGCTGATTAGAAGAGAGTTATATCAAGAAAGACTGGGAAAACCTAAAATCCTCATTGCTGGGACACTTCAAAAACAGTTTGAAATAATAATAATGTTGATGGTGATAACAATTCAGTTGAGGCTAAAATGAATTGTATAAACAAAAGTGTACTTCCTGAAAAGTGTACTGTATATTTCTAAAATCTAGTCATCAGCTAGTCCTTTCTTATTTTTCACAGGGCCACATTATATATGTCCTCGAGGAGGTGAAGGAATTCACGGGGTGAGAGGAAAAAGTGTTCACTCACAAAGTTTGGCCCAGTGAAAACTTGTAAAATAAGAATTTTAAAGTTCAAAAACAGAGGACGTTAAATTTTGAATATAGTTGAACTAAATGCAGTTAGAAAATTGTGATTTATAGTGATAATCATATTTTCTTGCATTACTGAACCACTACAACATAATAAAATTTCTAAAATTTCTGTTACAAGGACCATACTTACCGGTCTGTATTTGGGCAATGTTTGGAGAACAATGTTTGCCTTTCTTTTCATTACTTACTTCTGAGTAAGCATAATGTAATGTGGCTTATAGTCTTCTGGTTTATCTTTGCTAATACCTAATTAATATTTTTGTTTGTTTGTTAGTTTAGAATTTTTTTTTACTTAAAATTACTTAGATCACTTTTATGGCAAAAATATAGAACTGTCACCCATAGCAAGGTTTAATGCTTTAGTACAGTCCATGATACATAAAATACTTACACACATAATATATTGACCTCCACAAACAGAAAAGAAATTCCTTAAGATCAAAGGTTGCTCCATGAAATTTTGATCCTCATCATTTACTAATTTTGAAAAAGATGCTTTTGAAGGTTAGGGAAAGACAATGTGTAATAGGGAACAGTGATCTTAGTCACCACTATGTAGCGTTCATCTTGCTAAACTGTTTCTCATTAAGTAAATCAACCATTTCAGGATATTGCTATAATTACATGTTTCTTAATGCTAACTGTATTCAATCTTCCTTTCAATTAACCAGTCTTCAGATATTTTAGCATGCATATGGTACATTCTGCTGTGTGAGATGTAAATCCCTCAGTTTTGCTTTACATGATTAACTTTTCAACCCAGCCTGATCTGTATATTTGATTTTAAACTTCTGGGATGGTCTGCTTTGAATGGAAAAAAAAAAGTCTGCACTCTGAGATGATTTTGCTATGGCCTTAACACCATAACTGATCCATCTGCTCTCAATTTTTTTGCACTTTACAATTCTCTTGGATGGATGGATGTGTTTTTATTCACATTTTTACTTCTGCAACAAGTTTTCTTACCTCCCATACACAGTAAGAAACACTATCAGTTATTTTTTTTCAACTACCTCTTCCCAAAAAAACAATATTGAGAAAGAACATGGAGAAAGTTACTGTGAATTTCTTTTAAAACCTGTTAAGACTGTGTTTTGAATTGCAGAGAGAGAAAAAAAAAAACAGTCTAATGTCTAACTGCTTAGGGATTCAGTGACAATATTGCATTGTTTTATTAGGTTAAAGTTTCAAGATCATTCAATATTCTCCTTTTCTCATGCTTTTGATTTTTTTTAAAAAATCACTGTACACTAGTGTGTATATATTGTCAGAATATCCCTAGCTAATATTAAGCAAAATTAAGCCTAACTTCATCCCATTATTTATTCTACTTGCGTGTAAGCTTTCCTTGTTTAATTTATTGAGAAGTGTCCAATTGATGATCAATGTAAGGAGCCCAAACTTCCTATTCATTTTTACCTGCAAAAAAAATAATGTTATAAATAGTAACACATAATAAACAGAATAATGTTCTCTAGCACCATCTAGCTTACTTTTAGAGCAATTCACAGTAATAAAATTTGTCTATTTATAATAATTAGATAATTTTTGGTAGACTGTCTGTCAAGGTCCATGAAAATAGGTCAAAAAGATTAAAAGTGTCAATATCACAAAAAGGCATAATATTCACACTTTTGCTTTTTCATACCATTAAAGATTTTATAATTTTTTGCTGTTATTGTGTGTTTATAAATCACATGTTTCTTACGTGTTAATTGGCAGGATAATTTTGTTCAATACAGGAAAAATATTCCACTTAATTACCTTTAATCTTTTATAATTAAAAAATAAGAATTTTTAGTCATTAAATTATGAACACTAAAAGACACTACTCATTAATGATCAACATATTTATAACCAAAGTTCATGTCATTGACATTGACCTGAGAAGAACTACTAAGTCATGCAGAAAATAAAGGATTTTAGTGTATCAATCCATACTTGGCTCAAAACCATAGCTAATCTCAGTAATGAACAGCTTATGTTGACCAGACATGTTGTAGAGGAAAGCATTTTTATTAATTTCTGATTGTGGATATCATTGGTACTTCTGATACCATCTAGTTGTTTTCCTTTAGACTTAAATTTATCTGTGAATTTCCAGATGCCATTCTTTATTCTAGTTTATATTAATTAAATCATGCTGTTCAATCTCTATGTGCATCAAGTGCACAAAACTACAAAAAGAAGCCTAATGAGTATGCTTTCTGTCCCAGTGTCCCATGTTGGTTATACATGTACTAAACTGGCAAGAGAGCTTAGTAAATTATGCCAGAAACTTCCAAATGTGACAACTGGGTTGGATTCCTCAGACTCCCAAGTTGGAAGGAAGAAACAGAGTTTCACACACTGTCCTCTTGCCCATCAGGTATGTTACCCCTAAATAATAATAAATTAAGTATAGAATTCTTAAAAACTTATAATAAATATCTAAAAATTAAGCAATGGAGTTTTAAGAACCAATAATGGTTTAATTGTTCTTATTGTCTAGGTGTAGGGCATGGAGTTTCCCCTACACAGACCCATATTCTCAAAAATCTGATCTGCACATGATGGCATTACATGGGCAGAATGAAACACTTTGGACCATAAGCTTGTGAGGATGAGTGGATCACACAGAATGGCTTTTGTATCTCATGAACAATCTGACTCTGGCTCTCCAGCTCCTAAAACTTTCCAAACTTTGTTTCCTGCTGGATACTACAGAAAATATTTAATCCCAATTCCAGGTTTCTACCCCACCTTTGACCATTTAGTTCCTGGAAAAAAAGACACACATCTTTTACATTCATAACATGCCTGAATCAGCACTAGAGCTTGTCAGGTATCTACCCTCAATGTATTAGAATCTACATTCGTTTCTATAACTAGGAGTTATTAAAATTGCATTTCATCTGGACTGCTCTTATTTCAATGGCTCAGGCCTCAAGGCCATGCTTTCTTTACTATTAACCTTCTCTTGCCTTGTTTTCTCTCTCCTTGTGGTTTCCTTTGATGCCAAGGCCAGGAACACCAACTCTCACCAATTTCAATTATGCCCAAATATAGGCTGTAAGTATCTGTATTCACCAATCCGAAATTACTTGGGGACAAGATCACATAGCATCACTGAGACTAACTGTGGGACTCTTTTGTCCAGAGGCAACCAGGCCTTGGGAGACTTAGCATTGCAGTATATAGAACAGACCAAACCTCAACAGCTGAGAGCAAATTATTGAAACATATGAACCTCTATGGGACATTTTATCATCAAATAGCACCTGTAGCTAATATAGATAGCCAATCCCAGAAAATGGGTTTGTTGTTGTGACCAAATAATGATGCTCCTAATTTTCAGGAGAGCTCTGGCAGTATTTGAGGTGTTTCTGAGAAGTCCTAGAATGGTTGCATTCAGAATGTACATCCTGCTGAGATTTGGAAAAAAAAACTGTATTATATCAATATAAATATGTATGCAATAAAGACTTTGGTTGTGATATTCCAGAGAGAAACAAAGACCACATCAGAATCAGGATGATGGCCATTGAAGATGCAGTCTAGAAAATTAGGTGCCTGTATTCCTCTTATGTTATTCTGATTTGGAGAAGTAAGCAAAGGTAATGAGTTACTTTCATAAGAGAGTTACATTAAAACTTACAACATTGATGCTTGCTGCCTTTAGGAAATTGAGAGAAAATATCTAGATGAAATATTAAGTATAATGATGGATGTGAAAAGTAAATATTTTATAGGTTGGGTATGAATGTGGTTCTGAGTTTCTCCCTGTAATTGGGTCTGGAAACTCTGCTGGGCATACAAAACAGGAGAGTCTAGGCTACACTTCACTCTAAGCCACCATTAGACTCTGGGCTTAGAAGTGCCAAAGAACCACTGAGGTGGGAGAACAATGTAGCCTAAGATGGTGGCCAAAGCCCAGGTGAGAAATGACACAGGTGAGGATGAGGGGTGCAATCCAAGCTGGAAACCACGTGGAGTTAAGAACAAGGGCCTCTGGCTGGCAATGATGAGCCTGGGAGTTGGGGTTAGGGTCCCAAATTTTGGCCATTTAGATACCTCTGAAAAGGAGGAGCCCATGGGCCTGTGAGGGAGTGCAGAGGGGCATTCTGCAGGAGACTTAGGTGGTGTGGCTCTGTACAATGAAGGCATCCTCCCTGGCAGTTCTTGATAAGAGAGACAGTCCTTGCTTGTCTATGCTGTTTATTCATTGTTCGTACTGGAAAATGGGTTTATATAATTTACTTATGATGGACAAGAGATTAAATGCCTTTTAAAGGAAGGAATGTCTGAGAAGGGGAGCTTATTGGCTAAACCCTTTGGGTCTGCCCATCTACATACCTCCTTGGCGTGGAGAACTCTGTGCTACAAGTCATATTATTCCCATAGGTGCTTAGTCACATGCTCCAGGACAGGAACCTGGGTCCAGAGTAGTTGAAAGTTCTACTGTCCTCTGGTTTAAAGGTTCTGAAACCACTAGACCATCCCAGTCTTTGTCTGGTGACATGGTTCCACTTGCCCTACACATGAACAAAACCTAAGTAGCAGACAAATAAAGACAAATGTAGTAGATCTTAAAGAGATCAGAAAAAAATAACATCATTCAGTGCAGTAAGGAAAGGGAAAGTTGCCTCAAGGGCAAGACCCCAGAACCAAAGTATCCAAGGCACAATAACACAAATGTTACTTTCAAAGAATTCTTGAAAAGAGAATGCCTTGAAGCACCTTCTTGTTAAAGACAGGACACCTAGGAAATGTGTTCCAAAGTTCAGCCAGACAAAACCAGAAAGACCGCACTAACTATGGTACAAGAGAGCCTCTTGTGGCAGCAGAAATTTGTGTCATATCGCCCAAATTCACACATTTGGAGTCAGTACGCTGTTGAACCTCATTAAGATAAGTTTGGATTATTTGGCTAGAAAAGTGAGGAGGAAAGATTAGCATTGCTCTTTTAAGTGTGATAATCAGATGATACAATTTTCTTGAAGTCTGAGGTGTACTACATTTTTAAAACCTGAGAGGTAAATAAAGGTACAAACAATTGATGACGAAATCAGTTTTGTTTTGTTTTGTTTTGTTTTCCAGTTGTAACATGTTTAGTTTATGGAGACATTAAGTAAACACTTAATGCTCTGAGTCTATAATAGATAGCTTTGGAGTCTTCTAGCTATTTAAGTAAGCTCTTTGTTAAAAATAGTATCCTAACTAAAATATTCTACATGTTTTCATTATCTAAAATGAAAAGGAAAAAGTGCTAATTTTCTGTATTTAAGAACAACACGCTGATCATATGAAACTTAAAGCAAAAAATTCAATAATTCTAACAAGAATTATTACAATAATGTTCATGGACTTTGACATTAAGTTGGTAGGAGAAAAATGTATAAAGGTGATATAATATGTGTTAATACATATACATATATACATATACATATATATACATATATGTGTGTGTGTGTGTATATTTGTGTGTGTGTGCATGTGTGTGTGTGATATAATATTGTGATTAAATTATCACAACTTTTTGTTCTTGTTTAGCTAAGAAGTTTAATAGGTTCTTTTCCCAATCTTCTCTTCACAATGCCTTTCTTACTATTCCATATGCTCAGCAGGAACTCAGGTAAAATAACCTAGTGCATAGTGTAAATATGTCTGGGTGTGACTACAAAGGTATATGTGTTTCTAGAAGCAGTGTATAGAAAAACAATAGAGAGCAAAATACCCAATTTGCAGGCCCCTCTAAACATTTAACATTTTCTACCCTAGCCTGTTTCATAGGGCATACCTCCTCTCCATATTTAATGTAATTGACAATATTTTGCTGAGAGGCAGGCTCCCACTTCTCACATTGTCCTATTAGCATCTACCTTCCATTCCCAGATCATTGCGTGGAATATAAGTCTTCCTTCTGGAGCCAAGACTCGTTTTTTACCCAATGTTCTGCCAACATAAAAACAGCTCCAGAGTCTTATTTCATATTTATACAGAATGCCAAATCTTGTTCCCTTAATTGTCTCAGCTGGGGAGCCAAGAGTGCATAAAACAGCTGGTGGTGAGTTAGTATGTAGCAAATAGGTAGGGTAGACTCTGCAACTGCAAAATGCAATGTGAATCTTTTTCAGTGAGGGCTTCTTCCCTCTGGAGGCAAGCAACACAATTGTTACTGTTAAAACTCATTTACTACACACAAGCACCTTCCAGATGGTAGCCTCTGACACCAGAAAGTGCCCGAGGCAGAGTTGTGGCTGTAAAGATGTGCATGTGAATGTGATAGGGTAAAGTTGTTTGGTTTTGGGTTTTTTTTTGGGGGGGGTGTGTTTGTTTGTTTGTTTGTTTGTTTGTTTGTTTAAATCAACAACTGAAGAAGCTTTTAGGAAATAGAGACTTTGCAAATCTGTTTTCAGACTCAATAGCAACATCTGGCTTTAACAGCTTAGCACAAACATGAAGCTGGTTCTTTGTTCAGTCATGTGCCTTATAAACTGATGTTAAGACGAACAGTTTCTTTGTTTTTAGAATATTATTTTCAAGACAAAATGTCATGAAAATTTCCACTTTACTTTTTCTAACACAATCTTTGGTCAAGAAAGATGATATTTATAAATATGTGAATGTAAAAGTCAAGGATTGATAGTTCCTTTTTTCCCTCAATATTTCTAGTATTATCTTCAACTATATAATTGAAAATCAAAATTAGCTCAAGCATATTCAATTAATATTTCCTATAAATATAATAGGAGCAATGAAGGAAAGTATATTCACTATTGTTGGGAAAGCTAGTCATCCTTATGTAAAAGGGTGAAAGTAAGACCTTAGTCTACATCATACAAGACTAAAGTAAAAATGGATTGAAGACTAAATTGAAGACCTGACATTGTGTGGTTTAGTGTAAAACCTTCATGATCTTGGCCTTAGTGATGATATTTTCTGAGTTAAAAACTCAGATGATAAAAACAGAGAATTGGAGAGACTTCAGAGGAAGATAAGAGGGAGAGGAACAAAAGGGGGGTAGGATCAGCTAATGTCATGGGAGGAAACAGTGTAGATGTACAGAGGTTCAGGAAATTGTACAGAGATGTGTAGCAATGGGGGATGGGGAACTGGCATAGCCAACAGAAAGTCCCAGACACCTGGAATGGAAGAGGCTCCCAGGATACATTGAGGATGACATTAGCTGAAATTCCCAACAAAGGGGAGAGAGAACCTGTAGAAACCATATCCAGAGGTGAAGCATGGCCCCAGGTTGAGGGATAGATCCACCCACCCTTCTCAAAAAGTTTAACCAAGAATTGCTCCTGTCTAAAGGAAATACAGGGACAAAGAGTGGACCAGAGAATGAAGGACAGGCCATCCAGAGACAGTTCCAAGTGGGGATTCGTCCCATAGATAGTCATCAAACCCAGACACTATTGCTGATGTCAAGAAGTGCTTGCTAACAGGAGTCTGATATAGCTTTCTCCTGAGAGGCTTTGCCAGACCCTGACAACACAGATGCAGGTGCTCACAACCAACCTCCATTGGAATTATGGGAAGGACTGAAGGAGCTGAAGGAGTTTGCAACCCCACAGGAAAAACAACAATATCAACCAACCATACACTGTCTCCCGACCCCTACCCAGAAGTCCCAGGGAGTAAACTACCAACCAACGAAAACACATGGAGGGACCCATGGCTCAAGTATATGTAGCAGTGGTTGACTTTATCTGGCATCACTGGGAGGGGAGGCCCTTGGTCCTGTGATGGCTTGATGACCCAGCAGAGGGGAATGCTAGGGTGATGAGTCAGGAGTGGGTGGGTTGGTGTTGGAGTACCCTCATAGAAGCAGAGGTTAGTGGGTGGGATAGGGGGTTTGCAGAGGGGAAACTGGGAAGGGACATAACATTGAAAATGTAAATAAAATATTTTTTAAAAGTTGACATTATAAATAGTAAAGGTTGTTTAGATTTGAAAAAATAGATACAAATTACATTCCTGTTAATGGTTAAGTTCCAAAACAAAAGAATGAAAAAAAACTAGAACACATTGTTGCAGTAAATCTCCAACTTAAATAGGCCCCAGCAATGAAAACATGACACAATTAACATGAATACATGACTGGGCAGATCTACAGCTACACTACCATCTATCACATCAATAAGACTCCTTAGAGCTTGCAGTTTCTCCAGGACATATGCTTCTGCTCAGCTTTTCTTCTTGTTCATCCTCCTTTGTGTCCTCTCCCTCTTCCATGTTCTCCTTCTTCTCTCTCCCCACCTTCTGCTCCAACTTCCATTTATCTACCCAATTGGCAGCTCTCCTATATTTTACAAACTAAGGTGGGAAACAGATTTACAGGAAATCATCTGAGTGCTGACTCATTCCTTGTTTGAAACCCCTCACAGGGGAATGGAATTAACATCAAATACAATTAGCCCTAGGGCTATCCACAACATTTCCCCCCTTTTGTCCAATTTTTCCAGTTGTGGATAGCCCTGGGGCTAATTATATTTGATGTCAATTCTGTTCTCCTGTGTGGGGGTGTGAACAAGGAATGAGTCAGCACTCAGGTGATTTCTTGTAAACTTTCCCATCTTAATTTGTAAAATAAAGGAGAGCTGATATTTGGGCAGAGAGAGGGAAGTTGTATCAGTAAGAAAGAAAAGGAGGAAGAGGAGGAGGAGGAGGAGAGAGAGAGAGAGAGAGAGAGAGAGAGAGAGAGAGAGAGAGAGAGAGAGCAAAGGAGGAGGAGGAAGAAGAAAAGCAGAGCAGAGCAGAGGCACATGGCCTGGAGAATCCACAAGTTATAAGGGATTTCATAGGTGTAGAAGATGGTAATGTAGCAGTAGGTCATCCTAATCGAGGTGCACAATATGTATTCATATTAACTGAGTTGTGTTTTCATTGCCAGGGCATATTTGGGATGGAGAGATTTACCGCAACAACACACAGGAAAGCAAAAGATTAAAAATGATATTTAACTGGATGTAAGTACAATATAGAACAAACATGTGACATTGAAAGGATGTACAACATCAATAATCATGGGGAATTAAGAGAGGAAATATCACTAAAAAGCATCTTCAACCCTAGAAAGAATAACTCCCATTAAGGAGACATGAGACAATACACGCTCTGTTGTAGAAAATGCATACTGTTGTTACAAAATGAGCTTTATAGGGTTGATATGAGAAACACTATGCAGACTCCTCAGAAAATTAAAAAATAGTGTATAACAATAATCAATATAATCAGTAATAAAAGTATTATGTATGGAATAAAAGAAATGACCTCAGCAACTGGGCCTAACCTGTATTTCCCTATTCACTGCAACATCATATGGAAGGCCCCAAATTCTCAAGGAATTGAAATATCCTTCTGTGGACAGATGTAAGCATACATTTTGTCAGTGTTTGTATAACAGGTGCACACAATTGTGCTACATTTATTTGGATGTTATTCAGCTTTCCAATGTGATGGTATTATCACAATAATTTGGATGAATCTGGAAGACACTATGTTAATTAAACCATGCAAATATTACAAAATTGCATAATCTCCCTTTTATACAAAAAATTGAAAGTAAAGATGAATGCAATGAAGAAGGACAGAAAAGTAGTTGCCAGGGGAGAAAAATGAAGAAAATGAGGATAAGTTTCTAAAGGGAACAAACTTGTATTACATGAAGATTGCAACTGACGAAATAATGCATAAAAAGTTGCCATAGTCAATTAGTTTGAGTCATACATTAAAGTTGCCCAAACAGTTGCCTTTTTAAGTGCTCTTAACACAATTCCAATTATGTAATGAATGATAAAGGTAATGTAGGATGGCAAGGCACTTTCGTTTATGACTGAAGTAATTACATCACCAGTGTATGAAAACCTCAGTGCTTATACCACACACACATACTATAACATATGCCTGTTTTACTTTTATGTCTGTTTAAAATTTGGATGCAGTTTTGAATAAGTATGTGGAGCATATTATGTATATTTTAGGATGACGGAGCATGGCATTCTTTATTATGAAAACTTTAATAATGACATTTCATTGAATTTTTCTTCTTTATCTGGATGATGTTTTATAATATTATTTTGAATAAAAAGATAATTCCAAGGCAAGGAAACTTCTGATAATTTTGACAAATTACATGTAAAATATCTTTTAGGTATTTTGATTTTAAAAAAGAATTCTATAGTCTGGAAGATAATTACTTAAAACAATGTAAAAATCTTTGATGTTTGAAAATAATGACAGTGGGAAACTTAAATTGTTAAAGAGAAAGGGGCTCTTAACAAATGATTAAAAATAAAAGAAAACTTGAGCTTTCTTCTGAAGTACAAGTTGTTAATATTAGGGATTCAAGAATTTTGACACACAAAAAATTTAATGTTTCTCTTAGTGATTAGCTATATATAAAACATTGTCATTTATTTATTTTTTTATTTTTAATGAACTGATAACTTACTTTATGTCAGAGACTGTTTTTAGGCTAAAAAGCAAACAAGATGATGTGAAAGATCCATGATGTTATGCCTATAATATATAAATGAGTAGATAAAAATGACAGAAATAAAAAGTTTCTCAAAACTTCACTTCAGTGCTCTTGTACCTGACTTTTTGGTAGTGTAAACACTAGAGATTCTAGCAGACCAATTCTAAGTAGGTTTCACTAAGAAATCCACTTTCAGGAAAAACAAATATTCTGTCAATATAGAATACAACGAACAGGAAAATAACTGCAGCCAAGTTCCTCCAATTCTCAGTGGCAAATTTATTTGCTCTTGAAATACATGAAAAGTGTATACCTATCAATTTGCTTTTTTTATTCAGAGATACCTCTGAGGAAGGTATTGCTAGGCTGCCACTCCGGAAATTAGATTTCAGATTTTTGCATCCCAGTGTGGACTGCTAAGGATTTACTTTAAAGAGAATTCTTCTGAGATGTTAAAGAAATATCCTATATATACAAACAAAATATTCTTCAAATCCACTAACAAGAGACTTCTGTACACATACGCTATGGCTTTACTTACTAATGAAATGGTTTATATTTTCCAAAAACATATTTATTATATCAGTCAATAAAGCTGTACTTTATTCATGCACTCCACATTGGGGAAAGTCAATTGATTGAAAATAAAATAAAACTTAAAAAATAATTAATTAAAAATTATATGCTAATGGGAGGGGAGGCCCTTGATCCCATGAATACTTGATGCCACAGTGCAGGGGAATATTAAGGGACTGAGGTGGGAGTGGGTGGGTGGGTGAGCAAGCACCCTCGTAGAAGCAGGAGGAGGGTAGATGGGATAGGGGGTTTGTAGAGGGGAAACCGGGAAAGGAGATAATAGTTCAAATGTAAATAAATAAAATATTCAACACAAAAAATCTAAAAATAAAATCAGTCTAAATAAGTCATGAGAATCTTACTTCTATGTATATTTAGAGGGATCTCTAACGTTTATAAACTTTAGAATTTTAAATTAATTTTTATAGTATATAAGATATATTCAATAATGGATAATAAAAGAAAAATTCATTACATATATATATATGTATGTGTGTATACATATATAATTTTATCTGCAAATTTTTGTATTAATATGAATAAGTCATGTATAAAATTGATATTTATTAAGCTAGGTAACTAACTAAAATCAAAGTATCCTATAAGAAAAGTTGTAATTTGAACCTACTTTAAAAAAAATCAAATTATCAGACATAAAAAGTGTATAAAAATTTATACTTAAAATTTTGTCTGAGGCATATCTTTCATTTTTTTTCTTTACATCAATGTCCCCAGACTTGAAAATTAATGTTGATTGTAAGTCTGATATGATCTAAAATAATCCAGGAGACAGAATGGGCAAACCCCACTAAGTACTTACCCAGCCTATATTAGTCTTTGGCATACCTGGTAGGTATTTTCTTGTTTAAGGCTATTGAACTGGAAAGATACCTGCTAAATATAAGTGGCACATTATAGAGGGATATTAACTCATTAACATGGCTTCTCTAGCAGGGAATCACTTCCATAGTTATCATATAGCTTAAATGAAGATATATTCTGGATTCCAGTAGGATCTGGCTAAAATACAGGCATGCCCTTTAATCCCTAGCAATGAAAGTAAAGTTAGTTTATAGAAATAATAATTCCTTGTAAATATACCACAATGTAAGAGCATTAATTTTCATGTTTAAAATATAAGAAAATCATAAAATATACACTCCATGTAATTTATCATGAAGTGATAAGGCCATCAAATTCAGTAGCATTGTAGCAAACACAATAATATACTACTCAGGCAGATTCACTAAGTGTTTCATACTTCTGAATATTATTATGAGATGAAAGTCTCAAAGATGCACTTGCCACAATTTATCCATTTAATATAAAGGACAATGTGATATTACATGAGTTTTAAGATTCCATTTGATATGTTGAACTACTGTAGATAAAAAAGTACATTAACTAACTTCTAGAACAAAATAGAGAGAATTACCTACAAATATATAATTCTAGTATTTGAGAAACTAAAGTAGGATGACAAGAAACCCATTCCCAACCTGGTATACACTGTGGGATTCTGTCTCAAACAGAATAGAGAAAACATAATATGTCAAAAAAAGCTGATCAAAGATAATTATAATATTATAAAACAAACAAAATATCCTTAAAACAGGAAAATAATGTTATATTGGAAAATTGACTCACTAATAAATATTTGTGTCTAAGAAACTGAAGACCAACTTACCCTGGAACACAAAGGACCTTATGGTAGAACAATGGGCAGTAAAAGGAGATCATAGCTGCACTAGAAGTTTTGTCCAGGAGATTCTAAGCATCATAGACTTACACTATTGAGATGATGGCCCTCCAGAAGTGAGAATTTCGACCCTAATGCTGAAGATGCTACACACTTTATACATAGGACCAAGAGGCCTCTGAACTGGGCCTGATCTGGATCCTTTTGCCCTCTTTCTGAAGGAGTAGTTTTCTGGCACTAGAAAGCATGATGCATGTTTGCAAAGAAGGAATGCAGCCAACTGTCCAATCCAACCACGATGCTTATGAACTATACCAACAACCAGCATGGCGTGAGAATCCTAAAAGGGAAGTAGTGGCACATAATACCTTGACAGTAACTGCCAGCTCTTTATTTGAATTTAAAACCTACTCAGTAAGAGGAAAATTATGCCTGATACTCTCAACCTGGCAAAATATTTAGGGCTAGTGGAGTCATGTGTACTGTAAGAGATCTTTCAACTACAGCTCTACCAAACCTGTATAGTCACTAACTACACTTTAAGTGTTTATCCTGGCACACAACTAAGTATTACCCCTCATCAAAGAACATTCTCTTTTCACCAGAGAACGTTAAACCAATAACAACAACCAAAAATGGGAAACAAACAAACAAACAAACAAACAAAAAACAGCCACAAGCTATCAAGACGTGAAATTTTGGAATCCAGTCACAATGAAAATATTTAAAAAAAAAGAAAAAGCAACAACAACAACAAAAAAGCCAAACAAAAACCCTTAAGATTCAGGGAATATAACCAGGCATGGGCCTTTAATCCCAGCACTTGGAAGGCAGAGGCAGGTGGATTGGATTTCTGAGTTCGAGGCCAGCCTGGTCTACAGAGTGAGTTCCAGACAGCCAGGACTACACAGAGAAGCCCTGTCTCAAAAAAAAAAAAAAAAAAAAAAAAACCCAAAACCAAAACCAAAACCAAAACCAACCAACCAACCAACCAAACAAACAAAGGATTCAGGGAATATTGATGAAGAAGGGGTAAAAAGATTAAACTAGAGAATCAGAGGAGTTTCTGTCATGCTGTGTCTCTTTGTAATGTCAACAGCTATATCTAGTCATAATATATCTACCCATAGAGTATTAACCAATATCCCTTCCTACATATCAGCAAGGAGGACAACAGACACACCAAAATGGATTGGGGGCATCCTCTGAAGTCTCAACCCTGTATAAAGAGCTATAGGGAGCTAAGTAATGCTGAGACTGGAGAAATTCCTTTAAGAATACTACCAGGACACCTAAAACAAACTAAGATATGCACATGTCTCAAATTAATATGTGTCCACCTTTTTCCAACATTGGCTGCTTTCAGGTGTTAGAAAACAGCAAAGGTTAGTAATATGCTGTGCTAGAATCAGCCCACTTTCTCATACACAGGAATTATACTTGAAGAAGGCATAGTTTAAAGATACAGATGTAATAAAGGGCTTTCTGTTTTAAAGCACTGAGTAACTTTTAATTTCCTTTGAAACATATCAAAATATAAATCATGAAGTAAATCTTGAAAACAATGTTTCCCCTTTTACTACATAGTAGGAATATTTAAATTTCTAAAATTTACCTAGACCACTTTTAATACACTTGTTTTTAGATCTTTTTATATATTTCTATATTTTGAAGTTCCTCTATTTCCATTTCTACCTATCAAATACTTTTGTAAAATCAAACTCAAAGGCTAACTCCTTAAAATGTACGTCTTTGAATTTCAATTTGAATTCATTTGCATATTATATAGTTTAATATACTAAAATATGAGAGCAGCCTATATATAGTGCCAGTGTTAAATCCTTGACTTATTTCTGAGTTTAAGATCGCTTAGAAAAAGATAATATTTCTAGAGTGGTTGTACCAGCTTGCAATCAGTCTGGCGGTTCCTCAGAAAATTGGACATAGTATTATCTGAGGACCCAGCTATACCACTCCTCGTCATATACCCAAAATATGCTCCAACATATAACAAGGACACATGCTCCACTATGTTCACAGCAGCCGTATTTATAACAACCAGAAGCTAGAAAGGACCCAGATGTCTTTCAACAGAGGAATGGATACAGAAAATGTGGTACATTTACACAATGGAGTACTATTCAGCTATTAAAAACAAGGACTTCATGAAATTCTTAGGAAAATGGATGGAACTAGAAAATGCCCTGAGTGAGGTATAACATTCACAAAAGAACACAGTTGGTATTCACTCACTTATCAGTGGACTTAGCCCTAAAGCTCGGAAGATCCAAGATAATATTCACAGATTACATGAAGCTCAAGATCATCCAAGATAATATTCACAGATCACATGAAGCTCAAGATCAAGAAGGAAGATCGAAGTGTGGATGCTTCAGTCCTTCTTAGAAGGGGGAACAAAATACAGAGAGGAGGAAATAAGACCAAGTGTAAAGCAGAGACTGAAGGAAAGACCATCCAGAGACTGCCCAACCCAGGGATCCATCCCATATACAGTCACCAAACCCACACATTATTGTGGATGCCAAGAAGTGCTTGCTGAAAGGAGCCTGATGTAGCTGTTTCCTGAGAGACTCTGCCAAAGCCTGACAGATACAGAGGCAGATGCTCACAGCCAACCTTTGAACTGAGCACAGGGACCTTGATAGAGGACTTAGAGAAAGGACGAAGGAGCTGTAGGGGATTGTAGCCTCACAGGAAGAGCAACAATATCAAAAAACCAATCCGTCAGAGCTTCCAGGTTCTAAACCACCAACCAAAGAGTAAGCATGGTGCGATTCATGGCACCAGCTGCATGTGTAGCAGAGCATGGCCTTATCAGGCATAAATGGGAGGGTAGCCCCTTGGTCCTGTGAAGTCTCAGTGCCCCAGTGTAGGGAAATACCAAGGCAGAGAGGCAGAAGTGAGTTATGGGTAGATGGGATAGCACCCTCATAGAAGCAGGAGGAGGAGGAGGTGATCAGGGGATTCTGGAGGGGAAACTGGGAGAGGGGATAACACTTGAAATGTAAATAAAGAAAATATCTAATAAAAGAAAAAAAAACAGAAAAAAATGATATTTACCATTTTTAGTGTATTATGAAGCATGGTGCATTCAAAGTATTCATTGAATTTAGATTAGTGAATGGCCAAAACTAGGTCTCTTGATTACCCAGAGACCTACAATAGGACCAAACACTACTAGCAAAAGAAAAAAGTATCAATGAAGTGATTTATTAATGATATTTTGCTATGGTGCTTTACTGGTAGACTCTCCTAGCATTATAATCTTCAGAGATACTTCATCCAACAACTGATGCCATCAGTTGCAAAGACACACAGCCAAACATTGGGTGGAGCATGGGAGGTGGGAAGAAAGCATTGGAAGAGGCAGATGGGTTGAGGAGACACAAGAACACGGCATACAGAATGAAGCAAGCATGGCTCCTAGCGCCTCACCAAGATGGAAGGGAGAGCAGGGAGTCTGAAGGGATCTCGTGCAGGCCCTGAGCTCATATGTTATAGCTGTAGAGCTTCGTGTTATTGTAGGATTCCTAACAGTGCACGCAGGGTTTGTCCCTGACTCTTTTGCATGTTTGGGGGGACTCTTCCTTCTCCTGGGTTGCCTTATCTAGCTTTGACGTGTCTGTGCCTCGTCTTATTGTAACTTATTATGTTATGATTAGTTCATATACATGGGAGGTCTGCTCTTTTCTGATGGGCAATTGAGGAAAGTTCGATATAGGGAGAGAGAAGTTCCTTGGGGCTGGGGGGTACTAGGAGGAATGGAGGGAGGAGAAACTATAGCTGGTATATAATGTATGAGAAGATAAATTTTAAAAATATAGATGAATATAAATTTGTATGTTAAAATATGCAGTACAATCATAGTGACAAAGCATCGTGCTATGTTTTCAACATTACAGTTTGTGTTTCAACTTTTGTGGACTTATGCCATAAACAGAGTACTTGAGTTGTTTTATTAGCATTTCTAATGTGTAATAATGCATATTTGATCACTCTCTGCTATTGACTTTCGCAGAAGTGGCTGCTCCAAGGAGAGATGCAAACATCTTCACAGTCTCCTGCTGACTTAGCCAACACTGTAAATACTTTCAAATAGGTTAGTGGGTACTTAGGTCTTATTTGTTATCAGTGATGATTAAATCAGCAAACATTATTAAAATGTGGATAAACCTAACCTTTAATGGGGTAATAGCATCTTATTGTAAGTGTGTGGGATCATTATGACTGTCTATGTTTTAGAGTATGTATAACCAGTTAATTCCAAAATAAATTTTTTTAATTAGAAAATCAAAGCATGGTTCTCAAAAACACTCAATGAAAATATTATTCACTTAAAAACATTAATTTTCACCATGTGGTGGTTTGAATATGCTTGGCCTGGGAAATGGCACTATTGGACCTCTGGCCTTGTTGGAAGTGTGTCACTGTGGGTGTGGGTTTAAGAACTTCCTGCTAACCTTATGTGGGAGTCAGTCATCTCCTATTGGCTTGAAAATGAAGGTGTAGAACTCTTAGCTCCTCCTGGACCATGACTGCCTGGATGCTGCCATACTCTCACCTTGATGATAATGGACTGAACCTCTAATCCTATAAGCCAGCCTCAATTAAGTATTGTCCTTATACAACTTGCCTTGGTCATGGTGTCTGTCCACAGCAGTAAAACCCTAACTAAGACACACCATAATATTAATTTAAAATCCACAATCATTTCGTTAGATACATATAATTTCTTAGAAAATTTTGTATAATTATCTGGCCTTTACAGTTTTTAATCAGCAAAAAAATAATGATGCTTGTGATAAATTTGGAGTAAATCAGAGGCTTTTAATAATGCTATTTTATTTTGAATTGTACTTAATAATCTATTTTGTTTTGCTTTTTTGTTGTTGCTTTTGTTTTAGTATTCAAGACAGAGTTACTCTGTATATCTTTGGCTTTCCTGGAATTTGTTCTGTATACAAGGCTAGTTTGGAACTCAAAGCCACCTGACTCTGTCTCCAGAGTGTTTGGATCAAAGGTGTGTTTTGATGAAACCATGATGTAGTCAATGTTCTCATTGCATCTTAAGATTAAGCATAGAAATATTAGGGTGTCAAATGTTTGCTGCTAACATTTCAAATATTAATGAGCATAATAATAAGTATGAACATATAAATAGTAAGTATAATGAGCAGAAAATAGTAAGTATAACTATTTTAAACATTGCATAAGTATTACCTCTCTGCCTAAATACAAGTAGTATGCTCACTGATTAGCTTGCCATCTTCATCTTCTCACTCAATGTAACATAATTAATAGTAATTACGTAGGGGTCTTTTAAGAATTTCTAGGAGTAAGAGTGGTGAGGAAGGAATGGTTGGATGGATGGGAAAGAACTCTCATAGAAGAAGGGGTAGGGGAAATGAAGGTTGCATAGGGGAAATCAGGAAGGGGGACAACATTTCAAATGTAAGTAAATAAAATAACCAATAATAGAAAAAAGTAAAAATAAATTCTAGGAATAATATTGCATTGAGACCATACACTTAAATGTATAGGATAATATAAGGGCCGAGACCCAAAAGGCATAATAACATATGTCACTCTGAGAATTTAAGATAATCTACAATAAAATAAGTGATCAAATATCTCTGGGCAGATCAATAAGTAAATAGATGGATGGATTTATAGGTTAAAAACTAAGGCCAGCTCACAAAGTTGAAAGAGAGATGTCAAATTAAAGAGATGATTGATGAATGATTGACAAATAGATAATGCAAAATAAAATTATATAGATCTTAAATTTTCTGTGTCTTAGTTACCTCAGTAGGTATGTTTTTCACTGTCATCAAATTATGTGACATTTGCATTTTCCTTTGCATCAAAAAGTCTATATATTTTATTTGTACCACATTTTTATTACCTAATCATTAATTGAAGGGCATTTAGGTTTTCTATCCTTTGTGTCTATATCAGTTATCCCTTTGATATATGCCAAAAATGGTAGAGTCACGAAGTACTGTGATAAATATTAATAGGAGCTTACTAACCCACCTTTGTTCATTCAGTTCCCAAATTAAAAACAAAACAAACAAACAAACAAAACCAGAAAACCTTGATATTTATAATAACCCTTAATAGCACTAGATATGGGCAGACACCAACCCTCTATACTCTTAGTCTACTTTTGTGTCTATGGTGCTGACATATGACTTCCTATGTTTCATCTGGGCCACTCCTACTCCAACTGATCATGTTTTCATGATCTCTTACCCCATGATGTCTTTCTCTCCCTTTACTCTCCATTCTTCCTTCATGGTTCTGACTCCAAACCCAGGGACCAAAGCCTCTCTTTTGTCCAGCTTCAGGTGGTAGGCATCTTTATTGACCAATCAGGGATAACTTGGGAGGCACGGTTACATAGCATCACTTAGTGTAAGTAAGGATCTCTTAGTCGCTGGGGGCAACCAAACCTTGGTTGGTTGTATTTAGCATTACAGTACATATTATCAGACCAAACCTAAAAAAAATGAAGTTAATCTACTTTTAGATTTTTGAGAATTCCCCACAATATTTCTAAAGTGGTTGTTCAAGTTTCCAAGCCCAGGAACAGTGAATGAGGACATGTCTTTACCACATTCTCTCTAGGATTTGTTCTCTTCCTTCCTTCCTTCCTTCCTTCCTTCCTTCCTTCCTTCCTTCCTTCCTTCCTTCCTTCCTTCCTTCCTTCCTTCTTTCTTTCTTTCTTTCTTTCTTTCTTTCTTTCTTTCTTTCTTTCTTTCTTTCTTTCTTTCTTCTTTCTTGTTATTTAACTTTCCCTTGATTCTTTGTGGATTTCATATCATGCGACCCAGTCTCACTCATTTGCCCATCACTTTCTACTGCCCTTAAAAATCTTGCCCCCCAAAAATATCGCATTGTGGTTGTGGAAGTTTTAGTATATCATGGTGTGTTCCACAGTATGCAATTTTTCTTCATACTTATATATTTGCAAATGTTTATTGCAGAGGTTTGAGGCCTCTGGATTCTGTTACACTAACTTACCTAATTCTTCACTGGGATACCTCTCAGATATCCTGTTGTTACCCTGTCATAGATATTCTGCAGTTTTGGATATGTAGGAATAGCCCCTTCAATAGCTCCAATTGTTTATGGATGAGGTGGGCCAACTCAAAGCCCTGGATCTGGGTCTGGGTGGTCAGGTCACTAAGCTGGTCACTCCATCAGCTCTCTTGTACTCACACCACCAGGATGAGCTCTCCAGTGCTGCTGCCCCAGGTAGATCACTCAACATTGTAGCCAACAAGGGATGGAGTCAGCTTTTCTACTCTCACACCATTGAGAATCACTGACCCACAACCCCTGCAACTTAGACAAGTTCTACTACCTGACACACGTGGTAGGAAGCAGCAAAAGGTAGGGGGAACTACATCCAGGGCCAGCTGTACTCTGCTGACCAGGTGAGGTGCAGGGTCAAATTTTCCAAATGTCTAACTATTATCTATCTATCTATCTATCTATCTATCTATCTATCTATCTATCTATCTATCTATCCATCCATCTATCTATCTACACATTTGCCATTGTCTGTTTATGTATTTAATAATGATTATGAAAGTAAATGAGAACTTTGTGAGCAAGTAGAGGAGAAGAAAGGTAGCAATGATATAAATACAGCACTTATGCATAGAAATCATAAAAAGAAACAAAAGAAAATAAAAGATATCATTTGAAACTGAAATGTCATCAAAAGTTTCATTTCATAAAGGGTTGGGTCAACAACCTAATTAGGTGATTTGGAAACAAATGGGTTATATAAACTACATCAATTTTATTGATAAAGTAATAATTCCTTAGAATTTTACATCAATATTTTTGAAAGAGTCATAATCTCATGGCATTACTGGGAAGTAGTGGAAAATAAAGATGTGAGGTTTGGTTAGAAGAATTGGATGAAAGGGGCCTGTTTTCACTGATGGAATTTTTTTTTTTTGCTAACTGCTGTCTGATTGCCATAGGTGAACATCTGATTTACAAGCCTAAAACCGTGCAGTTTTTACCTGGTATAGGCCAGTAGGAGTCCAGCTAGCTGTCCATGTTCCTAAAGCTCTGAACTATGAACCAAAGCTAGTCTTTTCTCCTTTAGGTTGTTTTTCTTAAATATACTCATAAGCATTCAAGAAAAATACATCTGTACATTGTAAATAGGGGTATTGAACTCTAAGAAAGGGAAGAATATTTTCTTTGCTACATTTTGTAGGAGCTTGACAAAACTCACAAAAAAGTAAAATTCTTAAAGTGTAAAGAGAGCTGAATAAATGTACAGTGAAAATTTAAAACAGAAATAGAAGATGACTTAGAGGGATTTGTGATTTATGAATTAACATAGTTATTATGGGAAAGACTAAACTGTACCATAGAAAGTTGAGAATGTTATGGTTATTTAACCTCTCATAGAAGATACATTAGAATTCAGGGTTTGTAACTAAAAATGGAAAAGGGGGCCTTTCAAAAGTTTTAGTTAGGATTTATACAGTTGGCTCAACAGGTAAGAAACTGTGAGTCATCCAGAGGACCGAAGTTTTCTTCCCAGCATCTATGTCTGGCAGTTCACAGTCTTCTGTCACTATGGCCTCAGTGGTTTTAACAAACAACCTCTTCTGTCCTTCACTGACTAACAAAACTACTTGACGTAGACTCACACATGAATGAAAATAAAAATAAATCTTTACAAAGTATTGACATGATATAGGATCAAGCATGTTATATTAGGATGATGGCAGAGTTTGGAGGAAGAATCCATTGATAGATCTCATATTTTTCTTTATTTCAGATACTTGTAGAGTAGTGGAACTGTAAACAACAGTTACAGAAAAAATGGAGAAATAAGATTATGTCAAGCATAATACCTCACTTTGGGAAAAACTAAATTGTTAGCTTGAACTGGGTGTCTTGAAATAAAGACATACAGAGAAACTGAATTGTGTTACTAAATTATTATCCCGAGCTTTTGTCCCCGCCGGCAAGAACACACTCAGGACAACCGGAATCTTCTGCAGCAAAGCTTTATTGCTTACTTCTCAGGAAGATCTCGACCCCAGAAAATGGAGTCTGTTATATAGCACTCAGCCATGACGTTTCAGCACCTGATGTGGCGTGACAGCTCTTGATTTGTTGCTCGCTCATCACACCACTATTACACCCCGAGAATGGGCAGTGACTAGGAGTGAGTTCACTCTCGCACTTGCGCACAAGGCTTGTTTACTAGTTTGTCACAGCGGAGGCCAGCGCCATCTTATAATGGTGATTGCTCGCGGCACACGCACGGCTCTCCACAGCGATTGCTCGCTGCACGCTGCACGCTGCACGGCTTTCCACATCTCCCCCTTTTTATTTTATTAAATTGAGGCTGGACTAGGTCTGTGTAATTATGCCCATCCGCTGTGGCTCCTGTCTTAGGTCGTTCCTCCAATGTCACAGCTTTTCCTGTCAGAGGGTAACCCTATCGCCACTGGGCCCCATGTCTTAGGATGATCTGTGCATGAGGAAAGTTGCCCGTCCCTGGATACTGCAGTGCTATGTGACAGTAACTACTAAATGACCTAGGGCGAACTCTACAAAAGAGGCCAGCCACCAATGTCAACTAATTTTTGAGCATAGATAGCCAGATTTCGGGGGAGGTGCCTTGCTCAATGGCAGCAAGTGCTTGAGCTATCACAACCTTGTCACGTGTTTGTTGGGTTCTGAGCTTGCAAACCAACCAGAGCATGAACACAAGTCCACAGCAGGTGGCAACGCCAAATAAACCCACCCCCACCCATTCCTTAAAATAAGAAAATGCAGATGAAATCCAGGAGGAGAGGCCCTCTGTCAATGACAGGTCCACTCGCGTTGAGTTGATCTTTAAAACTGCCACCCTCAGGGCCTCAAGAGTCTCATCGAATCCCTCAGACCAATTTCCTGCAAGATACAAGGAAATCTGTCTAGACAGATTAGCTGCATAAGTAAAATTTTCATATTGGACACTGGTAATACACAGGGCTTCCAGTTTTCTTTCACAACCCAACTGGGCCATCTGGTATAGAACTCCTATCTGTTCCTCTGCCAAGTCAAGGCACTGATTCAATATCATCAGCCCTCCCTTTAACTTGGTACTAGCAGAAGTTTGGACAGTGATGGCATCAGCCAGATCTGCTGAAAGCTGATTTAATTTTGTGCCTGATTGAACCGTACTAACCATAGCATACCCTGCAGCTGTAGCAGCAGCTGCACTGGCTGAAATTGCTATGATCACGGCAGCAGTAATTGCAAAATCTCTTTTTTGTCGAAACAGGGATAAGGTGGAGGGTGTTTCCACCGGAACCGGGATCCAACGTGGGATCCGTGCTACCATGGCACGGGTGTTCTTTGTTATGTCCCAACATTGAGAAATCCAACAAGAATCATTGGAACAGACTTCAAATGAATCATTTGAAAGAATAAACAAGAAAGGGGGGTAAACACAGACTGGGGTAGATGGATAATTAATCTGGTTTACCAAAGTTTTATTGAACCCAGTGATCTCTACACTGGTATTAGTATATCCATAAGAATCCTGGGAGGCAGCATGTATTCCCCAATACTGAGCAAATCTTGAGATGCCATTAAAAGAAGCTTTTCCAACTGCTCCTCCCTGGATAAAGATCAAAGGATTGAGTTCTGTACAACTGCCATTGACTCCACAAAGCACCCACTTGTGAAAGGGATGCATTCTAAAGTCCTGTATGAAAAGTCCCTCTTTCATAACAAATTCCTTCTCTGGATCATCTATCATGTTGGGAGAAAAGGAAAAGGTTTTACTCTGATCTGCCCAACGAGTGATGGAGGATTGACAATCAGACCAAGGCAATATCAGCCCTTCATCTTCCAAGCTACAATGAGGGGCTATTTTTGGTTGGTGGGGACATTCTTTGTCTGAAAAGTTAGGTGGTAGAAATGTACCATTAACCCAAATTGCCTCCTGCCAAAAGGTCCAATTTGTAAATGTTATATCTGCATTGGAAGTATCTTGGGTTGTGCTTACCCAACCTCCTCGGTGCTCATTAACCTCCTCGGTGCTCATTAAACTTCCCCAAAGCTCGAGCTGTGAGGTTGATACATTTTCCTGGTCCATTAATTTGAAAACATAAAGAACCCTGTTCTAATAAAGAGCGATTTTCCCCTAATGGTGCTCGGGTGGGATCATAGGGTAGATATGGCAAATCTAATGTTTTATTAGTAGTAAAGAATTTTGGAAAAACTATAGCATTATGGCGAACTGGCATTGGTTTAGGGAAAGTTGAAAGAATGGCCCATCTCTGTTCGCCCCTCATACTAGGAACCTGAGACAAGTTCAGCATTGTCAGGATCAGGAGCAGTCCTCGGGAGGTCAGCATCTTCTGCACCATCCTTGATGAATATCTTGCGGGTGAGTCGTTCCGGCAGCCAAAATGGGTTGTCTTCACTCTGTGGAAAAACACAAACAGCTCCCCTGGATCTTATCAAAATAGGATCCGGGCCTTTCCACAGACCAGTTAAGACATCCTTCCATTTGACCATTTCTTTTGGTCTATCAGGGTCTGAGCTATGTCGATCAGCTGCAGAGCGACCTTGCTCGTCAAGATTCAAAAAATTGAGTGTAAAGAGTGCCATAGATACAGCTACTCTTGGCACTGAGGGCAGAGTCTCATCAACTCCCCTTTTTTGTTTTATGAGATAAGACTTAAGTGTACGGTGAGCACGTTCCACAATGCCTTGTCCTTGAGGATTATAAGGAAGGCCAGTCAAGTGAGTGACATCCATTTGATGACAAAATTGCTGAAATTTAGTAGAGGTATATGCTGGCCCATTATCAGTTTTAAGAATTGTGGGCTTGCCCCAAGCGCTCCATGCTTCTAAACAGTGCTGTATAACATGAGAGGTTTTCTCACCTGTTAAAGGTGTAACAAACATAACACCAGAGCAGGTGTCATTGGAAACATGTAAATATTGATTTCTTCCAAAGGAGGAAATATGAGTGACATCCATTTGCCAGACCTGTAATGGTCTGATGCCTCGGGGGTTTACCCCTACATGAGGAGTAGGCAGAAATTGACAACAGTTTTGACATTGGGTGACAATGTCACGAGCTTCTTTCCTAGTTAAAGTGAAATGGCGGCGTAATGTTTCAGCCGTCACGTGGAAGCATTTATGAAACTCCCTTGCAGCCTCTGACTGCGAGGACAGAGCAGCAGCCACGATTCTAGTAGCTTTGTCTGCCAAGTCATTTCCATATGAAGAGTCAGATACAATATTGAGCGGTCCCGGAAAAGTTTCAAGGACTTCTAGAACTACCAAACACTCTACAACCTGGGGTGATGTCTCATTATATTGTTTAGATGTTACTTGGCCATTTACTACATATGCACCTATGCCAGATTTGGATCCATCTGTATACACTACTACCCCATCCGGAAGTGGGTGTTTGGCTGTTATTACTGGATACACTATGGCTTGGCTTAAGGCAAATTGTAAAATTGGATGTTTTGGATAATGATTATCAATTTGTCCTGTATAAGAGGCAACCAAGACTGCCCAATCGTTAGTTGTTGCTGCCAGGGTTTGAACTTGAGCAGAAGTATAAGGTACGATTAGCATATGAGGTTCTTTCCCAAAATAAGTAATAGCTGCTTTTATCCCCCTAAGTGCAAGTTGAGCAATTGCATTAGGATACCACTCAATGATTTTTGCAGGGGAAGCATTAGGATGGACCCACAATAAGGGTCCTTTTTGCCATAAGACTGCTGTTGGTAACTGTGCAGTTTTTAATATGCACAATTCAAATGATTTTGACTCCTCAATGCGTTGTATTTGAGCATCTTGTAAGGCCTTTTCTATCGTTTGTAAAGCTTGACATGCAGCTGGGGTAAGTGCTCTGTGGGAGGAGATGTGGGTATCTCCCTCTAATATGTCAAATAAGGGCTTTAATTCTGCTGATGGAATTTTCAAAAATGGTCTTAGCCAATTAATATCTCCTAGCAATTTTTGGAAATCATTCAAGGTATGTAGTTGATCTTTGCGAATCTCTAATTTTTGAGGAACAATTTTGTCAGGATAAATGAGTGACCCTAGGAAGGCTCCCATTCGAGCAACTTGCACCTTTTCAGTGGCCACCTGCAATCCCCATTGCCCTAACGTTTTTATTAATATAGGGTATGCATCTTGCAATAACTGTGAATTTTTATGGCAAATCAAAATGTCATCCATATAAATTATCACCTGTAATGATGGAAAATGCTCTCTAACTGACTTAAGTGCCAATTGCACATACAGTTGACACATGGTGGGACTATTCGCCATCCCCTGAGGTAGGACCTTCCATTGGTATCTTTGATCCGGTTCTAAATGATTAATGGCTGGGATGGTAAATGCAAATCTTTGCCTATCTTGAGGGCATAAAGGTATAGAGAAAAAGCAATCTTTAATATCTATAATTATAATTTCCCAATTTTTGGGTAAGGCAGAAAGCAATGGTAGCCCTCGCTGAACTGGTCCAAATAGACGCATTTGTGCATTAATAGCTCTAAGATCATGTAATAAGCGCCATTTGCCAGATTTTTTCTTAATTACGAAAATAGGTGTATTCCAGGGTGAGGTAGAGGGCTCTAAATGACCTAAGCGTAGCTGTTCAGAAATTAGTTTTGTAGCTGCTTCTAACTTTTCAGAGGAGAGAGGCCATTGAGGAACCCATACAACTTCCTCTGTAAGCCATGGTATGGGCATGGAGCCCTCAACGGCCCCTAGAAAAAACCCAAACCTTGTCTCCCATTATTACCTTTTTGAGGGATAGGTTCAAGTTTACCCTGCTCTCCTTTCCCTAATCCCCTTCCTTCTTTATAGCCCATTTTCTTCATTATTTGAACAGCTTGTGGCGAGTATTCATTAGTCAAGGTCAATCCTAGTGCCTGTAAAATTTCTCTCCCCCAGAGATTTACTGGGAGTGGTAAAACATAGGGAGTGAATCGTCCTGTTTGACCTTCAGGAGCTGTCCAGCTCAAAGAACGGGAACTAATAGTGGGACAGGACTGATAACCTAAACCTTGCAAAGAACGTGATGACTGAGTAACGGGCCAAGTTTTTGGCCACCATTGGGAAGACAGGATACTTTTATCTGCTCCTGTGTCTAAAACCCCTTTAAATTGTTTTCCTTCTGTAACTAATTCTAAGAATGGCCTGGAGTCAAGAGGCATCACTAAGTAAGCAGAATCATTTCCAGTAGAACCAATCCCTCTGGTAGCTCGAGGGACACCAGAGGAAGGAAAACAGCCATGTAGGCTTGGCAAAATTTTTAACTGAGCTATTCTATCCCCTTGTGAAATAGAAAAGACACCCTGAGGACAGGAACAGAGAACTTGAAGTTCCCCTTCATAGTCTTGATCTACGACTCCAGGGTGAACAATAAGACCTTGTAAGGTAAGGGAGGCCCGGCCCAATATTAGGCCAACACTCCCGGATGGCAGAGGTCCTTTATAGTCAGTAGGAATAGGCTGTACCCCCATTTGGGGCATTAGCATGAATCGGGTGGTGGTACGGAGGTCCAACCCAGCTGATCTTTCTGTTGCCCTGCGGACTGTGGGGTCCACCTTTTGCCTGTCGAGGTCCCATATGTTTTCGGGCCCTGAGACCTGAGGGCCCTGTACTGGTTTTTTGGAATGGTCTCATTATCTACTGCTTGAGGGAATCCTGGCTGCAGGGGCCTGCCTCGAATGTCCCTGACTGAACGACAATCTCTAGCCCAATGATATCCTTTTCCACACTTAGTACACAGTCCTGGTGCTCTCCTTTTGACAAGGGCTCTACAGTCCTTTTTTAAGTGTCCAGGTTTGCCACAATTATAGCAGAGTTCGAGCTCAGCCATGTCAGGGTGTTTTTGCCCTTGTAGAATGGCAGCTGCTAAACCTGCATTAGTGAGTGGCCCTCCAAGCTCACGGCAAACCTTCAACCAATCCTGCAGTCCCTTGCTCTTTCTAGGTGTAATAGCCGCCCTGCATTCCTGGGTAGCCTGTTCATAGATCAACTGTTCAATTAAAGGCATAGCTGTTTCTGGATCCCCAAAAATTCTCCCTGCCGCTTCTGTCATTCTAGCCACAAAATCTGAGAATGACTCCTGGGCGCCCTGGGTGATCTTGGTCAAATGCCCACTTGCCTCTCCCTTCTTAGAGAGTGCCTTCCATGCCTTAACTGCAGCAGCTGAGATCTGAGCATAAGCTCCCCAATGGTAATTTGTCTGGTTATTAGCGTGTTGTCCCTGACCTGTAAGCAACTCAAAAGTCCATGTTCCTTGGTCCCCTTCAACATTGGCATTGGCCCTTGCCTGTGCTTGGCAGGAGTCTTGCCACAAAGCTTTCCATTCTAAATACATTCCCATGTTAGGAGATGCGGCTTTTACTACGGTCATCCAATCGCCGGGGGTCATTGCCAGAGTCGCAAGCCTTTCGACTTGGGCTACAGTAAAGTTGGCATTGACTCCATAGTTACGAACTGACTCTGCTAATTCTTTAATCTGTATATACTCCACTGGGGCATGAACGCGTCCACCCTCTGCGCCTTCGAAGACTGGGAATGCTTGCTGCACTTTTCTCTGTTCCTCTTTTGAAATGAATGAGTCTGATTGATACCTCTGCACGTAGGGCGGAGGTGTACTAGGACCCAGAGGTTGCGGATCTGAAGATCGCATAGTGATTTGACATTTGTCTCTAGCTACTTTTGCTTTCTTTATGTTATTCTGTGACTGATTAACTTGTCTTTCATCTGGCTGGTATCTTTCTTCCTCTAAGTCTGTTTCCTCAGAGGAGCTAAGTTCCTTATCCAATTCTGAGCTACTGACAGCTAGTGCCTTAAACTCATCTAATGGCGGGTAGAGGCTCCTTTCCTTATGTGCCTCTCCAGTTCTTTCTCTCTTCTTCTCTCCCTTTCCATCCCTTTTTCTAATCTCTCCCAAGGCATTCTTTCCTTTGTATCTCTTTTCCTCGGGCTCAAGGCCCGTGGAAAGGCCTAAATTCTTCGGTGCACCTTGTTTCGTCCCAACTTTCAATCTCTCTCCCCACTCTGCCTCTGATAGACTGTCTTGAATTTCGTCCAAAATCTTCTGCCCTGCTTCTACCATCTGCTCACAATCCTCATCTGTTAAGCACGATCTCACCAATTTCCATAATGGCATGACCCCTGCTTTAAGTTTGCCATTCTGCTGTTCCCTAACTAGATCTCCTTTCAGTTTATCCCAAGAAGTGACAGTTAACGAACCTGAGCAAGCATACCATGGTGCCACACGGTCTACCTCCCTGACAAATGCCTCTATACTCTTAGTGGCGATTTTTAGGCCACACTGCTTCAGGACCGACCTTAACGCCACTACTACAGAGTGAGAAATTCCCATACTGCCGCTATCCAGTCCTGACCGTGACTGAAACTAATCACTGTCCAGGCACTGTCCAGGTGCTGTCCGAGCCTGACTGCGACTGGGAACCAGTCAGCAGTTCCAGTGGTGGAAGCAAAACGAAACTGAAAGGGAAAGTGCGATCGCCGTGCAAACAATCAAAAGGGCATCTAACTCTGGAGAAATTTCAAGACAATACTTACCTTGCAGAGCTGTAGTGTCCCACAGTTCTGATTCCGCCCCGCGAACGAGGGATCTTCCTTGCGCCGGTATGATGGTATAAAGTTCCCGGGTCTTCGGCGCCACTTATCCCGAGCTTTTGTCCCCGCCGGCAAGAACACACTCAGGACAACCGGAATCTTCTGCAGCAAAGCTTTATTGCTTACTTCTCAGGAAGATCTCGACCCCAGAAAATGGAGTCCGTTATATAGCACTCAGCCATGACGTTTCAGCACCTGATGTGGCGTGACAGCTCTTGATTTGTTGCTCACTCATCACACCACTATTACACCCCGAGAATGGGCAGTGACTAGGAGTGAGTTCACTCTCGCACTTGCGCACAAGGCTTGTTTACTAGTTTGTCACAGCGGAGGCCAGCGCCATCTTATAATGGTGATTGCTCTCGGCACACGCACGGCTCTCCACAGCGATTGCTCGCTGCACACTGCACGGCTTTCCACAAATTATTAAGATCTATGATGAAGGTAAAGATAGAAAATTAGTGCATGTATATATCTAATCCAAAATATACTCATTTCATTGAGAATTCTACCAAGTATATTAGACCATATTATAATATGGAACAACCTATTTTTGTGAAATGTAGCAGGTTCTTCTAAAGTCTTTATTATAAGTAAATTGACCCATACATAGTGTCACCTTAGGAAGACAGAGTTCATGGAGAATCCTTATGATATCTAACATTGATGTGAATAGTTCTGGGGGAAAATGATAAAAAGTAAGGACTCTGAGGCTAATCCAATTGGGACTTTTTAAAAAGAAGCATTTAGGTTAATGTTTTTGTGATTGGAAATTTACTGACTATATATGCTATAAATAATTTCAATTTTAGTATTAAGTTTACAGATTGTTTTGCTTTAATTTTTCTGAGGTATAAGGCCTAAAATTTAATCTAAGGAGTGTTTGGAATATTAGTGAGTTACATTACATTAATAGATTTTTAGAATGAAGCCCTTAGAGAAAAATAAAACTACATATTTATTTTCTTCTAAAATGAAATTGATCTATAGAATTAAGTTTAGGAATTGTTTTATTTGGTCAGTATTCAATTAGTATATAAAATAGTAAGAGATATGGAAAAGACAAATACATAAGTAAGTATGGTATAAACTTGTTGGCTTTGGGAAATCATAGAGATATTGAATTTAAAAGCAATAATGAGGCGAAATGGTGTATGACAAGCCATTCCTGGAATTATATTGTTCTAAAAAGTAAAGTTATTAAGTGTATAATTTTGAGTGACAAAGGGCACAAAGGAAATATTCTTTTACTCAAAACCATCCTATATTTTGATTTGAATGCTTTTCTGTTTAATAATAATTACTGGAATCAAAGCAAAATTATTCATTTCATCTGTAGTTAAACAACACCTGTTCAGCATTTACCGATTCAAAGACGTGTAGGGTTCTGTCTCCTCCAGTTCTATTATTGTAGAATACTCTACAAAAGCTCGGTCTTACCAAAGCAGCTGCTTGTATTTAGTGATAATCCTCAGTTCTATTAGTTTTGTCTTTGGGGATAGGAAATTGATTACCTGACCTTAGCATAGAGCAGAGTTTGTGTGTGCCTTACTTTTGCCTCAAGACTATAAATCAGTTATGTAAACCCTGAAAAATAATTAAGAACAAAGTGACACTGCAGTTTGATTCGGAAACCTGATAGGAAAACGAGAAAATGTTTATCTTAGTTTTATATTCCCCAGCAAGGTTTTAATTAAATTGCTGCTGCAT
This sequence comes from Mus caroli, assembly GCF_978045245.1. Classification (NCBI taxonomy): domain Eukaryota; kingdom Metazoa; phylum Chordata; class Mammalia; order Rodentia; family Muridae; genus Mus; species Mus caroli. The sequence goes on along the minus strand of NW_028227267.1, from coordinate 88,680,844 downwards.
TAAATTTTCATTTTATAGTGACTTTTGAATAGTTTTGTGAGCATGTTTAAAAACTTTTAGCAGACACTTGATAGGCTTACACACCTTGGCAATGTGGTAGCAGTACTTTACGGTGTGGGAACTCCCAAGCATTTTCTGTGCATGAATCAATTAAAACTGAGTTGTGGCAAATAATTAAAACCTTCTCTTCATATTTCACTTGAAAATTTAACCAGTCTTTAATGAAGAATTAAAATTTGTGTTAATGTCATTCTAATAAACAAACATTTGTTGTCTATTATTTGCATTACATGCAAAACCAGATCAAGTTATTCTTCAAATGCAGCCAATATTTTCTGTAATTATTTTTACTTCTCTTTATAATAATTTATTGGTATCACATGAAGTCTAATATCACAATATCATAGCAGCAATTTGAGAGAGATTACACATTAACAGGAGTTAAAATGTTCAAAGTCAACCTTGACAGTAATTCTCCTTCCCAGATCATGGAGGATATAAAAAGTGCAAAATACACATGTCTGGAAATAGTGATTGGGATTGTGAATACTTAGCTGTATGTAGATCCACACTTAGCACATTTTCTGGAGCTGATAATCCCATATAATGCACGTATACACTTGGCACATGATTTCAAAATTTTGACTTGAAAAGGTATATTTGACATACTACAGATTTAGTTTTTCAGATGCTCTGACATTTTTCTTTTTCTTTGCATATTTTATTGTCTGTTCTTTATGTACTCCCAAGTCTCTAATTTTGTAGTGCTCATTGAACCCACGGAAGCTGGCAATGTTGTTCTCATCAGTACTGACATCCCGCAAAGCTGGTCCTCAGTAATCACATTTAGTTTCTATACATCTCTGTTTCTAACTTGTTGTTGTCTACATATTCTGGTATGGTTTGCATCATCTGGTTCTTATACAATTTTATAAATACTGATTATGTGAGTTAAATTTCCTAAATTCCCTATATGCCGTTTGCTACATTGCTTAAAGTAAAAGTCAAGTTACAAATAATGAGAACACTCATGGCTGATGGAGAATGACTTGATTTTTAAAGAACAATTTACTGAAACCTAATTACATATATAAAGTTACATGGATAATATATGCATATGCATGATTATGAATTTATAAACAATAAAGAGAGAAAAGCCAAAAATACATTATACATGTTCTACTCTAAGGAAAATAAATAATATTACCTTTATTGTTTTCCTTGTGAGTGTATGTGTGTGATTGTTTGTATATGTACATATGTATGAATTACTATGTACAAATTATTGCATACTTCCTCAACTGTGGAGAATAGAGGACAAGTTGTTTCTCAGAATTTCTTTTAATTGTGTATGTGTGTGTGTGTGTGTGTGTGTGTGTGTGTGTGTGTGTATAGATAGATAGATAGAGAGAGAGAGAGGGAGAGAGAGAGACTTGATTAGAATATTTTTAATGATAAGTGAATTTAGTTAAAACTGTAAGATGGAGTTTTCTGATTCCTTATGGGGGATGAAATACAGTTTGTCACATATTCTCAACCACTGAACAATACTTTGACTTCCTATCACTAATTTAAGGATGATGCTTAGATAGTATGTCTGTAAGTGATATGTTTCCACAAATATACTTCAAGTAAATATCTGAAAATTAAAGTAAATTAAAATGTTCCTAAATCTGAAATATATCTTATATTTATAAACAAATAATTTTGAATGCAATTATCTGCCTTAATCTATCACATCTCCTACCTAAATAACTGACCTTGAGGTCGTCTCATCAGGAATAGAAACATGCCTGGTATTGGAGACTTAGCAAACACCTATTCAGGACTGGTGAGTTCATATGTCTTAGAAAAAAATCCATACACACACACACCCATACACACATATATATATGCACACATATACACACATATATGTATATATATATAATGAATAATAAATAATAGTCTTTATACACACAGAAAAATTTAGCTCTTTTCACCCATCAAAGTAACTTCACTTTGCTATGAATAGAAAACATCATAGAAAACTACAATCAGTCAAAAGGCTGAGAAAAAAAAATGATTGTGGAATGCTCACCCCATCTGATGTGTCTACAAAATAAAAATCCTGTACTGATGCATCTACAAAAAAATTCCTGTACCTTGGAACCAGAGCAAATCAGAAAAATAAATGTCATTTGAGCCAGAGGACCAGGAAGTATTTTGTGAAAATGTATTTTCAAGAAATCATAAAGAAACTTTACCCATGAAATCTCAAAAATTTTACTACCTAAACAAGACCTGGACAAGTGGCACATGAAAATACATGCTAACATGGAAGGAATGAATCATACCGTCTTACCAATAAACAAAGAGCTATGCTGAGATTTGGAGAAATAGTCTTACCCAGAGATGAATGCCTTTTTCGTTAACCAATACCAATTGGCTAGCCCTGGATTGATATACAGACTGATAGCACCGAACAGGCTTGCAGTTATGTTTGTATAGTTAAGAGACTGTGCAAATGCCACTTCAGTTGTAGATATTTTTAAATGTATGAAAATTCTTATTTTCCACATTTTCTTCTTGGTTTTATAACAGCATATAAAATCATGTATGAGTCTAGGCATGCGTAAGTGAATGTGCTTATGTTATTTGTATGTAGTGTGTGTGTGTGTGTGTTTATGTATGAGTGTGTGCATGTGTGTTTGTATGTATGAATAAACTTTCCACGAATGGCTTAGACATTTAATTCATTTTATCCCTTTAAAAATCTGTTGTGTATTTGTTTTTCTATTTGTAGTTTATCCAGGGAGAGACAGATCACATTTATGAGCTTCACTTGCTCATATGAGAATTGCTGCTGTTAAAACACCCTGAAAACAGCATTTCAAATTAAGCCAAAAATGATTTGCCCCATGCTGTTGTCATCTTGCTTGAGACTTAAACAAGAAACAACTGTGAAATAAAACCTTCTAGTAATGCCCAGAAAACTGGAGTGAAACAAAAAAAGTCAACCATGAATGGACACAACATTTTCTTTCCCCATGTCTCTCCTAAATGAAAAGAGGATGATGATCTCCGACATAAAATTCCTAAGATGACAAAACAAACAGATTCAAATTCTAAATATAGAAAGAGATGGTAAAACGGCTCATTTGTCTATTGTATGGGCTTTTATATAGCTGAGCAATGAAGTGATGCAGGAGTATTAATTGGTGGTCCATTCAGTGTGCCCTTAAACAGTCTTTAAAAGTTCAATAAGTACTTTTGTAAAATGTTGAATTTTTGTAACATAGCTGCCAGTTTGGTAGAATGGTTGCACGTTGTTCTTGTTTCTATGAATTTATTATGCAGTTATTACTAGATAAAGGACACTAGCTTTCAGGACAATATTTTTTTTTCAAATCATTGCTGCAACAGCCATTCTTATGACAAGTTTTGCTCTATTTTCTGTGTTTTAATATTCTAGCCCCTGGGGTAGTATTAATGCAGCAACTGATGGAGTGGGAACAACTGACTGTTTCTCAAATCCATCACTGCAATCCAGAATTCTCTTAAGTTTCAGGGAGGACTATGACAATCAATTTATGTAAAATAATTGGGTTCATGTGCAACACTAACTTATTCAGTAACATCAAACAAAGTTTATAATTAAAGTGCCTCCACTAAGCATGGCATTATTTGGAACACTTATTACTTTCTATTAAAAAAACACAAAAGATGGACTATAGTTTTCACACATCTGATCTTCTATGTGGGTAATATGGAAAATGTAATCATATTTGAAGCAAAATTTCTATGCAGAATTATATAACTGATGGCTGTAATATATATATATATATATATATATATATATATATATACATATGTATTTATAATCAGTGTTCTTCAATAAATTGCTGTTTAGTGAAATTTCATTTAAACTCAAACCCATGGTTTTCTTCAGAAGTGTCCATAGAAAGCCTAGAAATTATTATATTATTTGAATAGGGTTAAATATATGTACCTTCTTTATACTATGATTGAATTATATTTTCAATCATAGAGTTTTAATTAATTGTATGACTACTAGAAAGTTTAGTATATCTGAAATATATATATATATATATATATATAAATGTATAATATTGTTACCTTTTAGAATTTTTCATGCAAGTAAACTTAGGAATAGCTTTAGGTTCTTTGCAAAAGGTAATGATTGAATATATAATCAGAACTTCAAATATTGTGGAATGTCATTAAATTAGTTATTTTTGTAGATTTTTATGTACATATTTAATGTTTTGACTCATGATATCTTTGTATAATAATTGCCACATATTTTGAGCAGAAACCTGAGATGGAATTTGCTTGAGATCTGACTGTTAGTATATGGAACAGTCAGAATTTTAAAAAAATATAGTCATTGTCTGGGTCCCATGACTATATATACATAATACCAAGGAATATTTTCTGATTAATTCAATGATGATGCAACATTCACTCTGTGTATCAGTCAGGAAATAGTTAAAAGAAATTATATCAGAGTTGGTTCATGTAATTAAAGGCTAATTAAAGAATTTTAAAAGTATTTGTATATATGGGAAGTGAGGCCCTTGGTCTTGCAAAGATCATATGCCCCAGTACAGGGGAATGCCAGGGCCAGGAAGCAGGAGTGGGTGGGTTGGGGAGCACGGTGGGGGAGGGTACAGGGCACTTTGGGGATAGCATTTGAGGTGGAAATGAATAAAATATCTAATAAAAAACAAGTATTCTAAAAAATATTACATAATTATCTTGGAAACACTAAGCAATCTTAAAACTTTCTTCTTATTCATGTGTAAGGCTTTTAATGTAATATTATAACATACATCTTTGTTTCTAAATATTAATTTTATATAATTATAAGTGTATAAAATAAGTTTATAGTACATGTACTAAACTTTATGCAAGTCTATATAACTATCTCTAGGAAATATTTCATTTTCTATTTCTATTATTTCATTTTCAAAGTTAGAAACATTCAGAGGAAATGCTTTCCATCACTAGTTTACTTATGGTGATAACACTTGATCTCTTCTGATACCTGTAACAGGCAATATAGTGGACAGATTCAATAAAGAAAGGTAGGACAAAAGAAATAAATGGAAGACATTGGTAATCAATCATGATGCCCTCTCTCACTAAGCCTAGACAAGAGCTCAAAAATCTTTCTCCGCAAATGCCACAGGCAGCCTCTGCCAATTGATCAGAGTTGGCACATAAGTTGAAAACCGATTTACCATCACTGTCCACAATTCTGTTCTCAAAGCTGCTTCTAGTCTTCCCTTTCTAACACTCTATTTCCCTACTAACATCCTTCAGAGAGTTGACAATGCCTTCAGGATGAAGTACAAATTCCTGAATATATCATAGAATACCAATATAGTCCGTGTCCATCTCTTCAGACCAAAAGCACACACACACACACACACACACACACACACACACAATGTTTATCCCGATGCACGAATTTAAATTCAGAGATACACAGACATATCTGTGTCTGACTGAAGATATTATAGCAATAATAATTAGAAAGCTTCCCTTTCTTGCAATTGTTTTTCACAGCTTATACTATCCACACTCATCCTCTCTATGTATCAAATCCTAAAATTGTAACATAGATATTTTATCTTTTATTTATTTATTTACACTTCTGATTTTATTGCCTCCCAGGTCCACCCTCCGACTGTTCCACAGCACCCCCTTGTCTCCACAAGGATGTCCCTACCATGCTTTTAAAGAATCTAATGCACAAACACTGACTCATATGTGCCTCAGATGACCAAAGTGATTCGTTTTATTGTCATCGTTTTTAAACTGCTAGCATTATGGGGTACTCTGCTTGGTTAGATTACTTATTCTTGATTATATCTAGCTCCATAAGTAAACTGGGTATGCATGATATAGACTGGATAAATGACTGCTTTTATTATATATAATATGCTTATACACCATAGGAAGATATTAAGTAATGATCTGCTTCATAAAATGAAGTTTTAAGTGTCCGTGATTTGGGAAGAATGATACCCCAGACTCTAATAGTATGAAACAGCAAAGAGCATTTATTCTGCAGAGATCCTGCATGTGGGGGTCTACCATACTTGCAGATGGAAGATAGAGGTGTGGACTCTGCATGGTCAATTTAGACGTTGTTAGGCTAGGAGTGGGTGATATTTACCTTTCTTTCCCTTGACTGGTTGGTTCAGTCTTCAGGGTGATAGGTGCTTTTGTGATTGGTTAAGGGTCTGGGAGATTTAGGGGACTTTTTCTGATTAACTATACTTAGTTCAAGCTAGGTGGTGGGGCAGCTTTTACAATTCCTGATTGACTGCCTCTGAGGTTAGTTCAGGCAAGGTGGTAGGGTAGCTTCCTGATTGGCTACCTGTGGAGGAGTGGTTTTTCCTGGAACTGACTGTTTTGGACTTTCCACTTCTTAGAAACTGAAACTTAGGCCCAGTCTCCCAAACTGCCAGTTTGCAGTCTGTCATGGTGTAAGCCTGGCTCTGGTTAACTCAGGTGTCTCATTCCATGCCCCACCTCTGATTTGTAACTCAATAAAATAATTGATTTGTCAGTCCCTCCCAATTCCTAGAGTCTGAGTCAACTGGGACCCAAGCATCATGAGGTATAGCTGGAAATATGGGCCATTTTGGCTTAGTATTTTTACTGGTTGGTTTTATGTGCCAACTTGAGACAAGCTGGAGTTATCACAGAGAAAGTAGTCTCAGCTGAGGAAATGCCTCCATGAGACCCAGCTTTAAGGAATTTTTTCAATTAGTGATCAAGGTTGGGAGGGCCCATTGTGTGTGGTGCTTGGGCTGGCAGTCATGGTTTCTATAAGAGAGCAAGCTGAGCAAGCCAGGAGAAGCAAGCCAGTAAATAACATCCCTCCACGGCCTCTGCATCAACTTCTGCTTCCTGACCTGCTTGAGTTCCAGTCCTGACTTTCTTTGGTGATGAATAGCAATGTGTAACGTGTAAGCTGAATATACTCTTTCCTCCTTGACTTGCTTCTTGGTCATGATATTTTGTGCAGGAACCCTGACTAAGACAGTATCTCAGTCTTTAAGGTGGGATAATGGATGTTGTATTTTTTTCTTGCATAACTACATCCTGCTGGCATTAGGACATTGTCTTTGTGGGAGCTCTGGAAGACTGAAATGCAAGTCAAAGGCTGACAATGGCACATTTATTAGAAACATCTTGTTAGATGATCCACATGAAATTGAGCCATCCTGTCTATTGTATTGTTTGATTATCAGCTTTCAATAAGTCAGCCTTCCCCAGTTTGTCATCCTCAGGTAGTCTCTGGGTATTAGTCAGGTGAAAAATCTGCTGAGACAAATATAAACTAGGGGCAATTTGTCTACTACTTGGGAAAGTTAAGAGAACCCCAAGACCAAGGGAAAAAAATCTGACACTCAAGAACAAGCCAGCAAACTCATCTGAAGTCCATCTGATCCATGGTAAGTAGATCCAAATCTTATGACTTCTCGATTCCCTCAAGCTTATGTGATTTTTAGTTACAAGCGGATGTGCATCAGTATCCATCATACTGATAGAATAGAAATATCAAATCATTGAGATGTTTCTTGGGCTTGTATTGGTGTTTGAGAGCCAGCGACTGAATAGTGGAAATCCATTCTTTAACAAACTTGACCAAAGCAGGAATGGTCCCCAAATCAGGGCCATTATCAGAGGGATGAGTGGGCCAGTCAAAGCTCAGACAGGGGTGGTCAATCAAGAGGACCAGTTAAAAAGGGACTCTTGTCATCCCTGAGACTGTTTTCTTTCTAATTCATTTCATTTTTTTTTCAAAGTGAGCCATATGAATGATCTCCCAAATGATCAGCCCAAACATAGTATTCTTCTCTTAAAGCTACACATTTTTTCAGCAGTTGCCTTGCTGAAGAAATAGTAAATCTAAGCCTATTCTATTTTGTAAAATTATTTCAGCTAGAGAGAAAAGAGATTCTTGTAGAGAATTAACTGGTTGTTCTATTCCTTCTTTTTTCATTATCTATTGCAATGTGTAAGGTTATGTAATTTTTATCTTGCAGTACTAGAGGTGGAACTCTGGTGCCAGCTACTCCAGTTACTCCTAGAGCAAGCAGGGTGAATAACACCACAACAATTACAGCAACTCTTTTCACCCAGTGAGCTGGGGAATCTAACTGTTGGGGAATGGCTTCTCCTGTGTATTTTATTTGGGAAAATACATGTACCAGGATAGAGAAATCAGATGCTATATTTAGAACTAGGTTGCAGATGCAAGGACTGAGTCCTGACACGGAAGTCCACCAAGCATCCTCTGGAAGCAATAGCTACCCGTATTCTATATTGGCAGGAGTTACAGTGGAATTGCAGAGGTATGAATGTTCTGAGGGTATCTGATTTCCAATACAAAGGCTCCGTTCTGTTATTGACTGTAGCATCATCTTACCTCTTTTTGATTGCTGCCATCTATACTGAGTACTATCTGTGGTCTGTAAATAGTTTCCAGAGATAACTATTCAGTCATAGTAAGCAGACTGTGTATTTAAGCATAACCAACAGTACTGTTTCAGATCTGGACAAGAGGAGTCCAGATCTGAAATTCCTTCCAATAATTGCAGAGGTTCTGATCCAGGAAGTGAAGTGATTTTGTCGGATCAGGAGATTAGTGAAGTTGCTTCTTGATGTAGGGGTGGGAATGGGAATAGATGTGGGCAAGGATCAGTAGACCTGGCCATGCTAGTACTTTATTAGTTCCAATGGGTACCCCTGGAACCTAACAACCAGTCAGACAGTGAACAAATTCTTCCATAAAAGCCCCCTAATCTTTTTATATCTTCTCAATCCCCAAACATAACCCATATTCCATCCTGTAGCCCATTGACCTCTTTCTATGAAGGTTAGTGTCAAGAGCTTGCACAGTGAATATGGATAAAGAAGACATGAGGGTGTTCCATTTCTAACTAGCAAGATAAAATTGGATTATAATGGAGGGTCCCAGTAGATGGAGCCTGTGATTTCAAAACTGCAGTAGTTGCTTCTGGCCTCTATGGAGAGCCTCCCAGTGTTTAAGAACTTATGTTGGGAATACCAGTTTGTGGGTGGATGTTTCCCATTTAGGATCTCAAATGGGGCAAGACCCAAGGTATAAGGGCGATTCTGGACTTCTACAGGTATAAGGTAGGAGGAACAGCCAGTCAACACCAGTTTCAGTGGTTAATTTGGTCAAGGCCTCCCTTGGGGTCTCATTTATCCTCTCTAATTGCCCTGAACTCTGGGTTCTGTATACATAATATAATGTCCACCTCATCCACAGAACTTGAGTTGCCTGAGAGATGAAGGCTGTTCGATTGGTAGACCCGAGCATTACAAACACCTGATTATAATGTCTTCTAAAAGCTTCTTTGCAGACTAGTAGTCTCCATCTTTGTGGGTTAGGCTTCTATACATCATAAGAAGGTATCTATAAAGCATAGCATATAAATATTTATATCTATATATGCCTGGTTTTACCTCTGTGTAGCCTATTTTCCAATTGACTCCTGGCTGTCAAGCTCTGATCCTGGTTCCTAAAGATTCTTGATAGCTGGCAGAGAGGTTCACAGTCTGACATGTAGGGGAATTTGAGATTATCTAGGCTAGTAATTGTCCCATGTTAAATACTTTGTATTTTGCCTCTTCAAGCAGTTCCTTTAGTTTTCAGTGACCTGGGTGTGAAGTTTGATGAAACTGATGGATGGGTTGTTAAGTGAACTTCTTGGGTAAGTTGCTGTGTCCCTCTATAGTATGTAGACATCCACTTCTTTAACTCTCTTGACATTTGGCCTTATCCTGTTTGTCTTCTGCAGTATATTTAGGGATAGCTGGGAGCACTGGGGATGGTTTGGCTACCAGGATGTTGGTGCTGAATGCTTGAGTGGCCTCCCTTGTTGCTTTATCAGCTAGTCTGTTCCCTCGAGCTATTTCTGATATTTCTATTTAATGCCCAGGGCAACAGATTATGGTTACTTTGAGAAGAGCCCATAATGCCTCGAGCAAAGCAAGTTTTACTTCCTTATTTTTGATGATATTTTCCTTCAGCAGTCAATAATCCTCCCTCTTGATATTTAGACCCATGGACAAAGTCATATCTGTTATCAGCCTTTTATGCTGTTGTTTCTGGCAGCAAAGCAGTTGTCCAAACAACAGATCCAGGTCTACATCCACTGCCCGCAAATACCTGGCTACTTTCTGGATGAAGCTGCTCCCACCTTTGAAATAGATGGTGTTCTGTATCTGGCCAGATTATGTCACTCAGGTCGGGCCTGACATTCTGTACATGCCCCAAAACTTACAGCAATTGTGATACAAGACTGAGGATGGCCCAGGTAGCAGGGTAGCTGGGTTTAGGACAGATTGTTTATATCTTATGTGAGGGAGATTTAAAATTAGAACCTGGAAATGTACGAATTTGATATTGGACAATCATCAGGTAGGTGGATTCTTGAGGGTCACCTCAATAGCATGGGGGAGTGGGAGGGTTGTGATAATAAGTTCCTGTCCCATGATTGTCTTGTCAGTGTCCTTGACCAGCAGGGCAGTAACAGCTATGATCCAGAGGCAAGCTGGCCATCCTTGCACCAGCTTCTTAGACAAATATGTCACTCATCTCTTTCATGGCCCAAAGTTGGGTGAGAAGTTCTTTTTCTATTCCCTTTCTCTCATCCACAAACAGATGGAATGGTTTGTGAGTGTTCAGGAGGGCCAAAGTCAGTGCTTCCAGCATGGATTTTCTTAAATTGTTAAAAGCAATGACAATTTCAAGGGTTCATTCTAGTGTGTCCTCCTGTTCCCTTGTACCCTCATATAGCCTTCACAAATTATTTCTAGATATTCTCTGAGACTCTCATTCTTTTCCTGCATCACCAATCAGGATTACCTTAAATAAATTTGGGAGCCATCCAGTGGCTTCTCTGAGGCATCCCCGCCCCATCAAAAGCACTAGACCCTGAGCTTCTCTCCATCAGTGTTATACTTCCAGTTAGGTTGAGCCAAGGGGAAGGACATGTCAATATCTGTGGGGACTTGAGTGGACAGTCCATTTGCTCTGGGAACCAATTCTGGGCAGCTCCCATGATTCTCTCTTTCTTCTTTTGTGAAGAGGACCTGGAACAGTTGATGACAATCACCCAAGGTAGGCTAGTAAGTTAGCATAACTAAATCTAAAAGACTTATACGAGCTGAGGGTGTTTATGAAAACGGAGTGTTTTGCATCTTCCAATTTTAAAAGCCATTACTAGTAAATGGCACGTAGGCCATGAACCCTCTCCCAAGTACATCTAGGGGTCCTGTACCTGGGAAGGATAAGATCATAGTAGAATAGCCCAATAGGTAGTATAGCCCCAAGGGTGAGATGGACTCCAAATGGAGTCAGAAGAATCAGGGGAGGCAGGGGCTGCTCCTTCCTCTGCCTGTGCTGGTTGAGCAGGGTCCTTGTCTGTTGTATTAGCAAAGACATAAGGAGGAGGACTGAAATCCTCCTTGGGGGTAGAGCCAGGAAGCAAGGCAGGAGGGATGGACAAGGCTGATCCTCCCTCAGAGGAAGGGAGTGGTGAGGCTCTTGACAAAAGGATTTCAACCAAACAGTATGTCTTGGCTAGATGCTTCAGTGTGGTGACATACAGCATTTGGTCTGGGTGGCCCTTAGCTTCATTGACAATAGTCTTCAGATTGCAGATTGTGGGGAGATAAAAAGTTCCTTCCTGGAAATATCTTAGTCCATAAGTTAGCCATTCCCTCTTACAAAAGATGCTTATTATGCCTGGAAGAACAGCCAGACCAGAGTCATCTGTAACCTTGCAAAAGTCCTTAAAATGGTTCAGGACTAAACTTAGTGGGGTGCTCTACACCTGTCTCAACTTAGGAATCAAAGAAAAACTTTAACACACTAGAAGAGGGCATTAAATCCCATTACAAATGGTTGTGAGCTACCATCTATTTTCTGGAATTTGAACTTAGGACCTCTAGAAGAACAGCCAGTGCCCTTAACTTTCAAGCTATCTCTCCAGCTCCCTAGACTATATTCCTGATGCACCATATTTTATTCTACTTCCTCCAGAGAAACACATTTAATACAACTTGTATAAATATAGAAAAATTAAAGAATTGTATTGTGTAGTTATGGAAGCTGATGAGACATATTTGCAGCATAGATCAGCAGCTGAAGCTGCAAGAAGATGCTCTTACTGGTTACTTCTCTGATTTCTGTGCCGACAGATCTCACCTCCTCCCCACACCTTTCCCACCCTACCACACCCCCAAACAAAAACACCTCTCAGAAGAAAGGATTGCTTGGCTTCACACTTTGCAAGTCCATTGAGAGCATAATCTCAAATGGTAATGGAGTCCTAATGCTAGCATCATGACTGAGATAGCTCATCACACTATGTTCCCAGTAAGGAAACATAAAGAGATGAATGCTGGTAACCAGTTTGTTTTTGCTTTTGCATTTAGTCAACCACCTCAGACCCATTGATGGTTCAACTCCCATTAATGTTTTGGGTCTTCTTTCCTCAGTTACGTCTTGGTAGAATCTCCATCATAGGTGCAAACAGCTGTTTCTATGGTGATTCTTATTTCAGCCATCTTGACAGTGACCATTAACCAAAGCTGATTCTGTGTCTCAAATGAAATTTGTGGTTGTATCTCTATTTCTAAGGGAAATCCAGTCTTTTCTTCTATTTTGGCTTTCTTTTAACTAGAGGAGGACTGTGCACATTTGGGAGAAAAATTATTTTATTTATAATTAACTAATTTAGATGTTAATGTTATGCAAATACATATTCCCTGAGTCTCCCATTTATGTGTGTAGCCTAACCTCTTTATGATGACATGTAAGATTCAACATTGCATATTTTCATAACCATCTTGAGAATCTTCCTATTAGTTATGACAACATTATTAGACAAAATAAAATGAGATAGAATATATAAAGTATCTAGCAAATAATTGCTCTTTTTTTTTTCACTAGGCCATTTATTTTACCTTGTTAGAAAGAAGAGAAAAATACATAAAACTGAGCATCCTAGACACAGTGATATTGTGAATGAAATGCTTTAATTTTAAGAGAACAAAGATGGTTTCCTCTGAAATGACTCATTGGTAGTAACCTAACTTTCAGGACTTAGGGCATTCAAGAAATGTCTAAGGCATTGTAGCTTTCAACATTGAACATTGCTGTATCTTTACCTTTATTTTGTTTCTGAGCTACTGAAAAAAATGATTAGAGAAGAAATTTTACAGGATATTTCCAGAGACATATTTATAGGTGTTTTGAGTACTAGTAGTAACAGTAACTATAATAATATCAATCTAATAGCTTGAAATCAGACACAAAATATAAATGACAATAAAACATACATAAAATCCAGATAAAATCATAAAAACCTGAAATTATCAGCAGAGTAGCATCATTTAGGATTAATTCTGAAGGGTAAAATTCAAATAACTAGAACATTAAACATTAACATGAGTATACATTATTATTTTAAACATATTTTCATTATTATTATTATTTTATATTTTCTAAACCATTCAGTTGTTACCCCCTTCCTGGTACACCCTCCAACAGTTCCTCATCCCTTTCTGTCTTTCAGGTCTCCAAGAGGATGTCCCCAGCCCCCACCCTACAAGACCTCCCCACTCCCAGTAGTCTCCATTCTCTCAAGGGTTAGTTGCTTCTTTGCACACTGAGACCAGACCAGGCAGTCGAATGCTGTATAGTGTATACTGCCTGTTTGGAGGCTCAGTGTCTGAGAGATCTGCAGGGTCCAGGTTAGTTAAGACTGCTGGTACTCATCCTCCTAAGCTTCCTCCAGCCTTTCCCTAATTCAACCACCAGAGTCCCCTGCTTCTGTCCATTGGTTAGATGCAAGTGTCTGCATCTGGATCTTTCAGATGCTTGTTGGGCCTCATAGAGGGCAGCCATGCTAGGCTGCTGTCTATAAGCACACCATAGCATCAGGAATAGTGTCAGACCTTGAAGCCTCCCCTGGAGATGGATTCCAATTTGAGCTGATCACTGGACCCTCAATCTCATCTCCGTTTTTTCCTTGCAGTTCTTTTAGACAGGGACAATTCTGAGTCACAGTTTTGACTATATGTTGGCAACCCTATCCCTACACTTGATGCCCTGTCTTTCTACTGGAAGAGGATTCTACAAGTTTACTCTCCCACTGTTTGGCATTTCATCTAAGGTCTCTGTCTCTGAGTCCTGAGAGTCTCTCACTTCCCCGGTCTCTAATACATTCTAGAGGGTCATCCCCCCTACCTCCTGAGGTTTAGAAACTTTATTTATTTTATGAATGTGACTACTCTATCTACTTGTATACTTACATGCTAGAAGAGGACTTCAGATCACATTGCATGTGGTTGCATGGGATTAAACTTCCTCTGGAAGAGCTGACAGTGCTCTTAACTTCTGAGACATCTGTCCAACCCTTCCTAGATCCTCTCCTTGAAGTATGCTTAAAATACAAAATTTTCTGTTATTTTTTAGTCTCCACGACTTTCTGTTTGTTCCTTTCCTATGCTTTTTAAATTTTTCATATGTCTTGCTAATTTAGTTGTTCTAGTTCCCAAATTTACCTGTGAATCCTAACATACTCTACTTTATTAAGTTCATTCAATGTGTAAAATTTTCCTTTGTAATTTGAAGTTATTTGGTTTTTCAGTTCCATCTTCATTTCAGCTTGATTTCTCTTCAATATTTCTATATGCTTAATAAACTTTATTTTCAAATCCTAGACTGTTTTGATCATTTATATCAGTCTTGTCTTTGAGTTTTCTTGGGCATTTCTTGGGCATTTAATCTCTTTAATTCTTTTCTTTAATGTCACTGAGATAATTCCTTCTGTTGACTTCAAGCTCCTTGAAGTATTTGAAGAAATTCATGATGCCTTTTTGAAACCTCTGTCTTTGAATTTATCTTGATAATTCCCCTGGGTAAACATAATACATGTACTTAGTATTGGGAATATCAACATAAAATGGATGGCAAATTGTATTTAGTAATATGTTTTATAACAGTGCAGTTTTTAGTATAGCTGTGAATATTTTCTTCCGTCAGTTTAAAATCCTAGAGAAAGTCTTTCTAACCTAAAATGTTTAAATTCCCTGACCATTTTAAATAATGTCTTTTAATCATATTCATCTCCATGTCTTTCCTCTAAATCCTCCCACATTCACCCTCGCTGTTCCTACTATCCCCACACCATCAACTTTTATGTCTGTTTAAAATGTAATTATCTAGTGATTCCAAATTGTGTATTCTTGTATTTCTGAGTTCAGAGCAATCCACTGGAGCATGGCTGAATTACGAAAAGCCTCAACCTTAAAGACAAAGAAACACACAAACAAACACATCAACTTCCATATTTCCTTTAGTTAGAGATGAAGGCTAATGAGTCCCTTTATCTCCCATGCTAAAACGTTGCATGTGTGATATTCTATAGGCAACCACAGCTGTTAAGAGTTTTATAAGTACACCAATCTATCATAAACAGAAGACAGTGACTCTCTCTGATCCTTTCTACTGTCTGGTTCTTACCATCTGTTTGTATTCTTCTACTATGGTCATGAGTTTTATAGAAGAGATAGAATATAGATGTTTCATTTATGCCTGAACCCTGCACAGTCACTCACTCTTTGCATTTTTAGTGAGTTTCTGTATTGATTATCACCCATTCACTCACACAGGAAAAAACAATAAAATTGCTACCAAAATTTGTACTCTGGGTGGGGTAAAATTTGGCCATTATCCCCTTTCACAGAGATCTTCCCCATGCAATGATGCATTTTTTTCCTTATCCACCAGATTGGAAGAGGCCTCAGACAGATGTTGGAAACTTTGCCTGTGTCTGCCTTCCCTCCTGTGTGATGTGTCTACAATGGATCCAGATGATGGGAACCTAATATCTGGAAGAAAAGAAGATTCCTTTTATTAATGCTTTTATGGAATTTCAACCTTGACTATTATTAGAAATATTTTTTCAAAATAAGCAAATATTATCTCATTAGATACTGACTATATAAGGTATTTGTTTAAAGTCCTCTATAGTTTAGGTAACAGTTTACAAGTTTCAGTTGCCTACAACAGATACTCATTTTTAAAAATAAGAAAAATAATACCATTTGAAATGAAGATAAATTTTCTGTATCATTTTTAACCTTTTATATTTATACTAGATGGTGTTATAATCTTTGGGAAATTATTTTCCTCTAAGATTCTACTTCAGTTTTTAATTAAGTGATAAATTTAAAGCTAACCCTTTAAGGTAATATCAGAATAGTAGGCCAGTTTCATAAAATAACTAGTTAAGAACTAAAAATCATTGTTCTTGGACTCTAAAAATAATTCATTTTAATGATTCATAAAAAAAATAGAAAGTTGCCAGCAAGTATTTTTTTATCAATTATCAGAGCTGATAACTCAAAGCTTTTCTAAAAATCTAGGACATACCAGGATAAATCTTTTTGTGGTGATACTGGCTAGCACAGCAAATGGGTAATTGCAAGGAAAAAAACAAAGAGATCAACTGGAAACAAAATGGAAAGGTTACCATAGAAGCAAAACAGTTGAAAACGAGGTGTGATTTTTAGCTTAAAGGATGGCAAGGAAAGACAATGAAGCTAGAATATACTGGTAGTGTAGAAAGAGAGAAAGTCATGATAAACCGTATAGGTTGTAAGAAAATTATACTGATAATTTAAATTAAAGATTTAAAATCCAATCTAAGTATAGTATGAGAGGTCTTGTAGAACTAGGAGACAATGTTGAAATAACACTTATGAAGCAATGGTCAGATAGACGTATACAAATGTTTAGAGCTATATTTTAGAACACAGTTTGATTATTGAGAAAATACTACTAAGATTACTAAAATTTTCAAATGTTAAGTCTAATTTACTAGATAAAGGCATGCTACCATAAGTGGGGGGATTTTGATTACATGAAAGTAAAGGTTGAAAATATTTTGTTTGAGAGAATGTATGTGTTCTAAAAGCAATGTCTCTTTAAAATATCACTTGCATTGATCATTCTTCAGAAATAATTCATTTTGTCACTGAAAATTGGTTTGCTTGTATAGGAATCAAAAATTAAATATTATCTTTTAAGATAATTAGGGAATAGTTTTTCCAACATGTAGAAAAAACATAAAATAGTTACTGACTGAATGTATATCTATTCCCAGGCATGGGTTTGGAGAAGCCAAAGGATAACACACAATATCATAATCATTTCTCTTTTTACTGTTTTCTTTTTATTAAGTATTTTCTTTATTTACATTTTAAATGTTATCCCCTTGCCTCGTTTCCCTTCTAAAACCTCTCTATCCCATCTCTGGTCTTCCTACTTACCAACCAACACACATCTGCTTCCCTGACTGGCATCCCCCTACACTGGGGCATCGAGCATTCTCAGGACCTAGGGCCTGTCCTTTCATTGATGTCTGACAAGGCCATCCTTTGCTACAGATGCAGCTGGAGCTATGGGTCCCTCCATGTCTACTCTTTGGTTGTGGTTCAGTCCCTGGGAGCTCTGGGGTTACTGGTTGGTTCATATTGTTTTTCCTCCCATAAGGCTGCAAAACGCTTCAGGTCTTTGGGTCCTTTCTCTAGCTCTTCATTGGGGACACTATGCTCAGTCCATTGGTTAGTTGTAAGCATGCACTTCTCTATTTGTCAGGCACTGGTAGAGCTTCTCAAAAGACAGCTATATTGGGCTTCTGTCAGCAAGCACTTGTTGACATCTACCATAGCCTCTGGGTTTCGTAACTGTATATGGAATAGATCCCCAGGTGGGGCAGTCTCTTAATGATGTTTCCTTCATTCTCTGCCACACACTTTGTCTCTGTATCAACTCCCAAGGGTATTTTGATCCCCCTTCTAAAACGGACCCAAGTATCCACACTTTAGTCTTTCTTCTTCTTGAGCTTCATGTGTTCTGTGAATTTTAACTTGGGTTTTCTGAGCTTCTGAGCTAATATCCACCTATCAGTGAGTGGATACCATTTGTGTACTTTTGTCATTGGGTTACCTCATAAAAGAACTTCTGTTGGAATCACTATCCCTGACCTAAAGCTATACTGCAGAAAAATCCTGATAAAAACTGTATAGTCTTGGTACAGTGACAGGCAAGTAGATCAATGGAATAGAATTGAAGAACAAGAAAGGAATTCACATAACTATTGTCACTTGATCTTTGACCAAAGAGCTAAAATCATCCAGTAGAAAAAAAAGATAGCATTTTCAACAAATGGTGCTGTTTAAACTGGTGGTTAGCATGTAGAAGAAGGCTAAAGGATCCATTCTCATCTCCTTGTACAAAGCTGAAGTCTAACTGGATCAAGTACCTCCACACAAAACCAGATACACTAAAGCTACTAGAAAAGAAATTGGGGAAGAGCCTTGAGCACATAGGCACAGGAAAAAATTTCCTGAACAGAACACCAATGCTTATGCTCTAAGATCAAGAATTGACAAATGGGACCTCTAACACTGCAAAGCTCCTGTAAGGCAGAGGACACTGTCAATAGGACAAAACAGCAACCCACAGATTGGGAATGATCTTTCCCAATCTTACATCCAGTAGAGGGCTAATATCAAATATATACAAAGAACTCAAGAATTTAGACTCCAGAAAAACAAATAACTCTATTAAAAATGGTATACAGAGCTAAACAAAGAATTCTCAACTGAGGAATACCGAATGGCTGAGGAGCACCTAAAGAATTGTTCAACATCCTTTATCATCAAGGAAATGCAAATCAAAACAGCCCTGGGATTCTACCTCTCACCAGTCAGAATGGCTAAGATCAAAAACTTAGTGACAGCAGGTGCTGGCAAGGATGTGGGAAAGAGGAACACTCCTCCATTGCTGGTGGAATTGCAAGCTGGTACAACCACTCTTGAAATAAGTTGGTGGTTCTTCAGAAAATTGGACATATTAATACCTGAGGATCCAGGTATACACTCCTGAGCATATGCCCAGAAGGTGCTCCAACATGTAATAAGGACACATGCTCCACTATGTTCATAGCAGCCTTATTTATAATAGTCAGAAGCTTGAAAGAACCCAGATGTCCCTCAACAGAGGAATGTATGAAAAAAATTTGGTTCATTTACAGAATTGAGTACTACTTAGAAATAAAAACAATGAATTCATGAAATTCTTAGTCAAATGGATGTGACTGGGAAATACCATCCTGATGAAGTAACTCAATCACAAATGAACACACATGGTGTGCATTTCTCATCTTCACTTATATAAAGAGTCTTTGGAATCTGGAACTCCCTGAATGGCCCAAGGCTGGCCAATGAGTGCCAAGGATCCATTTGTCTATTTCTCCTCAAAATCGCACTATTTGTGAGGAAAAGGAACTTTTATTTACTTGATGCAATTTGCATTTCAGTGGCCTCATGCTGAATCAGCTCATCCTTTCTAGTTTTTTCTAAACTGTGTTTTTTCTGGTTTGACTCAGCTGTTCTGGCTCAAATTTTTCCCCACAATGGCTGATTCAATCTGATTTCTCTAAGCTTCTCACTGAATTTCTCTACTTGCCCTCAAACTAACTCTGGCAATTTGTTCTAATCATCTGGCTCTTTCTCATACTGTAGCTTCAACTGCCTCTGTTGGTCTGTATTGAATTTCACTAACTCAGGAAGAATCTCAACACCCCTGAAATGCACTCACACCACTGACTCCAAACTAAGTCACCCTCTCTGCCTATATTGTGCTCTTAAATAACTTTCCTTTTCTGTGTTGCTCTTTTGAGAGTTGGGCATATCCTATCTCTGATTAATCCTATCAAATATTTATTTGATTTAACACTTTGTCTGTGCCCTAATTAGATGTCATATTCAAACATGGCTACTTCTTCTACAAACTAATTTTGCCTTTAAAGTAGGTAATAAGGGAGTGTCTGTATTGCAGCCAGAGGGATTAAAGGTCTGTGGCACCTCTGTATTATAGCCAGATCACAAAGAACGAGCTCTTTGGATGTGATCCCATGCCAGCACAGCAATGTTTCTGGATTAAAATGCCTTTAATTTGTCTCTGGAATGACAGAAGCAATTCTTTATGGTTTGAAGACTCCGGACTCAGGTTCTCATGCTTCCCCTGTAAGACACTAGCCAACTGAGCCAGCTCTATGGTCTACTTATTGCGTTTAAATTTTTACTCTGAATGGACAGATGGACCCCTCATTTTTCTTCCATTCTCAATACATAAAACAAAGTTAGGGCTAGGTGATTTTTATTTGTCTAGCCAGCCAGTTTTATGTGTTCACTAATGCTATAAGGAAACATTCTCCTGCCCAAGTTGATTGGATAGTTTCCTATGTTCTCTGCTATGGTTCTTGGAAAACATTAAGTTAGAACTGCTTTGCATAGTTAGCCACAATAAGCTTAGACCTGATTTTCCTGCACTGATCTCTGAGCTTTTATGAGTCCTTGCTATTATAAGTTGCTTCTGAGATGAACCACAACATTAAAAACAAACAAACAATCCCTGCACCAATATAAAAAGCCATTTGGAATGAAACTTCAATTTTGGGTAGAGGTTAAATAAAATTTATGTTCACAGCACCTCTCTGGGAATTGACATCCGACATGGCAGAAACACATGTACATCTTGCTTGGCAAGTTAAGACATGAAAGTTAGGCAAGATAAGTCCCCTACCACAGTTGAATACACCAACCAATGAGAACAGGATAAATGTACAACAAAGATATGTTCCTAAGGAAACTGACTATCTCTAAATCCTGATTGGTAGAATAACTAGCACAGATGTTTTTAGATTTCAGTCTTTAAAAGCTCCTGAGTTTAGACTACTTCCCTGATTGTTCAGTCTTATGTGTGTTCAATAATTCAACTCTGTTTGACTGAGATACATTTCTGAGTGTTTTGTGTGGTGTTTTCTAGACCCCTAAAAACAAAACAAATATTCTTTGTCTAAAATAGTTGAGAAACTGTACAGAAATGGTGGTAAATATACAAGTAACAAATATTTCATGGAATACACCAAATAATGATCAATGAATATAGAAAATTTTCTTGAATCTGTTAAGAAATTTGAATTATTCAGAAAATATTTTATACTCATAGATTCAAAAAACAACTGGAATTGGTCAATTACAGTGGTCAATTACAGTCTATGTATCACTTGTTCAGAATGATTTCACATTTTTAAAGTAACTCACACATTGTAGTATTGCTATGTCAAATAATGATAAATATAAATGTAAACTACGCTACTAAAATTCCTTACCAGGTAGACAGAGACAGTGGATGTCTAGAGGATTTGTCTCTACTTCTCTTTGCATTGAAATTATCATCAATTTTAGGATGTTGGGGCATATGGTAGTTTAGTTTTCACATATATAAAATGATAATATGTAAATTTGTTTTATCATTCAAAATTTTAAACCAAAACTCAGTATTTTCTTATTTTCATGAACTCTTCACTTTCACATAATCAAAGCCTTACTCACACACCTATCTCAATCATTCTTTTTACATATTTGAAAATGGGAGAAAAATGAAAGTAGATCAAGCTTTATAGAGGCAATGTGTATTTCTTGAAACAGTGTGTGTTCTGCTGAATTAGCTTGCTGGTTTTAAGTGAGTGTGTTATGGGAAAGGAGGCTACCGACAGGAAATTTGGGTGACTGGAAATGGTTATTTTGAATATTTTAGACAAGTTTGATAGGAGAGTGATGGTAGAGGTTGAGACTCATGAGTGAGTAGAAAATAATTAAATGAGAATAAAACTTTGTGAACAATATTGTGTGTATTTAATGAACAGTCACCAGCGGACTTATTTTTGAACTGAGATTCAAATATTTCTTTATTATTTTAATATTCTTGAGATTATTGGCAAAGTTTAGGTCTGCTTTGTTAGGTCCCTCACAGTATAATATGTATGTTTTTGAAAAACATATTATATGCCAGAGTGAAGCATTTTGGTAAAGAGGGATATACACACATAAAAACACAGGAGAGAGGTGAGAACATTTTGACTTACACTCTTAATAAAAGCCACTGGCTTTCCTTTATAGCCACTACTGTGATTTTGAATATATACCTTACTGCTAGTGAACTTGGAAGGTAAATGATTCCCAGGTGAAAGTTAACATTTATAGGTTCAATCAACCCGAGTTTTGTTCATTTTTTTTTCTCACTTAACAAGCCATTGGTGTCCTTTCCTAATTATACTAGTATCAGTGGCATATTTTAAATTTTGATTACTCATGGTTTTGAGTAATGAATCATACTTACAGTAAAAATAAAGGATATAAAGTGAAATTCACTTCAAAACAGACTTAAAACAATTCATACATAAACTGTGTTGTGTTGAATAATAACTGTGACTAAAATGAACTAGAATCTCTAATTGGAAGAGTTTAATAGCTGGTTTAACTTACACAATGAAGAATAATTTTGTATAAACCTAGAGCTGTCCTTATAATGAAGTTGACCTCTGAACTTTTTAATAGGAATCTCAGAGTTGCACAGGGTGACAAATGACAAGTGTCACTGAAATGACACACATTTATTAAGCACTCACTGTTATCTTCATGACACTTATGTGAAGATATCAAATCTCCATGGTTGAGAGGGCCTGAACCTTTTTGATTTTTAATTCAAAGTTGAACATCTGAGTCCAGGAACATTTCTATCATTTGTTTTCCTGTTTGCCAATGTGTGCATGTATGCATCTCTGTCTCTGTCTCTGTCTCTGCCTCTGTCTTTCTCTCTCTCTCTGTCTGTCTCTCTCTCTCATTCTGTCTCTGTCTGTCTCTCTGTCTCTCTCTCTCTCTCGGTGTGTGTGTGTGTGTGTGTGTGTGTGTGTGTGTGTGTGAGAGAGAGTAATATTTCAGGACTGAAAGAACTACCTTACATGGATTATAGGATGAGAATTCTTGAAGAAGGTTTGGCAGTATATAAGTACATATGTTATTTTTCTTACTATAGGTAGGATATTGAACTGAAAATAATAACCCAGAAAGATAACTTATAGCAATTCTTTATTTGCATTTCTCTTTTTGTTTTTAAACGATCTTTATCACTTCTCACTTACTTACTTCGTAGCATATTGTTTGAAACAGGAGCTAGCATGTAAACCCAGGCTAGCTGAGAACTCATTATTTAATCCCTATTGCTTTTAAACTTACAAAATTAATAACAACAACTAAGAAAAAAAAAAAAACAAAAACCTCCTACTAAGTCTTATAAGTGCTGGCATAATAGACATGAGATCTTATGCCCACCTATTTAGAAGTGTGTGTTTGTGTATGGGTCTGTTTATGCTTGTGTAAAGGTGCAGAACCAATCATATTAGTTATTGTCTTTCAACATATGTGTTTCAAGGATTAAGCTGAACCTAGACATGTCAACCATACTCTCACCGACTCAGCCAATTGATTCATCTATGCCATTATCTAGCACTGATTATTAGCTCCTATGTATTTTCAAAAGTCAAAGTGTATAATAATATTACAACCACATTAAATAGCTACTCTTGCCTTTCAAGCAGGATGGAAGGGTTTATAAAAATTAGTGATATGGTAATCCTAATTTCACTTGTGATATCTATCTTTATGCAACAGAATAATGTGGGCCCCAATGGATGGTAAGAAGTCATTATTGAATGAACTTCTTTTCTAGTATTTAATCAGAAAGTGAAATAAGAAGTCATTTGTGTTGAAAAAACAACAACATAAGAACATTTGTTATTATTTTGCCCCCAAATTCATATTAAATGCTCTATATTCACAAAATAGTGTCTAAGAGAATCTAAATAATGTAGATGTCATTATGGTTCCATGCTAATTGACAATATGTGACACTAAATGGCTTGTTGAAGACTGGTGTAAATCCATGAATTCTAACAAAGTACTTAAAGTCCTTCTGTATTCATGAGAATTCATGGTGAATAACGTATTCCTTTTCCAACATTCGCTTTTTTTTTTTAAGAACAAGCACTCATACCAGTGAAACTGCTAAAGATCTAGGAATATTATGTCTCACAGTGGGTAGCCAAGTTGACGAAAATTTCCTGAAAATTATTTAAGTATCTTGCAATTATCATATGAATGAAAACTCTATTTGTGATTATTTAATATTCATAAATGAAAAGTTGTATTAACACAAGTACTTAAACACAGCATATACAGCCATTCTATCTGTAACTGTATAACATGCTCAGTATCTAATTGTTCACCTGGCAAAGGAGAGTGTGGGTAAGTCTTACAGTGTATTTCTTAAATAAAATTAAATGAAATATTCATGCATACAAAATCAAAAATTAATACAATACAAAATATATTATCAGAGTTAAAGAATAGTTTGCAACTATTGTACACTGTGTAATTCACTTGACATGACAATAAAAAAAAACTTAGAGAGTGAAAGAAAGGGAGAGAGAGATCAGATCAATAGATACTAAGTTTGGAAATCAAGAAAAATGAGAGGAAGAAACCAAGAGACCTTTTAGGGATTTAAAAATGCTTTTCTACCCATTTTGAGTAATGCACAAATAATTTTAAAAAAAGTATAAGAATGAATTGATATGTCAAATTGATTATTCAATATGTTTCATTTTTATAAAAAGGAAACAAAATTTCATGTGTGGCTCTAGGACCATTTATAAACACTTAGAATATTTACTTTATTTTTCTGGAGAAAACTTATTTCATCAAGGAGGAAACAATTCTGACTTGCTTACAAAGGATAAGCACAAAGTGCTGGATTCCAACTCTGTCTATTATAAGAGACGTCTGTGGACCAAATCCTTATGATAGAACCCTTAACTCTTGAGCATGAACTAAACCTTGACACTGTATAAAGTATTAGAAGATACAGGCTAATATTTAGGGTTTACCATGGCTGTAAAATTTATGGGATCCTAAGTTGAATCATCACAGATTATTGTAAAGCCAGAGCTTGTTGACTCTACTCTTTAACATACAGTGACACACAACAAAATGACAAAGGTTGTTACCACGGTGTTTGACCTTAGGAGGTATTGGAAACTGACCAGTGAAAGTGGAATTTCTTTTTATTAACAGATTTTTTTTGATATGGTCTATGATACATGTATTGGGGAATGCCATTTGTAATCTGAAGGAAAAGTAAGTAATGTAGCCAAAAGTAGGCATGAGGAGAAAAGACTATGTCCATCCTATACTATTGAATAGCCCAAGCACCAAATTTATTCACCGTTATTATGTAAGACATTGTGTCCTTACTTTAAGTCAAAGGACTTATGTACTTAAGGACTTATGTATGTATGGACCAGCTTCTTGGTGAATGGTGTGCTATGGTGTGTGTACAATTGTGTATGTGTTTTAGATGTGTGTGCAGGAACATGCATTTGCACGTGTGTGTCTGTGCAGGCCTGTGTGTCTGCACGTGTTTGTGTGTTCATGTGTGTGTGTGTGTGTGTGTGCACGTGTACATTTTGTGTCTGTATGTGGACTTTGGATGTTGTGTACTTTGGATGTTAGGGTACAGTTTGCCTCTTAGTATGAACAAGAAATCATTACTTCTAAGTTGTACACATTTTTGAAATCTTGGAATGCTTTCTTTCTTAAATCCTTGACGCTCTTTACTAGTAAAATATTATTAGTCTTTTTGTTGATATTTAGAATAAATGTGGTGACAAATTTAAGCTGTTAGTGCAGAAAAGATAATTTGATCATGTAATATTTTTGGTAGAGTCTTAGTAACTTGTTACACTTATGAGATTTGCTCCCATGTTGTACAGCAGTGTTTCAGGTGTTCTTCTGTAGTTTCATACCTGTGAAATTAATATTTTTTATTTTTTGCTCACACAATACTTCCTGTCTGCATCCTCCCTCTGTCTCCTCCTCTCTCTTACCTCCACACCTCCTCTTCCCCAGGTCATCCACCAAAATTTCATCCAGATATTTTGGCACCAAGGTAAGATATTTATCTCCATCTCTTACATTGTTAAATGAGAGAAAGTTATGAGATTTTTCTTACTTTTAACTGTAGAGTTCAGAGTTTTGTATTGATAATGTTGAAAATGAGTTCATGGTATCATATCCTTATGGGTACAAATTCATATATTTAAATAAACACATACACTAATGACTACTATTGTCTATCCTGGTAAAGGTCTTTTAAAAAGATTTTCTTATCTAACACATAATATACATAGGAGAATATCCAAGTTTACTGTATTATGTAGCTAGATTTCCTTCTGTACCCAATTGGCAAACAAATGTTAGTTGTTCTTTACCTTATGTAGAAATGCTAGAGACATTCCAGAATAAGTGATCTTCAGTAAATCTCTTCTGAATTGCTAACTGCACTAAAGGGACTTGTGTAGCTTTGGCTGTGAAAAGTAAATGTCATGCATTTGGTATTTGCAAATTATAGTTCCACAGAACTTTATTTCTTCCTGTGAAATACTGTTTCTATAACAATATCATGAATCTTTACCCTTCATATGAATTCTTGGGAGGTTGTTGGGCTTTGGAAAGTTTCAATGCCCTCTGTTCACATCTGTCTGTTCATATCCATCTGCGTATGTCCTTTGTCAGGCCTCTTCCTTGTAAATTGTGTGCTAATATAAACGATATCAATCTCCTTCTGTCATTCCCTTGGTGACATCACTTACATTGTCAGATCATACCTGTGCAATGAGTCTTTAATTACCAATTGTGTTGCTATTGCTTTTTTAAGGACTGTTACTTCTGTGTTTTATGTAAATATTGACAGTGAGATCAATGACAAGGAGTAAATCAATTCTATAGTCTTCATGAAATGACCTTCCTTAGCATTGAGAATACATTTTTACTGGCACATACAAACAGAAAGACTTACAATAGAAATAAACCACTTGTCCTTTCAAAAGTAGTTTTGAATTTTGAAATCATACCTACAATTAAAACTTAAACATTTCCCTTACATTATCAATATCATACTCAATACATATTTTTTAGAGAAGAGTTGTTAGCCCTTATCTTTCATAAAATATAATATACATATCTTCTCTGAATAAAAATAAAAATGTATGTATACATGCGGGGCCATGGGTATTGGCGGCAGGAGAGGGCAGGGGGAGAGGGGTGCACTGGGTGGTTCCCATGCAGGCAAGAGCCCTTAGTCTGGTCCGTGACTGCAGCATAGGAAGGCCTTCTGACAGGAGGTTAGATGTGGCTACTTAGGAGAAAACCTAGCCCATCATTCAAGCATAGTGGGCTTTCATGATCAGGGACAGTCTATGGTTTTATAGCTTTTTTGTAGAAAGGCAGGGGGAAAGAGAGAAGGGAGGAAGAGAGAGGGAGAGGCTGGCCATGGCCATATGGAGAGGAGGGAGGGAGGGAGGGAGGGAGAGAGAGAGAGAGAGAGAGAGAGAGAGAGAGAGAGAGAGAGAGAGAGAGAGAGAGAGAGAGAGAGAGAGAGAAAGAGAGAAGGAAGTCTAGAGAGTAGGAGAGTAAAAGCTTAGAGAGAGAAGTGGGGCCAAGCAGCCCCTCTTATAGGGGGCAGGGCTATCTTAATATTGCTAGGTAACTGTGGGGAGGAGTCTAGCCAGAATGCCAGAAACTTCGGACATTGTCTTTGTGACTGATAGCCACAAGTCTCTCCTGTGGGGGCTGTGGTGGGCCGTAAATTCGACAGGAGCCAGGGGACCAGGACACATGATCAAATGCCTTCTGTCTCATGTAGATGGAAATTACCACTCACCGTGTCCCACTGGGGTTCAAGACCTAAGCTCGACTAGATACCAGGCTGTCTGTGCATAACCCATTGCCCCACAGATACAAATATTAATATGCAATTTCGTTTCATTGTCAAATCAATTTGCTTGCTCTTGAGAGCTTTTTTTCTCTCAATGCAATGTCTCACCAAGCCCCAATATGAGGGTTTGAGGATTTGAGCCTGGTTGTATTATATATTGCTATACTGTGTTTGGTTCATTTCATTAGGAGGACTGCTCTTTTCTGAAGGGAAACAGAGGAAATGTGGATTTAGGAAAGAGCAGAGGTGGATGTGTGGGAACAAGGAGGAGTAAACAAAAGGTAAACTGAGGTTGGGAAATAAAAAAAATGAAAGTAAAGGTTAAAAACAAATTAAAAACGTTAAATTCACATTTTACAGAATGTATTTGATGATATATTTTAGAATATATTACATAGGCAGTGGAAAATAAGTATTTAGCCATAGATTAATTTTCTTTAGGCAGACATCTAAGATGATGTTTTATAGAGCTACCTAATTCAAATGGTTATTGTTTTTAATCGCATACAACTTAATTATATTCATTTTTGTCAGAAAGGAGATAGGATTGAAGGTTTTGAGTACACAAGGCTAATATATATTCTCATTCAGTTATATCTTAATGACAAAAACAAAACAACAAAAAACTTCTTAGTAATTTTAAAATCTTTAATTTCAAACTTGTTTTAAATTAAAGGTCATTATGCTATGATGTCATATTCAGACTAAATTTATCGGAAAACAGTAAGGTTTTATTGATGTATTTATATTTTAGAAGAAGATATACATAAAACCTATTTAAATCTTAGACTTAAAGATACCTAAAAAAGAAATAAAGATACCTGTTATAATTCTTCAGAGAGTAAATAAAAAAGATGATTTGACTGTATAGCTTATTTTTTTTATTCTCTTTCTTTTAAGATCGGAATAGAAGGATATACGGTTAGGGTAGCTGGCATATGACATCATGTGCAAGACAGGAGCACTTGGGATTTACACATGGGATCAGTGCCCCCAGAAGAGGATCACTGTCTAATTTCAGTAAGACATACAGATTACAAGGAGCTGGAAGCGCTTTTTCCCATGAAGAAAGGAATTGAACTGGGTTTGCCTGAATAGGACAATGGTATTTTGCTCTGTAACAATTAAAGTCTGTAGTGCCCACCATTAACACAGAGACTAATATGTATTTACAGTTTTAGAGCCCTTATCATGTTTCATTATAAATTACTACATGGAAGGATAAAATGGGTATACTTTGCATCAATGGTACAATGCTTAGAAGTGATATTCTTTATCTAACTAATTTTCCTGGTCCGCAATTGACCACCACTCAGTGAATCACTTGATTGTTTTGCTTGTTTTCTTTATCCGTTTTTCTTTATATTTTTGTAAGGATCTCATATGTGTCTGACAGACCTACTCCAATAGGAAAGTTTACTCTGACACACTTAATATATGCACATTGTCTAGCAGTGGAGAATCCTTTTGTGATAGGATCTCAAATAGCTCAAACTGACCCACCCCACTAGGAAGGCTTTTTCTAAATCTCCAGGGAGAATTTTCTTGGTTGTTTCTAAGTTACTACTTCCTTAGTTAGTAAGACATACTGTGCTTTTATAGAGGATAAAAAAAAAAAAAAAAAAAAAAAAAAAAAAAAAAAAAAAAAAAAAAAAAAAAACTGGTTGCAGGTTATGGAAAAGCAAGATATAAAATAATTTTCCATGATTGTCATTATTCCATCTTCATAAGCAGCCTAAATCAGAACCGATACACTGCCTGAAATACTAAAAGTCATTTTACAAATTTATAGTGGCAAAGCAAAAGGTCAGCTTCTTTTCTAATGTAGACTCCACAGTATCTGGAATTAAAGAAAATGCTTTTTTTATGACCTACACATATGGCATAGATTTGAAACAGGGTAGAAATGAGTTCTGATTGGCTGGCTAATATTCTAATGAGGTAGATTAATCAATGTAAACCACATAGCTCAGTTAAAACTGCCTCTCTAAACTGCCAATTTCATTTTCTTCCAACAGAGAAAATGCCAATCTTTTCCTGTGTAGTAAAATCTTCTTGTTAGAACAACTAAGCAACTCTAGAGTTACTGTTATTGTGGAACATCTGGTAACTACAAGATGTGGCTCTGTAGAGATCACCATATCGCTAGAAAATAAGAATGTCCTCAACTCAGTTGTATTTCGTGTTTAGTTATTTTCTGGAGTATGGTTACTTCATAATGCAGTAATAATTTTCCTTCAGCACCATAAATGAAAGTATAGATGCTAAAATTTTCTATAATTGGAGAAGCTTAGCATAAATTAATAACCAAAATAACAATATGTACTTAAACTGTATACATCTTATAATACTTGAAGAAAACCAATGAGGCCACAGTTATTTCTTTATTACTTAAGACAAGTGAAGAAAATGAACTGGGTGCTTCTGATCTCATAATCTTTATAAGCAGTATAAGTTACTTAAAATTCATTTAAGGAAAGAATTTTTAAATGTGATAAAATAACTCAACAGATGTTACTCCATAGCCAGCTGGCTGATTTGTACATGAACCTCATAGCAGTCTAATGACTTGCCATGTTTCTACTTCAATAAAATTGAACTCAGTGACTCTTTACATATTTTTTCTCTTTCAAAAATGATAAATTTTATGTTATGTCCCAAAAATTTAAACACACTATTTTTCTTCTCTATTACACTATTCTACAATGGAAATAAAATTATTTCAGTGATTTGTGTGTGAAAATATAATTTAAAGTAAATATGAAATTTATAAAATTTTGACTGAATTCATGCGAAGAAAAAATTTTGATTGCCCAATTTTATTTTACGTTGTAAGACTTTAAAAGTAAAATTGTATGTAGTTCACATATTACATATAAATCTTAAACTTATTAACTGAGTTCTTCAGAAAAATCATTAATGAGTATGCAGATATTTTTATATAATAACTAATTTTTCTGTAGGAAACATCTGCATTACTTTTTTCCACTAGAATGTTTTAAGTTTATGGCATATGACTATTATAATATAAATAAGCAAAGTAATGCATTTGAAGTTTTAAAATGTTTCTATAAATTAATAATCTGACTCTCAATGTTATCATATTTACTATACTTATGGCCAGAATATCATCTCTGTTCAAAAAAGAATAAGTATTAAGTTTTAATTAAATAACAATACAAATGCTTTATTCTGATTTCTATCATCAGAATTCCCTAATGATATCTACATGTCAGAATGCAAACAAGTATCATTATGTTTTCTGAGCATAGCTGGTGAAGGTTAGTACCAATATTTATTTGCAGACTTTTCCTTTGCATTGATACTGTCACTTTATACATTTTCTCAGAGGATTATTTTTTCTTTCCTTTTTCCTTACTATTTATTGGGACCTAAAAACTTTTTAGAATCCAAGTCTAGGTGAGGAGTGAGACTGATCTTGAATCATATCCCAAAGATGTATGAATGATCAGAACCACTGTGAATACAGCATAGTTCATTTAATTATTTCTGTGTTCTCTACTAATTTGTAACCTTGGCAGCATGGTTGTAGGTTTAAACAGAATTGTAGTTGAGAAATGAATGTGAACAGCTTTAAAGTTTAGAAAAATCACCATACATTAATGATTTTATGCCTTTTACTAGCATAAATTTGTCTCTGAGACACATTTTCCAGATGGAACACTCCCCTGTAACTTCCTAATTTATTCCTTACTGACAATGATCTAGGTACCAATGGATTTATTAGGACCAATACTTTTATTAGGTTACTAAATGCATTTGTTTTAATATTTATTTCTGCGTGGTCTTACATAGAGATCACATTTGAATCTACTTCCCTTTGACGCTAGAGTAGGTAAGTCAAAATCCTCTCTCAAAGTATTTTGAATAGCAAATTTATTTGAACTTTGCTTTCAACCATAAAAATTGGAACAATTGGATTTACATGTTCAATTTAGGTTTTTTTTTTAACAGCGTGTATTTCTACTTTTTTGAACTTTCACAATTACTTGTGATCTTACTAAACCAAAATCAGAAAAAATACTTGAAGTTCTACAGAATTGAACATCATTGTTCATTTAGTTCCAATGAAAATAGAGATTTCTTTATCTATAGAAAAGAACAATGTGTTCATTTTGGTTACCCATTAAGATTTGCTCTGTTTCATTAAGACTCCTTTAAAGTAAGTAAGAGTTGTAATTTTTCAACTGACAAACCAGATACTTCATTTAAGGAATGTAAAATTTGTGTCATCATTTTATTGTCTCAGCTCATGGAGACTCACCAAGTTATGATACTACTCACAAATATCTCCTTATGTAGTTATGATACACATAAATTAGCATTGCCAAGACAAAGTAGAACAAGCCATGATCATTTTAAATGAAAACATCCCAAACATTTCTGCACTAAAATATCCCAAGCACACTCCAGCAGGATGATTTTAAGTCTGAAAGGTGACATCAAATTGTGCTAAGAATATGGATTATATATTATCTAGTCTCCAGGGCTCAATCTGCCTTCTCTATTATCTGATTAGGAAAGACAGGTATTCAAGGAGGTGAAAAATGCAAAGTGGGCTTTATTTTAAATTTAATAAAATAATTTGCTCCCTCTAGCAATTTTCTATCATATTAGCAGTGTTTTTTCATAATGTATGAATATTAAATTTGTCTAATATAGTACAAAATGATCTTATTAAGGACTCACATGATGTGATAGTGGGAAAAAGAACGGATGTGCTACAGCACCAATTCAATTTGATGAAAGCTACTGATTCAGAAAAGCCACTAATTTTCTTGCAAGGATGTCAAAAAAAAATGTATCATGTGTTAGTGAAAATAATTTCTCCTTCAAAACTAGAAAGGTTGTTATTTATGGCTACCTTCATGCTATATTGAGTATTTTGAAATATTCAAAGGAAACACAGGATGCTTCGCTTGCCTTGATTGAATATACAGCTATTAGTGTGTAATATGAGAAAATTTAAAAATAAGTGTAAAATTTAAAGAATGAAAATTTACAGAAGTGAAGAAATCCCAGTAGGGATTGGTAATAACTAGAAGTCAAAAATGTGATACATCAAAAACTAGGAGAAGGTCAATGATAGATTAATTTTATAATTGCTCTGGGAATTAGTTATAAATGTAGAAACCAGGGCATTGTAAACATTTGTACTATAGAGAGGATCCATTTTTCTCAACCCTCTCAAATATATCCTGTTCTATTCTGCAATTACTTGGATTTCATTTTCATGAAGTACTCCTTACATGATGTTCATTGCTGACCTTTTGTTTTATCTTAAACTGCAAAGTTATTAATGATAAATGAAAGGTCTTATTTATATTTCCAGCCAACTAAATATCGCTTCCTCTCCAACATTCTCATGAAAATTTTACTGCTGTCTCAAGTCATGGAAGTACTTTTAAGGTTTAAAACAAAGAATTCAATTCAGTATAGTCTACATTCCTGGAGCTTTCAATAAGAAACAATTAAGAAGCAGTGCTATTTAATCCCGAAAATTATGTTTATAAATACAGAGAAATATAATATCTCAAAAATTTTTATAATGTATATATCTTCATATGTAATTATGCACTGTAAATTTTATTTTTCAATTTCAACAATTTTAGAGCTACCAAGTACAACTGAAATTTTGCTTTAGTGTGCATTTATAGATTTATTACCATAAATCCTCTAAATATTATGCTGTATCATAATTCAACACTATAGGCAAAGTTTATATATTATTGTCAACTAATACTTTTGCAAATATAAGAGATAAATATAACTTTTATTTACTAGATGTAGTAGTCTTCTTGGAGGCTTACTGCTGAATAATCTCTCCCTTTCTAATTTTTTCTTCAGCATTGGTGGGTATAACTCAGCCATTGTGACTCAAACTCCTCCCCAAGCTTACTGATTCAAACTGGCTTCTAATGTAATTGCTCTCCTTGGAAACACTGCCTTTAAATTCTATGCAGTGAACTACCGTGACTACACTGACTGCCAGAATGGAATGGAATTCAACAGTATTCAACTCCACTGAGCTGCACAGCACTCATAAAACCATCCTCCATTCTGGACTCACTATGAACTGCTCTTAAGTAGCTTCTCTGTTCAGTCTGCTCTCTTGAGAGTTGGGCATATCTTATCTCTGACTCATTTCATCACTGTCTGCCCCTCCATTAGACATCACTTTCAAACATGCTTGCTTCCTCTACAAGAACTTAGCCTACAGTGTTTGGGATTAAAGATGTGTACTAATTGTATGTCTGTACTACAGCCAAAAGGAATAAATGTGTATACTGAGGGCTTACCTGCATTACAGCTGGATGGCATACACATAGAAGGAGTCTGGATGTGATTGAACCCTTTGCAGAGAAGTCATGTTGCTGATTAAAATTCTTCTATATATTTCACCTTTAAGTTTAAGCTAAAAACTTGTATATGGTTTAACTATTACAACAGAAACAATTATCAATCTGGCTGATAGTAGTTTGAATGTTCTTGTGAAGATCTTTTGACTCTATGATCCTTCATAAGTGCATCCCAGATCATCACTGCTTTCTCTTCTGCCAGTCTGAAGAATGACCTGTTCTTTTCTAGAAAGTTTTGTTGAGCTGTTCCCAAGCAGTGGGGATTAGCTTTCTACATCATCTGCATTGCTGTCTTTCTGTATCTTTCCCTTCCTTGAGCCATACCCTTCATGTTAAAGCTTCTCATTCTCTGACTGCATCTTTGTCTCTTTTGATGGGACCCATAATCTTCCATCATTTGGGGAAATGTAGACAAAATGACTCCCCCAATGCAACATATTCAGACAGGTTGAACTAATTCAGCAGTATTTTCCCCTATAATCCAGGGTCTTTCAGCTAATCTTTTTGTTTATAAATGTACATTTAGATATTTATGAATCCACACATAAACTATACAGTTAGGCATTCACATTCCATGCTTGGCTCTAAACAGTGACCTGGGCTTCTCAAACTTTTCAACAAGCAAACAAGTAAACAAACTCAAGCCATATTAGATAAGATGTCAGTTAAAATATGTATCATTCTCAGATACTGAAAAATATTAATCAGAGTTTCCATTGTTAGAGTATATCTCTTCCCCATAGATTTATGGTTACATATACCACATTAAGGTTTCAATCTTCCTATTTGATCTTCTGGTCCCATGCATTCAATTTGTCTTAAACTCTGTTTTATTTGGGATAAATTTTCATTTTTTTTATTACATCTTTTCCTCAATTACATTTCCAATGCTATCCCAAAAGTCCCCCATACCCTACCCCCTACTTCCCTACCCACCCATTCCCATTTTTTTTTTTGGCCCTGGCGTACCCCTGTACTGTGGCATATAAAGTTTGCATGTCCAATGGGCCTCTCTTTCCAGTGATGGCCGACTAGGCCATCTTTTGATACATATGCAGCTAGAGTCAAGAGCTCCGGGGTACTGGTTAGTTCATAATGTTGTTCCAACAATAGGGTTGAGGATCCCTTCAGCTCCTTCGGTACTTTCTCCAGCTCCTTAATATCCAATATATATAAAGAACTCAATAAGGTGGACTCCAGAAAATCAAATAACCCCATTAAAAATGGGGCTCAGAACTGAAAAAAGAATTCTCACCTGAGGAATACCGAATGGCAGGGAAACACCTGAAAAAATGTTCAACATCCTTAATCATCAGGGAAATGCAAATCAAAACAACCTTGAGATTCCACTTCACACCAGTCACAATGGCTAAGATCAAAAATTCAGGTAACAGCAGATGCTGGAGAGGATGTGGAGAAAGAGGAACACTCCTACATTGTTGGTGGGATTGCAAGCTTGTACAACCACTCTGGAAATCAGTCTGGTGGTTCCTTAGAAAATTGAACATAGTATTACCGGAGGATCCAGCAATACCTCTCCTGGGCATATATCCAGAAGATGTCCCAACCGGTAAGAAGGACACATGCTCCACTATATTCATAGCAGCCTTATTTATAATAGCCAGAAGCTGGAAAGAACCCAGATGCCCCTCAACAGAGGAATGGATACAGAAAATGTGGTACATTTACATAATGGAGTACTACTCGGCTATTAAAAAGAATGAATTCATGAAATTCATAGCCAAATGGATGGACCTGGAGGGCATCATCTGGAGTGAGGTAACACAATCACAAAAGAACTCATACAATATGTACTCACTGATAAGTGGATATTAGCCCAAAACTTAGGATACCCAAGATATAAGATACAGTTTGCTAAACACATGAAACTCAAGAAGAATGAAGACGGAAGTGTGGACACTATGCCTCTCCTTAGAATTGGGAATAGAACACCCATGGAAGGAGTTACAGAGACAAAGTTTGGAGCTGTGACGAAAGGATGGACCATCTAGAGACTGCCATATCCAGAGATCCATCCCATGATCAGCATCCAAACGCTGACACCATTGTATTCACCAGCAAGATTTTGCTGAAAGGACCCAGACATAGCTGTCTCTTGTGAGACTATGCCGGGGCCTGGCAAACACAGAAGGGGATAAATTTTCAAACACAACAAACTGTTTAGAAAACTTCTAAAGAGCCCAATATGCATTTGAAGATTTTCATGAGATAATAGTTATATGAGCTTCTGCGGCCACAAAAAAGCTTCAAATTAATACCATTCAATTTTAATTTTAATTTTGTTTTTTTGTTTCTTGTCATTGATAATAGTTTGCCAGAAAACCTGTCTTCCAGTACTTTCCAATGCTCCTGTTCATTCAACTGGAGCTGCTTTAACTTTGACATATGGAAGCAATAAAAGCCGAGAAATCCTGTTGTCTGCGTTAAACTTCATAATTTTGTTTACATAAGCCATGATCTAAATCTTCCCCTTGTAATCTTCATCTATAATTTCTGGATACACAATGAATCCTTGAGATGTTAGGGTACATTGCCTAAAAATTCTTACTGTTTTGGGGAGGTAAAAGGCCATAAACTTCACTGGGTATTTATTTGGCCAAATTAGAATGTATCTGTGTATTTTATCTTCTGGTTCTTATTATGGTTCTGCTATGAATATTAACAGTTATGTTCCAATGATTTTTCCTCTCTCTCTTTTTTACTCTTCACATAATTTACCCTCTTTCCTCCCCCTTTTCCCCTATTATTGATTTATTTTCTCATATATTATATCCTAACCTCAGGTTACCCTCTTTCTTCTCCTCCAATTCCTTTCCCAAACTACCTACTTCCTCTCCATAAACTACTTCTCCTTTCCCTTCATGCCTCCCAAAGACCTCAACCATACATATCATATCAAGCTTCAATAGGACTAGGGAATATCCCTCTTATTATATCTGGACAGGGCAACCAGTAGTAGTAAAAGTGTTACATAACATATTTATTGGAGAATGAGTAAATATAATAAATACTTTTATGACTTAAATAGAGTTGTGGAGGCCAGCATTTGAAGTAAATCAATGGCCATTATATTGACTCTTATTTTCAAGTTGATATATGAGAGAAATTATAATAAAGTAAATATCTTATTATTCAGTTATTCTTTATAGTTTGATCAAGATATGCAGTTATATTATTGCAAATGAATTTTACTAGCCTTGAAGAAAATAACTAAATATTGTTGGTCATAAAATCTTCTGTCATTTGAAATTTTTCATAACTGATGTGTCTTAAAGCTAACTGTAAAAGTATTTTTAAATAATTTGGATTTTCTTTCCATTTAACTATTATATATTTGTGTACATATATATATATGTACACAAATACATACATATATATACATATATGTATGTATATATATGTGTGTGTATGTGTATATATATATATATATACATATATATATATATAAATTCCATGTAATGTTATTCTGGGCTGTGCAATAACATAATATCCTAAATAACTTGAATACTTGAATGTACTATTTCCATACCAAGACTCAATTTGGGGAAAAATAATATTTGATCTGGATTGTTTCACTGAAGCTAGTATTATTTATTCCCTACTTTACCTATAGTTCAGAAGCATACTCAGTATTTTAACATGTATGTATTTGTTTGATATTTCTGTTATTTCTTCTGCTTATTTCTAAATATTGCACAGAAATGTCTAATGTTAATCTTGATCTAAGACTTCTAATAATTCTGTCATCACATATATGGACATACAAATATTTTCATGATAGAGGGTAATTGCCATGTGACAGTGAACATCCGTTGATTGACAATTATAGTGCTAAATGTTGTAAAATGAAGTTTTACCTTGGTAAATATGTTATCAATTATGTTTTTTGAAACTATATGTTTTATGTTTATGTCAGTGACATGGTAAAACTGTTGGGTCTTTTTCTACTTTTTAAATTATTGAGTTCCTCCCCTCATGGCTTATGGAATCATGTAGAAGAGGAGGCAGAAGCATGGAAAATTTACAGGGGATGTAAGAAACCAAGGAAACAAGACTCTATCAACAAAATGTATGTACATAAGAACTCACAGAGACTATAGCAGTAATTATAGTATTTAAGGATCTGAACCAGATGGGGACCTTGACAACAAAGAAGCAGTAACATTTTCTAGGAAAACACAAAAAGAAAAGAAAAAAAAATAAACCAAGGGCAATAAAGATTATAAGCAGTTTTACTTTTTACTGATTTATACTGTCATTGAAGAAATATTTTTCTTTCTTTGTTTTGTTTTTTGTAAAGAAAATATACCGTAATTATAATAAAGCAGAAAACAAAAGGAGTTAAGAAATAAATTTATGTACTAGTACAAATAGCTCAGAAAATAGAATGTTTCCTTTGCTGGTATGATTGCTAGGTTACAGAATTTTTTCATGATCATGAGAGACACAAAAGACTTTCTATCCTCTCAGGCACAGGAGCTCTGCTACTGTTTCCTTGTAAGGAGTACGATGACACAACCAATTAAAATCAGTTTGCTATAATGAAGAACAAAAAGACGAAGAAGAACAAAAAGAAGGATGAGAAGAACAACGAGGAGGAGGGGGAGGAGGAGAAGTTGGAGGAGAGAAAGAAAGAATGAAAGAAAGGAAGAAAGAGAAAAGAAAGAGAGAAAGAAAGAAAGCAGAAACAGATTTTTCATACAATATATTCTTATTATTTTTCCCTTCTCCAACTCCTACCACATATAACCCACCTACTCTCTACAAGTTCTCAACCTTTGTTTATGTATGTCTTTTGAATACAAACAGGAGTCAAAATAATAAATATATAAAATAGTATAAAACAAAATCTTTCAGATTGGAATACAACACACAGGAAAAGCACAACAAACCAATACAGACACAGAGACACACATGTTTTCAGACACAGATATCACATAAAAGCACAAAGTCCATATTAATTTTACAGTGCTATATAAAAATTAAATAGAATCATGAGAGAAGATTGGAATCCCATAGCTGCATATTAATATAGCTATGTCCATTATACTCTCTTTAACAGTCTTTCAAGAATAATACATTATGAAAAAGTATACTGTGAGAAAAATAAATAGGAAAACCCAGAAAAAATAATTTATAGATAATTATGATTCTAACATGAGAATTTTTTTCAGTTTCAAAATCACTACATTGAAATACTTGGTTTGGATAAAACAGCTACTTATCTCTGTTCTTTCTTGGTGTATCTATATAATATTAGAAGATTATTTAGACCATATATATATATATATATATATATATATATATATATATATAAATTAAAAGGGCCATGAATTTGAAAGACAGCAAGTTTGGATATATGGGAGAGTTTGAAAGAGAAAACAGAGGAGAAAATAATTGTTTTCTCAAAAATTAGAAAAGTATTTCGAAATAAAATCAAGAAAGAAATATTGATATAGAATATATAAATACATACACACACACACACACACATATATATATATGTATATATATATATGTATATATATATATATATATATATATACTTTATTTGGGGTATTAAGAAAGACAGTTGCTACTTCAAGGAGAATGATGACTATACAGAAGAATTCCATCTCAAAAGAAAGAGAGGGAGAGAGACGGAGATAAAGAGAGAGAGAATAGATTAATGAGTAGATCAGAGATGGTAAATGAACATTTCTCAAGTATTTTTCATTAACTAGGTTTATTTCTTTGTCTCTAGTTTCCAAATACTTTTTAGGAGAACATGTCTACAATGTCTAAAGAAACTACATCCTTCTATTCATTCATATAAAGTAGGATCCCCCAAATAATCTGAGGCAAATTCCTGCTTTCTAGTGGATTACAAGTGGGAAAGTGATACATGAAAATGATTACATAAAGTGAGAGAATTATAAAAACTATCAGTAAGATTGTAGACATTACATGTTCAGAAGTTAAAATTATATGGTAGAAATATGGAAAGGATCAATCTGGTTTGTCGGATATTGATACTGAAAATCTGGCCAAGCATGTATATTGAGAACCTTGCAGACCCAAGAGGTGAATTTACTGCTAGTATTTTGATAAATGTATAGTACTATCAGTCTGAGGTCTCAATTTATATCTCTCTGCCTGTGTATTAGTGCAGTACTTGGAGATCACTTGAGAAGCTTCTTTTTGTAGTAGTTAGTGGTTAAAGTAGAAATGCATCTCTGGTTGAAGTACAGAGAATAGTGTCTAAGGAATACTCAAATATAAATGAATTATCTGGACCACAATCCCTTTCTAAAACCAATGGACAACTGGTGAGTGGGTAGAGATGTCAAGAATCAGGGCCAGCAGAATATCGAAGCAAAAAATTGTTTTCTGGACATGAGAAGACCATCATATTTCTTAATACAGAGCAGTGGTATTTATTTGTACCAGATCAAGCCATTCAGCATTTACTATGAAGGTAAAAGGAATGTTATCACCCATAACTGTAACACTATGGAAATTTGATATCCACTTTAGGTGGATATCAGCTTTCTGCAATATGGGGTTCCTAGAAGGTAGATCAACCATCAGAGAACATCCCACACAAGGATTTTGTGAATTGCACAGATAGAAGTCAACAGATTATTAAATGAAAGAAGAAAAAAGAGAATGCCAAGGTAAGGCAAGTAGGAAGGGGAGTGAGTATCTGGGAGGAGTTAAGGCATGGATTTGGTCTTCAAGTTAATAAAATCTGAATACATTTCTCAAAGAATTAATAAAATATTTGAAGACTCAATATTTCAAATACTGGAACCACTTTCTTTTCTTCCTTCCTTCCTTCCTTCCTTCCTTCCTTCCTTCCTTCCTTTCTTTCTTTCTTTCTTTCTTTCTTTCTTTCTTTCTTTCTTTCTTTCTTTCTTTCTTTCTTTCCTTTTTTTTTTTCCAAGATAGGGTTTCTTTGTATAGCCATGGCTGTCCTGGAACTCACTTTGTAGACCAGACAGGCCTCAAACTCAGAAATCGACCTGTCTCTGCCTCCCAAGTGCTGGGATTAAAGGCATGCACCACCATGCCCGACTTTAACCACTTTCTTATGCCATTACAAAAATAATAATAAAATAAAATAAACCTGTACTATTTCTATATCTACCTAGTATGGGGATTAAATTGAATATTTTATGTTACAAATTTTAGTAGAGACAATTGGATTCTTCAAAAGAGATGGAAGTGATAAATATTTTAAAGACCATATTTAATTTAAAGATATTGAGAAATTAAAATAATTTTCATTGACCTTTAGCATAGAATTTCTCAGGAAATGATGTTCAAATTATATAAAATGGGAGCAAATCTAGCATTAATATAAAGTAGGTATTAACTATCAAGACAATCATATGAGCTAATAACCACAGGAAAAAAGATAGAAGAAGAAAGTCAAAGATTATTTCTCTAAAATTTTTAACATATTCATAGTACGTTCTACAATTAGGATATTGGGTCAAAAGGAACATTTATCATCATACTATTAAGAGTTATATCAATGAAAAAGGTGTTGCTAATATATAAAATAATATAAACATCAAGTTTTTTTGCAACTTTTTATTATTAAGTATGAATGATTTTGTACCTAATAGGAAATGTAAAGAAGAAGAAGAAGAAGAAGAAGAAGAAGAAGAAGAAGAAGAAGAAGAAGAAGAAGAAGAAGAAGAAGAAGAAGAAGAAGAAGAAAGGCATTCACTAGAAAGGAGGTTCTGTAGTTAAGAACACATATTGCACTTTCAGAATAAGTGCCTCTGTAATATCTGCAGCATTTTATAACTCCATTTCTAAGGATTGAACATCCTCCTATGACCACTGAGGGCATTGCACTCATTTGCAAACACATATGCATAGAGCATGGAACACATATATACATAATTAAAAATCTAAAATGAACTGTTAAAGCATATATAATGATAGTGAAAATAGTTTCCAATTATGAGATATAAATTTTAAATATTCAGTAAAATTGAATTGAACAAATTATAAGGATATAAATTGAAAAATGATTGAAGGCCTCACCATTAGTGGTTCTGATTAAAACTGCAAAAGCAGCTTTCTTCAATAAAGTGTACTTTCTAAAGTAAACACAAGATTTCTCATAGGAATCACTTTAGCTGCTTTGAGACTAACTTGTTTTGAAATAGCTTAATATACAAAGAAAAGTTTTCTACTATGTTTAAAAGTGAAACGCATGAAGCTGTTTACATAATTCTGTAAGATTATATTGTGTAAACTATGTTACTACCACATAAGCAAACTATATCTATTTTTGATCAGCTATCTTGCTACTTATAGAACAAATGTAGTCAGTAATGATGAAAATAAGTATTATACAACATTTATAATTTAAAGAAGTTGTATTTGTGAAAAGTGGGCAGGGCCATATATTATTATGAATATCCAGGGAATTATAAACACTGAAACGACCAACCTAAAAGCTCAAATGGCCAAAGAAGAGCATTCTTTCTAACACCATGTGTCATTATAGTTTGAGACTCCTATTAAGGTCATATAACTTCTATATAATAAGAATAATAACAATGGATTTTAACATTATTAATTTTTTTCTCTCATATATACATTTTTCTAAGAAACTTGCCTAAGAATCAAAAATGAGCTTCGTGTATAAAATAACACCAGGTTTTTCTAAATTTCTGTTGTACAGAAATTACTGTTGCTGTTTATTGTATAAATAATAATAATAAAATTGTGGCTAATGAATGTTAGCATTTCCAGTATTACCCCAAACTATCTAATAGTTAACATGAAACAATTTTGATCATACTATAACTAGAAGTATGTGGATTATGACTTGAGTGCAAAAAGTCTGGTGAA
The DNA here is from genome assembly GCF_978045245.1 of Mus caroli. Taxonomy (NCBI): domain Eukaryota; kingdom Metazoa; phylum Chordata; class Mammalia; order Rodentia; family Muridae; genus Mus; species Mus caroli. Next base: position 88,637,773 of record NW_028227267.1, on the reverse strand, counting down.
ATGTCAAAGATTTATGATGCTTCTTGTAATGTTGATAATATAACTGGAATGGTTTCTACAGATGTAATAGGCATGTCAAATACAAAACAATACTTAAAAATTCTGAATATGTTTATTTGGATACATACAGGAATATAAATCTATAAACATGAATGCTCTCAAAGACCTTCCATGTCTTTGGGATCCAGGTAGAATACAGACTCACCCTTAGAGAACACCTTTAATTCCTCTGGTTGGTATCCTTTAGTACATAATTTTATGACCAAACCATGCAGGGTATACAAACTGATGCATCAGAGAATGATTTGACAGAATGTGTCAGATACAGGATACCCCTAACTCTCAGGAGAAAAGCTACTTAAGATCAGCTCTGAGCTCAGCTGAAGCCATGTATTTTTACAGCTTGGGTATGGCTCTCATTTCTTCATCTGAAAAAATAAAAGTGACTTTTATATCTAATGTTTAATGTGACTGGAGGAGAAAGTCTACAAACATTGCAGAGAGCAGCAGACATCTAACAGAAACATTGAAGAGAGCAGACAAATCCAACAGAAAAACCTCAGAGGAGAAATTTGCCTGGGATTGTCTCCAGAGGATGCAACAGTTCTTTGAGTTTGGCTAGACACTCAGAGGAACTTGGGAAAATCTGGAGCCACAGAAACCTTGAGCACAGACTAAAGAACAATACAAGATCCTTCGAGAGAGTGAAGCCTTAACCTAAGACTATTTAAATTATATAGACAGATAATCCTGCCTTTAAAAATGAGCAACTCCATTTTATATCTCTTAAGACCAAGGGTAAGAGCGCAGGGACAGAAGTGTTACTTGAAAAAGCCATTGTAGTATATATTGCAACTATGACCAAAGGAATATATCTTCCCTATCGTCATTTGAAATCTTTATACATTTCTTTTCAAAAAGGTTTAAAAATAGCTGTAAAACAAGAAAAAAATATCTATGATAAAACAAAGACTTGATGAAGAAGAGACAGAGGAAGCAGGACAACAGAAAAATGCTTAATTGTGAGCCTATAGCAAGTATCTACCGAAATTAAGGTTCAAAATATGCAATCCAATGAAACTACAGTGTCACCTCTAAATTAAACTGAGGTAAGACATACACCCCAGTGGCTTTTCCAGTGACAACAGAACAAATGCCAGATCTGGGAAAATTCATCTATCCTAGAATCCTGCTAAAATACAAGAACTTAAACATTTTAATGAATAAATAATAACTTATTAAATACATATTTTGTATATGAGACAAATGTTGAATTGCTAGGTTAGTGAAAACAGGATTATCTCTAAAGACTGGAACATTTAGCAGCAGCTATAGTAGAATCTGATTCTTTATTACAATGGCTGACATGGGGTGAGAAGAAGCTGAAATTATGGAAAACATAATAGGTCTAAAGGTGTTGAAATTGTGAAAGACCAATTGGTAGATGAGGGTAAATTTTCTGACTTAGCAGATGAAATTTGATGACTCTATTATTATACAATATACATTAGTAGAATTAAAATTCTGGGATAAGATAGAAGAACAAGGTGGGGGGGAGGTCTATTTCCTTTACAAAGATTATGGAAAGCTCCAGAGAGAGACTTTTACTGACTCCTTACATAGATTAACCTTTGCAATAGACAGGGCAATATCAGATCCAGAAGTTAGACAGGCATTGATTGAAACTTTAGCTTTCAAAGTGCAAAGGCAGAGTTTAAAACTCTTCTTATACCTTTAATAGCTTGATCAACACACATAGATGAATGGATTAGAACTACTGGTGGTATTGACCCTAAAGACCATGTAATTGGAAAAACAATGGCCAATAATCTTATATATAAAAATGTCAATTCTTTTGACTGTATAAAATGAGGTTATAACAAAAAGGATTCTAGACAACGCATTCCTAGAGACTTCTCTAGAAGATCTGAGAGTTCTGAGATTTGTAGAAGGTATAGAAAAAGTAGGCATTGGATTAATAAATACAGACTAACAAAAGATATGTTATCTAATCTCTTACCCATTGGAAACTACTCATGCTATGAGATACTCTTTTAAATATGGAAAAACTCCCTAAGGAAATTAAGTTGTACCCTGGTACATTTTAACATGACAATAATAAATAAGAAAAGACAGGTGTTTCCTATCAGCAATCCACAAATCAACTAAAGAAAATTAAACTAGCTATTGGAGATCTAAGGCATGTTATAGAAGGAAGCACTGACCTAGACTTAGCCATTAAGTAAAAGCTACATTACCACCAAAAATTCCATGCTCTAAACTATGGACTGGAGTTCATGGATCTTTATCCCCAAAGGTAATAGGAATGAATTTAAGAAGTAGCCTAACTCAAGAATTCATTGTGTATCCTAGAATTATAGATAGAAATTCCAAGGGAGAGATTTATATTATGGCTTATGTAAAGAAAAACAAACAAACAAACAAACAAACAAACAAAAAACAAGTTCCAAGTGGGAAATAGAATTGCACAGCTTTTAACACTTCCATGTATCAAAGTCAAAGTATCCTTCATTAAAAGAACAGAAGTATTTAGGAATACTGGAAAACAGGTCCTTTACCCAACTGTTATTCAATGACAGGAGACCAGAAATAAAATTAAGTGGTATTGAAACTGAAGGTTTGGTGGGCATAGAAACTGATGTAACTACAATCTCGTGAGAGTCTTGAGAATACACATTGCTATCCTCTGAAAGTATCTTCACAGTTTGTAGCAATCAGAATGATATACCAAGTTATACAAAGTATAAAACAAATTGAAAGTGTGGAGCCAGAAGTTAAGTAGAAAGACTAAAGCTTTATGTGGCAAATGTAGCTGTAGACCTATGCGGAAGAGATCTATTACAACATTGAAGAGCTCAGGTTGATATTCATTCAATATCTCAGAATGCTACCTATTTTAACTAAAACTAAGGTAATATATCTTGGCTATTTCTGTTTTAATGGGTAAGAAGCCCAGCTGCCTGGTGTTGAGCTGGACATGAAACGAAGGTGCCTAAGTGTCTAGTTCGTGTGTAGATTCCTGCAGATCTGATTTTATCTTGAAAAAAAGAAAAGGAGGATATGATTAGCTTAAATACCCTGAATTCTAGAATACAAAACAAAAACAAACTTTCAAACAACAACAACAGCAACAACAACAGTAACAGTAACATCCTGAATACTTTGAAGATTATTTAACATCAAAATAGTAGTCAGGGAAAGTGTTATGTTGAGAAAGATATTTGCCTATAAAAGAATATGGTTTCCCTTAAAATTGATAAAGATACCATATGATTAAGAGAAACTTCCACATGAGACATACACTCAAGGAACGAAGAGATAGATGTAGAAAGGGTGCAACATAGAAGTACAGAAAAGTGACCACCCTTGCATAGTCATTTTCCAACAAACCAACTGAAAAAGGACATATCATTCATCAAATTGTCAGACCAAAAAAAAATCATGTCAAAATGGGCATTTGCTAAATGACAGATGATCAGGACTCTACTTATGAAGGATCATAACATCAGTTGATCTCCATAGTGGCATTCAAACTGTGAGGACTAAGTGTTATCAGCATCAATGAATATTCATAAGAACATTCTTACTGCTAAGTTTATGGGATTGATAATTGTTTCTCTTGTAATACTTAAATTGTATGGTTTTTAGGTTAAACCAAAAGCAGGAGGATGTAAAGAAGTTTTATTCTAGCAGCTGATCTAAACAATTGGTTGATCTGATCCAAACAGCTTGTAAGTCTGAGTGATATAGCTGGAATGGAGATATGCTCTTAGTACACAACTTTAAATTCTCTGTCTGGAATCCTTCAGCACACATACCAAACAATAAAATCTATTTGAGGGACAGATAGAGTGTTGAATCATAGAAAGTTTTAAGGAAATGAATCAGATATAAGATACATTCAAATATTAGGTGGAAAGCTATTTAAAAGAAAGTTGAAGAGAGGGAAAGGGAGGCCAGCCAGTTAATCAGGATTTGATTCCGTTGAGAGTCAGTTCAATTGAGTGGAATTGAGTTCAGTACAGTTGACTGGAGTTGAGTTCTTCCTGAGTTCAAGCAGTTCAGTGCAGGTCAGCAGAGGCAGTTGAACCAAAGAATAAGAAAGAGCCAGTAGATTGGAACAAATTGTCAGAGTTAATTTGAGGCCAAGTAGAACAAGTCAGTGAGAAACTGAGAGAATTCAGATTGAATCAGTCATTTTGGAAGGTAAGATTATATGAAGGCTTGAAGATTCAAAACATAGGCCTGGAAATAGTTAGAAGGGAGAAAACAATGCCTTGGGCTCAGCCCAAGCCACATATTATCACAGCTTTGTTATAGTTCTCATCTCTTCTTTTATTTCTGAGGATATTAAGGCCATAGAAATATGCATATGCATATCCACATCCACATATACATACAAACACACACATATATACATACATATGTTTGTATATATACCTAAATTACATATGCATATAACAACAATAAATGTAAAAATTCATAAATTTAGTACAGATTAAGGATCATTATATGGCAGGGTTTACATGAAAGAAGTGGAAGATGAGAATGGTGCCATTCATTATCATGTTAAATAATAAAGAAGTAATGAACAAATGCAGCACTCCCACACACATTACAAGAAACAACCAGATCCACAGAAACGTTACTAGATAATCAGGAGTATACATCCCAATGCGCAAAGGAATTTAGAGAAATTGTGAGTGAAGAAAACACATGATCAAATTATAGACTATAACAAAAATTCAATTGCAATTAAGAATTCAAATTATATGAGGTATAGTGGTAAATTCCTTTATTTCTAGAGAGCTTTCAGGAGACTGGTGCAAGAGAACTAAAAATTAGAGACCAGATCAGTCTTTGTAGTTCGAGATTACAAAAGAAAGAAAGAAAGAAAGAAAGAAAGAAAGAAAGAAAGAAAGAAAGAAAGAAAGAAAGAAAGAAAGAGAATGAAAGAAACAGAGTATATAAAGTAAAAATTAAAATTTTATTATCAGATGGAAGAACAACAAAATGACCAAATAAGACATGTGGTTTATTCTATCAATAGCATTCATTTTTAATCATGGGTGCAAAATAAAAAAGTTACTTCTACCATTACTTGAAGAACAAACAGCATTCCCTGGGTAAAGTTTATAGCCTCACTAATTTTTTTAAAGATATTTTCTTCATTTACATTTCAAATGCTATCCCCAAAGCCTCCTATATACTCCCCCTGCCATGCTCCCCAACTTACCCACTCCTGCTTCCTGGCCCTGGCATTCTCCTGTACTGGGGCATATGATCTTCACAAGACAAAGGGCCTCTCCTCCCATTGATGGCCAAATAGGCCATCCTCTGCTACATATGCAACTATAGATACAGCTCTGGGGGTTACTGGTTAGTTCATATTGTTGTTCCTCCTATAGAGTTGCAGACTCCTTCAGCTCCTTGGGTACTCTCTCTAGCTCCTTCATTAGGGGACTTGTGTTCCATCCAATAGATGCCTCACTAATCTTAAATACATAGTATCACGTTTATTTGCTGGCTTCTGTATTTCTCCCCATTACTTGTAATTCTCACTGGCATGCTCTGACTCATTACTTGAAGTTAATTTCTTTAATATGTCCTATTTCTTTCTGAATCTGTTTGCTTATTGTTTTTTACTTGATTAATACTGGACGGCATAGTATATAAATACCTTTTGAAATGGCAGGAATATTTCAGTTAACTGTGCGGACATTAGCATTTGTGTTTGATGGGGAGTTTCTAGAGCTAGAGAAAAATCCAACTTATCCTGGTAATTCTATCAGATTTTTAAAACATAAGTTTTATGAGCCATTTGTAACTCAACTAATTCAACTTCTGAGCTTGAAATTGAACCAGATTTATTCCTAAGGAAATAGCCCAAAAGACAGGTTAGAAGAGACTCCATTTATCTTAGCCCAAGAGGGGCTTTCAGAGTAAGATTCGGTCAAAAGGGAAATTATAGTAGAATTTAATTTCTTTGGACTTAAACTCAGATAGGGATGAACATCGATTTTGGACTTCAATGCCTTCATCTTTGGCATGGACATCTTTTTTTATTAGTGAGATCACTGAGTTATTGAATTTTAGACTATTCCTGAGGGATTTTTTCTTAGGTCTTTTAGATTAAAGGGTATAGATAGGTACTGATTGGCATTTCAATATTAGAATATGTTAATATTTTGTTTCAAGAATTCTTTAAAATATTTACCAATTTTGTTTGTCAGGTTTGGATAGAAAGTAGAAAAAGACATAGATTTGACTTTAAAGATGTTGTAACTCTGAAGAGAAAACTTAAATGGTATTTTTAAAAAACAGTTTTAGAGATATTTTCACAGATTATAGCTAGGTTTAATGGTAAATACAAAATAGTACTGGGAGATATATAAAAAATTCCTCCAATGGGCATATATAAATGACTATCTGATGTATACTGTTTTGTTTTTTTGGGGGGGTCAGAAAAGACAGCCATACTGTTGCTTTACAATAATACAAACTTGGTAATTTGTCTTTCCTGTCTTTCACTCAGCAAATTAATTAAAAGAACTCTTAGATACAAGGCAATTTTAGTTGATTGGATGAATACAATTAAAATCACAAAAATTAGAGTTTCAGAAATAGGATATAATAAGGTATATGAAGCTCATTTGTGAAGTATTAAGGAAAGATTCAACAAAGAGAGTTAGCTGTATAAGGAAATACCGAGAGTTACTTTGACAAATGGGCTTTTAGTATGACTATTGGGTTGAGTAACAGATTTTCTAAAATGGGTAAACATTCCACCTGTGAGATATAAAGATGAGATATAATAACCAAATCAAAGAGAACACCTGAGGGATGTAAAATAAAACAAGAACAATCGGAGAAGTTTCAAAGTCATTAGATATTTTAATTTTACTTTTAAACAATATTTCATTTATCATTAACTGTTCACAATTTACTTACTTTTTATATCCATTCTCAATAATAAATCATAGACTGTACTTCTTTGCATATAACCAGAAGTGATTAGATAGCTAAGTATGAGCTAACAGAAGTTCAAATATTGTGTAAAATATATAAATCCTGTTTAAGATGACACATATCAGTTCTGAAATATTGATTCTTCTACCAATTTTTAATATCTGTGCTTTGAATAATAGGGTTTTAACCCGCCAGTGTGCATCTTGAAGTTTTTTAAGAAACCAGGCATTGCTGAAGATGGTAGGTAGGGTACTGAGAAGCATCAGAGCTCTCCAAAGGAGCACACTGGTATCATACCAGATTTAATATCTCTTCAATTAAAAGTTTAGTTTAGGGGAAAATAGCTTTGGAACTTTCATTTTGGAAAGGAAAAGTTCTTCCTTCGCTGCCTGTATTTGCTGCAGCCTGACTCTTGTGGAGATAGCAAACATCCGCGGGAAAGCAAAAAGGGATGAAGGAAGTAGAGCGCAAATATCGCTTGGACCTGAAAGGACATGAGTGAAGATATACAAGAGCAGATACACAAGTAGTGGTTACCAGGACTCTATAAGAGAACAAGGAAAAAATATCGATTAAGTGTGTTGGGGGAGGGGTGCTGCCGTCACCTCAGTGTGTACATGTCTGTATCTGCCATCTTGTGTCTGGGAAACTGTTTTCTGAAAGTCATATATCACTTCTGACTCTTAAAATATTTTGGGACTCTTCTTGTGATATATGCCTGAGACTTGAGGGTAGAGGTATTGTATAGATTTCATATAGGGCTCAGCATTTCAAAGATTTTTAATTCTTTGCTTAACCCTTTCAGTTGAAGATTTCTGTATTAATTGCCATCTACTGTAAGAAGTGATTTCTCTGACTAGGGGTGATCACAGTCCTGGAATATTGATGTAGCAATGTGTGATTAGTGGACTTAGACCCGATGTAAGAGGAGAGGGAAAAATAACCTACATATACAAAAGGTGAGTTGAATTCACTGAATCCTATTCTTTCAGGCTAAGAAACAATTTCTGTGAACAAATGCTGACATAAAATTCTTACTGATTTACTTAACTCCCCTAAGCTCACACATCACATTTTGCAAAAGAAATATATTATACAGCTTAGTATAATTTTGATATAATATTTAAAATTATCAAATATTTTAATGATTTTATGGAGAAAGTATGAAGTGAAAGCTAGCACAATCACTGTACTTCAATATAGAAAATGATAAGACAATTCTGTCAGGTATATATTATTAAGATAATTATTCTTTTTGAAGATTTTTATTAAATATCAAAAATGCTTATTTTATGTGTATGGAAATTTCATATGTATTTATGCACCCCTTGATTCTTTAAAAAAAAACGTTTTGTTTTATAAAATGTTTTTTTTTAAATCTTTAAAAGGAAAAAAGCCTCTTTATTTTCAAATACACTGGTATAAATTCATAGAAGAAATTAGCCAATTACGATGCACATGAATATTTACTTTTTCCATTGTATTTTTCTATCAATGTATGTTCTACAAAGAGAGGCAATATTAAGTGCTAATGTGTTTGTGTGGGAGGGATCAAGTGGTTTAGTATTGAAGAGCTCTAGCAGTCAAGCGTTGGGTTCTGAAGTCAGTTCATAAGACCCACATAGTAAAAAGGGGGAACTGTCTTTCCATTAGTTTTTTCCAATCTCTGCAAGTGCATAGTGACATGTATACAAACACACACACACATACACATACACACACACAAACACACAATCATGTACTTAGGTAACAATGTATTTCAAGAGTAATTGATAAAGTAGAAGCAAAATCTTAGTTTTTGGGTTTTTTTGTTGGTTTGGTTGGTTTGGTTGCTTCGAGACAAACCAAACAGGGATTCCCTGTGTAGCTCTGGCTGTCCTGGAACTCACTCTGTAGCCCAGGATGGCCTCGAACTCAGAAATCTACCTGCCTCTGCCTCCAAAGTGCTGAGATTAAAGGCCTGCGCCACCACTACTCCACAAAATCTTAGTTTTAAAGACAAAAAAAGTAAACATATAAACTAAAATAGTCAACTACAAACTGATTTTTCTGCATTCCAAAAATTATGAGGATCTTTTATCATCAACTTATCCATTATTAATAGCAATTATGGTGAAAATAATATTGACTTCACAACCTTCAGTGATATTTGAGGAACCCCAAAATCTCTGACACAGGGTTTGAAAATGGCTGAAGACTTTGAGGATATACATTACAGAGAGAAATGCAATGGTAATTTAAAAACCTTCATGATTGTTGGGTGGTAGTGGTGGTGCACTCCTTTAATCTAAGCACTAAGGGGGCAGAGGCAGAAAAATCTCTGAGTTCAAGGCCAGCCTGTTCTTCAGCGAAAGATCCAGGAAAGCCTGGGCTACACAGAGAAACCTTGTCTAGAAAACTAATAAATAAACAAATAAGTACATAAATAATAACAATTAATTAATTAATTAATTAATTAATTAATAAAAACTAACTAGACAAATGAAACAGAAGAACATTACCTGGCCAGATATTTAGAAATCAATTTACAGAGCATGAAAAATAGTTTAAAAATTGGGATAGCAATATACATGGATATGTTTCTGGCATTTAAGTTTACAATAATCATTGAAAAGGAAATGGTTATACCACCACTTGTGTAAAATTTGAGAAATAAATATAATAGCAGAGCAAATGAACTTCAGGAAATAAATGATGCAGCTTCAAGGCAGAGTGTCAACAGAACACATTACCTGGGACACACCAGGAGATAAAAGAAAGAAAAAGAAAAAGAAAAAGAAAAAGAAAAAGAAAAAGAAAAAGAAAAAGAAAAAGAAAAAGAAAAAGAAAAAGAAAAAGAAAAAGAAAAAGAAAAAGAAAAAGAAAAAGAAAAAGAAAAAGAAAAAGAAAAAGAAAAAGAAAAAGAAAAAGAAAAAGAAAAAGAAAAAGAAAGGAAAGAGAACCTTATGGAGATATGGCGGGGGTCACTACAAGTACAACTTACAAAAAATGCAGAGCTCAAGATTCCTTAAGCCAGGAAAATATAACATATTTTTGCTATCCCTACTTTCCCAGAAAAAAAAAATATTTGTTTTCTCTTATCTGTGGAGCATAGCTTTGATCTTTAGATAACTGATTATAAGCAAGAGTAACCAGGAAGGCAGAAGGAAACATGGTTGAGGTTGGGGTAGCCATGGTGGGAAAAGGAGCTCTGGAGTGGGTTTACAGAGCACAGATGGTGCTATGTATGCTCATACAGGAGAAACTACGTTAGAAGTTTTACATAGCTACAAGGTCTGTGAACTGCACGATGATCACTATGGAAAAGTATATTCAGGGGCTAAACAGTGACACTTATATCATAGAAGAAATCAAAATTCCACTAATTAAACTGTTCATTAGGAAGGCATTATTGCCTGGTAGTGTAAATGTAGTCCACTAACTATGGCTGGTAAGATCAGAGAGTTCAGGGAGAGCTCTGTACTGTCAGAGCTGCTTTTCATAAAAGCATCATTATTTTCCTAAGCAGACAGAAACCATTACTAAAAAAGTTTTCTGATATGTAGAAAAAGCTCACCTGTTTTTTTAATTAGGTATTTTCCTCATTTACATTTCCAATGCTATCCCAAAAGTCCCCCCTACCCTCCCCCCACCCCCCTACCCACCCACTCCCACTTTTTGGCCCTGGCATTCCCCTGTACTGGGGCATATACAATTTACTAGTCCAATGGGCCTCTCTTTCCAGTGATGGACGACTAGGCCATCTTTTGATATATAGGCACCTAGAGTCAAGAGCTCCGGGGTACTGGTTAGTTCATAAGGTTGTTCCACCTATACGGTTGCAGATCTCTTTAGCTCATTGGGTATTTTATCTAGCTCCTCCATTTGGGGCCCTGTGATCCATCCAATAGCTGACTGTGAGTATCCACTTAAGTGTTTGCTAGGCTCAGCATTGTCTCACAAGAGACAGCAATATCAGGGTCCTACCAGCACAATCTTGCTAGTGTATGCAATGGTGTCAGCATTTGGAGGCTGATTATGGGATGGATTCCTGCATATGGCAGTCTCTAGATGTTCCATCCTTTTGTCTCAGCTCCAAACTTTGTCTCTGTAACTCCTTCCATGGGTATTTTGTTCCCATTTCTAAGAAGGGGCACAGTGTCCATGCTTTGGTCTTCGTTCTTCTTGAGTTTCATGTGTTTTGCAAATTGTAACTTATATCTTGGGTATTCAAAGTTTCTGGGCTAATATCCACTTATCACTGAGTACATATCACTTGAGTTCTTTTGTGATTGGGTTACATCACTCAGGATAATGCTCTCCAGGTCCAACCATTTGCTTAGGAATTTCATAAATTCATTCTTTTAATAGCTGAGTAGTACTCCATTGTGTAAATGTACCACATTTTTTGTATCCATTCCTCTGTTGAGGGGCATCTGGGTTCTTTCCAGCTTCTGGCTATTATAAATAAGGCTGTTATGAACATAGTGGAGCATGTTTCTTTCTTACTAATTGGAACATCTGGATATATGCCCAGGAGAGGTTGTAGGATCCTCCAGTAGTACCATGTCCAATTTTCTGAGAAACTGACAGACTGATTTCCAGAGTGGTTGTACAAGCTTGCAATCCCACCAACAATGGAGGAGTGTTCCTCTTTCTCCACATCCTCACCAGCATCTGCTGTCACCTGAATTTTTGATCTTAGCCATTCTGACTGGTGTGAGATGGAATCTCAGGGTTGTTTTGATTTGCATTTCCCTGATGATTAAGGATGCTGAACATTTTTTCAGGTGCTTCTCATCCATTTGGTATTCCTCAGGTGAGAATTCTTTGTTTAGCTCTGAGCCGCATTTTTTTTAATATTTTTTATTACGTATTTTCCTCAATTACATTTCCAATGCTATCCCAAAAGTCCCCCATACACCCCCACTTCCCTACCCACCCATTCCCATTCTTTTGGCCCTGGCATTCCCCTATATTGGGGCATATAAAGTTTGCAAGTCCAATGGGCCTCTCTTTCCAGTGATGGCCAACTAGGCCATCTTTCAATACATAGGCAGCTAGAGACAAGAGCTCCGGGGTACTGGTTAGTTCATCATGTTGTTCCAACTACAGGGTTTCAGATCCCTTTAGCTCCTTGGGTATTTTCTCTAGCTTCTTCATTGGGAGCCCTGTGATACATCCAGTAGCTGACTGTGAGCATCCACCTCTGTGTTTGCCAGGCCCCGGCATAGTCTCACAAGAGACAGAAATATTTGGGTCCTTTTAGCAAAATCTTGCTAGTGTATGCAATGGTGTCAGCGTTTGGAAGCTGATTATGGGATGGATCCCTGGATATGGCAGTCTCTAGATGGTCCATCCTTTCATCACAGCTCCAAACTTTGTCTATGTAACTCCTTCCATGGGTGTTTTGTTCCCAATTCTAAGAAGGAGCATAGTGTCCACACTTTGGTCTTCATTCTTCTTGAGTTTCAGGCATTTAGCAAATTGTATCTTATATCTTGGGTATCCTAAGTTTTGGGCTAATATCCAAGTGGATATATATTGTGTGATTTCCTTTGTGATTGTGTTACCTCACTCAAGATGATGCCCTCCAGGTCCATCCATTTGGCTAGGAATTTCATGAGCCGCATTTTTTAATGGGGTTATCCTTCTGAACCCTAGCTGGCTGGTTCAACTCATCTATTCTGGCTCAAACTCCTCTCCAAGCTGACTGATTCAAGCCGATTTCTCTCTTGGCCTCTAACTGAATACCTCGGCTTAGCCTCATACTAACTTTGGCAATGTGTTTTTAATCTTCAGGCTCTTTATCCTTCTCTGATTCCTTGCATCTTCACCTGTACCTAGCTTGTTCTGTCTCTACAACTAGTCCCTCTATAACTGTTGGGCTAAAACTGCCTCCTTCCTCTCTCATTCTCTCTTTGTCCGGTTGACTCTCTCTTTTCTCTGTTGTGTTAGAATTGGGCACATCCTATTCTGTCAGATCATTCTCTGATTATTCACTTTGTCTGCCTATCAATTAGACATCACTTTCAAATATGGGTTTTTCCTTTTACAAACTAATGTCTCCTTCATTTTTTGGTATTAAATGTGTATACTGAAGGTATATTTGAATTATAGCCAGATAAGAAAAACATAGAAGGTCTTTGGATATGATCAAAGCAGCCATGTTGCTAGATGAAAATTTATCAACAATTAAATCTACTGATAAAAGCACATTAAAAACTATTAAAATATTGCAGTATTATAATAGAAAGGATGGAATCAAGAAGATTTTCTGCTGTGTCCAAGTACTAGAGTATAAAAGCTGTTTAATACCTCTTTTCAAAAACAGTTTTAAGCCTTCTCTGGTAACAATTGATAATTTGTTCATTGACTGAAACTTCATTCTATATCATTTAATTCTAAAAGAGAATACAGGTTTAAAACATTTCTGTGACTTAAATATGTTTGAATTCAGAAGAAAACCCATGTGTACCAAATCACAAGTACCTATTTAGAACACAATTTTTTTGTAATTATACACTATCTTTTTGTATTATACAGTATACAAAGAAATTTGCACATAAGGAGAGTACAGTTGTTTTCTTTTTTTTAATTAGATATTTTATTTAGTTATATTTCAAATAGTATCCCCTTTCCTTGATTCCCCTCCGAAAAACCCCCATTCCATCCCACTGCTCAGTCACCTAACCACTCCTGCTTCCCTATCCTGGCATTCCCCTATACTGGGGCATCCAGCCTTCACAGGATAAAGGCCCTTTCCTCTTATTGCTGCCCACAAGGCCATCTTCTGCTATATATGTAGCTGGTGCCATGGGTCCCTCCAGGTATACTCTTTGGTTGGAGGCTAAGTCCCTGGGAGCTCTGGGAATACTGATTGGTTAATATTGTTGTTTCTCTTATGGGGCTGCAGACCCCTTCAGCTCCTTCAGGTTTTTCTCTAGCTCCTTCACTGGGGACCCTGTGCTCAGTCTAATGAGGATGTGAATATCCACTTCTGTATTTGTCAGGCACTGGCAGAGCCTCTCAGAAGACAGCTATGTCAGGCTCCTGTCAGCAAGCACTTGTTGGCATCCAAAATAGTGTCTGGTTTGGGTAACTGTATATGGGATGGATCCCCAGGTGGGACATTCTCTGGATGGCCTTTTCTCCAGTTTCTGTTTCACACTTTTTCACTGTATCTCCTCCCATGTGTATTTTGATCCCTCCTTTTTTATTTATTTAGCCAGAAAGTATAATTTTATTGTGGGTTTGTGTAGCTCCATTCAGCCATTTAAGTTCCTGTCTATCACTGATTTGTCTAATACATTTTTTATTGGATATTTTCTGTATTTACACTTCAAATGTTATCCCCTTTCCTGCCCCCCACCCTGGAAACTCCCTATCCCATCCCCCCTCCCCCTGCTTCTATGAGGGTGGTTCTCCATCCACAAACCCACTCACACTTCCCCAACCTCAATTCCAATACACTGGGGAATCTATCCAGCCTTCATAGGACAAAGGACCTCTCCTTCCATTGATACATGACAAGGCCATCCTCTGCAACATTTGCAGCTGAAGCCATGTGTACTCCTTTGTTGATGGCTTAGTACCTGGGAGCTCTGGGGAGACTGGCTGGTTCATATAGTTGTTCTTCCTATGGGGTTGCAATCTCATTCAACTCCTTTAGGTCCTTTCTCTAACTCCTCTATTGGGGACCCCACACTCAGTCCAATGGTTGGCTGCTCACATCCATCTCTGTATTTCTAAGGGTCTGGCATGGCCTCTCAGGAGACAGCCATGTCAGGCTCCTTTCAACAAGCACTTCTTGGCATCCACAATAGTGTCTGGGTTTCTTCACTGTATATGGGATGAATACCCAGTGGAACAGTCTTCTAAGAAGGTCTGAAGCACCCACACTTTGGTTTTCCTTCTTCTAGAGCTTCATGTGGTCAGTGAATTTTATCTTGGATATTCCAAATTTCTGGGATAATATCAATTTACCATAGTGTGCATATGGTGTATCTTCTTCTGTGACTGGGTTACCTCATTCAGGATGATATTTTCTAGATCCATCTGTTTGCCTAAGAATTTCATGATTTTATTGTTTTTAATAGCTGAAAAGTATTCAATTGTGTAAATGTTTCACATTTTCCATATCCTTTCCTCTGCTGAGGGACATCTCAGTTCTTTTCAGCTTCTGGCTATCATACATAAGGCTGCTATGAACATAGTGCATATATCCTTACTACATGTTGGAGCATCTTGTGGGTATATGCCCAGGAGTTGTATAGCTGAGTCCTCAGGTAGTCAAATTTTCTGAGGACTGATATCCAGAGTAGTTGTACCAGCCTACAATCCTATGTGTAATGGAGACCTGTTCCTCTTTCTCCACATCCTGGAGAGTATCTACTTTAACCTGAGTTTTTGATCTTAGCCATTATGACTGGTATGAGGTGGAATCTCAGGGTTGCTTTGATTTGCATTTTCCTGATGACTAAGGATGTTGAACATCTCTTTAGGTGCTACTCCACCATTCAAAGTTCCTCAGTTGAGAATTCTTTGTTTAGCTCTGTACCCCATTTTAAAAAAGATTATTTAGTTCTCTGGAGTCCAGTTTCTTGAATTCTTTGTATATACTGGATATTAGTCATCTACCTGATTTAGTATTGTAAAGATCCTTTCCCAGTCAGTTGGTGGCCCTTTTGTCTTATTGACAGTGTCTGTTGCCTTACAGAAGTTTTGCAATTTTATGAAGTCCCATTTGTCAATTCTTGGTATTAGAGCATAAGCTACTAGTATTCTGTTCAGGAAATTTTCCCCTGTGCTCATGTGCTCGAGGCTCTTACCCACTTTGTTTTCTATTAGTTGCAGTGTATCAAGTTTTATGTGGAGGTCCTTGATCCACTCAGCCTTGAGCTTTGTACAAGGAGATAGGAATGGATCTATTTTCATTCTTCTACATGCTAATCACCAGGATGAACAGTACCATTTGTTGAAAATGCTTTCTTTTTTCCATTGGATGGTTTTTGCTCCTTTGTCAAAAAAATCAAGTGACCATTGGTGTGTGGGTTCGTTTCTGGGTCTTCTATTCTATTCTATTGATCTACCTGCCTGTCACTGTACCAAAACCATGCAGTTTTTTTTTTTTATCACAATGGCTCTGTAGGAGAGCTTGAGTTTAAGGACAGTGATTCATCCAGAAGTACTTTTATTGTTGAGAATAGTTTTCACTATCCTAGGTTTTTTGTTATTTCAGATGAATTTGCAAATTGCTCTTTCTAACTCTATGAAGAATTGAGTTGGAATTTTGATGGGGATTGCATTGAATGTGTAGATTGCTTTTGGCAAGATGGCCATTTTTACTATATTAATCCTGCCAATCCATGAGCATTGGAGATCTTTCCATCTTCTGAGATCTTCTTCAAATTCTTTCTTCAGAGGCTTGAAGTTTTTGTCATACAGATCTTTCACTTGCTTACTTATAGTTATTCCAAGATATTATATATTATTTGTGACTTTTGTTAAATGTTTTTCCCCTAAATTCTTTCTCAGCCTGTTTATATTTTGAGTAGAGGAAGGCCACTGATTTGTTTGAGTTAATTTTATATCCAGCCACTTTGCTGAAGTTGTTTATCAGCTGTCAGATTTCTCTGGTGAAATTCTTGGTGACACTTGGTTATACTGTCATACCATCTGCAAATAGTGATATTTTGACTTCTTCTTTTCCTATTTATATCCCTTTGACCTCCTTTTGTTATCTAATTGGTCTAGCTACAACTTCAAGTACTATACTGAATTGATAGGAAGAGAGTGGGCAGCTTTGTCTGGTCCCTGATTTTAGTGGGATTGCTTCAAGTTTCCCTCCATTTAGTTTGATGTTTAATACTGGTTTGCTGTATATTGCTTTTCCTGAATCTAAGTATGGTCCTTGAATTCTTGATCTTTCCAAGGAGGCATGTTGAATTTTGTCAATTGTTTATTCTTCAGTATATACCTAAATGATCATGTGGTTTTTATCTTTTAGTTTGTTTATGTAGTCGATAACATTGATGGATTTCTGTATATTGAACCATCCCTGTATCACTGAGATGAAGTATACTTGATCATAATGGATGATCATTTAGTGTGTTCTTTAATTTGGTTTGTGAGAATTTTATTAAATTTTTTTGCATTTACATTCATAACGGAAATTGTTTTGAAGTTCTCTGTCTTTGTTGGGTCTTTTTATGGTTTAGGTATCAGAGTAATTGTGGCTTCTTAGAACAAATTGGGAATTTTTTTTTTTTTTTTTTTTTTTTTTTTGGTTTTTTCGAGACAGGGTTTCTCTGTGTAGCCTTGGCTGTCCTGGAACTCACTTTGTAGACCAGGCTGGCCTCGAACTCAGAAATCCGCCTGCCTCTGCCTCCCGAGTGCTGGGATTAAAGGCGTGCGCCACCACGCCCGGCTACAAATTGGGAATTTTCCTTTTGTTTCTATTTTGTGGAATGGTTTGAAGATTATTGTTATTAGGTCTTCTTTGAAGGTCTGATAGAACTCTGCACAAAACCCATCCGGTCCTGGGCTTTTATTGGATGGGAGGCTATTAATGACTGCTTCTATTTCTTTAGGGGATTTGGGATTCTTTAAATCATTTATCTGATCCTGATTTAACGTTGGTACCTGGCATCTCTCTAGAAAACTGTCCGTTTTTTAGATTTTCCAGTTTTGTTGAGTATATGCTTTTTTAGTAGGATATGATAATTTTTTTTATTTCCTCAGTTTTCATTGTTATGTCTCCCTTTCTAATTTTGTTAATTTGGATATGGTCTCTATGCCCTCTAGTTAGTTTGGCTAAGGGTTTATCTACTTGTTGATTTTTTTCAAAGATCCAGCTCAAGGTTTGGTTGATTCTTTGAATAGTTCTTTTTATTCCTACTTGGTTGATTTCAGCCTTGACTTTGATTATTTCCTGCCTTTTATTCCTCTTGGGTGTATAGGATTCTTTTTGTTCTAGAGCTTTCAGATATGCTGTCAAGCTGCTAGTGTATGCTCTCCCAGTTTCTTTTTGGAGGCACTCAGAGTTTTGCATTTTCCTCTTTGCACTGCTTTCCTTGTGTCTCATAAGTTTGGGTATGTTGTGGCTTCATTTTCACTAAAATTTAAGAAGTCTTTATTTCTTTTTATTTGTTCCTTTGCCAAGATAACATTGAGTAAAGTGTTCTTCTGCTTTCATGTGTATGTGGGATTTCTATTATTTTATTGTTATTGAAGACAAGCCTTGGTCAAAGATGATCTTATATTATGCATGGGATTATTTCAATCTTCTTATATCTGTTGAGGCCTGTTTTGTAGGCAATTATATAGTCAATTTTGCCAAGGGTACCATGAGGTTCTGAAGAGAAGGTATATTCTTTGTTGTAGAATATAATGTTCTATAGATACTTGTTAAATTCATTTGTTTCATGACGCAGATGAACCTCACTTGGGTCCTTGACCCACGGGTGAAACTCGGGTTTCAGTTACAGGTGAGCAAAGGAGTCAGCGAATATGGGGTGACAAACAGACTAGACACAAGGGAGTGTGCTGGATCTGAATGTAATTTGTCAAATCGAGCATCAAACTTTTTATACAGAAGAAAATAGGGAAGTTCGGTGACACACCTGCAAGGTACAATTCGGTTACCAGATTCTTACACAAAACAGAGGAATGCAAACATGGAAGGACTGGCAGGAACCAACTGGGATAAAATTCAATGTTAACAACTGGGATCAAAAACAGTCCCACCTAAAGTCAGCTTAAATTTAGAAGCAAGGGGCAAGGGCTTCATGCCCTTGCCATAGTTCCTATTCTAGTCTATTTTATAGTCCACCTTCCCCTTAGGCTATTGTAAATACTTTTGTATGGTTGTAACTCAGCTATCTATAGTTCTAAGTATCTACTCTGGTTCCTCCTTAGATCACAATTTTCCTTCTTCCTAGATAATGGTAAATTTCTGTATAGGGCAGTAACTTAGCTATCTATGCCCAGGGTCGGCTCAAGGACTGAATGCCTAGAATCTAACTTAGCTATATGTCAAATAAAGGCACTTATAATAAAGCAATACTAAGGGAAAGCACACAGATCCATTTACCAACTAAAGCAAGGACATTGGAGCATTTGTTATAGAGGATGCCACGGTTCCAGGAGACTAAGTTTCCTGAACTTTTTGCCTTGGGACAGCACCCAGGTTTTTGGGGCCTGTCGGGCTTGTCACTACTGGAGTAGATAGCAGTTTCATAACTTCTGGTAGTTTCACTGTGTCTCTCTTTAGTTTCTGTTTCGATGATATGTCCATTGCTGAAAGTGGGGTGTAGAAGTTGCTCACTATTATTGTGTGTGGTGCAATGTGTGCTTTGAGCTTTAGCAAAGTTTCTTTTATAAATGTGGGTGCCTTTGCATTTGGAGCACAGATGTTCATTATTGAGATTTCATCTTTGTAGATTTTTCTCCTATTCTTTTTTGATAAATTAAGTTTGCAAGTTGATTTTATTCAATATTAGAATGGCTTCTCCAGCTTTTTTCTTGGAACCATTTGTTTGGAAAAAATTTTTCCACTCTTTTATTCTTAGGTAGTTTCTGTCTTTGTCACTGAGGTGGGTTTCCTGTGTGCAGCAAAATGTTGGGTCCTGTTTATGTATCTCATCTGTTAGTCTGTGTCTTTTTATTGGGGAACTGAGTCAATTGATATTAAGAAAGTGATTGTGGCTTCCTGTTATTTTTGTTGTTAGAGGTGGAATTGTGTTTGTGTGGCTATCTTTTTAGGTTTGTTAAAAGAAGATTATTTTCTTGCTATTTTTTGGGTGAAGTTTCCCACATTGTGTTGGAGTTTTCCATTTTTATCCTTTGATGGGCTGGATTTGTGGA
This sequence comes from Mus caroli, assembly GCF_978045245.1. Classification (NCBI taxonomy): domain Eukaryota; kingdom Metazoa; phylum Chordata; class Mammalia; order Rodentia; family Muridae; genus Mus; species Mus caroli. Next base: position 88,617,937 of record NW_028227267.1, on the reverse strand, counting down.
AAGTTATTGTGTTAACTTTTTTTTTATGAAATACTTTTGCTTCTCTATCTATTGTAATTGAGAGTTTTTCTGGCATAATAGCCTGGACTGGTATTTGTGTTCTCTTATGGTCTGTATGACATGTGCCCAGGTACATGTAATTCTGGTGTAAATCTCATAGGACTGCCTTTATATGTTACTTGATCTTTTTCCTTTACTGCTTTTAATATCCTTTCTTTGTTTTGTGCATTTGGTGTTTTGATTATTATGTGAAGGAAGGAATTTCTTTTCTGGTGTAATCTATTTTGAGTTCTGTAGATTTCTTGTATGTTCAAGGTCATCTCTTTCTTTGGTTTGGAAAGTCTTCTCCTATAACTTTACAGCCCCTTTAAGTTAAGAATCTTTACTCTTGTCTATACCTACTATCCTTAGGTTTGATTTTCTTATTGTATCCCAGATTTGCTGGATGTTTTGGGTTAGGACCTTTTTGCATTTTACATTTTGCATTTTCTTTGGCTGTTGTGTTAATGTTTTCTATGGTATCTTTTGCACTTGAGATTCTCTCTTCTACCTCTTGTACTCTGTTGGTGATACTCACATCTATGACTCCTGATCTCTTTCCTAGGCTTTCTGTCTCCAGAGTTGTCTCCCTTTGTAATTTTTTTTATTGTTTCTACTTCTATTTTTAGATTCTGAATGGTTTTGTTCAATTCCTTCACCTATTTGGTTATGTTTTCCTGTAATTTTTTAAGGGATTTTTGTGTTTCCTCTTGAAGGACTACTATCTGTTTACATATGTTTTCCCATATATTTTTAAGGGAGTTATTCTTGTCCTTCTTGAAGTTCTCTATCAGCATCATGAGATTGATTTTAAACCCAAATCTTGCTTTTCTGGTGTATTGGGGTATCCAGGACTTGCTGTTGTTTGAGAACAGTATTCCGATGATGCCATGTACCCTTGATTTCTGTTGGTAAGGTTCTTGTGCTTGCTTTTCGCCATCTGGTTACCTCTGCTGTTAGTTGTTCTTGCTTTCTCTGGCTTGAACTTGTCCCTCCTGTGGGCCTGTAAGCCTGTGTCAGCACTCCTGGGAGACCAGGACCTGTGCAAGTTGGGCTGAGGAACAGCCCCAACTCATGGGTGCTAATGGTGGCTGGAAGGACCCTGCCCTAGCTGCTCCACTGCTCTTGTGCCCTATGTGCTCATGGATGGTCCAGGCTTAGACATTCACTGGAGAAAATACTATGCCATTTTATACAACCTTTATTATGCACCTTTCTGAATCACTCAAGTACTTTCCCTTACCTTCTTGTTATCTTGTTCAATAATCCAGATGGTTTCTTTATGTTCCTTTTTCCTGTTGACTTTTAGCAATGGCATTAATTGGTCAGATTTCTTGCTTGCTTCCTTCATATTGATTGAGAATTTGCAGTGACTCTGTTTAAAATAAAACAGAAATCCTCAATTATAGGATTTTAATCTTTCTAAACATTGACAGATCCTTACTACAAAGAAAGGCCCAGAATCATTTTGTCATTTTCAACAGTATTACTATTTTAAAATATGAAACAAAAATATTAATTTTACTACTGTAAAAAACATTAGCTATTCTGTGAGATGCTAATAAATAATAATGAAAAATATGATATTAAGGATTTTCATTTTAATCCATTGTAATTCCAGAGCAAATACCCATTTGCTATTCTTCACACAATATGTTCCTTTTACATACCTATCTTCTTATAAATATAATTTTTTGAGAGACCATGATTTTCACTGAAATTAAAATACATATGTGTGGAATATTGTCCTGCTTCAAGTACAAATTACCTGTAGTGTTTGGGAGCTTCCAGAAAACTTCCTTGTCTATGCTTATTAATAGGGCAAAGTGGTTATAGAACACAAATACAAGTAGACAATAAAAATCACATATGAAATAGAAGTTATTTGGATTGGAATGTATTCCTTAAAGGTTTGCAATATTAATATCTCCACAATAATATAAAAAGAATCTTTCAATAGTTAATTTCTGTCAATCGATATTTCATATATATCTAACCTTAGAAGGCACTTATTGCCCCTCAATTTGAAGTGAATTCAAGAGAACAATAAAAATAATGAAATACAGATTTTTTACATTTATCTTATCCTTGTGTTTTTATTATAATATATATAATTAATAAAGGTTGCCATATTTTTTCTCTTTTACAAGTCTAACATTTTATTGCACCAACTCTACCTTCTTTTAGTTATTTTTGTTCTGAATTTATTTAGAGGTAATAGAGATGTAACTATTTATAACAGTTAAATGTTGATACTATTTTAGATGCAACATTCAGTGTATTATCCAGGGAAATGTTTGCAAAGATTTTTCTAATTTTTCAGAAGTAACTCGATGATTTTGTTAGGAATAAAAAAAAATACTCATTTTGGAAAGTAAGACATATATTTTTTTCTAAACTATGTACCATTTACTATATCTAAATAGCTCTATAGAGAGCACATCTCATCATAGATTTTGTGTTGGGTTTGATGAATCATAAACAAATATTTCTCAAAAGATATTGAGGAGGAGTGGATAGGAGTAAGAGGGGAGGTGGAGGGGAGAGACTGGGGGGAGATAGAGGAGAACTGTGGTCAGGATATAAAGTAAATGAATGAATGAATGAATGAATGAATCCATGGGTAAACATCAAGCTGAAAATCTGGAAGATCTAGTTACATAGTTCAGTCTAAAGATTAGGGAATATAGGTAGCCTATTAAAAAATGGAGGAGTTTCCTCTTAGATCATGGAAAAGTAGCCTTTAGTAGTCAGTTATTCACCTACTGGAGAGAACACATTCAGACCAAGGAGGACATGGAATCTATTTATTTACTGTTAAACTCAACAAAACCATTCTTACAAAGAACCCAGAATAATTTTTATACTATTTGATACAACCAGCTAGATACATAAAAGATTAACATTCATACTCCAAAAATTATTATATCATACTATAAATTACCAGTGATTCTGCTTAACAAATCTCTCTTACTAACTAAAGGGCTAACACTTGTATCTTGTGTTTCATCTCACACTTGAATTATATGGTTTATGTGACCTGGACTTCCTCTTACTTTCTCTTCTTTCTTTTTTTTTTTTTTCTTTCTTTTTTCTTTTTTCTTCTTACAAGAATCATCTCATCACTGAAGGTTCATTTAGTTCTTTTTAATTTGATTATTTTTATAGTCAGTTTTAAACTTATGTGGTAACAATCTAAATTGTTTGTAAATAGATTTTTAACATTTATTTTCATATTGCCCAATTAAATATATGTGCAGCTTTATACTTTATTGATTATTATTTGTTTTTGAAATAATATTTTAACTACATCATTTTTTCTTCCCTTTCTTCCCCCCATATAGCCACTCTAACTCTCCTTGAAATTCATGTGTTATTTTTATCAACTATTATTGAATTCATATGTGTGTTAATGAAATATTTAAAGATATATAGACATATGTTGAAATATATAAACATATATATAAACAAATTTAAAATTTTCAGAAAACAATAAATAACTTTTAGCATAATATTATCTTTCATAAAATTGTACCATATTTACATAAATTTTTTGAAAATTTTTAGTTATTTCAAATGAGATAGATAAATTTTATTTCTGGTTATAGATAAACATTTTATCATTGTTACTTTGAAAACTGACACTACAAGCTTTACAAACAATGTTAATTAAAATTTAAATAATTATCATTTTTTTATTGTTTGATGGTACTTTAATAATGTTGAAAAATGTTACCCGAAAGAAATTATTCAAAATATTGAATGGCAATCCATTTTAAAATTTTCTACTCTTAATAGAATAAACTGTATACACATTGAGATAATATTCTACATTAGCCATTGATCTTAGCACTATTTTCTGATGAGAGGAAAGTCAAAAAGTATCTATGTGAGGTGCTTACAAACTCTGTTTAATAATAGGGAGCAGAATAATAAAAGAACCTGTAGCTGTCTATAAAATGTTAGTGGCCACAAATAATGGGTAATCTGAAATAAATCAGTTTCGATACAGAACAGAATGATAGATTCTTAATCTGATCCACTCAGGCACCAAAGTTAGGGTGACCAGGGAATAAATATTTACTAAATACGTACTCTACAGTTCAGTCATTCTGGTCCCAGAGTAAATCAAGGTGAGTGAGGAAAAAAGTTTTCCTAGGGAAGAAAAAGATACTTTTACACACACATGTGCACACACACACACACACATATATCATTAGAAGTCAATAAAAAAAACCAATTGTTATTTTAGACAAGAGATCAGAAAATAACTTAAAGGCTCACAAAAATACTCAAAAACATAATTAGAAAATAATAAAAAATCATAGATGAGGATAATTAATAGCACTAGATAGGTGAAACAGGAAAAAACAAACAAGAATCATAACATTAAAAACAAACAAACAAAACAACATAGTCACATATGATACCAATCATAAATTTGAGAGTTAAAGGGAAAGAAAATATAAAAAATGCCACAGATAAAAACACCAATATAGTTAGGGCCAAAACAGACAAAAACCAACCAACCAAACAAACAAACATAAGATGAAAGTGTTGGGATACATTGCCTATTATCAATTCAAGTCTAAGATAGTAGGACCAAGACAGAGAAAGAGGGAGAGTTACATGAAAAGATACTAACTTCATAGAACACATAACAGAAAACATACAAAATAGAAAATATAATAACATATGGCATACATCATTTTAATTCTATTGCTATAAAATCAAAACAAACTCAAAAGATTCAAGTCATACAGATAGTTAAATGATAAGCACAAAAATACCAGAAAAGAAGAAATGATGTGTAAATGGTAAAATAGGACATAGAATTTTATTCTAGTCAAGAAAATGTTAAGGTTTAAAGGTAACTTACTTATAAGCTGAAATACAAATAGAATTAAGAGAATTATCAAACCAGAGTGATGATCCACGAACAAAAATATTTCAAAGGATTGTTTTCATCCCATCATGATCTGAACGACAAAAGCCCTAAGCAATGGAGTAATATAAAAAATGTTATCAAAGAAGATGAAAATAATATTTCAAGAACCAAACAAGAAACTAAAAAGAATAGGAGGCAAACAAAAGATTATATATATATGTGAATAAACAAATTTTGACTACAGAAATATTTGATAAAATGAGTATTGTAATGTTAAATATAAATTCAATATTAACTATGAAATTATGTTTGAATTAGAGTGAAGCTTTACAAACTTAGACCTTAACAACTTAACATTATTCCAACTAGAAATTTTAATCACAAGGATTGTTTTAATATAAAAAGTATTGTTTGTTTCTCAATTATCTTTAATTTTGAAATCACTGTATATACGTTTAACTTCTTCATAAATGGCAATAATATCATTAGCAGTTTTCGTAGAGATTAGAACTTTTTTGTAAGCCTAATGCAAATTTTCTGACTACATTTATTCGTAATCCTTAACCATGAATATATAACAATCAGATTTTTTTCTTCTTTTTAGATTTTCTTATATATTACTTTAACTTCGAACTTTTCACTTTGAAAATCTATTTTAATAATCTAAATTGCCTTTTGATCCAACTGGTACCCTTTTTATATCTTTTCAACTACATTGTTATCTGTATTAGAATGAATAGCTAAAATGGATCCTATTATCACAAGTTTTCAGAAAATCTGACAGTTGATAACTAGGGAAAGATTATATTAATTTACTTGCCTTAGGTTTTTGATGTAACTATTTCTTTAGAATTTTACCTATTATTAAAGTGAGGGAAGGCAGAGTTGAATAATGGCACTTTCATTGATTTTTTCCCCTCTAAGACCAATGAAAATTGATTGTGATAAGTTCCCTAAATTTTAAAGATTAAATACTTAACTGGATTTCTTTCTCATGGGAGTATTGTATCTTTATATAGATGAGTAACAATTTTACAGAATCATTATTATTTTAATCATAATAATATAATGTATTTATTTATCAGATTATTTGTCTATAAAAATTGTTATTAAACAGCAGTTTCCAACATTTTATTTTGTTTATCCTGTTTTTATTTTTAATGTATTTTATATAGGTATATTGTTAATTAATATATTTCTTTCCATACCTTTTTTATTTAATTAATTTATTTTATACACTCCATATTCCGTTCCATGCCCCCCCATCTACCTTCCGAATGCTTCGCACCTCCTTCCTCATGTGGATGCCCCTACCCAACATCCCTGGGGCCTCCAGTATTTGAGGGTTAGCATCATCTCTGAATGAACACAGACCCCCAAAGTCCTCTACTATATGTTTGTTGGGGGCCTCATATCAGATGGTGTATGCTGTCTGTTTGGTGGTTCAGTGTTTGAGAGATCTCAGGGGTCCATATTAATTGAGACTGCTTGTCCTCCTACAGGATTGTCCTTCACCTCAGCTTCTTCAGCCTTCCCTAATCCTTTATTTCCTTAATATTAAATGTCTGTCACCTTTGTTCCCATGGAGAGTTTAGCATTTATATTGATTTAGATCTACATGACATTATATATTTACATAATATACTGGACCAAAAGTCAGAGATAACAAGGTATTTGTGCTTTTAAGACTGGCTTGATTTACTTATGATTGTCCCCAATTTCTTCTATTTTTCGACAAATGGTATAACTTTATTATTCTCTATAAGTTAAAAATATATACATATATTCCATATTTTGAAAGACTTGTTTACTACTGGTCACTTAAATAAGTTCTATCAATTAACTATCATGAACAACACTGCAATAAAAACAATGCTGTGCAAGTATCTACAGAAGCTGCATGACTAGGATGCAGGGTTGATGAATCTAACCTACAGTTTATTACATGCTTACTCCTCAGTTAGTTGTCCTGCTTCAGGAAGATTGTGAAATCTGGCTTCCTGGATGAACTATCTCACCAGGGGTGTGTTTCAAGAGGTCAATGTCATATAGCTTTTCGACTTGGTTCTATATGTTTCCTATTTATCATTAGAGATGTTCTGTTCACTGTGTCTGCTTCTTGTTGCTAGGCTTCTCTGCTGTGATGGTGATGTACTATTACAGTCTTTGGCAACTAAAGCCCATTATGAATCCTTTGCCTTGTTCATAGTCTCGTATCACAGCAATAGAACAGCAATATGTATAAGAGGTAATACAGTAAATTTTTAGAAAAAAATCATTTCAACTTTCATAACCTTTCTCCCAGTCATATTTTGAGGCAACTTTTCACTATGTAATCAAGGCTTCCATTAAACTCACAGCAATTCTTCCTTTCATACTTCTTTTTAAGAAAAGGTAGTCAGAATGGATCTGGCATTGTAAATTACATTGCTGACTAGAGTTGAAATACAGAAATTATTATTAATGAATATGATTTCTACTTAGCCTCAAAGACAAAGCAAGGATAGTAAATATTGTGGTGCTACAAACATGTCTTACATTGTTTTTCTTTTTCTTTTCTTTTCTTTTCTTTTCTTTCTTTTGTTTTTTTGTTTTTGTTTTTGTTTTTTTTGAGATAGATTAGAGCAGGCTAAACTCAGATATCCACTTGCCTCTGACTCCCAAGTTCTGGGATGAAAGGTATGTGCCACCACCACCCATCTTCAAACTGTATTCTTATGTATCAATATGGCAGCTGTTTGTTTAGTTCTTTGTACAGTGTTAAAATCAAAGTTTAGACATTGAGTGTCAGGAGTGCAAATATTTTTCAGTATAAACTGTTTTTGTCATTTGGATAATAAATGTGCATACTTACTTTTCTTCTACAATTTAATGTTTGAGATAAGAATTACAAGTTTATCTTCCTTTTTTTCACTCCCAAACCCTTTCCTATTCTACTTCCTACTCTCCTTCAAATTCATAGCCTCATATTTCTTTAATTCTTATTATATGCATATTTTTTCCAAAGTTAACCTGAAGTTATTTATGTTTTTAGTATTGACTGTTTGAAACGAGACAATCCTTTCATGTCCTTTTCTCTGGAGAATACTACCTTCCTGTCTTTTAACTTTCCTCAACTGCCGCTACATTTTTATGTAAAGGTGAAGTCTCATGGGCCTTTTCTTGTCTCCTTTACATGCTCGTTTATGTAAAATATGGTGACCTTAACACTTCCTAAATTTTTTAAGTTTATTTTATGTACAAATTATGTATATATATATATATATATATATATATATATATATATATATATTTGCATGTATGTTTGAATGTGAATATATCCATACATAAGGTATGTGGAAGTGCATGCAGGAATGTGAATATAGAGGTGAAAGGGAAAAGAAAAACTGTCTAGACTGTCTTTCAACCATGTTTGAGACAGTGTTCACTTCTTCACTGCCACATACATTGAGATTAGTGATATTTGTGCCATTAACTCTACATAGCTTTTGTATAGACTCTTGACATCTGAACTTAGTTTATCTGGCTTCTATAAGTGATGTTCCTCTTCCTCATTTACAATACATTGGTATAAACATTTGGTGTTATTGAAAATCAGTTTCTGTGGCAATCTGATAAAATACATGGGAAGATAAAAAGTTCAATCTTGTATCTGTTGAGGCTTCTTTTATGTCTGATTATATGATCAGATTTGGAGAACATTCCATGAGATGCCAAGGAGAAACTACTTTCTCTTTTGGTGACATAGTCTGTAGATATCTGTTAAATCCATTTTGTTAATAAATTTTGTTAGTTTCACTTGATCTCTGTGTAGTTTCTGTTTCAATGACTTGTCCCTTGGTCAGAGTGGGGTGTTGAAGTCTCTCACTATTATGTTGTAAAGTTCAACATGTATTTTGAGCTTTTGTAAAGTTTCCTTTTACAAATGTGGGTACCCTTGCATTTGGGACAAAGATGTTCAGGATTGAGACATTCTTTTGATGTAGTTTTACTTTGATGAATATGAAATGTTCTTCTCCATCTCTTTTGACAACTTCTGGTTGAACATCTATTTTACTGGATATTAGAATGGCTAATCCAGCTTATTTCTTGGGACCATTTGCTTGGAAAAATATTGTCAGCCCTTTACTCAGTGGTGTCTGTCTTTGTCACAGACAGCACTGCCTGCCTCCTTGAAGGCATTCCCTAGCCCATGTAACAAAGCCCTACCTGCCGCCAAGGAGACCCCCTCCACTAAGAGACACCCAGGCCAGCTAACAACACAGATAATCAGATGGTGAGAGGAAAGTACAATAACATAAGTAACAGAAGACAATGAATATCAGCAGCACCAGGACCCAGTTCTTCCACCACAACAAGACATGGGTGTCCTAATATACCTAAAACACAAAATTTAAACCTAAAATTCCATCTTATGAGGGATGATAGAGTCCTGTAAGGGAACATAAATAACTCACTTAAAAAATATGGTAAAACACAGGCAAACAGGAAGAAGCTCTTACACAGGAAACAAACAAACAAAAATCTCTTAAAGAAGTTCAAGTAAGGGAATGAAATAAACAAAACTTTCCAAGTTTTAAAAGTGGAAGTAAATACAATAAAGAAAGCACAAATGGAGGAACCCTGGAGATGGACAATATAGGGAAGAGATCAAGAGCTACATATGCAAGCATCAATAGCAGAATAAAATAGAAAAGAGAATATCAGTCATAGAAGATACCATAGAAGACACTGCCACATCAGTCAAAGAAAATAAAAGCTTAAAAAGTTCCTAACAAAAACATCCAGGAAATTCAGGACATGATGTAAAGCTCAAACCTAAGAATAATAGGAATAGAAGAGGGTGAACATTCCCTGCTCAAATGGCCAGAAAACATCTTTAACAAAATCATAGAAAAAAAAAAAAAGTCGTTCCTAACCTAGAAAAAGGAGATGGCCATAAATGAAAAAGAAAGTTATAAAAAATTCTAAGTAGATTGGGCCATCAAAGAAAATCCTCTAATCACATAATAATCAAAACATTAAATACACAGAACAAAGAAAGAATATTAAAAGTAGTAAGGGAAAAATGCCAAGTAACATATTAAGTCTACCTATCATAATTACACCAGACTTCTCAACTGAAACCCTAAAAGCCAAAATATTCTGGACAGATGTCATCTAGACCCTAAGAGAACACAACTGCCAGTCCAGGATTGGATACTCAGCAAAGCTCTCAATCATCATAGATGGAGAAATGAAGATAGTCCTTGAAAAAAACAAATTTACACAATATCTTTTTACTTATCCAACCATACAGAGGATACTGAAAGTAAAACTTCAACACAAGTATACCCAAGAAAACACAAGAAATTAAACACCTCACAATAATCCTAAAAGAAGAGAATCACAAAGACATAATATCATCTCAAACAACAAAAATAAAAGGAACTAACAGTCATCTGTCTTTAATATCACTCAATATCAATGAAGTTAATTCTCCAATAAAAAGACATAGACTAACAGACTGGAAATTTTTTTTTCTTTTTAAGATGTATTTATTCATTTATTTATTTATTTATTTATTTATTTATTTATTTATTTATTTGTTTTTTAATTTTTAATATTTTTATTACATATTTTCCTCAATTACATTTCCAATGCTATCCCAAAAGTCCCCCATAGCGCCCCCCACTTCCCTAGGAAAATTTTTTATTTAAGGTGACTACAACTTAGAATTAAATTTTCTTTCCATGGGACCTCATATTTAGTATATAATCTTGAATTATAGTTATACCAATTGCATTTCAACAAAAATATGTATTGTCATTTTTTCTAATATTAGATATGTTTTGGTTAATAGTCCCATATATTTTTTTAAAATTTTTGCCTTGCCAAGTTGTTCTTATTAAAAATTTTGTTTCAGTTTAGATATTCTATTCTTATTCTCTATTGCTGGTGTGGTTAATATTAAAATAAATATACAAAGTTCATCCATTTATCTTTTTAAAGGGTTCTGGCACATGAAACATCCAGTTGTACAATTACATGTAACTCTTATTCATCTAGATGTAAAAATTTCTTTATCAAATACCTTTATCTTTTAGTATTATGTGCAAGATTGTATGGTTATTACACCCTGACTTATTTTCTGGGTCGTTGACAACTATTAAGTTGGCTTAATATTATCATGGCTCTTTGATTATACCGTTTTATAGGAATTCTAAGTGCTATTGCTCTTTTTTCAGCCTTGAGGCCATTACCAAGAGATTAAAACCGCTAAATACCTAAAACAGTACAAATGACTTCTAACAGAAGACTATGTACCACCCTCTTCATCTCTCTTCTTGCTACCAGGGACATTGCTCTAGGGTCTCAGAAATGAAACAGGGGATATGAAGCCTTGTCTTTATCAATTAATCTCTCTGTCTCACTAATCTGATCACCTTAATATCCTGAAGACCATCTAAACTCCTTGACTGCTGTAGCACTGTGCAATTCAAAGTGACTAAATCTGACCACTGGGATGAAAACTTTCAGTGAACACACTTTATCCAGGCCAACAAACACTAACTGTTTTGAACTGGGCCCTAGAGACAGTGACTAGAAAAATATAATCGCTATTCTCCTACTATATGTGTTCATCCCATTTCTTCCCATTCTTCATCAAAACATAATTTAATATTTAATAAAATATAAAATTGCAATTTTATTCCATTTGAATACAGATTAGGTACCATTTAAAAATAATTAGTTGTGGGTTATTCATACGTAATATGGTATAAATGCTATGGAAATAACTGTTAAACTAAATTATTCAGATAGAAATTTGTTTTCCAAATGAATTTGACTGTTGATTTTTCTGAATGCATGAAAACTTTTATAGAGTATCAAAAGGCAACTGTACTCTAAATATTGTTGCTATTAATTTAGTTAAGCCTACTTTTTCAATTGTCTTTTTCACAGTGTAGATCAAAACTCAAATCTTTTTACTCCAATTTTCAAGTATTGGTATTATTGAAATATTGCCACTCTGAACTTAAAGGAAAAAAAAAAAAAAGCCTGACAGAATAGCTCAGTGGTTAAGGCTATGTATAGTCAAACCCAAGAACTTGAATAAATTCCTGAGATTCACATGATAGAAGAAGAGCACCAACTTGAAACTCATGTCAACACACACACACACACACACACACACACACACATACACACACACACACATACACACACACATGCTAAGAAAAAGACAGAGATAGAGACAGAGACATAGAAAATTGGAGAAGAAACAAATGAAAAGTATGATAAACTTAAAGTAAACAAAAATAATTATTAAGTGTAAACTCATACATTTGCTACTGCTTATTTTAGTGAACATGTCTAATTATTAGTAAACAAACACAAAAATTTAACAAAAATATTGTAGATTTTGAAAGTGTTCTGTGTCTTCAAGTCTGAGCCTATGCCCTGAGCAGACCTTGAGCACTAGCTCCATACCCAGTCCCTCAACACCCAGAAGAAGCCCTACTCCCAGGTGCTCTAACACAGCCAGGATCATAGATGAGGAGACCACAACATAGGCCCCAATACCAGGAGTTACTTGGACCAGCAGGATTCAGGGACGCAGGAACACCTACCCTGCCAGTGGCACCAGTTCCTTCCAGTCTGAGCTGGTGCCTTAAGCAGACTTGGGTGCTAGCTCAATACAGACTCCCAAAACACTCAGAAGAAGCCCAACGCTCAGATGCTCTAACATGCCCAGGATCACAAGATCTTAGCAGCTTCATCACACCAGGATTTCAGGATTCCAGAGGAAGCATAACTCCCAGGAGCTCTGACACACCCAGGATGTCATGATCAAAGGATCACAGAATGACAGGATCACAAAGTGACCTGGACTCTGAAGAGTTCAGATACAACAGTATCACAGGAGGGAAAGGCTTCAGTCAGAGACAGCGAGGGCAGGTAGAACTAGAGATATCCAGATGGCAAGAGGGAAGCATAAGAATATAAGCAATAGAAGATCAAGATCAAGGTTAATTGACATCATCAGAACCCAGTTCTCCCACCATAGCAAGTCCTGGATACACCATTACACCAGAAAAGCAAGATTTGGACCTAGAAATATATCTCATGATGATAATAGAGGACTTTAAGAAGGACATTAATACTCCCTTAAAAACATATAGGAGAAAACAGTTAAACAGGTGGAAGCCCTTAAAGAGGAAGCACAAAAATCCCTTAAAGAATTACTGGAAACCCCAACCAAAAAGGTGAAGGAAATGAATAAAACCATCCAAGAAATCACAAAGAGAGACAATCCTGGACATAGAAAAGTTAGGAAATAGATCAGGAGTCATAGATGTGAGCATCACCAACATAATACAAGAGATAAAAGAGACAATCTCAGGTGCAGAAGATACCATAGAAAACATTGACACAATAGTCAAAAAAATGCAAAATGCAAAAAGATCCTAACAAAAATAATCCATGAACTCCAGGAAACAATCAGAACATGAAACCTAAGGATAAAATATATAGAAGAGAGCAAAAATTCCCAATATAAAGGGCCAGTAAGTATCTTCAACAAAGTTATACAAGAAAACTTCTCTAACCTATGGAAAGAATTGTCCATGAACACACAAGAAGCATGCACAACTCAAAATAGACTGCACCCCCCCAAAAAAAACCAACCAAACAAAAAAAAATCTGCCAGCCCCATAATAATCAAACACTAAACAAAGAAAGAATATTAAAAGCAGTAAAGGAAAAATGAAAAGCAACAAATAAAGGCAAGCCTATGAGAATTACACCAGACTCTTAACTAGAGACTATAAAAGCTGGAAGATCCTGGGCAAAGGTCATACTGACCCTGAGAAAACACAAATGCTAGCCCAGGCTACTATACCTAGCAAAACTGCAATTATCATGATTGGAGAAACCAAGATATTCCATGACTAAATGAAATTTATACAAAATCTTTCCACAAATCCAGCCCTACAAAGGATAATAGATGGAAAGCTCCAACACAAGGAGGGAAACAACACCCTAGGAAAAGCAAGAAAGCAATCTTCTTTCAACAAGAAGATAGGCACACACACATAAGTCCATCTCTAGCAACAAAAATAACAAGAACCAATAGTCACTTATCATATCTCTTAACATCAATGGACTCAATTTTCCTTGCATTTATGATTCCTGATCTCTTTCCTAGGTTTTGATCTCCAGGGTTTTCTCCCTTTGATATTTATCTTATAAATAAAAAGACATAGACTAAGAAACTGGATACATAAACAGGACACAGCATTTTGCTGCATAAAGGAAACACACCTCAGGGACAAAGACCTCAGAGTAAAAGGCTGGAAAAAACATTCCCAAGCAAATGGTTCCAAGAAACAAGCTTGAGTAGCCATTCTAATAATGAATAAAATTAACTTTCAACCAGAAGTTATCAAAAAAAAAAACATAAATAAATAAGGAATGACACCTCATAGTAGTCAAAGGAAAAAGCTATCAATATGAACTCCCAATTCTAAACATCTATGCTCCAAATGCAAGGGCACCCAAATTCATAAAGTAAACTTTACTAAAGTTCAAAGCACATACTACACTTCACACAATAATAGTGGGAGACTTCAACACCCCACTTTTAGCAATGAACATATCACTGAAACAGAAACTTAACAGAAATATAGTAAAACTAGCAGAAGTTATGAAACAAATGGATCTAACAGATATTTATAGACCATTTAATCCTAAACCAAAAGAATATACCTTCTTCTCAGCACTTTACCATACCTTCTCTAAAGTTGACCAGATAATTGGTCACAAAACAGGCCTCAACAGATACAAGAAGATTGAAATAATCCCATGCATCCGAACAGATCATCAGAGACTAATGTTCGTCTTCAATAAGAGCAAGTTGGTCATCAATGGGAGGAGAGACCCTTGATCCTGTGAAGTTTCAATGGCCACAGTATAGGGGAATGACAGGGCCAGGAAGCAGACATGGGTGGACTGGGAAGCAGTGGGAGTAGGGAGGAGATAGGGGTGGGAAACAAGGAAAGGTGTTAATATTTGAAATAAAGATAAATTTGAAATAAAGAAAAATATTTAATAAAAGATGAAGTAGGGAAGGAAGAAGAAACATAATTCCATCATTGAACCTAATTTCTGAGAATGTACTACCAACAGTGTAAGCAAAAGTGTGTTTTCATTTAAGAATAGAATAAATAAGTCAATTTAATTGGGAAAAATTGAAAGCCCACATACGCATGGAAGATGAACAATGGTCTACTCAATGATAACTTGGTAAAGGATGAAAGAAAGAAAGAAATTAAAGAAGTTTTAGAGTTTAATGAAAATGAAAGCATATCATACCAAAACTTATGGGACGTAATGAATGTAGTGCTAAGAGAAAACTCAAAGCTCTAAGTTTCTCCAAAACAAAACAGGAAAGAGCATATAGGAATAGCTTGACAGCACACCTTAAAGCTCTAGATCAAAAATAAGCAATTACACCCAAAAGGAGTAGATGACAGGAAAAAAACCAAAGTCAAGGCTGAAATTAACCAAGTAGAAACAAAAAGAACTATACAAAGAATCAATAAATCCAGGAACTGATTCTTTGAGAAAATCAACAAAATAGATAAATCCTTAGCCAGACACAGAGGGGGCAGACACAGTATCTAAATTAATAAAATCAGAAATGAAAAGGGAGACATAAAAATGGAAACCAAGGAAATTAAAAAAAATCATCAGATCCTACTACAATAGCCTATATACAACCAAATTGGAAAATCTGCAAAAAAATGGACAATTTTCTAGATAGATACCAGGAGCCAAAGTTAAATCAGGATCAGATAAACCATCTAAACAGTTACATGACTCCTAAAGAAATAGAAGTAGTCATTAAATGTCAAGAAATCAAAGAAGATCCCAGAAGATGGAAAGATCTCCCATGCTCATGTATTGGCAGGATTAATATAGTAAAAATGACCATCTTGCAAAAAGCTATATACAGATTCAATGCAATCTCCATCAAAATTCCAAGTTAAATTTCATTGAGTTAGAAAGAGCAATTCTCAATTAAGTTAGAGCAACAAAAAATCCAGAATATCAAAAATATTCTCAACATTCAAAGAACTTCTGGTAGTATCACCATCCCTGACCTCAAGCAGTATGACAGAGCAATAGTGATAAAAACTGTATGGCATTAGTAGAGAGACAGGCTAGAAGAACAATAGAACAGAATTGAAGACCCATAAATGAACCCACAAACCTATGGTCACTTGATTTTTGGTAAAGGATCTAAAACCAGGCAGTGGAAAATAGACTGCATTTTCAACAAGTCATGCTGGTTCAACTGGAAGTCAGCATGTAGAAGAATGCAAATTGATCTATTCTTATCTCCTTATACAATGCTCAATCCAAGTGGTTCAAGGAACTCCAAATAAAGCCAGATACACTGAAACTAAAAGAGAAAGTGGGGAAGGTCTTCAAACATATTGGCATATGGGAAAATCTGAACAGAACAACAATGGCTTATGTTCTGAGATCAAGAATAGACAAATGGGACATCATAAAATTGCAAAGGTTCTGTAAGGCTAAAGATACTGTCAATAGGATAAAACATCAACCAACAGATTAGGAAAAGATCATCACCAATCCTATATCTGATAGAGGGTTAATATCCAATATACATAGAGAACTCAAGAAGTTAGATTCCAGAGATTCAAATAACCCTATTAAAAATGGAATACAGAGATAAACAACAGATTCTCAACTGAGGAATCTTGAATGGTTGAGAAGCACCACATAGTGAAAAGCTGGAAGCAATCCCACTAAAATCACGGACTAGACAAGGCTGCCCACTCTCTCCATACCTATTCAACATTGTACTAGAAGTCCTAGCCAGAGCAATTCGACAACAAAAGGAGATCAAGGGGATACAAATTGGAAAGGAAGAAGTCAAAATATCACTTTTTGCAGATGATATGATAGTATATATAAGTGACCCTAAAAATTCAACCAAAGAAATCCTAAGCCTGATAAACAGCTTCGGTGAAGTAGCTGGATATAAAATTAACTCAAACAAGTCAATGGCCTTTCTGTACACAAAGGATAAACAGGCTAAGAAAGAAATTAGGGAAACAACACCCTTCTCAATAGTCACAAATAATATAAAATACCTTGGCGGGACTCTAAATAAGGAAGTGAAAGATCTGTATGATAAGAACTTCAAGTCTCTGAAGAAAGAAATTAAAGAAGATCTCAGAAGATGGAAAGATCTCCCATGCTCATGGATTGGCAGGATCAATATAGTACAAATGGCTATCTTGCCAAAAGCAATCTACAGATTCAATGCAATCCCCATCAAAATTCCAACTCAATCTTCAACGAATTAGAAAGGGCAATCTGCAAATTCATCTGGAATAACAAAAAACCTAGGATAGCAAAAAACTCTTCTCAAGGATAAAAGAACCTCTGGTGGAATCACCCTGCCTGACCTAAAGCTATACTACAGAGCAATTGTGATAAAAACTGCATGGTACTGGTATGGTGACAGAGAAGTAGACCAATGGAATAAAATTGAAGAACTAGAAAAGAACCCACACACCTATGGTCACTTGATCTTTGACAAGGGAGCAAAAACCGTCCAGTGGAAAAAAGACAGCATTTTCAACAAATGGTGCTTCCACAACTGGTGGTTATCATGTAGAAGAATGTGAATTGATCCATTCTTATCTCCTTGTACTAAGGTCGAATCTAAGTGGATTAAGGAACTCCACATAAAACCAGAGACACTGAAACTTATAGAGGAGAAATTAGGTAAAAGCCTCAAAGATATGGGTACAGGGGAAAAATTCCTGAATTGAACAGCAATGGCTTGTGCTGTAAGATCGAGAATCGATAAATGGGACCTCATAAAGTTGCAAAGAAAAAGACACCATCAATAAGACAAAAAGACCACCAACAAATTGGGAAAGGATCTTTACCTATCCTAAATCAGATAGGGGACTAATATCCAATATATTAATAAAGAACTCAAGAAGGTGGACTCCAGAAAATCAAATAACCCCATTAAAAATGGGGCTCAGATCTGAACAAAGAATTCTCACCTGAGGAATACTGAATGGCTGAGAAGCACCTGAAAAAATGTTCAACATCCTTAATCATCAGGGAAATGCAAGTCAAAACAACCCTGAGATTCCACCACATACCAGTCAGAATGGCTAAGATCAAAAGTTCAGGTGTCAGTAGATGCTGGTGAGGATGTGGAGAAATAGGAACACTCCTCCATTGTTGGTGAGATTGCAAGCTTGTACAACCACTCTGGAAATCAGTTTGGTGGTTCCTCAGAAAATTGGACATAGTACTACCGGAGGGTCCAGCAATACCTCTCCTGGGCATATATCCAGAAGATGTCCCAAAAGGTAAGAAGGACACATGCTCCACTATGTTCATAGCAGCCTTATTTATAATAGCCAGAAACTGGAAAGAACCCAGATGTCCCTCAACAGAGGAATGGATACAAAAAGTGTGGTACATTTCCACAATGGAGTACTACTCAGCTATTAAAAAGAATGAATTTATGAAATTCCTAGGCAAATGGTTGGACCTAGAGGGCATCATCCTGTGTGAGGTAACACAATCACAAAAGAACTCAAATGATATGTACTCACTGATAAGTGGATATTAGCCCAGAAACTTAGTATACCAGAGATATAAGATACAATTTGCAAAACACATGAAACTGAAGAAGAACGAAGAGCAAAGTGTGGACACTTTGCCCCTTCTTAGAATTGGAAACAATCACCCATGGAAGGAGTTACAGAGACAAAGTTTGGAGCTGAGACAAAAGGATGGACCATCTAGAGACTGCCATATCCAGGGATCCATCCCATAATTAGCCTCCAAACGATGACACCATTACATACACTAGCAAGTGTTTGCTGAAAGGACCCTGATATAGCTGTCTCTTGTGAGACTAGGCCGGTGCCTAGCAAACACGGAAGTGGATGCTCACAGTCAGCTATTGGATGGATCACAGGGCCCCCAATGGAGGAGATAGAGAAAGTACCCAAAGAGCTAAAGGGATTTGTGACCCTATAGGTGGAACAACATTATGAACTAACCAGTACCCCAGAGCTCTTGACTCTAGCTGCATATGTATCAAAAGATGGCCTAGTTGGCCATCACTGCAAAGAGAGGGTCATTAGATTTGCAAACTTTATATGCCCCAGTACAGGGGAATGCCAGGGCCAAAAAGTGGAAGTGGGTGTGTAGGGGAGTGGGGGGGGATATGCGGGACTTTTGGTATAACTTGGAAATGTAAATGAGGAAAATACCTAATAAAAATATTAAAAAAAAAGGAAATGTTCAACATCTTTAGTCACCAGGGAAATGCAAATCAAACATCCCTGAGATTCTACCTCATACCAGTCAGACTGGCTATGATCAAAACTCAGGGGACAGCCTATGCTGGTGAGGATGTGGAAAGAAAAACACTCCTCCATTGTTCCTGGGATTCCAAGCTGTTAGTACCATTCTGGAAATCAGTCTGATGGTTACTCAGAAAATTGGACATAATATTACCTGAGCACCAAGCTATACCTCTCCTGGGAATATACCCAAAAATTCTCCGATATGTAACAAGGACACATGCTCCGCTATGTTCATAGCAGCCTTATTAAAAATAATCAGAAGCTGGAAAGAATCCAGATGTCCCTCAACAGCGAATGGATACAGAAAATATGGTACATTTACACAGTGAAACACTACTCAGCTAATAAATACAATGAGTTCATGGAATTCTTGGGCAAATGTTTGGAACTAGAAAATATCATCCTGAATGAGATAACCCAATCTCAAAAGAACACACTGATATGTACTCATTGATATGTGAATATTAGCCCCAAATCTGGGAATACCGAAGATACAATTCACAAACCACATGTAGCTCAAGAAGAATGAAGACCAAAGATTGGATACTTTGGTCCTTCTTTGAAGGGGGAGCAAATACCCATGGGAGTAAATATGGAGACAAAGTGTGGAGCAGAGACTGAAGGAAAGAACATCTAGAGACTGCCCCACTTGGGGATCCATTCTGTATACAGTGACCAAATGCAGACACTACTGTGAGTGCCAAGAAGTATATGGGGACAGGAGCCTGATATAGGTGTCTCCTGAGAGGCTCTACCAGTACCTGACAAATACAGAGATGAATACTTGCTGTCAGATATTGGACTGAGCATGGGGTCCCCAGTGGAGGAGTTAGAGGAAGGACTGAAAGTGCTGAAGATGTTTGCAATCCTATAGGAATAACTATAATATTAACCAACCAGATATCTTCCCCAGAGTTCCCAGGGACGAAACTACCAACCAAGAAGTACAACATGGTTCCAGCTGCATATGTAGCAGAGGATGTCTTTGTCAGACATCAATCTTTGGACCTTGGTCCTTTGAAGATTTGATGTCCCAGTGTAGGGGAATTCGAGGTTGAGGATTCCGGAGTGGCTGGGTGGATGGTGGAACACCCTCATAGAAGTAGGGAGAGGGGATCAGAATAGGAGGTTTCCAGGGGAGAAACTGAGAAAGGGGTAACATTTGATATATAAATAAAGAAAATATCCAATAAAAACATAAGAAAAAAGTATTCTCATTTTTTCTAAGTCATAGCTAATAGTATAATCTACTGTTTATATATCCAATCCTTACATTCTGGACTATAGACACCATGATGATTTCTAAAACAATATGGCCATATAGAGTATGGTATGTAAGCTTCATGTGATTGAATTTGCAGACTAAAAAAAAGATCAGCAGGCTTTCTCAGGCAGAATATTTGGATAGAAAACAGTACTCATCTGTACATTGAAGTTTTGTTAGAAAAATCTTGAGCATGCATTTAGAAAATACCTGACAAAGAGTTGAAATTATGCTGAGAGCGTGACTTATCAAAAGTCATAGTATTCAGCTAATGCAATCTCAAAGGGAACTCTGTGGTTCTAGAAGAAAATGATAACAAAATGTTCCCAAATTCAAGTGTATATTCAATAAAAGTCTGTTTGAGAAGAGGAGCATTAAATTAAGGGAAAATCTACAAAATTTTACCAAATCAGTTTTTCATCTCATTTGAAAAAAAAAAAAGATGCAATTGTTAAGTCTTTTTAAAGGTGTATTTAAAAAAGAGAAACAACAAAATCTAAAAGTAGGTAGCATTAGAACTGAAAAGTGCTGTTTTTATATAGATCATATGAATGCACATTAAAGAGACTACATCCACTTGATAATACATTAATAAAACTGAAGATGCAGACCTAGGTTATTCAATAGACTTAGATGTTTGTTGTTCTGAGTGTTTCCACAGTTTAAGGAAGAAATCTCATCATTCTCCCTAATTGCTCAGATTTCAGTGAAAACAAATACATCCTTTCTAAACCACAGCACGAATGCATATTAAAATCAGGTACAATACAGTTTAAAAAGATAAGCATAGGGTATTCTTGTATATAAATGCCTCACAAATTTTTGTTTGTGCAAAGATACAAAATTTTCATTACTTTTATATTACTTTAATACGGGTATTTTAAATTAAGGATAATGGAATAGTTAAACATGGTTATTGGGATGAAGACCAGTATAAATATGATAGTTCCAAACACATCTGGAATACATATTGTGGGATATACAGTAGTCATAGAAGTCGGCAATTCACAGAATTTTAAAAGGAATTAAATGGGAAAAGTTACAATTTATACATTAATTGTATGATAGTGCCTAAAGGTTAAAATTTTACTGACAGGAGCCTGGAATTGCTGTCTTCTGAGAGTCTCTCCCAGAGCCTGTACAATATAGATGCGGATCCTAACAGCCAACATTTGGAGTGAGCACAGGGATCCCAATGGAGAAGTTAGGGCAAGGACTATAAGAGCTGAAGGGCTTTGAACTCCATTGGAAGAACAACAATATCAATATATCAGATATCCAAAAGCTCCCAGGGACTAAGCCACCAACCAAAGAGTATGCATAGGGGGACCCATGGCTCTAGCTGGATATGTAGCAGAGGATTTCATTGTCTGGCATCACTGGGGGTGGAGCCCCTTGGTCTTGTGGAGGTTCGATGACCCAGGGTAGAGGAATGTTATGGAGCTGAGGCAAGAGTGGAGCAACCTCATAGAAGCAGGAGGGAGGAGGAGGGGACAGGGTGCTTGTGGAATGGAAACTGGGAAGAGGGATAACATTTGAAATGTAAATAAATAAAATAATAAAAAATTGAAAAATAAAATAAAAAATATTAAAAATTTTGAAGAACACATTTCTAATATATGACACTGATGTAATCTGGATATTTGAAATAACACACATACACATATGGAAAGAGTAGTCAAACAAGAACAACATATTTTTATAGGAATCTTACAGAATCCTAAATTCAAGATAAAATACATAGAACATGAAACTACGGAGTCGCTGGGTACCGGTGGTGCATACCTTTAATCCCAGCACTTGGGAGGCAAAGGCAGGCAGATTACTGAATTTGAGCCCAGACTGGTCTATAGAGTGAGCTCCAGGACAGCTAGGGGTATACAGAGAAACCCTGTCTCTAAAACAAACACAAACAACAACAAAAAATAAAACTATGGAGTCTTCAAAGACGGCTTGATTTTGTGAATATTGAAAGGCTCAATGACATATTTTCATATTAAACATAACAGATTATCTACTGAAAGTATTAACAAAATTATAAAATATTGGGATATACATTCATTCTTCTCAGGGTATTTAGTAGAAAATATTTTTATTAACAAATAGACACATTTTGACTGGATTTTATACCAAAATTCTTATATTTAGAGTTTATAGAGAAATGTAAAATATGAATATATGAGATAAAATTCAATATTGCCTTGTATTTACATATTAGAGCAATATAGCAAATATCATTGAAATAATAATTGCCTGAAAATTCAAAACAATATTAACAGTAATTTATTTAAATAACAATATGAAAGAGAAAAAATAAGAAAATGAAAGACTATAATTATAATACATAATATTTATTAAATAAATATCTATGGAGAAGTTGCCATTAAGAATAATGTACTAGCATTGTATAACTTATGGAATATTATATTATTATTATATGTTATATACAACTATATAAGACTAAAATATGAGTTAGAGGCAATCTTATTTTTTCTATTTACTCTTTTTTAAAATATATTTAATTAATTTATTTATTGCTGTTGAGATTTTGAATAAACTGAAGTAAAGGAGACGGAGTCTAATTCATACTTGTTTTATAGTAACTGTAGAATTCACCTTTTCAATAGTAGGCCATTGGTGAAAAGAATTGGGTAAACAAACTGATAAAACATGTGTGACAGATTGAGAATAGAAGAGTAAGATTTTGGTTTTTGGCCCGAATTTTGTTTGAAAAGAATAAGAACCTGCCAATTGCCTTCAAAATTGTTTTTGTTGTACAGAGGACTGAAAGCATAGAAAATTCTTTTCTGCCTTATTACTACATTCTTTGATTAATAAAGTGATCTATTTTTATCCAAAGAACATTGCAATATATATTCTTATATCAAAATATATTTTTCCAGTTTCAAAAAAGCATGACAATCTTGTATTTAAGGGTTTAAAAATATGGTGTAATATTGTGGTGGTTTAAACGAACAGTAATGCTATCATCTGAGATATTTCAACCACCGGCATTCTTTGAATGTTGTTATGCAGCCTTTAGGAGTAGGATTCCTGGCAGGAGGAAGCTTGTCATTGGGTAGGCATTGCAAGCTTATGGTCTTGGTGCACTCACCCGTTCTGCTTCTTATTTGTAGTTGAAGATGTAATCTCCCAGCTTTCTGCTTCACATACCTGCTGCCAGGCTTCCCTCCCATGTATTCTAACATTCTGAAAACATAAATCAAAATAGACTTTCTTCCTTTTGTTGTTTTTGTTCATGGTACTTTATCAAAGCAACAGCAAATTAACTAATTCAGAAGTTGATATCATGTAGG
Organism: Mus caroli; assembly: GCF_978045245.1. Lineage (NCBI taxonomy): Eukaryota > Metazoa > Chordata > Mammalia > Rodentia > Muridae > Mus > Mus caroli. The sequence continues at coordinate 88,594,006 of NW_028227267.1, read as the reverse complement.
TTGTATTACTGTGATAAATCTGACTAGTAAGTTTCAACCCTGGGACAAATGACTGAGATGCCTATTTAACATATTAAAATGGATGCTGACCAACAGTTCTCCCTGCATCCTTCAGTCCCTACCCATCCATTACAGGGCCAGACATTTGGCATATGCAGCTGCCTACCCTAAACTCCAGCCCAGGGGCTGGGATGCCCTTTCCTCAGCTGTTGTTCCTACAGAGGAACTTAAGCCAGCAATATGCTGTGGTGAGGAAACATATTCAACATTATGATCTGTTGGATAGCAGATACACCACATTCCTTTAATCCCAAACAATGACATTTAATTGAGGGCCAAAGTGATGAATCAGAGAAGGATTTGACAGAATGAGTCAGAGATAGGCTATGCCCAACTGTCATGAGACAGGTAAGAGAGGTGACTTAATAAAATAGCAGAGAGGGGGGAAGGGGGAAGGCGAGGGGGGGAAAGGAGAGGGGGGAGAGGGGGCTTGTTACACTCTGTATATAGCACTTTCATGGCAGATGTTTTATAGTTCTGGCACATCCAAGATATTGGAGTATTCCAATTTGATATTGAAAATATTGACCTTCATGAGAACCAGTATTAACAATAACAATTACAAAATTACAAAAAAATTATCATTCTCTAACAGCAAAATTATACTACTTTTCATTTGGCCTCGGAGCAGTTTCTAGGACAGCAGCTTTATAAGGCGTCCCTTCAAATTCCACACTCTTACACATTACACAACTCATCTTAGCACTACTGTGTGCCAGACGTCTAGCATCATTGCCAGCACACCCACAAAATAGTAGATGAAAGGACAAGGTTACCAAACGGTTTTATTATATAGGGAATGTTTAAAAGTAACTTTTATTTGCCTGACATAATAATTTTCATCTATGAGTTTACTGCTGAATGAACTCTTCATGGCCTCATACTAATTTTGGCAACCTGTTGTGATCTTGTGGTTCTTGCTCATTCTCTGGCTCATTCTGTATTCACCTGTGCCTAATTCACCTGTGTCTAGCTTGTTCTCTCTGTAGCCTGTCTCTGTACAACTGTCCTGGTAAAACTCTCAACTCTCTCCCTTTCCCTCTCCCCTCTCCCCACTCTCCAATGATTTAATGTTGTAGTTTCTTTAAGAGAAATCACAATTTGTAAAAGGTCCTTGTGTTCAAAAAAAAAAAAAAAGGAAAAAAGAAAAGAAAGGAGAAAGACAAAAGGAATGAAAGAGAGGAAAAATTAGATATTGTGATAGAGATGTAACGGACTCGGTAAAGTGCTTAGGTAAAATACTTGATGAACTGTGTTGATGATCAGTACTACATCATGTAGCTATAGCAACTGATGATATGTGGACTGAGCACAGGGATAAAAAAAGTAGGTCACTCTCATCTACACAGACTCTTTAAGGTCAGCATGAAATACTTGAGTCTTTGTCTCAAAAAACAGCAATGAAACCAATTTTTACTCTGTAAATAATGCAACACATTTTTTAAAAAAAATGTTCTTTACCTCCTTCTAATTAAGAAACTGAAATGACCACATTGAGGCCCTCAAGAGGCTAATGATTTTTACATATAATATTTCAGGCTCAAGGACATAAAATGGAAAAAAATGTTCAAATAATAACACAAGTACCTTGACTGGGAAACGGCTTTTTGAAAGTCTCCTGCCTTTAGACATATTTGATAGATTATCCATTCAGTGTTTTAGGACTTTGTTCATCTATAATTGACCAAGAACGTGATGGGCTGCAGATGGTAGAAGTTCTTCTAATGGCATGGAGACAGAATGCAACAGTGTGTTTCCTTTTGCACATGTAAGCAGTTAAGTTTCACAAGTAAAGCGTAAAAATAACTTCTGTGCAGAGATAACAGAGTTCATCTGTCAAGATGCAGGGCAAAACTGAACCAGAAGAGCCTTTTGGTAGAACAAACACAGAATTATAATGAACAGTATTGCTACAACATAACAGATGTAGGACAATGACAGTCTGGCTGATACATAAAACAGAAATGTCTCAGAGAAGAAGCCTCAGGGTGCGACTCAGCTCCCCCATTTTTAAAAGAAATCTAAATATCAATTTTGTGATACTTCAGAATTGATTCTATGTTTGTGCATGTGTCTCTCTGTGCGTTTATTTTGATAAAAGCACATAGCATAGAGTTAATCGTCTTAAGTATTTTGAGTGAAAAGAGTTACTAATTTAAAATATAGTTATGTACTTCTTTCAGACATCCTCAGAAATTCCTTATCTGGGAGTATGAATGTCAATATTGCATAAGGAAAGCTGCCCTTTTCCATTCCCCACCCCCGGTCTATGGTAATGTGGTTGTATTCTATGTACTTGATTATTTGTTTAACTTTAGATAGAACAAAGATGCCTTTTGAAAAGTAAAAGTTTGCTTTTCTAGGAAAATGGTTGGAGTAATATAATATTTGTGTTAAGTGCATATAAAATATAACATTTAATCTATAAAATATTTAATTTTTCTTCCAAGTATTTGCAATCAAAGTAGTATGGCTATCATAGAACATTCTTTTATACGTTGTTATAAACATATTTTCCAAATGGTATGTGTGTGTGTGTGTGTGTATGTGTGTTTATACATATGTGTGTCCTAGAAGAGGCTAAAGGAGAATGTTAAATCACCTGAAGCTGAGGTATGATAATTGTAAACATCTAAAATGAATGCTCGTTGCTGAACTGGGTAATCATCGAGAGAAGTACACACTCTTTGTCACAGAGTCCACTTTCCGATTCCAACTGTTTATAATAAGGTGTAAAGGTTAGAACATAACATTGAATATGAATTATGAGCCCTATTAAAAGTGGTATATATAGAGGAAATCAATAAGTGATAATCCTGGAGTTAGAACTATCTCCGGATTGGGAAAATTAAGAATAGTTATTTCCTCATCATCCTATTATTATATCTATACTCTGAAAATTATATTAAACAATGTAAATATCTTCCAATTTATGAAGATATATACTCTATTAATTCTCACTGAGAAACTAATTTAGAACTTACATTAAATATTAGATATTTCCTAAACCCAGTCATTTGATTTCATCATATCATTTACATAAAACATACATTCTATGATAAAAACATATAGAAATATTTTATATTGTCATATATCTCAAATTTTAAAGGAATCTTGAAAACAACAAGCAATAATCCATCTTAATTATCATAGCAAGTTAATATATTTACCCAAATTTTAATTCACACTACTTTATTAAATACTAAAAATAACCTTCCTGTTACATTTATTTTCTCTTAATACAGAGCTTGTTATGTTTTCAATTATTCAAAAGAAAGAGCCTACTTAAGAGTATTGGTCAGAATTCAGTGAGATAAGTCTTACAGCAGAAGGATGGGGATTATGATTTCTGAGACCCATGAAAAGCTGGATGTAGTAGCTATCCTGGGTAATTCAAGCACTCTTACAATCAGACAGCAGACAAAACAGAGGATCCTCAGAAGCCCAAAAGCCTGATAGTCTGCCATATTCAATAGACAAAAGGCAAATAATTTATCTCAAAAGTTAGAAGGTGGGTGCCAAGCTAGCGGTTGTCTTCTGGTTTCTACACAAATGAAATATCATTGTCACATGCCTAGTCACACACATCAAATACACAGGTACTCACACAAACACATACATACACAGACAGACACAGACAGACACACACAGACACACACAGACACACACAGACACACACAGACACACACACTTTTTTTTTTTGTCTTTCAGCACACTATATTATTGGCCAAATTTACTTAAAATGGTGTGGGGGTTATTTTGGCTATCTCCTTACAGTAGGAATAGTTTTTGTTCATGATATCGCCTCTTTATTTGGAAAACTTTCCTTTTTTGTAAACTCAAGTATAAATTCCCAAATGTGGTAACCTGAATCATTTCAAAAAATGACTTCTTAAAAGATTCGGGAGTGATGATACTTTTAAGCAGAGACCCTCCTTTGCCCTCTGGATTTTTATTCAGACACTCATTTAATAAACCTATATTTATTAGTGCCCTATTATGTGTTGTGGGCTCTGCAGATATAAAAACACCCACAGGAAATGAACCTGAAGACTTGGCTTCTAAGTGCATTTCTGTAATTAGCTTAACTGTTCCAGACAAATTCACAAATATAATGTACAGGCATACACGAATTGAGCTCACCCACAGAGGGTATGGATCCATTTATAATTCATATATTCAAATATAAAGTCACTGTTAGCAAGTATACATCATGCACTTAAATATATCCCATGAGTGAGAAGTTTCCCAGCCATCATAGAGTCCAGGCACCATCAGCATCTCCAATTTCTGGGCCCATTACTAATTTACTTAGTGAGTAGTTTCAGGATATATATTGCCCAGCCAAACCAAAAAAGGTTCAGACCACAGCACTTAGTAGCCACAGTCAGGAAAGCCAATTGAGACAAAACCTTTCATGGCTCTCAAGCATATTTTCATCAGCCAGTGCTGAATGTTTACCCTAACTCCTCTAATGCACATACATGCGCGCGCGCGCACACACACACACACACACTTTTCCAATCATCAGCCATATGTGTAAGTGCTTCCTTATGTTAGACCTCTTATTTTCCTCTAAACAAAAATCCATCAGATTTTTCAGCTAGGATCTTTTTTCATTATGCAAATAATTAGTCATGTTTTGCATATTGCCATCCGTGTTTTCTACATGTTCCCTTTCACACGTGGTCTTCTGAAATCATCTAACTCTATATATGGTACTTTCTGTTCCTCTTCCCCCTTCTTTTTTAAAGTTTGTTGTTGTTGTTGGTTGTTTGTTTTAGAAATTCAATTACACTGAACTGAAATCTAAACAATGTGACAGTTCAGTTCTAAAGCTTCATTGTCCTGTTTACTACTTCATTATCATTTCTGGTCCCCTCTCAACAATGAACTTTAATGAGTCCACTAACTGGCACTGACTCCTTCCACAATCTAGAGATTAAAATTTTGGGAATATTTTCAAATGTCACTGTGATTACTTCTCAGAACTCTGGAGTCTTAGTTCTTGTTCTTGCTTCTTTAACATACTGATAACAGAACGAACTTGAAGTTACTGGTCATGCCTTTATTTCTAGATTTCTCTAGAAAATTAATGTTCTCTAGGATCATGATTTCTTTAAGCTTACTTTCATAAGTATTCCCATTAAATCATTTTAATCAATATTAATTAAATATTAATTAAATAAAACAATCATACTTTGATAAGTAAGAAAAATAGGACTTCATCTACAGTCAATATTCCCTCCTAAAATAAGTGAGGTAACACAAATACAAAAGAACACACATGGTATGCACTCACTGGTAGATGGATATTAGCCACAAATCTTGGAATACCCAAGATACAATTCACAGACCAAATGAAGCTCAAGAAGAAGGAAGACCAAAATGTGGGTGCTTTAGTACTTTTTAGAAAGGGAAACCAAATACTCATAGGAGCAAATATGAAGACAAACTATAGAACAGAGACTGAAGGAAAGAAAGGCCATTTAGAGACTGTCCCACCTAGGGATCCATCCCATATAGTCACCAATCTCAGAATGCTAAGAAGTGCATGCTGACAGGAGCCTGATATAGCTGTCTTCTGAGAGACTCTGCTAGAGCCTGACAAATACAGAGATGGATGCTCACAGCCAACCATTGGAGTGAGCACTGGGTCCTCAATGCGGTCACCAATAGAGTAGTTAGAGAAAGGACTGAAGTAGCTAATAATAATAATAATAATATCAATGGTAATAATATCAACCAACCAGACTCTCCAGAGCTCCCTGGGACTAAACTACCAACTAAAGAGTACACATGGTGAGACCCATGGCTCTAACTGCATAGGTAGCAGAGGATGCCCTGGTTGGGGAATGAGAGGAGAGGCCCTTGGTCCTGTGAAGGCTGGGTACCCCATTATAGGGGAATTCGAGGACAAGGAGGCAGGAGTGGGTAGGTGGTGGAACACCCAAATAGAAGCAGGGGGAAGTAGATAGGATAAGAGGATTCCAGAGGTGCAGGGAACCAGTAAAGGGGACATTTGAAATATAAATAAAGAAAATATCCAATAAAAAAGATTAAAAAAAAGAATTCCAGCAAAATTACAAAATAATAAGATAAAAATCAATGTAGGACCAATATAGTGAAATTTGAACCAGGCTGTTACAACTCATGTATTTATTTTTTCTTTTCTTTTTTTTTCTTTTATTAGATATTTTCTTTGTTGACATTTCAAATGTTATCCCCTTTCCTGATCCCTTATCCTGGAAATCCCCTATCCCATCCCCCTTCCCCTCCTTCTATGAGAGTACTCTGCTACACACCCACCCACTTCTGCCTCCCCTACCCTGGCTTTCCCCTACACTGAGGCATTGAGCCTTGACAGGACCAAGGGCCTCTTTTCCCATTGATGCCTGACAAGGCCACCCTCTGCTACATATACAACTGGAGCCATGGGTCCCTCCATGTGTACTCCTTGGTTGGTGGTTTAGTCCCTGGTAAATCTAGGAGGGTGTGGTAGGTGCTACTATTGCTTTTCCAATAGGGTTGCAAACCCCTTCAGCTCCTTCAGTCATTTCTCTAATTCCTTCATTGGGGGACCCTGTGCTCAGTCTAATGGTTGGCTGTGAGCATCCACCTCTGTATTTGTCAGGCTCTGGCAAAGCCTCTCAGAAAGCAGCTATATCAGGCTCCTGTCAGCAAGCTCTTCTTAGCATCTGCAATAGTGTCTGGATTTAGTAACTGTATATGGGATGGGTCCCCAGGTGGGGAAGTCTCTGGATAGCCTTTCCTTCAGTCTACATACCCATCTGTATATATGCAAATTTTTATAATTAATAATCGAATGTTTGTCTACTCATTTTTCACTAAAAAAAATAGACAACTAACATATATCATGGATTAAAGTAGCAATCAGTTATCAAATCGGGAATTTCTTAAGACCGGAGAGGTTCCAAGAGTGCCCCATCTATGTTCTGATAATATGTACAGATAAAAATGTTAAAGAAAAAACCCACAAGCATCTGTACCAGGTGTGCCACTTGACTTATTTGAACAATGTCCAACTAGTTGGTAATCTGTGATTAACTGAGAAACAGATGTTATGACTGAACTACAGATCATTAGTAAAAAACAGCATGCTCCTAAATTGGGCATTTCCTTAGATTTCATAATAGTTATACAGTGCATTATATAGAGACACAAAGTATCTAATTAGTTTAATTATTGTCATCAGTGACAATATTTTCCTGAAGTGAGAAAAAAATCAGTGAACATGCCACATTTTTTTTTTTTTTGTCTCACGTATGTCATTTGGTGTCTTAGGGAGGGTTTCTATTGCTACAATGTGATACCATGACCATGAACAAGTTGTTAGGAAGTTAACTCATTTGGCTTACACTTCCACATTGCTGATCATCACCAAAGGAAATCAGAACAGAAACCCAGATAGGGCAGTGATCTGAAGGCAGGATCTGATGTAGAAGCCATAGAGGGATGCTGCTTCATTTCTTATGAAATTTGGGATGCAGAGAGAAAAATCATAGGATATAATTCTTGTGGACGTGCAAGTAAATTTTGGTGAAGGAGGTAAGTTTTATATACATGTGCTTTAAATACATAGATGACACTTAAGCAAAAATATGAACAGACCAGATACCCATGGATAAGAAGGATTCAGAAATGATGTGCATCCGGTTTAGGACAGCATCTAGAGCATTGAAAATGATTCAATCTTTACTGAGAACTGGCACTTGGTTTATAGTTGCCACAAATAAGAAGAGTGAAATTCAAATATTTCTAAGAGAAATCAGGGAAGAAGAATGGCGATCTTTGAGACTATCATCAAATAGTCCTTTTATATGTCATTTAAATTATTAATCAACCAGGTTGGGAAAAAAAAACAATGAAACTTGCACAAAACAGAATTGGCTATATCACACTTTAGTATAATATTTGCGGGAGGTAAAAAGATTCTCTTCCTTGCACACCTACGGGAAATCAGACCAAGAGTCCAGCTTCACTATACTTCACATATGCCTTTGACAAATATTTCAAAGCCATTTAAAGTGAATATATATCTAGAGGGTGTAAAATAAAAAGTCTTCTGTATGTAACATGTCTTTTGAAATATGTTCACATTTCACTACCTAAAACGTGGCAACATAGCTATGTCTAACAGCAAAAGTGCCAGGGAGATGTAGCCAGCTTCTAAGCAGCCATATTCATATTTATCTCAGAACATCAAATAAAATAGTACAAGGAAGACAGCAAGGTTTCATACAAAGTGGTCCATATGACAGAGAGGATATGAATATATGAAAGAAAAGTAAAGATAATTATTAACAATATCTAGATGTATCGTGATCCCTTTAATCACTGTAGTTACTATTGCTTCAAATCAGCATGTGTTCACTTCATAGACTTCTCACATTTTCTCAAGAAATAACCAAAGGCTAAAAAATGTTGCAAACAATCAAACCAGAACAGTAAGCATCATATAATCTTTCCTATTCTGGAGCTTTAATTCAGGTAGATAGCACATTATAAACCCAATTGAAACCAATGAAGTACATTGTGAAGAAAATATATTGAGAGAAACATTATATTATACAGATGGAAGATTGATAGCATGAAATGGCATTCAAGGAAAGTTGACAAACAAAAACAAACAAACAAACAAAAATAGCTGCGATAGAAGGGAGGGATGACAGAGAACTCCTGGATGAGGATTATTTAGTACTAAGCTCTAAATGTGTGTGTGTGTTTCTGTATACACAGACACACACAGACACAGACACACAAATAAAACTGTTGCAAATGACTGAATGACAATGTTAGATTTTATGACAATTAAAAGAATTCAATCATACTATACATTGCTAATATATTAAAATATATTTTGAATGATATAACTCTTCTTATTTTAAATAAACAACTCAGTTCGGAGTTTTGCAAAACAAGATGGCATAAGAGGCATTCTTCCATACCACTCGGAGGCTTTGATTTCAAGAAATGAAAATGAATGTCTAAAAATATATTTGAACTCCAATACTTATAGAATATTTATTCATAAGCACCCTGAACCAGGAACAACCCGAATGCCTATGAGGAAGTGGATTGATATACAAATTATATTTTATTCATACAATAAAATACTACTCAGCAATAAAAGAACTTATGGGTTATTGATTTGCATAGTGAAAGTCTGAGTGTCAGAAACACACTAAATGAAAGAAGTCAGGTTTATAAAAGCACTGACTATATTTTCAATTTATATAAAAACCTTAAAATATGAAGTAAGTTTATTGTGGAATGAAACCAAATCAGAAATTGCCTAGATTTGCAGTGACATGAGTGTTCACTGCAAGAAAGCAAATTTTTAACTAAAATTATCCTTTGTTTTGATGGAAGTGTATTGTTGTCACAATGATTCAAACTTTATACTTTAAGCACCCACACTTAACCATAAACGGCATATATCTTATTACAGCACTAGGTTTTCCTTGTTTTAATAATCATGGGAGTATATAATGCTTCAAAATCTAACCTGTCCTTTATCACTGTCCTGTTTCACATAAACATGGGCAATGTTTAACGTGACTCCTGAACAATGTGTTTCATGTGTCATTCTCCAGCCAAAATTAACTAAAAACAACAACAACAAGGACGACCACGACGACGACAACTACAACAACAAAACTCTTTCAACCCTATGGCTTTGGACATGTTGCTTTCTCCAGGAAAAGTCTTTTATTTCTCCCTTCTCACCTAGTTGAAAATCAGTCTCTTTTCTCAGCTCACACATCAGTCTCTTCTTCTTTATGAGAATAATGTCAACTTCCCTTGGTGTTGAATTCTCAAAGTTTTCACACAATCCATTGATATAATTCCTTGATAAAGAAAATTCCCTTTTAACCATCCACAAACAGAGAAACTGCTCATTTTGTTTTACTTCTCGTATAATCATAAGCTGAAAGGATTTAGTAACTAGAAACTTTCACATGAAACTGAAATCACTATCACATCGACCCTTTAAACAAAGCAAGCACATCACTTGTCATTTGGGCAATGGCTTGGATTTCTTAACTCTCCTAGCCGATATTAATGCAGAAACAGCTACAAGGATTTTAAATATCTTAGTAAAATAAGATGTGGGTCAACTAATTGATGAATACAGACTTGAGCAAGAGCGGAGCTGAATGGGAGTGAGCAGATGGGTAATTGGTTGAGAATGATAGCAGTTCCATGCATTGATGAATTAAAAATATGAAAGAGCGGCATTAGGATATGATTTAATGTTACTATGGATTTCAGAAAGAAACATCACCACTTTAGAATCGCTGAAGAAAAGCAGTTTGCGTTTATCATATTCTCAAAGACTTTCTCAGCGAGGCAATTGAGAGTTGTAAATATCTTAAAATAAAGCTATAACTGAACAGATGGCAAAATTCAGAGAAAGTTTCAAGACCACTTCCAAATACAATGCTCAACTGCAAAAGGAAGAAAACAGCAGCCTTTATCATTTCACTATCAAGCAGAAAGGAAAGTTAGGGGATGCCATTGTGATCTGGAAAGGCATTCTAAATCTGCTACTGGCCCCAATCTTCTAGTTCTCTAGTGGTAATGGATGTGTGAAAAAAAATCCAGAAAAATAATTTTCTGTATCCATGGAAACCTTTTTATGATGATGGTTGAGATAAATATGGCTGTCTGTATTTTGATGGAGGATGAACATTGCTACCTGTAAAAGCAATATTAAAAGTCCCCTAGGGAGAGATAAACAGAATGAGTGATTTTATTTTGTGTGGTAAGATTATAGACATAAGTCTTTTAGCTGAAAATAGCTGTATCTTAGAGGGAAGTGGAAAAGTATGCACTCACATACTCAGTAGTTGAGAACAATTACCTAAACATTTGGAGGCCATTTGTACACTTGATTTACCTCCCCAAGTGAATTTTTTTTCTCATAGGGTTATATTTTTACTTCTTTTAGTGATTTCTTGGTAATCCCCAGCCTTCTTTACATTTGTAACATCCTAAACATTACATTTCTTAAATATCCATTTGTGTCGCATGGTTATATGCAAAAAAAAAAAAAAAAAAAAAACTTTTAAAATTAAACTGGAGATTTTTTTTTTAAATTAAACTTGGGATCTAAGAAAAGAATATTTTGAGCATATGTTAGGACACAATTAGGAAAAATCTATACCTCAAAAATAAAATGACAGTAATAAACTGAGTGCTTAAAATTGAATGTACTATAGATTGCTATTTATGGTTCAAAAAGTCAGTAAATTAGAAAATAAGAATGATGTTACTGGGGAAAGAAATATAGCACACACAGTCTTAAGTTCTCAAATATTTTATTATGGCTGGATATATTTTGTTTTCATTCTTTTATTATTATCTTTACAAAAGAAAGAGTAAGTTCAGCAATAGCTAAGTGACTTCTTTAACCCACATCCAATATGTGCTGGAGTTAGAATTCCAACACTGTACAGTCAATGTCTGAAGCAGAGCTTTATACAGCATGCCATCTGCCCCTAGACTTCGATCTTGGAACCTATGTGTAGGGGTAAAATCCAGTAAAACTCTATTGTAGAACTTTAGAGAAGTCTGTATGTGAACTTAAAATTACTTCTACTAAGTGACTTTAATTTAGCGAACAAAAGCAGCTTTTAGGTACTGGTAAAATATAGTTTCTATTTGAAACTATAGGATCATAAATACCAACATATCATTCATATGATCCCTAGTGTATTCGCTCTGAAAGTTCTATCTGTGTACTTATAATGGTATCCATAGTACCATAATTCTTGCAGTTTTTACTGGTTGGAAGGTTGTCTGAACTTTCCTCTGCCTCTCCTAGAGTTATGTAGGCATGCATGACTGTGCATGCACATTCACATGTGAATGTGTGTGTGCACACATGTTGTGAGTGCATGTGTACCTGAGTGTATGTATGTGTGTAATTAATAAAGAATCATGAAACATCGTTAGAAAAATGTATATTAAGCTAACCAGAAGCATAGTTAAGCAGGAGGTATTATGTCTATGTCTTCCCTGGCATAAGCATTCTTCTCCAGCCATGCTTAAACATACACACACACACACACACACACACACACACACACACACACACACACACACACACACAAGATAAGGCTGTGTGTAAGATTTGGAGGGAAACCTACAATGTTAGACACTGTGATGCTTATAAGCTTATAACTCCCTATAGAACTCAGGCAATGTTGAACAAAAGGGGACAGAAAAATATGACTGAAAATAAAAATAAAAAAATAAAAAATAAATTAAAAAGATAGTTTTCTTCAAAATCAATGAGTGAGCCATTTTTTATCCCCCTTTTGCAAAGGTTGACACAGGAGTTTGCCCAAATACAGAGAGAATGAAAAAAAGCTTGCAGAATGCAGGTCTAAGGGGAGTCAGGTTTAAAACTTAGTTCGCCAACAGATTCTTTAACCAATGAACCACCATGAATTCAGTAATCTCTTTTTATTTTCTCTTGCAAAGTATGGGCTATATAATTCCATAAATGTAACTTTTAGTGGCCAGATATAATTGTTGTGTATGATAGAGGCTTATATTTGAAATATTTTACCCCTTCTAGCTCTTTCTGAACTGTGGCTAGTTGGTTTAACTCAGCTGTTCTGCCTCAAACTCCTCTCCAAACTGACTGATTCAAACTTTTTTCTTGCCTTCTAACTGAATTGCTCTGATGGTCTCAAACTAACTCTGTTAATCTGTTCTAAACTTCTAGCTCCTATTCACATACCACCTGTCTCTCTAAAACTTCTCTGTTTCTGTCTTTCTGTGTCTCTCTTTGTCTCTATCTCTCGCTCTCTTCACTTGTCTGTTATGGCACTTCTTTTTTCTGCCTCCTCTTGAGAGAAGAGGGCCTATCCTATGTCTGAATCTTTCTGTCAAATATGTGTATGAATTTAGACTCACTTTCAAACATGGCTAATTCCTTACTTTCATTTTTTTGGGGATTAGGAGCATATACTAAGAGCATGTCTGTAATTTTGTTAGATAAGACTGTAACCCAGGGTATATCTTCTTTATAGCTGGATCACATAGACCCAGAAGGTCTTTGGATGTGATGCCCTGTCAGAGCAGCCATGTTACTTGGTAAAATTTCTCTGCACAAATCTCTCATGAAAACAGCCCAATACGATGTGTTCACTTGTATAACAGGCATTGAATGTACATCATCCTTGGTTCTATATTTTTTCCTATGCTCCTTAACTCTGATTAATCATGTTTTCTGAGTTTACCATCCATATTTGGTAAAGTACCACTCTAGTCAAAACATATCAGTCATCAGTGGAGGTATGATTAACAATCAGCAAATCACTACTGAACCATTTTTTAGAATTCATTTTTTAATATTTTTATTACATATTTTCCTCAATTAAATTTCCAATGCTATCCCAAAAGTCCCCCATACCCTGCCCGCCAAACTTCGTTACCCACCCATTCCCATTTTTTTTGGCCCTGGTGTTCCCCTGCACTGGGGCATATAAAGTTTGCAAGTCCAATGGGCCTCTCTTTCCAGTGATGGCCGACTAGGCCATCTTTTGATACATATGCAGCTAGAGTCAATAGCTCCAGGGTACTGGTTAGTTCAGAATATTGTTCCACTTATAAGGTTGTAGATCCCTTTAGCTCCTTGGGTATTTTCTCTAACTCCTACATTGGGGGCTCTGTGATCAGTCGAATAGCTGAATGTGAGCATCCACTTCTGTGTTTCCTAGGTCCCGGCCTAGTCTCACAAGAGAGAGGTATATCTGGGACCTTTCAGCAAAATCTTGCTAGTGTATGCAATGGTGTCAGCATTTGGAAGCTGATTATGGGGTGGATCCCTGGATATGACAGTCTCTAGATGGTCCATTCTTTTGCCACAGCTCCAAACTTTGTCTCTGTAACTCCTTCCATGGGTGTTTTGTTACCAATTCTAAGAAGGGGCACAGTGTCCAAACTTTGGTCTTCATTCTTCTTGAGTTTTATGCATTTAGGAAATTGTATCTTATATGTTGGGTATCCTATGTTTTGGGCTAATATCCACTTATCAGTGAGTACATATTGTGTGAGTTCATTTATGATTGTGTTACCTCACTCAGGATGATGCCCTCCAGGTCCATCCATTTGACTAGGAATTTCATAAATTCATTCTAGCTGAGTAGTACTCCATTGTGTAAATGTACCACATTTTCTGTATCCATTCCTCTGTTGAGGTGCATCTGGGTTCTTTCTAGCTTCTTGCTATTATAAATAAGGCTGCTATGAACATAGTGGAGCATGTGTCCTTCTTACCTGTTGGGACATCTGGATATATGCCCAGGAGAGGTATTGCTGCATCCTCCGGTAGTACTATGTCCAATTTTCTAAGGAACCGCCAGACTCATTTCCAGAGTGGTTGTACAAGCTTGCAATCCCACCAACAATAGAGTAGTGTTCCTCTTTCTCCACATTCTTGCCAGCATCTGCTGTCACCTGAATTTTTTATCTTAGCAGTTCTGACTGGTGTGAGGTGGAATCTCAGGGTTGTTTTGATTTGCATTTCCCTGATGATTAAGGATGTTGAACATTTTTTCAGGTGCTTCTCTGCCATTCGGTATTCCTCAGGTGAGAATTCTTTGTTCAATTCTTAACCCCATTGTTTAATGGGGTTATTTGATTTTCTGGAGTCCACCTTCTTGAGTCCTTTATATATATTGGATATTAGTCCCCTATATGATTTAGGATAGGTAAAGAACTTTCCCAATCTGTTGTTGGTCTTTTTGTCTTATTGATGGTGTCTTTTGCCTTGCAGAAGCTTTGCAGTTTCATGAGGTCCCATTTGTCAATTCTAGATCTTACTGTGCAAGCCATTGCTGTTCTAATCAGGAATCTTTCCCCTGTTCCCATATCTTCAAGGATTTTCCCCACTTTCTCCTCTATAAGTTTCAGTGTCTCTGGTTTTATGTGAAGTTCCTTGATCCACTTAGATTTGACCTTAGTACAAGGAGATAGGAATGGATCAATTCACATTCTTCTACATGATAACAACCAGTTGTACCAGCACCATTTGTTGAAAATGCTATCTTTCTTCCACTGGACGGTTTTAGCTCCCTTATCGAAGATCAAGTGACCATAGGTGTGTGGGTTCATTTCTCATTCTTCAATTCTATTCCATTGGTCTACTTGTCTGTCAGTATACCAGTACCATGCAGTTTTTATCACAATTGCTATGCAGTATAACTTTAGGTTAGGCATGGTGATTCCACCAGAGGTTCTTTTATCCTTGAGAAGAGTTTTTGCTATCCTAGGTTTTTTGTTATTCCAGATGAATTTGCAGATTGCTCTTTCTAATTCGTTGAAGAATTGATTTGGAATTTTGATGGGGATTGCATTGAATCTGTAGATTGCTTTTGGAAAGATAGCCATTTTTACAATGTTAATCCTGCCAATCCATGAGCATGGGAGATCTTTCCATCTTCTGAGATCTTCTTTAATTTCTTTCTTCAGAGACTTGAAGTTTTTTCATATAGATTTTTCACTTCCTTAGTTAGAGTCACGCCAAGATATTTTATATTATTTGTGACTATTGAGAAGGGTGTTGTTTCCATAATTTCTTTCTCAGTCTGTTTATTCTTGGTGTAGAGAAAGGCCATTGAGTTGTTTCAGTTAATTTTATATCCAGCTACTTCACGGAAGCTGTTTATCAGGTTTAGGAGTTCTCTGGTGGAATTTTTAAGGTCACTTATATATACCATCATAACATCTGCAAAAAGTGATATTTTGACTTCATCTTTTCCAATTTGTATCCCTTGATCTCCTTTTGTTGTCGAATTACTCTGGTTAGGACTTTAAGTAAATGTTGAATAGGTATGGAGAGGGTGGACAGCCTTGTATATTCCCTGATTTTAGTGGGATTGCTTCAAGCTTCTCACAATTTAATTTGATGTTGGCTACTGGTTTGCTGTAGATTGCTTTTATCATGGTTAGGTATGGGCCTTGAATTCCTGATCTTTCCAAGACTTTTATCATGAATGGGTGTTGGATCTTGTCGAATTCTTTTTCCAAATCTAACGAGATGATCATGTGGTTTGTGTCTTTGAGTTTGTGTATATAATGGATTATGTTGATGGATTTCCGTATATTAAACCATCCCTGCATCCCTGGAATGAAACCTACTTGGTCAGGATGGATGATTGCTTTAATGTGTTCTTGGATTTGGTTAGCAAGAATTTTATTGAGGATTTTTGCATCTATATTCATAAGGGAAATTGGTCTGAAGTTCTCTATCTTTGTTGGATCTTTCTGTGGTTTAGGTATCAGAGTAACTATGACTTCATAGAATGAGTTGGGTAGAGTTTCTTCTACTTCTATTTTGTGGAATAGTTTGTGCAGAACTGGAATTAGATCTTATTTGAAGGTCTGGTAGAACTCTGAACTAAACCCATCTGGTCTTGGGCTTTTTTTTTGGCTGGGAGACTATTAATGACTTCTTCTATTTCTTTAGAGGATATGGGACAGTTTAGATCGTTAATTTGATCCTGATTTAATTTTGTTACCTGGTATCTGTCTAGAAATTTGTCCATTTCATCCAGATTTTTCCAGTTTTGTTGAATATAGCCTTTCATAGAAGGATCTTATGGTGTTTTGGATTTCTTCAGGATCTGTTGTTATGTCTCCCTTTTCATTTCTGATTTTGTTAATTAGGATATTGTCCCTGTGCCCTCTAGTGAGTCTAGCTAAGGTTTTTATCTATCTTGTTGATTTTCTCAAAGAACCAACTCCTCATTTGGTTAATTCTTTGAATAGTTGTTCTTGTTTCCACTTGGTTGAGTTCACCCATGAGTTTGATTATTTCCTGCCCTCTACTCCTCTTGGGTGAATTTTCTTACTTTTTTTCTTGGGCTTTTAGATGTGTTGTCAGGCTGCTAGTGTGTGTTCTCTCCAGTTTCTTTTTGGAGGCACTCAGAGTTATGAGTTTCCCTCTTAGAAATGCTTTCATTTTGTCCCATAGGTTTGGGTATGTTGTGGCTTCATTTTCATTAAACTCTAAAAAGTCTTTAATTTCTTTCTTTATTCCTTCCTTGACCAAAGTATCATTGAGAAGTGTGTTGTTCAGTTTCCACGTGAATGTGGCTTTCCATTATTTATGTTGTTATTGAAGATCAGCCTTAGTCCATGGTGGTCTGATAGGATGCATGGGACAATTTCAATATTTTTGTAT
This sequence comes from Mus caroli, assembly GCF_978045245.1. Lineage (NCBI taxonomy): Eukaryota > Metazoa > Chordata > Mammalia > Rodentia > Muridae > Mus > Mus caroli. The sequence goes on along the minus strand of NW_028227267.1, from coordinate 88,576,722 downwards.
CTGTTGAGGCCTGTTTTGTGACCAATTATATGGTCAATTTTGGAGAAGGTCCCCTGAGGTGTTGAGAAGGTATATCCTTTTGTTTTAGGATAAAATGTTCTGTAGATATCTGTTAAATCCATTTGTTTCAGAACTTCTGTTAGTTTCACTGTGTCCCTGTTTAGTTTCTGTTTCCAGGATCTGTCCATTGATGAAAGTGGTGTGTTGAAGTCTCCCACTACTATTGTGTGAGGTACAATGTGTGCTTTGAGCATTACTAAGTGTCTTTAATGAATTTGGCTGCCCTTGCATTTGGAGCATAGATATTTAGAATTGACAGTTCCTCTTGAAAGATTTTACCTTTGATGAGTATGAAGTGTCCTTCCTTTTCTTTTTTGTTAACTTTGAATTGGAAGTCGATTTGATTCGATATTAGAATGGCTACTCCAGCTTGTTTCTTCTTGCCATTTGCTTGGAAAGTTGTTTTCCAGCCTTTCACTCTGAGGTAGTGTCTGTCTTTTTCCCTGAGATGGGTTTTCTGTAAGTAGCAGAATGTTGGGTCCTGTTTGTGTAGCCAGTCTGTTAGTCTATGTCTTTTTATTGGGGAATTGAGTCCATTGATATTAAGAGATATTAAGGAAAAGTAATTGTTGCTTCCTTTTATTTTTGTTGTTAGAGTTGGCATTCTGTTCTTGTGGCTGTCTTCTTTTTGGTTTGTTGAGGTATTACTTTCTTGCTTTTTCAAGGGTGTGATTTCCGTCCTTGTATTGGTTTATTTCTGTTGTTATCCTTTGAAAGACTGGATTCGTGGAAAGATAATGTGTGAATTTGGTTTTGTCATGGAATACTTTGGTTTCTCCATCTATGGTAATTGAGAGTTTGGCCAGGTATAGTAGCCTGGGCTGGCATTTGTGTTCTCTTAGTGTCTGTAGAACACCTGTCCAGGCTCTTCTGGCTTTCATGGTCTCTGGTGAAAAGTCTGGTGTAATTCTGATAGGCCTGCCTTTATATGTTACTTGACCTTTCTCCCTTACTGCTTTTAATATACTATCTTTATTATTATGTGTCAGGAGAAATTTCTTTTCTGGTCCAGTTTATGTGGAGTTCTGTAGGCTTCTTGTATGTTCATGAGCATCTCTTTCTTTAGGTTTGGGAAGTTTTCTTCTAAAATTTTGTTGAAGATATTTGCTGGCCCTTTAAGTTGAAAATCTTCATTCTCATCAACTCCTATTATCCATAGGTTTGGTCTTCTCATTGTGTTCTGTATTTCCTGGATGTTTTGAGTTAGGATCCTTTTGCATTTTGTATTTTGTTTTTGATTGTTGTGCCGATATTCTCTATGGAATCTTCTGCACCTGAGATTCTCTCTTCCATCTCTTGTATTCTGTTGCTGATGCTTGCATCTATGGTTCCAGATTTCTTTCCTAGGGTTTCTATTTCCAGCGTTGCCTCACTTTGGGTTTTCTTTATTGTGTCTACTTCCTTTTTTAGGTCTAGTATGGTTTTGTTCATTTCCGTCACCTCTTTGGATGTGTTTTCCTGTTTTTCTTTGAGGATTTCTACAAAATCTGTTTGGTTGTGTTTTTCTGTTTTTCTTTAAGGACTTGTAACTCTTTAGCAGTGTTCTCCTGTATTTCTTTAAGTGAGTTATTAAAGTCCTTCTTGATGTCCTCTACCATCATCATGTGATATGCTTTTAAATCCGGGTCTAGCTTTTCGGTTTTGTTGGGGTGACCCGGATTAGGTGGGGTGGGAGTGCTGCATTCTGATGATGGTGAGTGGTCTCGATTTCTGCTAGTAGGATTCTTGTGTTTGCCTTTCGCCATCTGGTAATCTCTGGGGCTGTGCAGAATACACGTGGCGGGGTCCCAGAACCAAGATGTCTGCTGCAGATGCTCAGGCAAAGTGTTCCCGGGCTGGTCGGATCCCTAAGCTCTGGCGGGGAAAGTGTCCAGCTGTCTGGGGCCCGAAAAGGGGGCTGCCTTAGAAGCTCTGTGGCTCCCCCCTGTCCCAGAAGCTTTTAGCTTCTGTATTCCATACTCTCACCTGTGCAGAATACACTCGGCGGGGGCCTGAAATCAAGATGTCTGTTGCAGATGCTCAGGCCTTCTTTATACTTCTAATATCGAGGAGCTGTGTTTATTGATATTAGTAATGTTACAAGTAGGATTCAAATAACTTAGGAAATTATTCTTCCAGAAGGAATAATGGCTTAAATTATTCTGCTTATCTTTTATCCTTCAGTGATCTGGATTTCTACTAGTGTTGGATTTGCCACAAAAAATATGAAAGTAGAGTTCAACCTGGTTATATCAAGGGAATATAGAAGATGAAAAATACATTTGCATTAATGAGCTTGCCTTCAGTTACTGTAAATGTTTTAAAATAAGTTGAGAATTCTCAAGCTTCCTCAGTTTAGAAACTATAACATTTGTCACATGCACAACTGGGAATCAAAATATTAAATGTATTTTTCAATTTTCATTTTACAATAGTAACTGTATATACAGTTACAGAAAAATTAAGAGATGTCAGCCAAATAACCATTGCTTGTCCTAATTTGTTTGGTAAGAATATTTTTCTCATAGTGACAGAAAAGTTAACTAGAACAGTTTCTTCAATATAAATAAATAAGTAAATAAATAAATAAATAAAATATCATGTCTGATTGCAAAGAATTTTCCAAAGCTGATTCATCTTTCATTCCTGAGATGTATCCTGACCTACAAATAAAGGATTGAATAAAAAAACGTTGATGATCCAAAATAACTAGAGTGTGCTTGATAGTATGGATGCTTTGACTGTTTTCAGTTATCATTTTAAAGCTCTCTCTTGCTTGTTAAATATGAAATTTTTGCCTTTTGGAAGAAAGATATTATAAATCAGAACCAGTCTTCTAATTGGAACATCTAAAATCCCCTCTCCTCCTAAGAACTTTACAGGGAGTATTTTCAGATTATACCCTTTTTCATTATCTGCACCTATGAATAAGCAAGGAAATTACATTTTGTTGTTTTTTTTTTTTTTTTCAGTTTTGTTTTGCTGGAAAGAGTAAAGGTGATGTAGCAGCCATTCCACTGCAGAAGATAGCTAAGTGGAACACATTAAATTGTCTGCCAAGGGGACAGGGTGGCATTGATTTTGCAGAAAGTTGCACTTAACTGTGTGGATGTGCAAATAAGAGCTCTTAGGATTTTAATGTCAGAATTCAAAAATTTTAAGCTTTCTCTTACTGTTCCTTTCTGATTCTTAACTTATAATGAGTGACCACAATGACTTTACTGCCTAAGATTCTTGAAAATATGTTCCATGCTTGAATTATAACACAATAGTTTTAAGGGAATATTATTCATCAGAAAAATTGATTGGTAAAATGTATGTAAATTACAACTATAATTTTGATTTTGAAAATTTTTAATTAAAACATTGCAAATAACAGAACACCCCACACTAAAATTAACCAGACTATCATTATAACTAAATTATTTGGATAAGATTGTTCAAGGAACACATAGTTAAAAATGAAGTCCATTGTAGACTCCTCTAAGAAAGTCTAGGAAAGCTCAGGGTTTAGAAGTCAATGTGTTAGAAAGGATTTTTTTTTTTTTTTTTTACATATCTAAGCTTTTGTTTGGGGCAGTGTTATTTTAACCTAAAATATTTACACACATATAAAAAGTAACTTCTTTTATAAATATAGTGATAAAAATGAATAAAATAAAATTTAATAATGTCTTTTAAAGAGAGCAGAGGATGCCTTGAGTCAGTGAATGAAGACCTAAGCAGATATGTAGTTTGAAATAGGTATGACTTCTCAAGGACTCCAAGATCAATTGGCTCATGGGAAATTGGCAAAAATGTTGTCCAATTAGGACAAACATAAAAGAAATGCCATGATTTTCTTTAAGGATTCTGAATTGTTCTTTATGGACAAGTGATGGGTGTATGAAAAGATTATGAACTGTGGCTTCTTCCACACCTGGATGATTGTATCCTAAGACCCCTCAATGACAGACACCTTTTGTCTGGACTATGTTACCCTCTCCCTTACTGTGCCTAATAAAAACCCTGAGGTAGAAGGTTGTAGTTGTAGCTATGGAGAATTCTACCTTATCCCTTCCACACTGAAGGGTTTGTGTATGTGTGTGTGTGTGTGTGTGTGTGTGTGTGTGTGTGTGTGTGTATACACACATATATGTGCTTTTTCATTCTCTCTTTGCTCATAGCCAGGGTTGTAGGACCAAGCCCCACAGAGCCTAACACCTACTTTCATATAAGTTTACATTTGGTGAACAATATTTCATTTCAGATAAAATATTAAACTTTAATTTACCTTACTTCAAATATTACTGGAAGTTGTGCTATACAAGATATAAATGATAGAAATAAGATAATGTCAGATGACCTTAAATAGGGAATAAGACATAGGACAATGCAGAAGGACAGAGAAGAACTGAGAAAACTATACCAAGGATACTTCTCAAAAAACAGGATAAAGGAAAAGAATTCTCTTTGTGTGTGTGTGTGTGTGTGTGTGTGTGTGTGCTTTAAGGGTTTCATCATATTGATTTTTTTCCTTTTTTATTGTATATTTTATTTATTTACATTTCAAATGTTATCCCCTTTCCTGGTCTCCCCCCTCCCTGAAGCCCCCTATCCCATCCTTTCTTCCCCTGCTTCTGCTACATATGCAGCTGGAGCCATGTGTACTCCTTGGTTGATAACTTTGGTCCTGGAAGCTCTGGGGGGGCGGGCTCTGGTTGGTTGATATTGTTATTCCTCCTATGGGTTTGTAAACCCCCTTCAGCTTCTTCAGTCCTTTCTCTAACTTCTCTATTGGAGACCCCATGCTCAGTCCCTCTGGCAGGGCCTCTCAGGAGACAGCCATATAAGGCTCCTTTCAGCATGCACTTCTTGGCATCCACAATAGTGTCTGGGTTTGGTAACTGTATATGGGATGAATCCCCAGGTAGGACAGTCCCTGGATGGGTCTTTCCTTCAGTCTCTGTTCTACACTTTATTTCCATATTTGTTCCTGAGAGTATTTTGTTCCCCTTCAAAGGACTGAAGCACCCACACTTTGGTTTTCATTCTTCTTGAGCTTAATGTGGTCTGTGAATTACATCTTGAGTATTTGGAGCTTTGGGAAAGCCAACCAACCAAACACACAAACAAACTTCCAGGGAAAACACTGTCCCTGATCTCAAGCTGTAATATAGAACAATAGTGATTTAAAAAACATCCTAATGGTATTGGTACAGAGACAGATAGGTTGATCAATGGAATAAAATATAAGACACAGAAATAAACCACATATCTCTGTATACTTGACATTTAAGAGAGAAGACAAAACCAGACAGTGGAAAAAACAAAACAAAAAGAAAACAGCAACAACAAAATCCAAAGCATCTTCAACAAATGGTACTGGTCCAACTGGAGTTCTGCATGTAGAAGAATGCAAATTAATCATATTTATCTCATTGTAGAAAGATCAAGTCCAAGGACCTCCACATAAAACCATATACACTGAATCTAATAGAAGAAAAAGAGGAATATATCTTTGAACACATGGACACAAGGGAATACTTTCTGAGCAGAACACCAATGGATTATTATCTAAGATCAACAACTGACAAGTGGAACCTCAGAAAATTGCAAAGCTTCTATATGGCAAAGGACACTGTCATTTGGACAAAATGGCAACCTACAGATTTGGAAAAGATCTTTACTAACCCTATATCCTCTAGAAGGAAAAAATCCAATATACAAAGAGTTCAAGAAGTTACACCCACAGAACAAAATAATCCTGTTTAAAAATGGGGTAGAGAGCTTCCTCCTGGTCCTGGTTACTGGGGCACACCTTTAGTTGGTCTGCTCTTGTGAAGACTCGATATTCTATCCTAGAGGACCCAATGTACTCAGAGCAGTTGGTAAGAAACCCCACACCTCACACCAACCCACCCCACCCTACCTTACCCTGAGTCTCAGAGCTGCTCTTAGAAACCTGGTGGACTGTGGACCCATCACTCACCAAAACCCTGCCCTCTAGAATTCCACTCCCTAACTGTGCTCTCCACCCCTTCTTCCAGGTCCTTGCTGCTGGGGCAGACCCCTAGTTGGTATGCTCCTGTGAAGATTCCTTATGCTTATCCATCCTAGAAGACCCACTGCACTCAGAGCAGTTGTCTGAAGGCATCCTGGGAGATCTATTGTAGCCAGGGAAACAGATCAGCAACTTCTCTGCCCCTGTGAAGAGCCCCCAGTTGGAAAGCCCCACAGGTGGTCTGATAGAGTCAGGACCTCAGGCCTACTGGGAGACTTGAATCAACCCAGGGACAAAAGAGGCAGACTCCATACAATCACCCAGACCAACAAATACCAGGAATATCCAAATGGCAAAAGGCACGTGCAAGACCATAAGCAACAGAAGCCAAAATACATGGACATCATCAGAACCCAGTTCTCCCACCACAGAAAGTCCTGAATATACCAACACACCTGAAAATCAGGAGTCTGTCCTAAAATCCTATCTCATGAAGGTAATAGAGTCCTTTATAGAGGATATCAATAGCTCACTGAAAGAAATACAGGAAAACACAGGTAAACAGGTGAAGGAATTTTCTAAAGCAATGGAATAGCTAAAAGTGGTAGAAACAATAAAGAAAACACAAATGGAAGCAAACTTGTAAATGGAAAACCTAGGAAAGAGGTCAGGAATTACAGATGTAAGTATTACCAAGAAAATACAAGCGATAAAGTGAGAATTTCAGGTGTAGAAGATACAGTAGAAGAGATTGACACAACTGTCAAAGAAAACTCAAAACATAAAAAACAAAACAAACAAAACAAAACAAAACTCCTAACCCAAAGCATCCAGAAAATTCAGGACACAATGAAAAGAAGAAATCTAAGAATAATCAGAATAGAGGAGAACAAAGATTACCAGTTCAAAGGACCTAAAAACGTCTTCAACAAAATCATAGAAAATAACTTCCCCAACCTAAAGAAAAAGATAGCCATAAAGGTACAAGAAGCCTATAGAACACCAAATATATGGGATCAGAAAATAAAATCTTCTCGTCACATAATTATCAAAACACTAGATGCACAGAGCAGAGAAAGAATATTAAAAGGTGTAAGAGAAAAGGGCCAAGTAACACACAAAGGTAGACCTATCAGAATTACACCAGAATTTTCAACAGATTATGAAAGACAGAAGAGCCTGGTCAGAAGCTACTATACCTGAAAACTATTGCTGATGACAAGATGTCCTTGTAGATAGTAGCCTGGCATGGTTTTCCTCAGAGAGTCTCTGTCAGCACTTTGCTGAGACAGATGCAGATACTTACAGACAGCTATTGGACTGTACCTGAGAACCCCTATGAATGATTTAGGAGAAGGATTAGATTGGCTGAAAGGTATTACAACCCCATAGGAAGAACAACAGTATCAACTAACCAGACCCCTCAGAGCTCCCAGAGACTAACCCACCAAATAAAGAGCACACATAGACTGGTCTGTGACCCCAGGCACATATGTAGCAGAGGAATTCACTGTCTGTCCTCAGTGTGAGGGGAAGTTATTGTTCCTGTGAAGGCTTGTTGCCTCAGAGAAGGGGGATGCTAAAGGAGTAAGGTAGGATTGGTTTGTTGGTGTAGGAGCACCCTCTTAGAATGAAAGTAGGGGTGATGGGGTGGATAACTTGTGAAGGAGGAATAGGAAGGAAATGAAAATATAGATATATTCAAATACATAATTGACACTAAGTTATATATATATAATATCTTATATATGTGTGTATATATGTATATATATAATCATGTGTATATATACAAATATAAACTGAAAGATGGTATTGGAAAATGCATTATGTGTTAGTGATACAATAAATTAGAGGTATATGTATGTGAAAAAATAGACTACCAGTCTCAAAATCTGTACCAATTTTCCTTGTTTTTAAATGTCTCTAGTACACATAGGTCTTTCCTGTCACAAAAATCCCATTTCCTACAACAATATGAGAAACATTATGCTCCTGCATTGTAGAATAAAGGCTAGAACAACAATAAAAATAGATGACAGAGCAACTGCTACATCATGACCGTGTTAAAGTTGTGCCAGCCTTTGAGAAAGGGAATTTATTAATAGCATAGTAATCCTATCAATGTCAAAATTCTACAAATAGCAAGTTGAAGCTTAAGATATATGCAACTATTCATTGGAAGAATAAGCGTTTGATGTGAGAAAATTTGGCTATAGAGTCAATTTTTACTCATAATGCTTATTAAGAATATTACTAATTATTAAGTATCCATTAAGTTTTGAATAATTCTATAACTTCCAACTATAATAGTTTGTCTAGCACTTTGCAATACATTTCTTCTACTGAAACTTTTATAATTTTTGTGAACAAGTTTTAAAATAAAATGTCTGTCCATAGGATGTAGAGTCCAAATCATTTGAGGACAATTATTTGTGTTGCAGGAGCTATATCCTTCATGTAATAGATCCTCTCCCATCCTTAATGCATCAATGTGAAACTGATTTCCATATGAGACATCAAACCACAAGCACACATGTGAAAAAGTTTCTCTTACCAAATTAACCATTAGCTATTATACATGATGCTTAACATTATAGGATGAACTTTTATTTTCTGTGAGGCTAGAGATGCAAACTGATACTTGAGTTGTTTTTATTAACTCTATGAATAAGAACCTAAAATTAGAGAAAAGCAGAAACCTACAATCCTGCTCTAAGCAGCAATTATATTTTAACTATTTCTATGCCATTTTTTATATATATTTATAAGCTTCCTGAGCTTCATTTAGGGCAATATGAATTGTCACCGAAATTCTTCAGTTTGTTAGGAATGAGCTATGCCTAGAGTGCATCACCCACATAAACTTATGAATAGTCATATTCAGATACGCAAATAGGAATATAGAATGAAATAATAAGTGTAGTGTTTTTGTACTTAGTAAAATTGGTTAATGTCATTTTTATATTTTCTTATCTATTGTTATTGTACTGTTTATGTAACACTGTAACATAAATTTCCACAGCCAATAAGACAAAATTATTTTAGTGTAAATTATCAGTATTCACGTTGATTATTGCCAATGAATAATAGTGTGCAAAAGTATTCTCACATTTAGTTGCATCTTACCCTTGTACTCAACTGCAAATTTATCAATCTTTTATTTATTTGCTTATTCATTTTTATTTTTTTAATTTTGTTTGTTTTTTGAGACAGGGTTTCTCTGTATAGTCCTGGGCATCCTGAAACTCACTCTGTAGATCAGGGTGGTCTAGAACTCAGAAATCCACATGCCTCTGCCTCCCAAGTGCTGGGATTAAAGTTGTGCACCACCATTCCCCAGCCCAACCTTTTATTTATTAAAGAAGAACAGCTACAACTAGCTAAGTTTCTACCTTACTCTTTTGCCTTGGGTTGACATTTTCAGATGAAAATGTATATATTGAAACTTACTATTTTGAGTAATATATTTCTGACTTGTGAGTCTAGAAACACTTTCTGTTGTTTGCGTGAAATTTTCATTAAGTTCTTCAAAGGATAGGAAAATATTAGTAATAGAGTGTAATGCAGCTATTTGCATTTTTTCATTTAAGAGAATCAAGAGATGAATAGGATGCCTGACTTTTGTTTTGTATAATCAACTTTCTCAAAGTCTAGAGAAAATCAAGTTTCATTTTTACCATGTATGTGTGTGTATTACTTCAATAGCAATAATATTCAGATACAAAACACAGATATGTACAGATATTTATAATTAAATCTAGAAAATATAATGATATTTATTGAAATTGGTCCATGTTTTCATATCTGCTTTAGGTAACAAATGTTTTTCTTCAAAAAGATGCAGAGAATTGTGTTTTCTTAGAAATACTTGAATATATCCAAATTTACATACATTACATATATTACATTACATACATTACATTAATATGTATGTAATCATTTTCATGTTTTATCACTAAATATTGTATTTTCTAGCATGTGTTATCAAAGCAAATCAAACACAGTATGAAAATATTAAGAATTAACAAAGTGAATGTTTTTCTTGTAGTTGTCATATAATTTCAGGAAATTAGATTTTAAATTATTTTTTGTTATACATATGTGAAACCTTTTGTAGAACATATTCACATGTCAATACTCTCTGCTGGTGACAAAAATAGTAAATAAAAAAATTCTGTGGACTTCCAGGTAAGAACTGGAGTTTACACACTACAGACAACTACTGTATGATTTGGGTGACAAAATGTCAGAAAAAGAAAATAAAATGTATATGAAAGAGGTAAGAGGAACGGCATCAGCAACTTACAGACACTGAGACAGGACAGTTGGAAGTGTTGGATAAAAATCCAAGTGAGCTACCAATAAAGCATCTAAGCCACGCTAACAAGGTCTGCTTCCCAGCTGGGTGAGTGGACTCAGAGGCATTTCCAAAAATCAGTCAGGTGCAAAGGCACGTGTGGCAAATTCAGTCCTCACAAGGCTTAAATCTAGTTTCAGGTTCATTAAGATTCCATTGACATGTGTCAAGCAGTAGGAGAGTGGTCCACTCTGTTGCTGTCTTCTCTAACTTAGAGTTCAGTGGACAATACCATTTTGAGGAAGAACTTCCCTTTTTTCTTTAGCTGAGCTACACTGAAGGTATGAAAACATGAAGCAGTGACAAGACTGGGAGCCTCAATTTTACCAGCTGCCAACCTTGGTGAATGAATGACCTTGGAAGCAGTTTCAGTCAAAGATACTCAACACCGAGTGCAGGCAGCAGGAAGCTTGGTTATGATAGCCAAGGTCATAAAAGAGACCCAGGCTTCCTGTTAAGTAATGGAGACCTAATCATCTAAAGATCCTGAAGACAGAGATTTGATCAACCTCTGGAGATATCTGCCTCCTGTTTACTGACGTAGTCTGAACATTCTGAAGCCTGAAGGGTATCACTCCTGAAAGCTGACCTATATTTAGTGGGTTCAGAAAGAAAGGACTAGGATAGATTATCTATTTGTATAGAACTCAATTTTGTGATAGTCTCTCCTTCCCAATGCCCTTGCTGAACACCCGTTTTGTAGACAATGAGATGCTTTCTCAGGGTTCTTCAGAGGGGAGAAGACAGGTGGAGAAACTGCATAGCCCACAGTCCTACAATAATACTCACTGTGGGTCGTGGAAGTCTATGGTAGGCAATGTAGGGAGCCTATTCAAAGTGATGACAGTTCTGATATACACCAAACCCACATCCAACATGGAAAGATATTTGCATAAATATAGAAAAACAGTGTTTATAAATTCAACCTGCTTCCATGGGATTAACCTTACTAGATCATGATAAATAATGATTTTGATGTGCTCTTGGGTTCAGTTTTCAAAAACTTTTTTTTTCGTATAGATATTCATAAGTGAAATGGTCTCTTTCTTTGTTGGGCCTTTTTGTGGTTTAGTTATTGTGAGGAGCTGGTGCGGCCGTTGCCCCAAGATGGTGCCTGGGTCGGCTGCCAGGTCTTATGACCTATGCCTGACTTCCTCATTACCTCAGACTTAGCCACATCCCTGCTGCCTGCACTGTGCAGATGCCATGCCTCATCAGCTCGCCTGAGGTGTCCTCACTTGCTGTAAACCAATGGACTCACTTGCTGTGAACTAGTGGACTGCCATTATGTGACTGGGGTGATTGGGATGAGTCAGTAGGGTATTTAAGGCGCGTCCAGGGGTGGTTCAGCGGATTCCCGGTGAAGTGTTCCTGAATAAACCTACTTGAAGAAGGACAACGTGGTGTTTTGTCTTTCCTGCTGGTCGGGGTGAATGCAACAAGTTATCAGAGTAACTGTGGCTTTATAGGACAATCAGGTAGTGTTCCTTCTTTTAGTATTAACTCTTCTTTGAAGATCTCATAGAATTCTACACTAAAACCAACTGGTCTTGCTTTTATTTATGTATTTATGTATGTATGTATGTATGTATGTATGTATGTATGTATGTATTGCTTTCCAGTTATGTTAAATATATGCTTTTGTAGTAGGATCTGATTTTTTTTTTTTTGGAATTTCCTCAGTTTCTGTTGTTTTGTCTCTCTTTTCATTTCTGCTATTGTTAATTTTGGTATTGTCTCTGTGCCCTTCACTTAGTTTGGCTAAGATTTTATCTATCTTGTTGATTTTCTTATAATAACAGCTCTTGTTTTTGTTGATTATTAGTATTTTTCTCTTTGTCTCTAGTTGGTTTATTTCAGCCATGAGTTTATTTCTTGCCTTCTCCTCCCCTTGGGTGAATTTGCTTCCTTTTGTTCTAGAGCTTTCAGATGTGCTGCTAGTCGATAGTGTAGGATCTCGTCAGTTTCTTTGTGAAGGCACTCAAAGCTATGAATTTCCCTCTTGGCACTGCTATCATTGTGTCCCATAACTTTGTGTATGCTTTGCCTTCATTTTCCTAAATGAATTCTAGAAAGTCTTTAAGTTCTTTACTTCTTCCCTGACCAAGTTACCATTAAGTAGAGAGTTGTTCATTTTCTATAAATAGGTGAGCTTTAGTTGTTTTTGTTATTGTAGACAAGAATTTGTCTGTGAGGATCTGTGAGGATCTGATAGAATGCATGGGATTATTACAATGTTCTTGTATTGGTTGAGGTTGTGATTGATTCTATTTTGGAGAAAGTACCATGAGGTGTGGAGCAGATGGTATATTTTCTGTTTTAGAGTAAAATTTGTTAAATCCTTTTGAATCATAGCTTCTGTTAGTTTTACTGTGTATCTGTTTGGTTTCTATTTCCATGACCTTTCCATTGATGAGAGTGCAGTGTTGAAGTCTCCTACCCTTATGGTGTGAGGTTCAATGTGCGCTTTGATCATTAGTTTTATATGTATGTATGTGTGTATATATATATATATATATATATATATATATATATATATATATTACAGATGAGGATGCCCTTGCATTTGGAGCATAGCTGTTCAGAAATTAGAGTACTTCTTGGTAGAATTTCGCTTTGATGTGTGTGAAGTATCTTCCCTCACCTCTTTAGATAACTTTTGGTTAAAGGTCTATTTTTCTCCAGTCTTTTACTATGAGGTGGTGTCTGTCTTTGTTTTCTATATGCAGCAATATTCTCAGACCTATTCATATACCCAATCTTTTAGCCTATGTTTTTTTTTTTAATTAGGGAATTGAGTCCATTAATACTGAAAGATAATAAAAAACAATGATTACTGTTTCCTGTTATTTTTATTTTTAGAGGTGGTATTTTGTTTGTGTGGTGTTTTGCTTCTGGGTTTTTTTATGAGATGATTAATTTCTTGGAATTTTTTTGGGGGAGGTATAGTTTACCTTTTTGAGTGGGAGTTTTACTTCTAGTATCCACTATAGGGCTGGATTACTAGAAAGATGTTGTTTAAATTTGGATTTTCATGTAATATCTTGGTTTCCCTATCTATGGTGATTGAGAGTTTTGGTGGGTATAGGAGCCTGAGTTGGCATTTGTGTTCTCTTAAGGTCTCCATGAAATCTTTCCAAGATCTTCTGGCTTTTAGAGTCTTTGTTGATAGGTCTGCTTTTTTTTCTTTCTTTTTTTTTTTTTTTAAATTAATTTATTTAATTTTTATTTAATTAGATATTTTCTTCATTTACATTTCAAATGCTATCCCAAAAGTCCCCCTTACCCTCCCCCCTCTCCTACCCACCCACTCTCACTTCTTGGACCTGGCGTTCCCCCGTTCTGAGGAATATAAAGTTTGCAAGAACAAGGGGCCTCTCTTCCCAATGATGGCCGACTAGGCCATCTTCTGATACCCCTGCAGTTAGAGACACGAGCTCCGGGGGTACTGGTTAGTCCATATTGTTGTTCCACCTATAGGGTTGCAGACCCCTTTAGCTCCTTGGGTACTTTCTCTAGCGCCTCCATTGGGGGCCCTGTGTTCCATCTAATAGCTGACTGTGAGCCTCCACTTCTGTGTTTGCTAGGCCCTGGCATAGCCTCACAAAAGGTCTGCATTTTTATGTTATTTGCCTTTTCTCCCCTTATCACATTTAATATTCTTGTTTTTCTTCTGTTAATTAGTGTTTTGATTATTATGTAATGGAACAATTTTCTTTTCTGGCCTAATCTGTTTAGTGTTATGTAAGCTTGTTGTATGTTTATGGCCTTTTTTTTTTTTTTTTTTTTCTTTAGGTTAGGGAAGTTTTCTTCAATGCTTTTGTTGAAGATGGGGTTTTTTTTTTTTGGCTCTTTGAATTGAGAATCCTTACTCTCTTCTACTTCTGTCTTTCTTAGTTTTGGTATTTTCATATTCTCCTGAATTTTCTAGATGTTTTGGGTAAGGAAATACTTGCACTTTGTATTTTCATTAGCTGCTGTGTCAATATCTTCTATGGTATCTTCTATACCTGAGATTCTCTCTTATATCTCTTGTATTCTGTTGGTGATGCTCACATCTGGAAATCCTAATCTCTTTCTAGGTTTTCCATCTCCAGAGTAGTCTCCATTTGTGATTTCTTTATTTGTGATTTCTATTTCCATTTTTAGATCCTGAATAATTTTGTTCAATTCCTTCACCAGTTTGATTGTGCTTTCCTGCATTTTTAAAAGTGATTTAAGTGTTTCCTCTTTGTGGGCTTCTACCTGTTTCCCTGTGTTCTCCTGTATTTCTTTAAAGGATTATGTATGTGCTCCTTAATGTCCTCTATCAAGTTCATGAGATGGGCTTTTAGGTCAAAATCTTGCTTTGCATGTATGTTAGGGTATCCAGGGCTTGCTGTGATGGGAGAACAGTGTTCTGACTGTGCCACATGGCATTGCTTTCTGGATCTTATGGTTTAGTGCTTGCCTCTTACCATCTGGTTATCTCTGGTGTTAATTGGCCTTGCAGTCTCTGACCAGACCCTGTACCCCCTTGTAAAAATATGGAACTGTGTGACCTGGGTTAGAGGAGGTGTTCTGGGAGGCAAACAGTGCTGTCTCTTCTTATTGGGGCCTCCATTGTCCGTAGTTAAGGCCAGCGTCTTGTGACCCTGGTTACTGCAGAACTCCTGGGAGCCAGCCTGTCTCTGGTTGTGGGAAGGAGGACTGCAGTGCCTAGTCTTCCCCAAGAGTTGAGTACTGGAAGGAAAATGTGCCTCTGGCAGGGTGGATAGATATAGTGTTCCTAATTTTCTTTTCAATTGAATAATATTGAGAAATGCTCTTTTTTTATTTCTTACATGGTAATTTTACTGTTTCTTTCATAAAATTTTTCTAATGTTCTTCTTTTACATAATTTTAAACTTTATTTGTTTACTATATTCTTTCCTCCTTTCTTTATTCCCTTTATTTATAATTTCTATCTGCATACTAAATAATATTTCAATTTATAACTCATTAATTTATCTAATTACCTAATTATCAAACTTATGTGTGTGGCCTTTGTTGTTTTATTGGTAATCTGTCATGATTGTTAGCTATTTTTATACATCTTTCAAAATATTTATATAGGTGTATAGTAGTATGATATGTTTCTACCTGTGTCTATATGCTCATGTGTGAGTTTATGCATGTGAGAGATGGACATATAAAGTTGAGAGTATAACTTCAGATGGCAATGCTTGTAATCCCTCTATTTGAGATAGTCTGTTGTAATGTGCTTCTTCATATGTCAAATTAGCTGATTTCTGAGATCCTTACAGAAACCAACCACATCTGACCTTTTGTGACAAATACTTACCCTTGCAGAGCTATAATGGTTTTACTCACTGGACTATCTCCAAAGTCCTATTTCTATATCTATCTAGTACTTTATATTTCAGTAGTTTGTTTCCTTCCCTTTGAATAGTACACAGGTTTGAGGCTTGAAGATTATGCTGTTAAATAAGGAATTTTCAAAGCCAAACTAGAATAGGTCCCAAAAATAATAAATATCAAAATCACAAAGGTAGAATGCCAGAAATATGGAAAAACAAGGCAATGTGTCTGACTGCCAAGAGATTATAAATATACCACTGCACAATTCAAAGATCCTAATATAACTCATTGAAATTTCAAAAGCTGATCAATAGTAAAACTGATCAAATACAGTACCAACAAGCATATTTGTTCAAGACATATAGAGAAAATTCAGCAACAAAGTGGAAAACCCAGATCGATCAATGAAAAAAAAGGAGAATTATCTATTTAAAAAAAAAAAAAAAAACCCTGCAAACATGGAGTACAAATTCAGACAATTAAAGTAAGATTCAGAGGAAAATAACAAATAGTCTAAATTAATCATGAAAATAAAACACCAGAAAATCATGACCAACCCACTTGGGCAAGCAAATTCCAGAGGTATGATTTCCTTTCTGGATGTAGCTACGGAGAAAGAACCTTAAGGTTGCTTGGTCAAGTGTAGAAAGTTATGAAAACCTACTCTGGTAGAGTTTACTTCTAATTATGTGTCCGAAATCCCAAGTGTGGAGTAGTGTCACACAGGGTCTGGATCTACCCACCTCAGTTACTACAATCGACCCAATCTCTCTCTGATGATGTGCACATTTGTAGCACTACACACCTATTACGTGAACTTTCCTTCACCCCTGACCACTTAGCTAGAAGTAATGAGAACACCAGTACTCTGAGAATTATCCTCCTACAATTGCCCTGTGCACTTCAAGTGGGCTTGAGAGACCTTTTACTTTAGAGCCATCTAGCTGCCATTCATGGGGTTCAGTTGTAAATTGCTTTTCCTAGCTGGTGCACTAAAATGTTAATATAATTTGCCCAGGACCTGTATAATGTGGCTTGCTATACTTCATTTCCTATCAGGTTGGATTTCAGATCTTCTCTGTGATTCATCCAGTGTTGATTGTGTTTTTGAATCTGTTTCTCCCCTCTGTGGACTTTACTTTTGCTTTTTTAGGTGAACACAGTTGTCCCCCAACCCCCTGTCTTAATTAATATTCTATTGCTAGAAAGAGATACCGTGACCAGGACAACAGTTATAAAAGAGAAAAACTTTAATTGTGGACTTGCCTACAGTTTCAAAAGTTTATTCCATTATCATCATGACAAAGAGCATAGTGTCATATAGGCAGGCATAGTGCTAGAAACACAGCTGAGAGTTATACAACCAGATAGATAGGCAGAAGGAGGAGAGAGCCACTGGGATTCGATTAGGCTTCTTAAACCTCAAAGTCCTCTCTCAGTGGCCACACCTCTTAATTCTTTTAAGTAGTGCTACTTAAAAGGATTAAGAGCCAAGCATTCATATCTGTGAGTCTATGGGAGCTAATCTCATTCAATCCATCAAATACCCCTCTTTCTCATTTCTTTCCTCTTCTCTCTGTGAGCTGTCTAGTACTAAGACTATACATTTCTGAACAATATCTCTTTGCCTTAGGCTAAGATTCAAAATTCCTGCCATTGCATGCACTCTGCCTTACTTGGGACTGAACTTCTAGGATAGAGATATTTTTCTACCATTATTTCTCAGATTGTTTTATTTTTTCTTCTACTCTTTCCTTTCCATAAAATAAATTCAAGTGATTTCTGTTAACTGATATCATTATGAAACTAAATTATCAAATATAATTCTCAAGTTCCATAGAATAACACTATTGTAAAAACTAAAAGCCAGGAATTTCTCAAGTTGAATAATGTAATGTCTTACCTAGGGTTTCCACTGGTGTGAAAAGACAGCATGAGCAAGGCATATACTATAAAAGAAAGAATTTGGTGTGGGGGGCGGGGTGGCTTAGAGTTTCAGATGTGCAGTCCATTATCATCATTGCAC
The DNA here is from genome assembly GCF_978045245.1 of Mus caroli. Lineage (NCBI taxonomy): Eukaryota > Metazoa > Chordata > Mammalia > Rodentia > Muridae > Mus > Mus caroli. The sequence continues at coordinate 88,558,977 of NW_028227267.1, read as the reverse complement.
GATATATGGTAGCCTGCAAGTACACATGGTTCTGGAGGAACCAAGGGTTTTATATCTTTATCCAAAGGATCCAGCCCAAGGGTCTATCTTTTCAATCCAGGCAGGAAGAGACTGTTTAACACTGAGTAGTTTCTGAGCACTACAAAACTTCAAAGACCACCCCCACAGTGTCTCACTTCCTCCAAACAAGGCCACATATCCCAATAATGCCACAGCTCATGAGCTAAGCATTCAAGCACATGAGTCTATGAGAGTGAAACCTATTCAAACTACAAGTAACATCTTTCCAATTTTGTTTGCACCTCAATGGCAATGGGTAAAAAGGCACCTTATTGGTGCTATTTAAGGTCACAGTCTATAATGTCTAGATAGCTCCTCTGAGCATTTCACAAAGTTGAGGATTCCTTTTACAATCAGGATTTTCTCTTCTCTGCCCTTTTTGGGGAGCCCGCCATTCCACACCCTTTACCTTGATTAGTCCTTGGCAAACATATATAAAATTTACTCTTTACCAATAGGAGCATGCTCAGCAAGAACTTGGAAATCCTGGAATGCCTATCCATACAAATGAGGCATTCACAGTACTTTAAACTCAGACCAATGGTTTCACCCACCCTGAAAATTCATTACCGCTTTCCAAAGTTCATATATAGACCTTGGTCACCCAGAATAAATTGTATTTGTATAACCTTACTCTGAATGAAGGTGTGTGTACAAACTAAGATCATGTAGGAGAGCTGTGTCCATAAAAGGCTCAGAGAAGGCCTTCTCCCACCTGGCATGCACTCACGGCTGGACCAGAATCCTGCAGACCCCACCTGCTCAGGACTCTGCTTCATTCTTCCAGCCTAGTGTAACAGCGTGCCTGAACACCCCGCAGAGACAAACTGGAGCATGCATTCCACAATTGACTCATACCACATTCAGAGGCAGAGCAGATGGGAGTCCTTTGTTCATTCTTGTTTGATGCCTGGCTTGGTGGCCAAAGCTGTCTTATGCCTAGGAATCATAAATTCAAGTCAACTCAAATTCAATACAGACAGCTCAGCATGGAAATAAGACAGAGACCTGAGGACCACTATACCATACACCCAGAGACCTGCTATCAAGCACTTGGCATGCCCTATGGGCATGAGAGCAAGAGTGGGGACCCTGCCACCTGCCAATTGTAGCATTGGAGGACCTAGCTTGAACAATGCTCAAGAACTTTCCCTGGTGGTGGGGATAAGAGAGATCCAGCAGGTTTTTTATTTTAACATTTATTATTGGATATTTTCTTTATTCACATTTCGATTGTTATCCCCTTTCCCAGTTTTCCTCCCTCCCCCTACTTCTATGAAGGTGTTCCGCCACACACCTACACACTCTTACCTCCTCACCCTTGATTCCCCTAAACCGGGGCATCTATCGAGCCTTTATAGGACCAAGTACCTCTCCTCCTATTGATGCAAGACAAGACCATAGTCTGCTACATATGCAGCTGGAGCCATGTGTACTCCTTTGTTGATGGCGTAGTCCCTGGGAGTTCTGGGAGGGGTGGGGGGTTCTGGTTGGTTGATATTGTTGTTCTTCCTATGTGATTGAAGTTCTAACAGGTTAACCACCTCAGCTTCCACCCTGGCCCAGATCCAGGCTCTGAACTGGCCCAACCCCCAAATCTGTATCATCTTCAAGTGGTTAGAATGCCCAAAAAGGTCAGTCTGCCAGGATCTCCATGACACTGGACAATAACTAGATTGCAGGGAGGAGTTCAGATAAGAATCAGATAGGCCAAAGATCTCAAACCAGACCGATGACTCATTGAAATGAACATTTCTAAGTGAAGCTATGGGGACAGAGAGCCCCGCACTGATATACCACAACTTCCACAATGAGAGGTTTTTTTTGTGTGTTTTGTTTTGTTTTGTTTTGATTTTTGGTGTTGTTTCTTTATTTGTGTTTGTTTTATTTTCAGAGGAGGTTGCAAAGGGTGGATAGAAAAAGAGGAGACAAGGAGATGAACACTACTGAAGCGTATGATGTAAAACTCAAAAAGAATCAATAATGAGTTTTGGAAATTTCATTTTCTAATTTTTGGAATATACTTACTGAAAAACTGACAGTTTTTAAAATTTTGGTAAAAATACAAATTGGCCTTAGGAAATCTATAGCCATAAAGCATTTTAATCTAAGAATATTGCTTATGGATATATAGAGAGGTATAAATAAAGTGATACCATAGAAAACTTCTCATTGTGAAAGCTCTGGTATGTCATAGTGTGGCGCTCTCTGTCACAACAGCTTCACTTGGAAATGCTGCACATAGGAAAAATATGCAATCAAAGTGTTCACCATTAAATGAGTAAATAACAGCATTAAAATCTATATAGTAAAATTCCAACCAGACATAAAAAGCAAGAACTACTCATATTTAGTGAGCACTCCACATTTGTGATGATTAGTAAATTAATTGTAATAAAATCATTTTCTTCTTCTGATATTATCAAATTACAAATAATTTGTGAGTATATAATATAAATATGTCATGAGTCACACAGTACTGCTATGTATAATTTGCATTTTTATTTGCATACATATATGTATACATGTACACACACATATACACACATATATCTCCTATATTTATCTCTGAATATTCATATATACATATAATTTTGTAAGATCTATTTTCATTAGTATTTTTGTGCAGTATTTAAGAGATTATTAAGGAAAAAGTGTGCTATTTGTCATCAATCACAATTAATGTACCTGAAAATCATAAAACTGTAAAGGGTTGTTATAATTTCTCAATGAAAATATTAGAATTAATTTGATTTGAATAAAGTGACTAATCATTATGTAGAAGTGCTGAGAATTAATTAAAGTATATGTGCGAACATGTATGTTTAATACACTACAAGGTGACATTTGCCATGTTTAAAGGAAGTATCAGCAGGAAAATTTCTTCTTTAATTTATATTAAATTTAGTATTGATGAGCTCAGTGTAAAAAATGTTACTAAACTGCTAAAGTAGTGAATTTAATAAATGTGCAAGATTAAGTTTTTAGATATATTTTTGTTAAATACTAATTAAGAAGAATTATTAAGGGATTGTAGAAGTGGTTCAGTTTTTAAAAGCATTTACTGCTTTCAGGAGATCCTGAGTTTGGTTCTTGTCAACTCTGAAAAACTTGGAGTATCTGATACCCTTTGATTTCCACTGATGTTTGCACACATATGGTGCATATAAACACACACAAATTAAAAGTAAATGAGTAGACAATGGTTATAACAAAAGAGAAATGAATAGTAAAATGATGAATGATAAAGATTAGCATATATGCAGATACAAAGAAGGATAGTGTGAGCTATAGAATATTGTTGAGAAGAACCTGAGGTAGTCATCAAACTGCAATTTTGATGCATCATAATTTTAAGTATTAATATTTTATATAATCAAGATTGTCTTCAGATTTCTGTTTAAATGTTCAACTTCATAAAAAGAGTGACACAAAACAAATTAAAAAGGAGAATGAAGGTCATGAGCAGTTAAAATACCTGAAGCATTTAGAAGTGTCTTTTTCATGTTTACACATGACAAGAAACAATGTAAATTCATTCCAAAGACAAACAACTGACTGAAAAAAAGTGGTTAGAAAATATGTAAAGAAAAAAAAAGAACACAATGTCAATACTTTTGTTAATAATAACATGCATGAAGTTACTGAATAGATAGAACATCTATTATATTTTCAATACAAATTTAAAAGTATAGATATTTCAAGCTACCTATTGTGATATTATAAAATAGTTAGCTGGAATCCTTATTACCCAATAAAGAAGAAGCCAGAAATTGGTAAGGGAATATGCAATTTCCTTTAATCAAAGTACTTCATCCAACTATGTTTGTACATAAAAGAAAAAGACAGAAACAGTTATAAAAGCAAAAAAGTTTATTACATGAAATATGGGTTGGTAAGTTTTACAAAACTGTCCAGGTGCTATAATAATGAATAAATGATAATTTCTGTTGTTTTGAAGTTGTGATATGCTTGATAATATAAACATTTCCTGTGGATTTGGAAGGTGCCTGGCCCTCATTAAAAATAAATTACTGACATTCTGAAATGACCATCTGAACCTTGAAAACTTGAATTGATTTAAACAGTATTTAAAAATCTATAGAGAAATCATTAAGAGCACAAGAAAGAGAAGAGATTGGACTTGACAGGAGTTTCCATAAAAATCATCAAAGTACTTTATTGGAAAGAAGGTCAATATAAATTACCAGTATGGAATTGATAAAAGCAAACTATCTAGAAGGATTGGATGCACTAGTGTATTCTGTCTCAGTAGAGTTTATTTGAAATATTATATCAACTTCTAGTTTTAGTATTTTGTAGACTTGTACTTGAAATGCATGTCAAAAAATATAATGAGGACTTGGCTTGATTTTTTTTAAAAGGATATCAAGATTTCTAAGAGTTTCAGTAGAACAATATCTTCAAAATTATATCTATGGTATGTTGATTTACACATATTGTAACATAGCAAGTCTTTGACATTTTAAGAAAGTACTGAAAATTTTATTACACACATGTTAAGTATGCAATGTAAGGAGTGATTGATAAATAAGAATGACATTTCTCAAGAATAGATCCCAAACTATGAAATATACTATATTCAGAAATATTATCTGGAACTAGGTTATCTGTCTCAGTATATTTTTCATGATTTACATGCAAATTTATTAATTTCATTTTTTATGTGGTAATCCTCTATTGGGTATATTTATTACATTTTTAATAACCATTCATATAGTGATGGATTGCAAGCTATTTTCACTTTTAGCTGTTGTTAATAGAGGGAAAAATAAACATAGTAAATAACTCAGTAGAAGGATACAGACTTCTTTGGCTACATGGCCAGGGATGGTTAGTTGAGTCAGATGGTAGCTTTATTTTAGCTTTATGAGTAGCCTATATACTTATTTCCACAAGTTCTGTATCAGTCTAGATTTCTCACAACAGTGAATTATTGTGTTTGTGTTTTTCTACGATGTCATGCACATTATCAGTTATTGTAATTTATTATTATTCTATAATAAATAAAAATTTCATATATATTTATTATATAATTCATTTATATCTTAAATTTATATAATAAACAAATTATACAAAATTTAAAAATCTAAGTCTCATTATGCCTGGGGTGAAGGAATTTTTAATGACTGAGTGAGAGTAGGGTAGTGGCCCATGTTCTGTGTGGAAGAAGAACCTGTCGATAAAAATGCTATTGACCTCTAGCTTAGGCGAGAAATAGGAGGTGGGAGTTCCAGTAGGGAGAGAGGTTTCGAGAATGGAGTCTGGCACTGAAGAGATTTTCCTAGTATGCTAATGGAGATGGTCACATGAACCGTGAGTAGAGGAAACCCATGACAGAATTTGAATAGAAAAAACAGGATAACTGAGTCACAATCTAGCATTAACAAGTCAAACCTTTTGGTTTAGACTTTTAATCATAAATAATTTAGCCTCAGCATCATTATTTTGAGATCTTGTGCAGATGGAAACACTCATTATAGGAGTGAGAGGAGGAGAGAAAAAGATAGAGGTCTGTAAGGAATATGTTCTTCATGACTGGGCAATACTATTCCTATAAGCCATTTCTATTATTATTAAACAAACTCCTATTGCCAGGCAAGGGAGTTATTTCCTTAAGACTTGTTAGTCATGGAGAATACTAAGAGCATCAGAGCAATAAAAGTTCTCGCTTTTTCTCTTGGAATCTGACAAGAACTCATTGATAAGACCCTGCTATTAAAGACACTGAATATCCTTATTGCATGATATGAAGAAATAATGTTGGAATTGAGCTTTGCTTCCTATATTTCATAGGCTTAGAAGGTACTACAAAAAGAGCTCGCGGATTTAAAGGACATGAGGAAAAGTTACATGAGTTGGGTTTAAGAGAATAAAGGAAAGGAGAAATGTAATATTTTAATATCAAAATCAAAGATAAAAAAAGAAGAAAAAGAAGAAGATGGAGAAGATGAGGAAGAAGAAGAAGAAGAAGAAGAAGAAGAAGAAGAAGAAGAAGAAGAAGAAGAAGAAGAAGAAGAAGAAGATGGAGGAGGAGGAGAAGGAGGAGGAGGAGAAGGAGAAGGAGACAAAGAAGTAGAAGAAGAAGGAGGAAGAGAAGGAGAAGGAGAAGAAAGGAGGAGAAGAAGGAGAAGAAGAAGAAGAAGAAGAAGAAGAAGAAGAAGAAGAAGAAGAAGAAGAAGAAGAAGAAGAAGAAGAAGAAGAAGAAGGAGGAGGAGGAGGAGGAGGAGGAGGAGAAGAAGAAGAGGAGAAGGAGGAGAAGGAGAAGGAGAAGGAGAAGGAGAAGGAGAAGAAGAAGAAGAAGAAGAAGAAGAAGAAGAAGAAGAAGAAGAAGAAGAAGAAGAAGAAGAAGAAGAAGAAGAAGAAAGAAGAAAAAAGAAGAAAAAAAAGAAGGTATTACATGGAACTGTGAGTAAGATAAAGTTAAAACCTGTGAACTCAAATACTAATCTGAACTCAAGTACTAATCTGCCAGAGAAGTTGTGTCTACTAGTGCAGAAGTGGCATAGCAAAGATTGAATTTGATAACTGTTCCATAAGAGGGAATGCATGCTTGCTACTTTAAACCTGGCCAAAGTTCATGGTCACTGATGATCAGTTCTAGGGAGAAACTTACTATTGTCATTTAACAAAATTAAGAGGATAGCAAACTGTATTCTAAATAATTGTATTATAACCATAGATAAATAGTTCTCTAATATTTAAATAAATAATTCTGTTTGCAGAGAACAGCAATAAATGCAATCTTAATATATTTTTCTTTAAGATAAAGTTGTTTCTAGAATCAGCTATCTTCCTTCTTAACTCTATTTTCCTTAAACTTATAGTTTTTAGTTGGTTCATAGCAGAGAATAAACAAAAGGTTGACTGTTTACTACTGAACAAAAGTGGCATAGTATCTTCCTGAAATTTGAGGGCAATTCCTCGAAGAAGCAAAAGAAAGAAAGCAATAGTAAGAACTGCTGTCTTCCAGACACAACACAGCCATTGCAATCCAGACCTTACAACAACTGTTTTGACAGCACTGGATCTATGAAGTCTAAGTTACTCTCCCAACAGCCAGTCATTGGTTTGGAAGGAGCTCAGGAAGCCATATACTGCTCTAATAAACAGCTTAGGAGTGAATTCTAGAAGGACAGTCATTATCTTTATCTGTGTATCCACTAATGAGTCTAAAAGGTGTACAAGAATAATTTCAAACCAGTAGTCATACAGTTATTGCTAAAACCTTGCTTCTGTTCCTGCAATTGACTCAGGACATTTTATGAAAGGGGCTATCCATTGAAGTCAATTTGTTACCAAGCAAAGGACCCAGTTTTGCCTGTGCACCTGGATGGATGCCATTTGTGGTTTGCAGCTTTAGAAACCCTTTGTTTCCAGAGAGTAAACAAGACTTGATCAGATTCCTGTCTTGTCACCTTCCTTTGTGTCTACTGTCCCTTCCATTCTCACTCCCTCCCTCCAGACCTCTACTGTTTAGTCCTGGAGGACCAGGCAAAACAGCACACCCAGATCTTCCTCTGGTCTCTGTTCACATCTAAACACACATGCACATGCACACACTAACAAATATTTTTTAAAGGTATCTAAAGATATTTGAAAACTCTAAATTTTATATTTGCTCTTGAAAACCCTTGGACTTTTTAGCAAATTATCTTAAACTTTCAAATCTCAGCAGCTATTTTTCAACATTTATGAGAACACCTACTATAACATTTGTTGTGGAGTTTTCAGAAGATGAAGAATGCCAAATCCTTAACTCATAGTATATCTTATTATCATGGTATAAAGATGCTGATGATTCTCACATATAGCATTCTATGAAAACATATTAACCAAGGCAACATTAAAATTTTATGAATTTTTACTGATATAAGTTCAAGTTTACAATAGGAACTATGTTTTTGTTAATATAAATAATGCATTTGAAGCAGTAGTGAACACATTTTATTCCATTAAAAATTCAGGTTTCAGATTCTTAATTTAGGTTTAGTTGTTTTATCTTATTAGCATTTCTGAACTGTAAGCATAATGACAAGTAAAACATTTGGTAACATAAATTGGAAGGACTTCATAGCATAATACAATAAAAATTACACATAAGGAGACTAGTGAGATGGATTAATGGTTCAGAGGCCATGAATTTGATTTAAAAAAAAAAAGGATATATGGGAGTTTTTGGAGGTATAAAGGCAAATAGGACAGAATATATTTTGATTATAATCTGGAAAATTCAAATAAAAAATAAAAAGAAATAAAGATATTTGGGGATTTTTTTAAAGTATAATAGAACATATTATGCATCATCTACTCAAAATTGAATCTTCTTTAGTAAGGGTTAGCTGAATTCATTGGTCTAAGGGGAAGTAAGTAGGAGTCAGTTTAATACTGTGTCCATTTATCAGTTTAATGGCAGCAGTTTTTTAACAGAGTGGCTCACACCTGATCAACTTACAGAGAATATCAGTCTGCAGAGTGCTTCTCAATACAGGTAATATCTCTGCATCACAACTTTCCTACGTCTGACAGAACATAGGGAAGAGTGTGCAGAAGGATTGTAAGAGCCATAGACCGTTCAGGAACACAGTGAAAGAATAATTTCTGCACATAACAGGGCACATAGAAACCCACAGCATTTATAACAACATACCCAATATCTATGAAAGCTCAAACCAGACAAAATTCCAAGAAGGAGAGCAGAGGTGGGCATGAAATTTCACCTCTATATTCGGAAGTATTGTCAAAGAGAGCTTCTTAGGGACATTCATATCTAATGATGTGGCCACTGGTGTCTTGATCATCCTTAGTGAAGAAGACAAGTGCAAGTCCATCTTCAGTACAAATAGTACTTGATGCTTCTGTATGTTTGTTCATAGTTTTTAAGAGTACACAAATTTGTATTGGTAGGGAAGTGGATACAGACCAAGCAGGAGTAAAGGGGAGAAGTCAAGAATGATCAACATACATTGTACAGAATTTTCAAAGAACTAGTAAAACTGAGAAAAAAAAAAGTGTTGAAAATGTGATAAGCAATTATTGCAGTTGACAAGAAAGATTTTTTTATATAACTGATGGAGTAGTAGATTCATGTCTAAGTGCATATTTCATATGTCTGAGGATCTGAGTTCTGGTTCTTATGAAAGACATGAAGGAAATGGGGTCAGTGGCTTAGATGCCCACCAGGGGCCAAGTGGAAAGTGTCCTGCAGCCTTCCCACGTCTGCTTGCCCAGAGCATAGGACGAACTCTGGTCAGACGTGGGCTCTCTCCCTTCCCCCTCTCCCCCTATAAACATGGCCCACAACTATACAAGTTTTTCTCCGACATCATCATGTGTTCCAGGACAGACACATATCTGAACACACACACATGCGCGCACACACACACACAAACACATACACACACACACACGCACGAGTTCTTGCACACATACACACTCCACAAATGCCATATTCCTAATCCTATTTTTTTTAATATTACGTTTTAAAGAATTTTCATTGTTTGTCTTTTATTTGCTACATGCACCATTTCAATCTGTATATAGAATACTTTTTACATGCTTTAATGATAAATGTTTAAGAAGCTGAAATTACCTAGTTTCAGTAAAGTTTTGATGAGATCCACTTTAACTTATCTTGTCACAAAACTCAGAAATATCGTTCAAGGATTACAATATTTCATGCAGCAATTCATATACTAAAAGAAAGTTAAAATTCAGCTTTAATGTTTTAAATTACGAATTCAATATTTACATATAAAAATAGAAACAATAGCCAAAATCAACACGAAGTTTAAAGGTAGGTTCAGCTACAGGCATTTAAGACCTGCTGAAAGCAGGAGAAATAGTTTTCTCCAAGGAAGAGACATCCTAGACTCCTGTTGGATATCTAATACCTATAGATCATCACTGAAATCGTACCCATACAAGTAATGAAATAGACTTAGCAGGTTCTGTGTGTCTGTTCAAGTATATTATATATTGTTATAGATATGCAATACATAAAACAGTATGTACCAATTACACTTAAAAAATAGAGGCCATGAATTTGAGATGGAGAAAGTATTAACATAAGAGACATTGGACAGAGGACAGAAAGGGAGAGAAATATCAATCACATTCTTCAGTTGGAAAAAAAGGTATTCTATATGACTTTCATTTCATATTCTGAAGACAGGATAGCTGCCAGTGTCTCACTCCAACAGTTAGGTTCCTGAGGAAGGCAGAGAGGTGTATGGCTTCAGGGATCAGGGCCAAAAGCTGATGACTTCTGGCAATTTAACTCTCTTTGTTTTCAGGGGCCAAAATCTGTTGGCTTCTGGCAATTAACTTCCTCTGACAGCAGCAAGGGAAAAGAAAATTAGTTACATGGGTTCAGAGAATTCCCACTCTCAGTTCCCAGCATGCTAGGAGCTGTGCCTCAGTATTCCCATTTCTCAGGAAGGTTTCTATGTCTCTTTCATCCATTCAGGTACTAAACAATGAAATATTCAGAATGTTTCAAGTTTTTCACTAAGATACAATATAGTACTTTAAGGATATTAATCATATGTTAAGTTTTCTGAATGAGAAGGAAAGATGAAATCGGTCAGACCCCAAATATTAGCGGCAAAAAAGGAATTATAAAAGCAGAAGTTTACTCTAACGTATGTGTTACTTCTTTGGATCTAAAATTGACTATATTTTGAATCTAATATTACCTCATGTTTTTGACTTTTGTTAAAACCCCACTCAAGTCCTTAAAATAAAATAATTATTCAAACCAATCATTTTCAGTGCACTACTAAATGATAATACCCTGCTGTGTGTTCTTCTTTTCCTGTGGAAATCATAATGACTTTATAAATGTATTTCAATATGATGCTTTTCTATTTTATGAAGATTTTTAAGTATATCAAAATACAGATAATTCCTTGCTTTATTGTTATCTTTGACATTTTTTCCCTTCAAGGAAGAACTTCAGCTGTTCTTTGGCATATAAAAGATTTCCAAATTTTCTACTCTTTTGCATTTTAATCATCACTATACAGAATAAATTTTACTTGGGCATCAAAATACAAGGTAACAGTCATTTTGACAAAAGAAAAAGAGCAAGATGACTTATATCTGTTTAGTAATTGGTACTCCATACAGTGTGGACACATCAGACAGCAATGATCACATCCATAATAGGGCAAGAATAGTCTAACAATTCTATCCCAGTAATAATACAGGTTACACGACCTCTCTGTTTCTTAGCTGAATGATGTGGGGAAAAAATAAGACAAGTTAAGCCTAATTTCCTTCCCTTCAATGATTTTCTGCATTTTTATTAAGTTTCAATATAGCTAAATTTATTCCAGAATAAGTCATATAGCTTGATATTTAAAAGACAATTCTATGCTTTTATGTAAAATCTATTCTTTGACTTTTCATATATATTTTATTTTATTGAGTCAAGAATGGTTCACAATGTATTAATCCAAACTTATTTCGATGTTGAGAAGAGCATGGATTATGATGATATAGCATTTTTGATTCTTAACTAATTATAGTCTCTTATATGCTTTCAAATTCTTTTTAAAATCTGTCAAATTCACTACTTTTGTTTTCTTTTTTGAGTTGTATTTATTTTTTTAATTAATTAATTAATTTTTTACAGTCCATATTTTATTCCCCCCATCTACCTTCTGACTGTTCCTAATCCCATACCTCCTCCCCACACCCCTGTCTCCACATGGATGTCCCCACCACTGATCACACCTGTCCTCTAAACTCTCTTGAGGGTTACATGCATCATTTCTGAATGAACACAGACCCAGTAGTTCTCTACTTTATGTGTGTTGGGGGCTTCAAATCAGATGGTATATGCTGCCTGGTTGATAGTCCAGTGTTTGAGATTACCAGATTAATTGAGACTGCTGGTCAATTAATCAAACTTCTCCTCATTTTCTTTCAGCCTCCCCACTTCAAAAACAGAGGTCAGCTGCTTCTGTCCATTGCTTGGGTGCAAATATCTGCATCTGAGCCTTTCATCTGCTTGTTGGGTCTTCCAGAATACAGTCATGCTAGGTGTCTTTTTGTGAGCACTCCATAGCCTCAGTAATAGGCCTTGGGACCTCCACTTGAACTGGATCTCACTTTGGTTCTGTTACTGGACCTTTTTTCCCTCAGTCTCCTCTCCACTTTCATCCCTGTCATTTTTTCAGACAAGAACAATTATGGGTCAGAATTGTGACAGTGGGATGGCAATATCCTCTGTCACTTGACATCCTGTCATCCTGCTGGAGGTTGGCTCTATAAGTTCCCACTCCCTACTTTTGGGCAGTTCATCTAAGGTCCCTCCCTTTGAGTCCTCAGAGTCTCTCACCTCTCAGGTCTCTGGTACATTCTGGAGGGTTCCCATAACCTCCTAACTTTGTAGGTTGCCGGTTTCTATACTTTTTTTTATTATTATTAAAATCCATGTGTATAGCCAGTCACTGACTGGTCCAAGATTGAAATCCATACAGTGGGAAGGAATCAATCTCTGACACTGTTAATGATTTTCTGCTCTACTTGCATAAGAAACCTAGCATAACTGCCACCTGAGAGGCTTCACCCAGAAACTGATTGAAATAGATGCAGAGACTCACAGCCAGACATTAAGCAGAGCTCAGGGAATGTTGTAGAAGAGACTGAAGGATTTTAAGAGCCAGAGGATCAAAGACATCACAAGAAAACCCACAGAATCAACTAACCTGGGCCCATTGGAACTCACAGAAACTGAACCACCAACCAAGGAACATGCATGGGGCTGACCTAGGCTGTCTGCACAAATGTTACAGTTGTGTAGTGGATCTAAATGTGGGACTCCAAACAGCAGGAACAGGTACTGTCTCTGACTCTATCGCCTGCCTTTGGGACTTTTCCTTCTCACTGGGGTGCCTTGTACAGCCTCAATAGTTGAAGATGTGCCTAGTCTCAGTGCAACTTGATATGCCAAGGCTGGGTGATATCCATGAGGGATCTCCTCTTTTCTGAAGAGAAAAGGAAGAGGAGTGGATGGATAGGTGGAGGAAGGAGAGGTGCAGGGGAAGACTGGTAGGAGAGGAATGAGGAAAGAACTGAGGTCAGAATGTAACCAAATTAGTAAATAATTACAATAAAAATTTCAAGGCAACATTCCATTCTTATTATGGCCATGCTATTAGATGTAATTTCTTATCTCAGAAGATTATGTCAATAACTGAGCTGTGGTTTAATTTTGCTCATCCTTATAAGGTTGTGCTTCTGAATCTGTACCTTTAGGATGTCTTGAACTGTATTAGCTACTTTTAATGTTTGAACATTGGTTTGAACTTTTTCTCAACTAGACCAATTATAAATCTTCTTGCCTTGCGTTGTTGTAAATTCTTTAGATATGAACTCTCTTTGTCATATCATTTCTTTAATTATTACTATTTTCAAGTGAAATTCTAAGTACTATCCCACCTTCTAATGAGAAATCATTTTTCTGCTAATTTTCTTCTCACTTTTTTAAATGGAAATGCAATGAGGTCTTCAGAGTTTTACAATACTCTGATGCGAGCAAATTATATGCACTGGTTCTTCACCTTTCCACCCCTCCATTTTCCCCCTAGATAGTTCTCAACTGCTGCAAAGAAACAGTGCACTTGTCATAATTACAGTTTCACTTCACTTACACAAGTCAAGGTGAAGAACCATATTTTATTCTTTTGTAGAAAAATGACTTTCTTAAGTAAACAAATCCTTGCCAAATATATGTAAGATTACATGATTTGCTAGTATTTGGTCTTAAGGCCATCCAAAACATAATTTGATCATGTACATTTAAATAAGAATTAAAATATACAAGTATAGAATTGCATTACTTTTAGGAAGGATATGATTATACTTCAAACTTACCATGAAGCTGCTGAGAAGTTGCAGCTGACCTTAAACTATTGATCTTCCTTCCTTCATCTGTCAAGTACCAGGAGACAGTTGTGCACCACTGTGTTTAGCTTACAGTGAAGTTTAAATAAAGTGTCCACATCCCTTTTTAAAAATTTTTCCTTGCCATGCAATTGTACAATGCTTATAAGATGAACCCTCAGCACTTTAAACTATATGGTACTTTAAATTTTCAAGTCAGTAAGATTAAATAACTTCTAATATACTTATAGCTTCAGAAAAAGTCACTTATCTCCAAATATTTGACAGACACATCAATCTAGTTTCATCTACAGTTTGTAATTCAGTGTCGATAAAGTGATAAAACGAGTATTAGTGAAGAATGACAGACCCAAGGGTAACACAGAGAGGAAACCTTAAAAACGTGTGACTTAATTAAATTTTCATTTGACACAATACTTACGATAACAGGTTTATGACTCATTCTGAGTCCTGCTGTGCAATGAGACAGTAAATATGGAATTGAATGCCAATAGGCTACAACTCTGTAAACACATAAAATGCAAAACAGCATAAAAGCTCTTGAATCCCGCTGATTCTTAATTGTCATCTGTAGCTTGCATTATTTCTGTATTGCTTTAACAAACCTGATGTTACCTTATCCCTAATTTTTTTATGAAAGAAAAATTTGAAGTTAAGTTGATTAAATTTATTCACTTATTAATAGAATTTTTAGATTTATATAAATTCAATTTTCCCTAAATATACTTCCATTACACTACACTGAAAACTTACAAAATTATATTATTGATTCTTTTACATTTGTTTTGTGAAAAACAAATGAAATTAAAAAAAAAAAAGTTTATTCCAGTAAAATGCAAACATTTTGGCATCTACTAATAAATTGTAAAGTTTTGACTAATCAGATGATAGGGAATTCTGAACTCTACCCCTCTTTTTTAACCTCTGAAACCATAGTAATTTTGAAATCTGAAGTTCAACTTGTTACTTGATGTTCTGCCCCCAACTAAGATCTACCACCTTCCAATGTCCTATATATAAGTTAACTACTAGGCCATCTTCTATAATAAGATTTTAAGTTTCTCAGCACACTTGCTTATATCTAGCCATAAATTGAAACATCTGTATAGAGACAGAATTATTGAATGGATAGTGTGTGGTCATTTTAAAATGGTAAACTTTTATTCAAGCAGTGTTCTACAATCACATTTTCCTCTTTAAAAGCAGTTTTATTGAGATAGATGTCAAATTGCATGAAGCTCTCCCATTAAAATTATCAAAGCTAACACATTCACAGTGTTGCACAACTATAGCGAGCAATAGTGAGAAAGTTTTCACCTGGAATTCTATCTTGAGATTGACATACTGTATTGAACATGTCTGCTTCAGTGTTATGCACCTTTGCTTAAGAACAGGCTTCCAAATAAACTAGAATTTCATATGACAAATACTTTAAAGAAGAGAGTGCATACAATATTTATAAACAATATTTCTCATTTCTCTGGTTTGTAGAATGTCTTTGTCTAATATAAACTGTTCTTCTTTTAAGTGTCATACATACTTATATGCATGCCATAACAATTAGTGAGAAAAAAAGAAGGTAGGAAATTGAATGAATTCAGGAAAAGGTATATGGGAGGGTTTGGAAGGAGAAAAACAATAAGCAAAATGTTGCAATTATTTTACAGTATCAAGAAAGGAAGAGAGAGAGAGAGAGAGAGAGAGAGAGAGAGAGAGAGAGAGAGAGAGACTGAGAGAGAGAGAGAGAGAGAGAGACTTTCTGACCCTTCTGCCTGGTCCTTTCTCCTGGGGCAGACTTGTAACTGTATCTGCTCCAGTGAAGAAGACACTATATCTCTAGATTACCCACTACACACAGAGTAGTAGAGGACCAGCTGCACTCAGAGCAGTTAGTTGGACAACCCTGAAGACCTTCCTGGAGATCTCCTATAGCCAGGCCAACAGATCAGTAGCTCCTCTGACCCTCTGAAGATTCCCGCAGGTGGAAGGCCCCACAGGTGGTCTGCTACATCAAAGGCTGCATGGCTATCAGGAGACCTGAGGCAACACATAGCAATCCAAACACTAGATGCACAGAACAAAGAAAGGATATTAAAACCTGCAAGGGAAAAGAGCCAAATAACATACAAAGGTAGACATATCAAAATTATACCAGACTTCTCAACAGAGACTATGAAAGTCAGAAGAGCCTGGTCAGAGGTCATGCAGAGTCTAAAAGCACACAAATGCCAGCCCAGGCTACTATACCCAGCAAAACTCTTAATCAACATAGATTGAGAAAACAAAATATTCCAGTACAAAACCAAATTCAAAGAGTATCTATCTACCAATCCAGCCCTACAGAGGATCATAGAATGAAAACTCCAAAACAAGGAAGGTACCTGAACCAGAGAAAGTACAAGATATTTAGAATCTCACAACAAAGCCAAAAGGAGAGAATCACAAACACATGAAGCCACCTACAAAAACAAACATATCATAAATCAATAGTCATCTGTCTTTATTTCTGAATATTAATGTACTCAACTCTCCTATAAAAATACACAAGCTAACAGCCTGGATATGCAAACAAAATCCAGAATTTTGCTGCATACAAGAAACACACCTAAATAACAAAGACAGGCAGTATCTCAGAGTAAAAGAATAGAAAAAGGTCTTCCAAGAAAATAGTCCCAGGAAACAAGCAGGAGTTACCATCTTAATATCCTATAAAAGAGACTTTCATCCAAAAGTTATCAAGCATGATAAAGAAGGACACTTCATATTTATCAAGGAGAAAACCTACCAAGAAAAAGTTTCAATCTGAACATCTATGCCCCAAATACAAGAGCACCCACACTCATAAAAACTTTACTAAAGCTCAAAACACTCATTGAAACCCACACAATAATAGTGGGAGACTTCAACACTCCACTCTCATCAATAGACAGGTCATTGAAACTAAACAGAGACACAATGAAACTAAAAGAGTCTTTAAAAGGGCCAGGAGTCAGTACTGAAATTAACAAAATCAGAAATGAAAAGGGAGACATAACAATGAGAAATGGAGGAATTTCAAAAAATCATCAGATCCTACTCTATTTAACAAAACTGGAAAAACTAGATGAACTGAATCATTTTCTAGACAGATGTCACATACCAAAGTTAAATCAAGAGCAGGTAAACTGCTTCATCCCACGGATGCAAGTTGGTTTAATATATGAAAATCCATTAAAGTAATCTACTATATAATCAATAAAATCACATGACCATCTCCTTAGATGCAGAAAAAACATTTGAAAAAATACAACACCCTTTCATGTTAAAAGTATTGGAGGGAGTAGGAATAGGCACACACCTAAACCTAAGAAAAGCAATTGACTCCAAAACAACAGTCAATAATAAATTAAATCGAGACATACTTGAAGCAATCCCACTGAAATCAGGAGCAAGAGAAGGATGTTCACTCTCCCCATATCTATTCAATATAGTATTCTTAAGTGCTAGCCAGAAAAATAAAACAACAACAACAACAAAAGAACAAGGGGATATAAACTGGCAAAGAAGAAATAAGGGTTTCACTATTTGAAGATGATCTAATAATATACATAAGCAACCCCAAAAATTCTACCAGAGAACTTCTCCAGCTGATAAACAACTTCAGCAAAGTGGCCAGATATAAAATTAATTCAAATAAAGAAGTAGCCTTCCTTTATCCAGATGATAAACAGGCTGAAAAAGAATTAGGAAACAAGTCCCTTCACAATAGCCGCAAATAATATAAAATATCTTGGGGTAACTCTAACCAAACAAGTGAAAGACCTGTATGACAATAACTTTCAAGTCTTTCAAGAAAGAATTCAAAGAAGATCTCAGAAAATGGAGAGATCACTCATGCTCATGGATTGGCAGAATTAATATAGTAAAAATGGCCAAGCTACAAAGGCAATCTACAGATTCAATGCATTCCCCATCAAAATCCCCGCACAATTCTTTAAAGACATGGAAAGAACAATTCTCAAATTCATCTAGAAAGGCAAAAAACCCAGAATAGTGAAAACAATTCTTAACAACATAAGAACGGCTGGGGAAATCACTATCCTTGACCTCAAGCTTTATTACAGAGCAATATTGATAAAAACTAATGGTATTCATACAGAGACAGACACATTGATCAATGGAATAGAACTGAAGACCCAGAAATAAAACCACATACTTACAGACAATTGATCTTTGACAAAGAAGCCAAAAATATACAATGAAAAATAGAAAACATTTTCAATAATTGGTGCTGTTCTAACTGGCTGTCTGTATGTAGAAAAATGAAAATAGACCCATATTGTTACCTTGCCCAAAGCTGAAGTCCAAGTGGATCAAGGATCTCAACATAAAACCAGATACACTCAATCTAATAGAAGAGAAAATGGGAAAGAGCCTTGATCTCATTGGCACAGGGCAAAATTTCCTAAACACAACTCCAATGGCTCATGCTCTAAGATTATGAATTGAAAAATTGGATCTCATGAAACTGGAAAACTTCTGTAAGGCAAAAGACATAGTCAATAAGATGAATCAGAAACATACAGATTGGGAAAAAAATCTTCAATAAGCCTACATCTGATAGAGGGCTAATACCCAAAATATATAAAGAACTCAAGAAGATAATTCCAAAAAAACCCAAACATCCCAGTTAAAAAAACGGGGTATAGAACTTAACCAAGAATTCACAATAGAAGAATCTCAAAAGGCTGAGAAGTACCTAAATAAATGTTCAAAGTCCTTAGTGATCAGAGAGATGCAAATCAAAATGACCCTGATATTCCACCTTACACCAATCAGAATGGCTAAAATCAAAACCTCAGTTGACATGTTGGACAGGATGTGGAGAAAGAGGAGCACTCCTCCATTGCTGGTGGGATTGCAAACCGGTACAACCACTCTGTAAATCAATCTAGAGTTTCCTTAGGAAATTGGAAATAGATCTACCTGAAGACCCAGCTATACCACTCTTGGGAATATACCCAAAATATTCTCCACCATGCCACAGGGGCACATGCTTCACAATGTTCAAAGCAGCCTTATTTGTGATAGCCAGAAGCTGGAAACAATCTAGAAATTCCACAACAGAGGAATGGATTCAGAAAATGTGGTTCATCTACACAATGGAATACTATGCAGCTAAGTATGAGGATATCCTGAGTTTTGCAGGCAAATGGATGGAACTAGAAAATATCATTCTGAGTGAGGTAACTCAAACCCAAAAGGACATGCATGATATGTACTCACTAATAAGTGGATATTAGCCAAAAATGAACCAATAAATAAATAATTAAATAAAACCACCAAAACAACAAAATACAGTATACCCAAGATACAGTTTACAGACTCAAAAAGGTCAACAAGCTGAAGGGCCCAAGTGAAGACCCCTCACTCCCACTTGGGAGAGAGAAGAAAGCAAGCACAAGTTGGGAGGGAGGGAAAGTGGACAGATGGGGGAAGTGAGGGGGAGAGGGGAACTGGACCTGGTATTGGGTGAGGGAAAAGGATTGAAATCCTCAGGTCTAGCAGGAAGAATGCAAATAGGCAACCTCAGGAGATAGGAGGTTGGAGGGACGCTCCTGATGTACCAGAGACCTGGAAGGTGGGGGACTCTTAGGTCTCAAAGGGAGGGACCTTAGATGAAATGCCCGACAGTACGGTGAGGTAACTTATAGAGCCCACCTCCAGCAGGAAGGCAGGGCATTAAATGAGGGAGAGGGGGACCATCTCACAGTCACAATTCTGACCTATAATTGTTCCTGTGTGAAAGAAATACAGGGATGGAAATGGAGAGGAGCCTGAGGAAAAGAATGTCCAGAGACAGGCCCAAAGTGGGATCCAGCTCAAGAGGAGGCTCCAAGGCCTGACAATATTACTTAGGCTATTGAGAGCTCACAAAAAAGGACCTTGCATGACCACGCTCCAGAAGACCAACAAGCAGTTGAAAGACTCAGATGCAGATATTTGCACCCAATCAATAGACAGAAGCTGCTGACCCCCATTGTTGAAGTAGGGAAGACTGAAAGAAGCTGAGGAGAAGGGTGACTTTGTATGAGTACCAGCAATCTCAATTAATCTGGACCCCTAAGATCTGTCAAACACTGGACCACCAACCAGGCAGCCTACACCAGCTGATATAAGGCCCCCAACACACATACAGTAGAGGACGGCTAGGTCTGTGTTCATTCAGAGAGGATACTCCTGACCCTCAAGAGAATGGAGGCCCCAGGGAGTTTAAAGGTTATGTGAGGCAGGGAGTGGGGATATCCACATAGAGACAGGGATCTGGGGAAGAGGTATGAGATGTGGAACAGTCAGAGTGTGGAAGGGGAAAGGGAATAAAATATGGAGTATAAATAAGTAAATAAATATATAAAGTTAAAAAATAAAAAAAAAGAGAGCGAGAGAAAGAGCACACCTTTGAGAGGTCATCTAACACAGCTTCTATTGGGCAAATGAATAAAGCAATGCTAGTAGATTTTCACAAAATGTTTTTATTCAGCCATAAAGATGAATGAAATGATGTTGCTTGCTAGAAAATAGATTTAAGGAAGTGGATCTAGGGAACATCATATTTAGCAAAATCAAACTTACATATCATGTTTTCTTTCATTTTAACCCTAGAATTTTCAGCAGATGCACACAACTTCTTGTATATGTATGAGGTAAAAGGAGAATGAAACAGGCCACAAAATAAAACTGATAGGAGGAGGAATTCAGGAAATAAGGGTATGGGAATGAGTATGGCCTAAATATGATATATGTAATGTTTCTCTACAAGAAGGATATCAATAAAACAAATGCACCTGATGAGGATTAGTCATATTGGTTCATGCTATAAGGGATGGCTTGTCCAATAATGTGTATTTGCCTGCTGGGGAGCCTGAAAACCAAGTGCTGTAGATGTTGACCTCATCATGGATCATCATTCTTTAGTACTGAAGGCCTAAAAGAGCTGGAAAGAGCCATTGGCCTTCAGTTCATGTAGGAATACAGAGGAAGTTAGGTTCTAACTGCAGCAAAGAATAGCAGAAACAGCAGTGAGAGGGGAAAAACTCACAGTGAAGGCAGGCAAGCAAACAATACTGCTATGCCTTTGGAGCTCTTTGTGCAACTAGAAAGTTGTTGCCCTTTATTGTGGTCTGTCAACTTCATTTAGTCACCCTAGAAATGCCCTCCAATCTATTGTCAAAAGGTGTCACCCTCAATTGATTCTCCATCAAATCAAGTTTTAAATCAAAGTAGCAATAATTATACATTTGTCAAAAAAAATGAGTTAGGAAATCCAGGATTATATTTAATGAATTCACACAAATAAAAATAGAGGAACTAAAACCTGCCATAGTCAGAGCCTCCCCTATCACTATTTCTGAAACATAACTTCAGTGATGTTTCTGGAATTCACACCAAGGTGTTTCTGAACAAAGGTTGTTACTTTTATAAGTTACAACTGTGCATACAAAAAACTGTTACTTATACCTGCTTTTTAATACCTAATACATTCTAATAAGTTAACCTTGCTTCACTTGTATTACATAAAACTATTGTGGTTTGTAGTCAATCAGATCTTTATTTTAATCTATTTTTTTGCAAATTAAAACAATATTCCAATAGGCATATCTCTCTAAACATCATCTGAAATAGCTGCATTTGATTATCCTTTCTTGGTCGTTGATGAGCTTTTACTCAGTATTAAATAAGTTCTGACAATTATTAAATAAGTCCCAGACAAAGAAAATACACAAAAACAAAGTCATGAAGAAATTTTACAGAAAGTGATTTGTCATTAATTGGATTGCAAAAATAAGGCATTGGAACACATTAATTTCTAAAGATAGAAAGAGAAAAAGCAAACAATATTTACCTATGTGTTTAAGGAAAGAAGGATCACTTTTTACCTGAAAGAAATATTTCTTACAGTCTCAGTGCCCCCGTGATGTATCGAATGGTTGACATTGTTATAGAAAATCAATTGGATTCAATCTGGGAAAGTTGTATTATATGCATTGAAACCTGACAGTAGCATAAATCAGTATTTTTGTGGAAAAAAAAAGTCAACTCAAAGCAAAATGAAATTCATTTGTTTGCTTTCTTAAGCCATGTGTGATAGTTACTTTAGTTCCCTTTAAAAAGGATTACATTTCAGATTGACTTTGAACTGCCTGGGAAAGTGGAGCAGTGAGAATATTTCTATAAAAGCCTTATTTGAAAATAGAGTTTAAAGTAATTTGTATCTTATACATAGAAAAACAAAAGCAGAGGTTTTGTGCCTCCTCTACCCACACAAAGAACATTCTAAAGGTTATAGTCAACTATTTAGGGAAGATGTACAATTTCAATTGGTAAAATACACTTAAATAAAGTATCAATTTTCATAGCCTATACTCACTGCAGTAAAATGTTTTAAGAGTATTAAATGAATTTTGGTGAATTTAAAAGCTCAATATTACAAATTCCTTGCACGTGTGTGTGTGTGTGTGTGTGCGCGCATATATATATGCACACACACAGTATATTTATATACTATATATATACAGTATATAAATATACTGTATATATTTCAGTATATATATATATATATATATATATACTGAAAACTTGAAGTGAAGTTCTTCTAACCATTAGACATGGAGTATAATTAAAATGTAACTAGAAATCCTTTTTTAAGTTTTATTTTATTTTTAATTATTTTTGTATACTCCATATTCCATTCCCTGCCTCCACACCCATCCCCCCTGAGACTGCTCCACATCCCATACTTCCTCCCCACCCCACCCTGTCTTCATGTGGATGCCCCCACCCCCCAACCCCCTGACCTGTAAACTCCCTGGGGCCTCCAGAGGATGGGGCCTCTTGAGGCTTAGGGGCATCTTCTCTAAATGAACCCGAAGTCCTCTGTTGTAAATGTATTGGGGGCCTCATAACAGCTGGTGTATTTTTCAAAAATATTTTTCATTTTTAAAAAATATTTCTCAAGAAACCTGTGTTCCAACTATTAACCTTTTAAAATAATCATGATCCAGGTATTTTGTTTTGTTTTTTAAATTTATTTTTTAAGAAAACCCACCAAATGTCTAGAAACAAAGGATTTTGTCTTTTGTTAATGTCTCTGAATGTTACATATTCTTCAAAAGTGACCTAAATGGTAAGTTCACCATACATTTTTGCTGAGAAGTCTCTTTTCATAGAGTACTATTATTCTATAGCTTACATTTTTGTCCATCATTGGCCTGGATTTCACAGCTCAGACTAGGCTGCCTGCCTGGCAAGTGTGAACCAATGATTCCCCTGTAACCACTTCCCAAATGCTTATACTAAAAGCATGCACCATCATGCCAAGGGTTTTACAAGGGAGCTGGCAAACAAAATTTGGTCCTCATGTTTACAGGGAAAGCACTTTACCAAATGATCTAGCTCCCTTAATACTAAATATCATAATTTCTTAAATTTACCCTCTAATGTCAGTATAGGCTTTAATGCATTTTACTTAATTGAAGAACCTATGATTTACATAGTACATGTACTACAAGCACGTCATGGTTATAATTTAAAAGTTTTTATCGTGGGTATTCATCCACAAAACCTTCATCATCACCAAGAGTAAATATATGTGCAACAATCAAATTTTTCTTCTATGCATCTTTATTTATTAATTCGCATCTTCCTACTGATACCATCCACAGGCAAGGGTCAATTTTAAGTACAGTTGTAAGGATGAGTAGGCAGATTTTCAAATTTACTCATATTCCATCTTAGCTTACTCTTCTGTGCTTCTAAGTATACATGACTAAGTGTCTGATGTGCCTAATTTTGTACTGTTAATTTCCATAGGCTTCAATGGTAACTTGCATATACTACATTGTTTCTATTATGTATAGATAACACATGAATAAATATATAGTTATAAAACCTGATAAAACAGGAAAATGAGCATTTACAAACCTCATGTGTAGTCAAAAACCATAAATTATAGATATTTTAATGTTGTTAGATGACAGTACAAATAAAATAATCATGTGCTAATAAATATTTAAATTAGTAATAAAAATATCATCATCAGAGCCTTTAAGCTTTATAACAAGAAAAATAGAAGTGATGACTTAGGACATAGAGTGGAACTCAATGAGGATTGAACTTCCCTCACAGCCTGAAAGTTTACATGAGCTCAATATTATATCTTGACCAAGTATCATTTAAAGGGATATAGCTTATTAGAATACTATCAGAAAACAATTATTAGAAAATAAAATACTGTGAAAACTAAAGAACTCCCAGCTGGGGCACAGTGGAACTAAATGAAACAAGTCTTGTGTAAAGGGACAAATGCCACAGGAGATCATTTGTGTGAATAATCCAAAAAAAAAAAATCAACATTTCTTCAATCCTATTTCTCCTCAGGATCTGAGGCAGGCAGAGCATGAGTTCAAGGACAGCTTGGAAACCTAGTCAGAATTTCATGAACACCTACACACATACATGCATACACACACAGACACAGACAGAGAAACATATGCACATATGCACACACACACACACAGACACACACAAACACATAACCTTACACAGACACACATGCACATCCATAAAGATAGGATAGAGAAGGGGTGGACAGAGGGAGGGAGAAAGAGATTTAGCAATAAAAAGAGGTAAAAATAAAATGTGGAGTTCTTAGGATTTGTAAACAGTATAATGCAGTTTCTCAGGTATTAGAGAGGTCCAAAGAAAGAAGGAGGTTTACCAGTGTACATTAAGTTAGATTTGAGAAGAACCAGGGCTTCTGTTTGCTGGCACACAGAAACATGACAACAAACAATGATAACCTACCATAGATTTAGCAATTCCATAAAATATTTTGAAAGTTTTAATTATATAAATTGTTTGCAACAGCTGTTTTTACCCTAACTGAAATGTAACATCACATATTCAAAAATCAAAGTATCATAAAGTATCTTGTAATATATATGGGTTTGTGCCAATTCATAAAAAATGGAAGTTATGTGGATTAACTTCTACCATATACTTTAACATAGATATTTTAATGTTATTTTTATGTTATTGACAAATTAAGAATAAGAGAATTAAAAGGCAATGCAGGATTTACAGAATTTATTTTTTAAAGTATTACATGTTGTCTTTGATAGGTTATTAATCTGGCACTGGATACATGAGTCAATTCAAGCCAGATTAAATTATATTAAAGGCGGGATTATTGGGAAGTTGTTCTTGGACGAGTTCACTGACCCCGAGGAGTGAGGCCAGGAAAGTCTATGCCATGGGGAGATGGGGGGTGGGATGGGGGGAGAAGGATGCACACACAGAGAAGAGAAGTGCATCTGGGGAAATGGCAGTGCAGCCCTTGTGCTGCAATGTTCAGGGTTGGGGGCAGGGTAAGCCAGGTAGAAGCTAAGGAATGCTTGGAGAACCAGGAGGCCAGGTCTCTAATGTAATATGTAAATATGTAAAATATTTACCTCAGTCCCTTGTCCAGTGTGAAACCACTCTTAATCAGATATCATTCATAGGATCAGGCTACTGTCTAAATACGTATATACAAAAATCCACACAGTATATAAGAACACTTAAAACTCTGCCACATCATAGATGTTCAATGTAATGATTGAGATATGTTTTTAAATGTTTAAACCTATGAACTAAATGTATAACATAATGCTTCTAGAATTACGTTAGAAGTAGAAATAGAAATAGTATTATGTCTATACTTCTGACCTAAAAACCTATTCCAGAAAAGGTTAGCTCCTGCAGTAACCCTAACGGTGCTGCGTAAGCTACCTAGGCAGAAAAGCAACCATAGTACTATCCAGATGTAAAGCATAGAGACCATAGCAATGATGACAAGTAAGATGTCTCCAGTGGTACAATCCTGGCACTTATATCTGTAAGAAAAGGGTTGTATCAAAAAGCAATCTCTTTGAGCCTGATGCCTGCAAAATTAAAAAGAATGGATGCCTGCTACTGTAAGTCTTGCCAAGTACCAAAAATTGGGGTATGGTGGGGATGGGAGCACAGACCCTAAAGGAAAATCTACCCCACTGCTTTTCTTGAAAAATAGAATTTTCCAAAATTTTCTGAATAATTATTCCTATAGATAAAAGTTACTCTTGCCTGTCATCAAAGAAGCTCCTTTTTGCAACAAATAGAGTCTATCACAGAGGGTAAATTATGTCACAAAGGCAAAAATCCAGAGAATAAGTCCTCAGCTCCAATTGATACTTTGCAATGCAACCCCTACAGCTAAAGCTCAGGGGGAAAAATTGCAAAAGCTGGATCAGAATGATTGTAACATCTAGAGGATCAAGAAGACAACTAGAAAAGAGTGTCTTCGGGGCATGACAGGATAACTGCACCCATGTAATTTCAGTATTATGGTTGCTTCCATCAGACATGCACAATGACCAAATGACACACTGTACCGGCTGGTTTTATGTGTCAACTTGACACAGGCTGGGGTTATCACAGAGAAAGGAGCTTCAGTTGGGGAAGTATCTCCATGAGATCCAGCTGTAAGGCATCTTCTCAATTAGTGATCAAGGGGGAAAGACCCCTTGTGGGTGAGACCATCTCTGGGCTGGTAATTTTGGGTTCTATAAGAGAGCAGGCTGAGCAAGCCAGAGGAAGCAAGCCAGTAAAGAACATCCCTCCATGGCCTCTGCATCAGCTCCTGCTTTTTGACCTGCTTGAGTTCCAGTCCTAACTCCCTTGGTGATGAACAGAGGTATGGAAGTGTAAGCTGAATAAACCCTTTCCTACCCAACTTGCTTCTTGGTCATGATGTTTTGTCCAGGAATAGAAACCCTGACTAAGACACATACCAATGTAGGTAATAAACATCTCGCAAGGTAGCACCTCTAGAAGAGCTAATGACTGACTGCAGAGAGGGAAAAATCAGCTCTTTCTTGAGAGTTTGCTGACAGGTTATTCAACCCCACTTAGTCAGTCCTAAATGCATGTTCATAAAAGCAACACCTAGGGGACTCAACAGGTTGTTTAGAAGCATATATATACAAAGCTCAAGAAGAGGACATGAATTTGAAAGGGAGTAGGAGATATATATGAGAAGCTGGAGTGGATAGAGAGAGAGATGGAAATAAATATAGTAGTAGTGTATGAAATTCTGAAAATTATTTGAAAAATTATTTTTAAAAATGATATAATATCTATAATTTAAATGAGTATATTTCAAGAAATATCTAGGAAGTATTACTTAATGATATTTGTTAAATTCAAGTTCCTAAAAGACAGAAATTAAAACAGATATATTTATATTTTTTGAAAGCTGTTATTTGCTCTCATCCTGAAATTTATTTCAGAAAATGATTCAATAAAGCACAGTTTCATTAAAGTTTTTTCTTATCTTCCTTAATCATAAAAAGAGCTATAGACACAGAAACAAACATATCTTAGTTCAAATGTAAGAATGGTGCCTTTTGGATGGTGTGGCTCTCTGAAATTATCTTAGCTTATATGTATTTTAATGTCATTATCTGTAAAGTTATTAACTAATTGTTAACTTCTGTAACTTTTATAGTGTTAAATAGAAATACATATGAAAAAGCAAGCATAAGAAACTAAAATGCAATTAATCACATTTATTACAAGTGACCACAATATGACCTGGACCAGGGTTGGGCTACAGTTACTACCAAAAAGGTGATGCTAAGTAGATTTTTAATGTTTGTCTAGGGCAGAGCTTCTCAACCTGTAAGTCATGACTCCTTTGACAAACCTTTCTCCAAAACTATTTGCATTTCAATTTATAACATTAGCAAAATTACACTTATGAAGTAGCAACAAAAATAACTTTATGTTGGGGTTACCACAACATGAGAAACTATATTAAAGGATCACAACTGTAGGAAGGTTAAGAAGCAGTGTGATACTCTAGGGAATATCTGTCAAAATTGGAATCTTAAAGAACCACAGAGTGGAAACCCTGGGACCAGCAGCTGTTAATTTAGTTTTTGCATTTTATCATTTATAAAGCAAAATAGTAACACTATAGAGAACAACAGTCTGCAATATAGCTCAAGATTTGCTTTCTCAGATCCATAGTATCCTTTCTAGCTTTGCTTTTTATGCGGATTACTAAAATAGCCATCAAAATGGTAAAGGTGGTAGAAATAACTTGATGAGCTAATGATCACTGAGGCCACTGCCATTATTAATGCCAAAAATCATTTGTAGAGGGCTTACCAATGCCAGTTGTCCAAGAGAATGTGCTGTTTCTGAAAGTGTGAAGTCAGAAATGGCTCACTGTGGAAAGAGGACTAATGAGATGCAGAAACTGGAATGAACTGGGGCTAAAGAGATCACAAGGTGGTTAAGAACGTGCTCCTCTCCAGAAGACCAAGGTTTGGTTCCCAACATCCACACAGGGATGTACACAATGACCTGTTTCTACAGCACCAGCGAATATGGCATTGTCGTCTGACTGTCACAGGGACCCTACTACCCGGACATGCAAACCAAAACCACAGATTGCTTTTAAAGAAGTCAATAGAAAATTAAAGGAGTCTATTTAAGAGGCAGACA
The DNA here is from genome assembly GCF_978045245.1 of Mus caroli. Classification (NCBI taxonomy): domain Eukaryota; kingdom Metazoa; phylum Chordata; class Mammalia; order Rodentia; family Muridae; genus Mus; species Mus caroli. The sequence continues at coordinate 88,530,414 of NW_028227267.1, read as the reverse complement.
TGTGAGACAACTGTGGGATTATGCTCTCTCACATAATGACCTCTCTATTCTTATCATGAAACACATTAGGGAAAAGGTACAAAAAAGAGTGAGTATTTAATGTGACATTTTGGCAAGTTATTTTATTTTAATACTAGTAACTTTAAAGGCTTCTTCAGAAGGTTATGTTTAAAAAAGTTTGCAGGAATATTTCAGCATGTGGACAAACCACAGCATATTTATTGTATTATTCATTATGCGAAATTAGTAACCTTTTGTCAAATACAGAACAGCAACTCAGAGTAGAAACTTTTAACACTATGGAGAAATTAAAATCTTCTTTTTCTGAGTTTCCAAAAAATTAGGTCAAAAAGTTGTTTCTGTTCTTTACTCTGTATTATAGAATGGAAAGATACAACATTGATACAAAGTCAGCTTCTCCTTCAAAAACATTCTTTCCACTACAGTAAAAGTCACTCTAAAGTTTTGAAAATCAAAAGCCAAAGAGAAATGCACTTCAGCTACCATAGATATCTGTTCCTACTGAGACCCCCTAGAATGGATTTCAGATAAGGTCAAAGGGATGTCACGCTCAAAGAGACACATTTAAAATCTCAGATGTATGTTACCTGCACACAATTGACCACGCCCTTCCGTTTCGAAATACAATGAAGATATAATGGTATTTATTATATATAAATTTAAATAGGTGATTAAATTATTTCAATATATTCAAAAATTACAAATTAGGTTGAGTGATATCAGACATAACAAAATAATACATTCTTTTTTTCAGTCTCTCAAAAATCAATCTGCTTGTATCTCTGTATTTTCGATGAAGAACAAGCAATCTACAGGTCCTTGTGAAAGTAAGGTCAACTACAAAATGGACAAAGACCTTTTATTTTCCCTTTAGGCATAACAAAATTCAGTTTTACCTCTTTAAATGTGAGTCTAAAGATGCCATTATTCCTAGGACACTCTGCCTGAAAAACCTCAGTTCATCAATCATTAGCCCCCGTGTCTGCCAGCACAGATACTCAACAGGCCTGCAGCTTCATGTGACAGGAAGGTTAATAGTGAATCCGTAGGTAAAATTTGAAAATTTCCTTGATCTTCGGAAGCCATGGGGAAACTAATAAAGTTACAGCATGGAGCTTTTGACTCAGTTCAAACTTATGATAACTGGACTGAAAGTAGAGAAGTCGAGTGAATTAAAACTAATGAGTGGACCTTACGTTGAGGGAGGGAAGGCATAATAGGTAGAAATTATAATATATAATGGAAAGGTCCAAGTCTCTGTCCCTTCCCCCTCCTTTTTTAGTTTCCCACCTCCTCCTTTTCTTTATACTCTTCTTCTTCTTCTCTTCTTTCTTCTCCTCCTCCTTCTTTTCTCATTTGCCAAAAAAAAAAAAAAAAAAAAAAAAACCAATTAAACCATATATGCCTTGGGAAATCATAATCATTAACATTTCTAATAGATTACATGAAATAGATAAGATTTTTCTAATTCATGCATTAAAATGTTTTTGCTTGTGTCACATTAATGAGTATTTAAATTAAGAAAATAGAAATAAAATCTTAGATAACTGAAAAACTAAATAGTATTTCCCATTATAGATATTTGATACTTAATTTGGACTGTTGTATAAGAACTTTTCTTAAAAATGAGGAATAACATTGATATCAAAGAAGTTAAATATATAATTACTCAATAGCATCTTTAATTATATCTAAAATGCTTACAGTTTTGACACTTACTATTTTGGGTACCATACACAATACAGTACCTGAAATATAAGAAATGACTTTTTTAAATGTTTTTCTTTTAAATATTTTATAAACTTTGTTCAAAATATTTTACATACTGATTATAAATAAGGTTTATATTTATTTTAATTCAGAAAGCTAAAGTATGTAAAATTTATAGCATTGCTTCCTTTCTGGGTGTGGTATTGCACCTATTCAATTTAGTTTAATTTTATTTGATATTATTTAAATTAACTTGATTTAATTCCAGCCCTCCTGACAGAGAGGAAGGGGGATCTCTATGTGTTCAAGATCAGACTAAAATAGAAAGAAAAGTGCAAGGGCTACAAAAAAAGGCTACATAGTTAAAACCTGTCTCAAAAGTGAAAGTGAAAGCAACAAACAACAGAAGTGGAAGATAATTCTATATCATAGTAGAGGACACAATTGGCTAAGATTGACAGACAATTCTGTGAGAAACTAGTCACTGAGATCTCAATATGTGCAATGTGCGGAAAGATTAAGAAGCGATGTCCTCCTTGTCTTTCATCAGGCAGTCCCTACACAGAGAAACATAGCCAACAAAGGAAGGTCAAGAGTGGAAGAAATAGGCTACTTCAGGGAAAAAGACACCCTTTGATTATCCATTTACAGTCAGTCAAAAACAAGTGAAACGATAAAAAAAAAGAGAGAGAGAGAGAGCAAGAAAAGAGAGAACAAATAAACACCTTGCTTCTAAACAGTGGTCCCAGTGCATAGAATATTTGCAGATTGGAAAAATTTTAATAGGATTTGCCTCACTTTTAAATTTGCAAATCTCTCAGTTGAACTTCAGTGAGGGTGAAAAAATATAGTCTAGAATATGAGGAAAAAGAGTTTATATGAATAATATCCAAATATATCATTTTTTTCTTGAGATTGTAATATAATTACAATATATTCCCCCCACACTTTCCTTCCTTTAAACCCCTTCATAGTCATTTTTACTGTCTTTAAAATGTATGATCTCTTTTTTATTAATATTGTTACATGCATATATGTGTATATATATTCATAAATATATAGAGTAGTCTGTATAATGTTATGTGTACTATGATATCATGGCTGACTATTTGGTTTTGGTCTTTCTTTTTAATGATAAAATCCAAGGATTCATAAATTTTAAAGAACTGGATTTTAGATATTTACTATGGCATGCTTATTTTAAATTAATTCTAATGTTAAAATTAATCATTCTTTGAAATCTTTTAGCTCTGCTTCTTTTAAATATCAGTAATTAAAATTTGGGTTAAGAAAAATACCTGATTATAACTTAATAAGGACAACCCAAAGATAGCCAAAACATCCGTCTTTGTTAAGTTTTCTAAAATACCTTAATTGATTTTGGTAGAAAAACTTACACTGTATACTGACTACTTTTAGAATTAACCTGTATCTAGATATGTTTGCCTTGGTTCATTTCAAATGTATGCACACTGACTGTGCTGAGAAGAGCTACCTTGCTTTAAAATGCTTGCTAAGACATATTACACTCAGTTGTCAAGAATTCATTTTAGTACCTAAATACTTGGCTAGTGTTTCCTTTCACTGGTTTTTAGTGTCCTTCCTGAGAGATTTTAAATGAGGATTCAAGAAGCTTGGGGGCCATTTAGTTTAGGATATATGAGGCTGAGGCTGGAGGGGTTTGGGGGGTCTATAGGTATTACTATCTGTAGACTCTGACAAAAAGAAAAAAATATAGAAGGTTATTGGTAGAGGACACAGTTTTATTTGAGTCCTGGCTGAAAAAACATAGAACACATTCAGGTGCCATATTCAAGGTGATACATGATAATGGGGCTATTTGGGGAAAATAGATGGAGCCATACCTTGCTTAGATAAATTCTTCATTCTTCGCTGAAAGTTTCTTGAGTGGTAGAGATTTGCTGTATCTCTCCTGGATTTTTATTTTTTTCAACCTAACAAAATATTGCATCCCTGTTACTAAAGAAAGCCACTTATTTCCTGATTAGGCAGATCACCTTGAAATTTTAATTTTGTCTGTGAGATATTTTAGTCTGTTCTGTTACTACAAATGCAATATGATTCACAGAGATATAATCTTAGATTTAGAAACAATGTTCACTGAATGATTAAGCTCACTGTGTATGTTGATAGCTGAGCTGCTCTCATGATGTAAGTGACAATATCATTGTCCAGTCCCTTGAAACCTTCTTTTTCATTTTTTGCCTTTTTTGTATAAAGACAGTGAGTTGCATTCGCCATCTTTACCTGAGGATTTTGTTTTGTTTTGTTTTCAGTTTTTCCAGTTTTCTCAAATATTTATATTTCCTTTGGAGTACTGAGATTTTAAAACAAAACAAAACAAAACAAAAACAAACAATAACATAAAAGCAACAGCAAAAAAGTCCTTGGCATGATATTAGCTGTAGTTAGTGCTAAATATTTTGTATGCTTAAAATTCTGATGTGGGGTATTGTCCCTTCTATTATGACACGGTGTGTTAGGATGTCACATGACCTGTATGTAAATTTTTACTTAGCACATGAAGAAATGCTTAGTTTAGTTGGTGTGTGTGTGCCCTTTATACACAATGTGCACCTGACTGCTTTAAGGCTTTGAGAAGCTGCAGTCAGAAAGTAAGAAGCAGGGACACAAAGGGAGACTCTCAGAAGGAGTCCGTCTATTTTTTTTACAACATTTATGAAGGAGTAGGAAGAAAGAGAGAGAGAGAAGTGGGAAGGAGACAGCAAATGCTTTCTCTGTGGTCCATAGTAGGTGGTATGGTCACTGTTCCTTACGAAGAGCTAATGATTCACTGTTTTGACTGGCTACTTGATTTTAAAATGTGACTGCTTGTGTGTGTTGATTTAGCACCTTAAAATGTGTGTGATTTGGAAGACACAGGATAGCTAATGAAATAGTTTTGTAATTTCATTTTTCTACCCTGGAGAAACTTCATCTGGTTATTGTTATGAAAAAGACAGCTCCTTTAGCTTAAGTTGCTTAACTTCTGATATGTAATGGATGTATCTGGGTCATTATTTGAAAAGTAATCTGTGTGCTTTGTATGGTATTTGACTGTTGGGGACTATATATATTTATATCTCATAAGCGGCTGCTTTCCACCTTCTGAGAGAAACTGTGTTATGTGATAAACCTAAGACATGATTTTATGCTTTTTTTAAAAATGTTTCATATTTTCTGCCATTTGTGTTTCAGACTTCTGGTTACTTAGAAAATTGTTTTAAAGTTAAGGTTCACTTAAGGATCAATTTTTCTTAAAACAGTCTTTAAATGACTGCTTTTGTAAGCAAGTATTTTGAATTGATTTTAGTACATTTAATGCCCTATGTATTTAAGTAGGAATGCATATAGCTGTGTATCTAAAGTTTATATATTGCACAAAATACCAATCAAGGGTGTTTGATTAGCAAAATATCTTTATCATAGCCAGGCATGGCTCCAGGAGAGACAAAAAAAGATGCTATTCACAATAGCCAATCTTGGAGTTACCAAGCTTGTGGGCCACAACCCGTGCTCCAAGTTAGGTCTGACCACCTCTCTTCAATGAGTAAATTAAATGAGCCAAATTGAAAGTAGAAAGAACAAATATGAGATTTAATCAAGGTGTCCACATTGTGAAGAGGGACAAGGGGATTTCCCCATAACTATATGTAGTTGGGCAAATAGCAAGATTACTTTTCATACCTAAGATTCTATTTTATCTACCATTATATTTTTATATTATCTAGCTAATATTAAACTATATTCTGTCATATGACATGTATACCACTTACTAATACTGAGGAGTTCTTATCTATTCAATAGCAGCTGTGTTTTTTTACTTTTTCTACCATTGGAGCAAATACCTGAAAATAATACTCTTAAGGAAGGCAGGCTGCATTTCTGCTCATGGTTTGAGTGCACAAGCAATCATTGAGGAGAAGAAACACTAGAAAGATGACCTCCTGACTTTGACAGCAGGAATCAGTCTACTTTCTCTCATCTCAGCAGAACAGGAAGTAGACAGATAAGTAGGATCCAGAACACATTTGAGCTAAAACCCTACAGGTCTATTGCTTTCCAATTCACTTCTTCTACCTTCTCAATTTTTCTGAACCACCTAAATCATTCCAACAAGTAGGAGACTGAGTGCTAAAACACTTGACCATATGGAAAGTATTTTATATCAAAACCATAGTATTTCAACCTTTGCCCCTGTAGTCTCACTGGCATCCACTGACCGAAATATATACTCAATTCAGCTTCACATTTTCCATATATTTTCAGTTCCAAAATGCTTCAAAGTATCAGGGTCCAAAGTTGTTTGTGAACAATAAAGAAGTCCCTTAACTATGAATAATTATTTTTGTAAGTGATGTTTTCAATATACAATTTTCATATTCTCATGTCACACAAGAAAACAAAGGGAAAGTGGAATTTTTTCATTCTTATCCTGAGATATGAATCCTATGCTGCTTCCCAGATATTGCACTGACAACAGACCAATGGAATGATGCAACCCAAGCTTAGCTTGTTGGAACAATCGATTTATTTCAGTTTGTATGAAAAATTACTTATCAGGACATTTTGGATGACTCAAAGGAAAAAAGAGCCTTTGACCTTCAGTCTACTTTCTACTTCCTATAAACTTAAAGGACTTTCTCTTTTCTATTTCCACTAGGGAGTGCTAGCAAATGGCTAGCTGGCATTTGTTACCACTTTACTTTTCTTATTTGATAAGAAAAGGCTAACACTACTTCTTCTTTTACCTGGCAAAGGGATGGTTCGTGCTATGGCAGGATGAATAGGTTACACTCTAACATTTTAAAGCAAGAAAATATCAGAACAAAGCAAGACTGAAAGACAATCTGGCTGCGAAGCATGAAACTCTAACTGTATCTACAATTGTCTACAGAGTAAATAATCTAAATCTAGCCATTGTATGCTGAGGAACTTCTTGCTCATTATGTTGTGTCAGAGGCAGAAGGTCAAAACATGTCCATCATCTAGGAAAATAATGACATTCTTTAGGCCTAAACTACCATGAGTACATGTCTCCCTCCCTCTCTGTTGACTGAAACTCATATGGCTTTTTTTAGTGAGACATCACCATTCACACCCTCTCTCATTGATTCCATGAAAATCCTGAGTCGTTGACATCTCTAAAGAATCTGCATTAACCACTGTACTTTAAACATCACCTCCCCACCTTCATCTGTAGCTTGTTTAGGGGTTTGTGCAGTAAGGCTGGTCCTGGGACTTACTGACTTAGCAGCTCTCTAGAAGTGTTGTCTTGGGTCTCCAGGTCTCCTCATTTTTGTACCTAAAAACCTATAAACCAGCACTATGTGAGAATGGTAAATGATTCTGCCAGCCTGAAAATCACTCTGGAGTCTCTACATGTCCTTCTTAGGCCTCTAAGCATCTGATAGGCAAACCTTGACAAAACACTTTTGTAGATGTCCCTTACTTAACAGAATGAATGAAGGTTCTCCCTGGCTTTTCCTTATCAAATAAATTTTCCTTTCTGACAACTGTAGCCTTCAGTGGAAGGGATGTTGTTCTAGAGACAGTTTTCTTACAGCTATAGACAAAGCTGAGTGTCTTAGTCGGGGTTTCTATTCCTGCACAAACATCATGACCAAGAAGCAAGTTGGGGAGGAAAGGGTTTATTTGGCTTACACTTCCATACTGCTGTTCATCACCAAGGAAATCAGAACTGAAACTCAAGCAGGTCAGGATGCAGGAGTTGATGCAGAGGCCATGGAGGGATGTTCTTTACTGGCTTGCTTCCCCTGGCTTGCTCAGCCTGCTCTCTTATAGAATCAAGACTACCAGCCCAGAGATGGCACCACCCACAAGGGGCCTTTCTCCCTTGATCACTAATTGAGAAATTGCCTTACAGTTAGATCTCATGGAGGCATTTCCTCAACGGAAGCTCCTTTCTCTGTGATAACTCCAGCTGTGTCAAGTTGACACAAAACTAGCCAGTACACTGAGGATTCTTTTTTGTTGTTGTTTTAATAATCTCATTAAGCACTGAACACTATTTCTATATTATCTCTTCTAAAATTTTTAACTTGCTTACTTCCTTTCCTCAAAAGTTTTCTACATCTTTTTAATCTCTCTCCTCTTTGTTTGGTTTTCTTTCCTCATATCAGAAAAGAGCAATGAGTAGTAACCAATCTAGAGTCTAGACTTAATGCATTACTTGAATTTTCATGCAAATTAAAAATTTTCAGAAACTAAAGCAGTGATGCAGAGAGGAGCTCACTTCTTTACTAAATATAATATCATTTACTGTGTGTTCTTAGATAACTTGGTTGTTACAACTTCGCTGCTTTAAATGAACCCTTAAAAATTATCTGTGTACATAAAATGGCATTTTCACATAGAGACTTCAATTTCATGCAACTATACACTTGCTTCAGTGGTTGATAAAGAACAATTCCTACTGTAATGTGGAGGTTTCCATTTTAATACAACCTCTTAGTACTAATAATGAAGTCTCAACAAAACATTCTCTTTTTTTGTATAGTAATTGAGCTTATTAAAATTTCCAGAGTTCCTAAAACAAAGAAACAATAAAAAAACTCAATAAAACTTAATAATTCTGAGGGAAAATGACACCAGGGCTTCAGAGTGAAACAGATAAGTCACCTACAACGTAGCATGGCTCTAGTTGTAGCTGATACACAAAAGTAACTTGAAATATAAGGAAACCATAAACCAATATTTGTACCACATGTTCACAGGAATATTTATCTTTAACTTGCATATTTAGGAAAAAGTGAATTTTAAGGATATAACTGTGATTATTATAATTTTAAAACACAAGAGTTTTTATTTATCACTCAACCCATTGAGAACATTGCCTCTCTCTCCCTCTCCATCTCTCTCTCTCTCTCTCTCTTTCCTGTATATGTATATGTGTGTGTGTGTGTGTGTGTGTGTGTGTGTGTGTGTGTGTATGTGACATTTCCATAAAGGAATGCATAAAACTAAAACTCTGTTATTTGCCTAGATTGGAAGTGTACTTCTTGTTTTAGAGGCAAAACAGTCCAAAATGAAGGCGTTGTCTAATGAAAGACTTCTTGTTCACATGGCATAATTTACAGAGGCAGAGGTACAAACACTGGGCAGTCACTTTGAAAGAAGTACAGGAGAACAATCAGCCAAATGGTGTATGAAGTATGTATTAGGGGAGCACACTCCATGAGTGCAGCAGTAGTGTTTGTGACATAAGAAATCCATCACAGCAACACTTAGAATTTGAAAAGAAAGGTTTAAACACTTCAGATAGACAGATAAATGTTAAAGCTAGTCAAAGTAATGTGGGGCTTACTTTGGATAGTTGACCATTTGATATATCACAGTCTTGCTCTGGGGGATAAATGTTTTAAACAGGTATTCTATACAGCTTACTAAACTGTGGAATGTAGTTTTAGATGCAGATACTGTCTTAGCTGGGGTGTTTATTGCTGGAATGAAACACCATGACCAAAAAGGCAAGTTGGGGAGGCAAGGGTTTATTTGGCTTACACTTTCCTATTGCTGCTTTTCATTAGAAGAAGTCAAGACAGGAAGTCAAACAACACAGGAACATAGAAAAGGAACTCATAAAAATGACATGGAGAAATACTACTTAGTCTCTTATTCCACAAGGCTTACTGAGCCTGCTTACTTATAGAATGCAGGACTGCTAGCCCAGGGATGGAACCACCCATAATGGGCTGGGCCCTCCCACATCAATCAGTAATTAAAAACGCCTTATAGATAGGTATTATGGAGGTGTTTTCTGAATTAAATTTTCTTGCTTTCCAATAATTATAATTTCAGGTCATGTTGTCATAAGACTAGATGATATAGCTGCCATGTCTTGAATAATGACTTATACCTAAGAACTTCATCAAGAATTCTTTTTACAAGGTAGATTTAATTTTTACGTACTTGGTATATTGTAGCATAAGGAACATTTATAGATATGTGAATAGAATCAATAAAATGTATATAAGACACAACTGGCACACAAGGCAAAGCAGAGGGCAGAATGTTGTGGAAAGCAGCATAACAGAAGCTGTCATAGGTTGGAGTTTAGCTTGATTTTATCCCTGAACATTTGTATGCTTAAACCTTGGTCTCCAGTGGCCAATGTTTTGTTCTTGTTGCTTTTTCCTTGTGTGCAGGGGGAGGAGCAGTTGTTGTTATTATTATTGTTGTTGTTGGTTTAGTTTGGGATTTTGTTTGTGAGTCAGTGTTGTGCCAGGAAGCATTCATGAATGCCAAAAGACCACCAATGAGCATTAGGGTCTCTTTATGGCCATGGGCTCTCTTCCAACCTAACCCTGATACAGTGTTACAGGAAGGGAAGGATGAGCAAACTCAAAGCCTCAGCAGGACAAGGATTTATAGGAAATGCAAATGAGTGAGGGAGGGTCTGTCCTGGCAGGTATCTAACAGAATGTTTATTGTAAGCTGACAGAGGGTTGCTCTGAAGTAAGACACATACAATCACAAAAGACTGCCCCACCTGGGGATCCATCCCATATATAGTTACCAAACCCAGACACTACTGTGGATGCCAACAAGTGCTTGCTGACAGGAGCCTGATATAGCTGCCTTCTGAGAGGCTCTGCCAGAGCCTGACAAATACAGAGATTGATGCTCACAGACAACCATTGGACTTAGCATTGGGTTCCCAATGGAGGAGGTAGAGAAAGGAGCCCCATAGGAATAACAATATCAACCAAACAGTGCTCCCAGGTTCTAGACAGGGACCCTGTTCCTAACTCCCAGAGGAACCCCGGCAGTCTTGTACAAAGAAGACAGGAAACCACAGCATTTGTCTGAGATTCTTCTGGCCCAGCGAAGTAAAACATTGACTGTGGACTCCTCAATTTGGACTTTTCAGACCACATGCCAGAGGGGGTCTGACCATTCCAACCATTCCCACCAAAGAAGCAGGGTGCAGTACAACACTCTCTTTCCACCGCTTACCTATAAATGTGACTGAAAGTGAACCCTTGGTTCTTCACTCCTAATTGCAGCCTTGGAAACCACAGCCAATACCTGGGTAGAAATCCAAAAAATAGATGCTCTTGAGACCCTATTCAGACATTCTAGTGGATATTGATTTGGACAGTTGAAAATGTACTCTGGCTTATCCAGATATCCTCACCATGGTTTTTGATACTAAACTTCTACTACTCCCTTAGTCATTTCTAGATTTACTTCTCTTTTTTTTTTTCTTTTTCCGGGCAGTAGAAAATAATTTTCTTTTCTCCCAATATCCTCTATACAATATTTATGCTATTTTGGGATCTCCTAGATAAGCCCACTGGATTGGGACCTCAATTTCCACACCCATGACCTACAACGATTAGGAAGAAACCAGGTTTTGTCTATGTCTACCATTTCTAAAAAAAAAAAAAAATAGTCAGAGCTACTACTTCAGAGGGGGAAATGATGAAGTACAAATGGGACAGGTCATTTAGGGAAGGAACCTCCATTCTTTCATTGTAAGAAAAAATGACCCTGGTCCTGTTTGGCAGAGGCCAAGAAATGCCTTTTCTGGAACCAAGGAATGGCTGAACAGCCCAACCTGGGATCCATCCTATGGCACCAATCTCTGACATTATTACTGATGCTACATTGTACTTAAAGAAAGGAGCCTGTCCTCTGAGAGGCTCTATGAGCAATTGACTGAGATGGATGCAGATACTTACAACCAACCATTAGACTTGGGTCAGGGACCCCTATGGAAGAGTTTAGGAATGAATTGAGGGAGCTGAAGAGGATAGCATCCCCATAGAAAGACCAACATTATCAATTAACTTAGTCCCCTAGGAGTTCCATGAGGTAAGACTGAGCCACCAAGCAAAGAGCAGACATGGGCTGGTACAAGGCCCCAGCACTTATATAGTAGAAGGATGTATTGTCTGGCCTTAGTGGGAGAGGATGCACCTAACCCTGTAGAGATGTGATAACCTAGGGTGGAGGAATATTGGGCAGGCATCCTCAGAGACAAAAGGGGACAGGGGAGGGGGGAAGAACTCTGTGAGGGCCGATGGGGAGGTGGCAATGTTTTGTATATAAATAAATAAAAAATTAATATTTCAAAAGTTACTTCATCTTGAGATGAAAGCTACAGCCAAGAAAATGAAGTCTTCTGTCTAGAAGGAAACCTAACATTCCAGATTGGTGGGTCAATTACCTGAAAAAAGAACCTTTCAGAAAGGTAGTTTGACATTATATTATATAGTGTTAAAGCAAAGGGGAAATTATTATTTTTCAATGAAATATTGTACTTTTCCTTATTGGAGATTTCAAACTAGTACAGTGTAGTCCTTACTGAGCTACAGAATTGTCTAAGTCTGACCAGTTTTCTGAATTACTCATAGAAGTTTAACTTTTCCATTCTCCTCCATTGGGTAGCTGGCAAGGTTTACAACTTTCCTGACCAGTAGACATTCTTTTAACCTCTAATGAAACTGGGCTTCTGCTTAAGTTCTCTCTTCAATTATATTATTAACAAGAGTAAGAAACTCAAGAGGCAACTCTGATTCCATGACTATCATTAGCGTCATTAACATTATAGAGACAGCCAAAAATTTCCCATATTTACTCTTGCTTTATTCATGAGCCAAGAATGTTTGCAGAAGAGAGCCCCAACTGAAAGCACATAAAAATCCCCTAACACTGTACCAAGGCTTTCAGCTTCTTCACACATTAACCAGACAATATCATTTAGTGTTCAGTATCCAAGTCTTCTTATTCCAATCTCTAGAGTTTTGATGTGACAGGAAAATATATACACCAACTCAGGGAACAAGGAACCTTCTTTTGTTCTAAATATAATGAAGTATTTCAAGAGATCTGAAACAACTGTAATATACTCATATAGAGAAGGGTATCATACAAGAGTTGCTGAATGAGAGAACAAAGAGAGCCTGGCATTAAGACAAGGGAATAATACAGGACATGGTTGTAATAATAAATTAGAAGTATCTAAGAAGTAGAAAGAAATAATAAATTTGTAATCAATGTGTCAGACAAAATAACTAGAAACATTTAAATTGAAAAATAAGCTACAATTCCTCTACTTTTCTTTAGTAAGATAAACGAAAAAAAAAAAAAAAAGGTTGGTAAATATTTCCTGTCTTTTTCTTTAAAAAGAAGAAGAAATAAGATGTCTGCAATTAGAGGCACTGGAAATAACAATTTACATTTTAGCATTAGTCTGTTTACTTATCAGATATCTAAGTACAATGTTTGCTGGTAATGTAACATAGCAATATATTAATAGGGTACAGTTATTGAATTCAAGGTCTGCAATATACAATATTACAGTGTATAGTGGAAGAGCTTTAGTTTCTCCCAAATATTCTTGGACATTGGAATCCTTAATACATTGAAGGGAAAGATATAAGCAGATCAAGCAGGAAGAGGACTGAAGGAAAAAAAGGAAAAATGTGGAAAAAAAAAAAACAGAGGTAGAGAAGTATAAAAATCAAGACTAAGACTAAACCCTCAAGACTGATTCTATTTTACCTCTGATCTATGTAGCATTTTATTTTCTTCTCAAAACTCAGAATGCAATCTAATATGCTATCAGGTTGGGAATTACTACGATGCACTGATTTCTATGTCTACTCATGTGTTGGGTGTAGTCTGCATATTAGTGTGAGTGATATAATATTCTCTATATATGGGTGATTCCTTTTGTTTTGGGATGTGGTTGTGGTTTCTATTCTTAGGACGCTGAGTCAGCAGAATGACAAATGTACATATAACTGGGAAGAAAGGTTTCCTTTGTTTTAGGGATAATTTTTCATTCTTGAAGTAGAGGCTGAGTGATTTTTCTTTTAAATTGGTTTATATCTTGCCATAGTTTGAATTCTTGTGAGATGTAGAAACAATAGGAGTTAAGTAGTTATGGAAATTGATAAGCTGCTACAGAGGTGATAGAATAGATAATAAATGACATATGTAGATTCCAGGTAGATGTGAAATAGACGAATAATAGTTTCATGATAGATAGATGATAGATTATAAATAATAGGTAGATAACAGATGATAAATGTTACATTGAAAATATATATGCATACACACACACACACACACACACAGTTTTATTCATTTATGGAGGCCAAGTACTGCCATAGTAAATCATTATAAAACTGAGTACCTGGTGTGCCAACAGTGTGATTCAGTCCTAGTACCTAATCCACAAAATTGGGATAGCTGCCAAGTCAATCTCCATCTGGAATTGAAAGACTGAGGATATGTAGGGGCACTGCTGTCATCCCTAATGTGCTCAGTGCAGAGAATTTGTAAGTGTGTTAACTAACAACAAGAAATATCTATATCTATATCTATATCTATATCTATATCTATATCTATATCTATATCTATATCTATATCTATATCTATATCTATACCTATACCTATACCTATACCTATACCTATACCTATACCTATACCTATACCTATACCTATACCTATACCTATACCTATATCTATATCTATATATATCTATCTACATCTATATCATCTATATCATCTATATCATCTATATCTATATCTATCTATATCTATCTATCTATCTATCTATCTATCTATCTATCTATCTATCTATCTCAGTTCCAGGAAAGAGAATGAACCTTCTGTCTTGTTTCTGTTCCTACCTGACCCACCATAAACTGCGTAGTTCACATTTGCCTCAAGGATGGACCTTCCCTATAGACTCATTCATACTTAGTATGCCCATAGCTGCAAATTCCCTCAGGAAAAAAAAGCCATAAAGAATATACATCTACTTCTCCAGACATCTCTTAGTTCAGTGGCATACCCCAAGTTAACCATAACCTAATTTATGCCTTTTAATATTATATCTATTCTGCAGTTATATTTTGTTTATGTGATAGTATTTGAAGATGCTTTATTGACTGAGAACTACAATGAGGTTTCTAAACAAAAGCATCTTATTACTAACCCAGCATTAGACAAACTTAAAATCTTTAGCTGTTTCATGTCTCCTTTATCCAGTTATCTTCTAATACATTTCTGCACTTCCTCTGGCTTTTATAATACAACTCAACCGAGTAAGCAGATTTTCTAATTTCCTCTGCAACGCAAGTTCTGTATCCTGCATGTTTGTATTCATTTCGATATGAGCCAAGTGCTTTGTTATCTTCAGTTTGTCAATAAGTAATTCAACAAAGTCTTCCTCACTTCCAAATTATCCACTGTTCTTGCATTTTTCATGTTAACGACAGATTTTTTCAAATGAGTTGAGGATTTAAACCTTTTTCTGAGTCATTAATTTCACACACCTTGTGATTTATTAAGTACTCTGTATTCCCTGGTAATAATACAGACTCTGGGCTTTAGGAATAAAACCTGTCTTGCTAGTCTTTGCCAAGTAAACTTAACTATTGCTATATTTTACTTTGATTTCCCATTTTATTATGAGAATGTTGTAATTCATTTCTTTAATAATACTCAAGCCGTGTAAAAGTTGAGCATATTTTAGTGCATACATTTTTAATTTAAATGAACTTTTTTAGTTTAGAGTAGTTGGATGCTTTCTTCACAAAACACATGAATCTTTAAGTTCAGCTATTGAAAGATATTTCATCATGTTCTGGTAAACTTGGTTTAAGGATTCCTTTTTATTCAAGATTCTTAAAAGAGAATTTAAATCTTTAAAATATAATGATGTCTCACCCTTGATATATTTGTAAGTTCAATATTTTATCATTGTAGTTGCATCTGACTCGTACAATACCTCAAGGACATTATTATTCAGTTTTCTAGATGAAGGAGCTGAGACAATTTTGTGGTACAACATACACATAAAATCTTTAAATATATTTTGTTAAATAAAGCTTAATAATAAATACACATGCATTATTCTCCCGAAATACTGTTTCTCTTAAACATGGCAAGCTACATTTTAATGTTCATATATGACTTTTAAAAATTACATTATTTATCATATTACAGATTAAAACTGAAATAAATGTCTCTGTTCTTTAATTACTCAAGTCAGTGATGATACTCCTTCTGCTACATATATTTAGATATGTACATACACATAGATATAGATAAATAGAGAGATATGTAGATACATAGATATAGGTTTGATTTTCTTTTTATAATATTGTACATCTTCATTCACTTTCAATAAAATATTTGGCAAAGCATGTATGATTTTCTTATGTAATTTACTCAAGTTTTCTCTCATTTTTAAGTCATACTTTCCTATAATTTAAACTATTTTACATAAATGAGATAAATGCTTGAATAAGAAAAATATGCTTTTAAAAATACACTATAATTTTTAAGTTGTACTATTTAAAGATAGAACTGATATAGTTATTTTAGAACTTAATAGATTATAGTTACTTATAATTCAATGTGACATATACTTTTTAATCTTCCTAATAATTAGCTTATTATTATTATTTAGAAAGTATTTTTTAATTTGAAAGATTTAGAAGTTCTAGATATGTCATTTTCTAATTTGTAAGGAAGAAAAATATCTTTTATTTATTCTTGCAATGTTCATGGCTTTAACACTTTAAATAAGAAGGAAATGTTAAAAGCAAACAAACTTGCTTGAGCATCAATATCAGAAATGAGGACACCCACCCACCATCAGCCCTACCACTGAAAACATTGTAATCTGCATTTTAGGTATTTTCTGGTTTCCTTTTGTTTTTTGGTTGTTTTGTTGATTGATTTGTTGGTTATTGATTTGAACTTAGAACCTTTAGCCCTTTAGTCAATTGTTCTGCCAGCAGGCTGTACTCAAGCTTGAGAACTGTGTAGAGAATAAGTATTTACAAATCTTAGAAGCCATGAAAGACAGAAAAGCTGTGTCTAGCACAGTATGCCAGAATTACAGACAGTCATGTTTGTATCTTTCCCTAAAATCAGAATTTACTTAATAACTATAAATTCAAAAGTTTTGGTGTTTCAATGATAGTAATTTTTCATATAGTCTAGCTACTTTGATTGCCTGGTAAAAGAGAATATAAGTTCCATCATTCCAAACTTAATAATTACCATTATCTCTAAAATCACACACTGCAGAGTTAATATATCTCTGTATCTGTGCATGTTATTTTGACTTACACAATGAACACAAATTAGAGAGGCTTCAACAGACACAAGAGGCCTCAAAAGAGGATTTAGAAAGAGTTGTATTACATAAGATAATGAAACATACAGGGGCCAGGAGGGAGCTACAGAAGTGAAGTTTCTTAACAAAGCTACAGAGTTCATCTGTGAGGTTAAAGGCCAAAAAGCATTGGAGCTGTAAATGGGCAATGGCAGGAATCCAAATGTCAAGTCCAGGATCATCTGCACTGGTGGATTCACAAATAGGAGACTGCGTTGACAATGGGGAGCCCAGACAAGTTGTGGAGTTCTCAATCTTTGATCAACACATCAGTTATCACAACCAGGGTTGGATGTTCAGGCAGTTTATCTAATAAATATTTGGGCCTGAGTAGTCTGATGATTTTTAGTATACCAACATATCCTTCACAGTTTTAATTCTTCCCAGAAAACTTAGAGTAGGGCTACTTTTCTAACCCAAAGAAAAATTTATTAGTCTGTGTTGGATGGGCAATGCCTAAAAGATGGAGCAGACGTTAATTATACTAACTTACTAATGGAGGGGAAAAAATCTGCCTGAAAATGGAGTCTATTCAGGCAACACAGAGACTATGAGGGAAAAAGAACACAGAGTAACATACTGGAATACATAGCCAACAACAGTCATTAGAGTCTCACGATTATATCACAATATGTGAAAGACAAAGATGGCTTAATATATGAAACTTGATTAGCTAGAGTTTTAGTACAGTTCAGGCAGGTATTAGTTTGTCATGACATTGCTAATGTAGTTGAAACATTGTCTTAAAGGTGCTTGTTTCTGATAAGCATATTAAGTGGATGAGACTCATCTTGAAACTAGTCCACCACTCTTCATGCTCAATGTTCTCAAAGAGTAGGTGTTTGATTTGTATATTAAACCAGAGCTGGTTTCCATTTTAAAACAAAATTAGAGTAAGTTTAATTTAAAATCATATATACCTGATGGGCAAGAATGAAATACCTGATTGTGGATATATATATTTTTTTTATTGTTACATTGTAAGAAAGGTTCCAACACTGCAAACACTTCAGAAAATGCTATCCTTTAGAATGAAAATACAGTCCATCGAAAACAACTTATTTGCTGAGGTCCCGAAGAGTCAAAATACCTTGAACGACAGTACTGAGAATAGAGAAGGAGATTTCCCAGTCCTGATTTAGTAATGCAGGCAACTGTTGAAATCACCTAATCTCTTTTTTTAGACAGGAAGGTTGGCAGGAGATTTCCTTACCAACAACAAATTTGTCTCCTGGCAGTCGTGATTTGTAGCAGCTGCTGCAAATCAGTAATAATTTGGGATCATTCCACTGCACAGGTGTGGAGAGCCCAGAATTTAAGAGCTTTGCAAACTTTGCACTGCACTTACTGGTAATGAACAACTTGAGCAACTACTCCTCCCCCCCCCCCTTAGAATTTATTGTTATTTCAAATTCCAGAAGTCACTTATTTTTTTCAGAGTCAAAATGATTGGTAAGATCAACATGACAGCAGATTATTGTCTGTAGTTTCAGTTCACTCCAGGTTGGAGAAAAGGGAGAATTGAGGTGTGGTTTTATTTATTGAAATTTCGTAAAGCTTTGGGAACAGCTGGCTAACCAAGAATTCTGCTTCTCTTCACAGCTAATATCCTACATACTTCATTCCTGTTATGTGTCTACATATTTTAACCATTACATTTCTGTACAGGCTAAGCAACTGTCAACTGAATTTTTTTAAACATTATTAATATACCTACTTGGGATTGTAGAGGCCAAAATAATAGTTCTATTGTAATATATTATCACTGTCGCTGATTGTAGCCTGTGTTATTACACAAGTTTCTAAAGTATTTTCATGTTTACATACAAATGTATCCTTTAAAGGAGTTGGAAAAAAATTTAAATCATGACATTTACCTCTGCAAATGTAAATCTTAAGAATTATTATATGACTATGCCCTACTGATTCTCATGATTGGCTATTATAATTCTTTCCTATCAAGTCAATCTGAAGTTCAACTGTTAATCAATAATTGTATTAGCATTTTTTTTTGTTAGTTTTTTGAGACAGGGTTTCTCTGTATAGCCCTGGCTGTCCTGGAGCTCACTTTGTAGACCAGGCTGGCCTCGAACTCAGAAATCCGCCTGCCTCTGCCTCCCGAGTGCTGGGATTAAAGACGTGCGCCACCACACCCGGCTCTTGTATTAGCATTTTTTGTTTAAAAGCCAGTTAATTGTCTAAGTTTTTCTCTCGGGGAGACATCTATTACATTTTTACTTTTTCCTCATAACTACCAATGTTTGTTCTCTCTCTCTCTCTTTCTCTCTCTCTCTCTCTCTCTCTCTCTCTCTCTCACACACACACACACACACACACACACACACACACACACACACACATACACACACACACACACACACAAGCACATACACAAACATAAAGGGGGGTTGAAGAGGGAGGGAGGTCACTCCTTGGGTGCGACTCCACCCTGGGATATCTAGTCCCCACAGACTATGGAGATTCTCTCACAAGGAGGCCCAACCACAAACTCCAGGTAGAGGTAAGGGGATAAAATGGCAGGGAACAGAGAACAAGCCCCCTCCAGCATTTAGGGTACCTACATGATAACCAAGCTGCACGCTTGGTACACAAGTCTACGGGCTTAGGTCCAGCTCCCACAGGCTCCCTGGTTGGTGGCCGAGGCTCTGTAAGTCACCCATGGTCCAAGATTACTTACCTCTGTAGATCTTCTTGTTATGTCCTTGACCTCTCCACCATGTTCACTTCTATCCCCCAATCTCCCACAAGACTTCCCTGGCTCTGCCTGATGTTTGGCTGGGGGTCTCTGCATCTGCCTCTATGTGGTGCTGAATGAAGCATCTCAAGGGACAGTTATGTTAGGTTCCTGAATGCAACCACATCAAAGCATCTTTAATAATGTTAGGGTTTGACTCTCTCAGGTGGGGTTGGTCTCAAGTTGGGGCAGCCATTGGTTGGCTGTTTCCTCATTCTCTTCCCCATCTTTATTTCTGAAACATCTTATAGGCAAGACAATTTTGGGTTGAAGATTTTATAGGTGAATTGATGTACCCCCCTCCCTACTCTGGAAGTTCTGCACAGCTACAGGAGGTGGCCACTTCAGCCTTTATAACCCCCTCTGGTAGGAATGTCAGCTAGGGCCATCCCCATAGAGAGCAACCTTTTCAGCCCTACTTATCTCTTTCTAATATGGAGAACTAAATTTTTAACAGATGTTATACTAGTTTGCTGCATCACTAGAAGAACTCATTTCTCTGGTTATCTGCTACTCAGTTCATGCATTGCCGAAGTTTTCAGTATGTAAATGATAACATTTGTCAGGTAGTCGTTGTACTTTCTGATACACACTTAGCCTTATTTCATTTAGTAAATAAGGAAAACCCTGTGCTTGCTTCCAATCCAACAATTGAATCCATGATATTTGAGATTACAGCTTTGAGACTCCAATCTTCATGTTACTTTGTCCCAATTTATTTTTGATACCTATGAAAATTATAATTTGGTAGCTTAGATGCTATAGTTAGAATAGACAAACCTTAATTATTGGGACTTGTTTAATTAATAGTACCTGGAAAAAATTAAATAGAATTAAGAATGTAATGCAGTTGCATGTTATCGCATATTTATTATATAGTCTTTAAAAATAAATTCAACCGCCATTTTACAATATGTCATGAAGAGTATTCTTATGACTGTAAAATGGAAATGATGCCAAATCTCTGAGGAAGAACTGGTAATAATGTTTTTACTTACCAGACCCAGTTAGATCAAGTTTTGCATTGATTTGTGGTGCAGGCAGCAATAGTGGCTCAGATAGAATGCAATTAACTACTTGGCCACATATAAATAACAGTTGACATTTGTAAACATTTTGTATATTGCTATGTACTGTGAATTATTTTCCCATGTGGCACTTTTTTTTTTCCTGCGAGCTTATGGTTATAGACTCTGCCATGAGCAATTCTCTCACATTTTGATTATACAATGTTATTTTTTTTTCTTGTGATTGGCAGAGATAGAGAATGTTGTAATTTTAGGAAGCCGCAATACAGTGTGGATTTTATAAACATAATGATCACTGAAAGTATATTCAGGGTCAATGTGATGACTCATACTACAAACACCAAGTTTTATAATCAAGAACTCAAGGATAACATAGGAAAAATTTTATAAGAATATATACAAAATAGCAAAGAATTTATTCACGTGAAATTCATGTCTGAATTTTGTGTTATAGAGTTAGAAACAAAGTTTTCAATAATTATACAGTAATTTAAAATATATTTCATAACTTAAATATATATTTCATGTATATTCATTAATTTTCTTTATATTTATTTAAGAAGAAATGGTAATTTCACTCAAAATCTATTAATTTAAAATTAATTTTGCCCAGTATATTTAAATTCTAACTTAGACTACAAGAGTTTTAATGCCAGGGCCCACCCTGCACTAATTAGGCAATCCTCAAAAGGTTCACTTCCACTCACAGGTATACTTATTACAGCTCTGTACTTGGGAAGACTGTTAGATGAGGTGACCTATTAGAAAGATTTCACAGAAACATCAAATCTTCCATCAATCAAACTAGAAAACAGTATCCTAGCCCTGTTGCATAATATTCTTCACTATAGTTTTGGCGTTTTAATCTGCTTATTTAAATCACTTTAAAGTTTTCTCTGTACTTGGGATATATATCTTTTGGGTATTCCTCCAAAATCACAACAGTCTAAAAGGAAACTATGAAATAATATATGAATAATAATGAATATAATATATGAAATAATATATATAATCATTATAAATTCAAACAGTTCCTTAACATATAAAATATGATTATAGTTATTATAGCATTTTAATTAGAATTACAGAAAAGAAATATCAAAATCTTGTATACCTTCAAGAATTTCTTCAATATCATGTCACGTTTTTCACTAGAGTTTGACCACAGTTTGTCCAATTTAATCCAGGTTATTTTTGAGAACAAAATATAGGGCCGGGCAGTGGTGGAGCATGCCTTTAATCCCAGCACTTGGGATGCAGAGGCAGGTAGATTTCTGGGTTGGGATGCAGAGGCAGGTGGATTTCTGGGTTTGACGTCAGCCTGGTCTACAGAGTGAGAGTGAGTTCCAGGACAGACAGAGCTATACAGAGAAACCCTGTCTTGAAAAACCATATATATATATATATATATATATATATATATATATATATATATACATACAGAGCTATACAGAGAAACCCTGTCTTGAAAAACCATATATATACAATTCTGAGAAAGTATGTTCACATATCTTTAATACTGCCAGTACACGCATATCTTGTATAAATGAAGCTGTAGTTTGCATCAAATTTAGAATCTAAGCACAATTTCTTCAAAACTTTTCAGTTTACATTTCTTTTGAAAAAATTTGATTATATGTATATTACACCCTCTAAAAGAATTATAGTCCCTTTAATATATTATTTTTATCTGTCCCTTGATTTTATTTTGGGATATTTTTTTTCTTTTTTCTTTTCTCTTCTCTTCTCTTCTCTCCTCCTCCTCCTCCTCCTCCTCTTCTTCTTCTTCTTCTTCTTGAACATGAGAGTGCGTCTGGTTTATTTCCCCATCACCATCTGTGGTGGAAGATGTAGTCTGTGCCCCAAAATGTTCAAGTCAGCATGCTTCCTCCTTCAGTGCCTAACCCACTTCTATAGAAACCTGCTCCTAGTGCTTTGGCCAGCTCTAGGCAGGACAGGCTCAGCCTCTAAGGCCCCAGCTAAGAACTTTCTTAGTCCACAGTCTTTCAAAGCTCAGGCCACAAAAAACAACTTTAAAAAAAAATATATATATATATATTTATTTATTTTATGTGAGTACATTGCTGTCATTAGACTCACCAGAAGAAGGCATCAGACCCCATTACAGATGGTTGTGAGTCACCATGTGGTTGCTGGAAATTGTACTCAGGACCTCTGGAAGAGCAGTCAGTGCTCTTAACCTCTGAGCCATCTCTTCAGTCCCCAGGGATTTGGAAAATCTTATGAGAGAGAATATGATAGCTAAACCACGGTACCAATTTAGCTTAAGAATGAAGTCTGAATTCCATAGATCATGCCCAGCTGGTTTATATAGTCTGGCTTCAGACATCTAAGAATGGGTTACACTTACTTGACAGAGATGATGAATTTCAACATCATGTGGGGCCTCTGTGAGTCTGACATATTGTTGCTACAAACAGGTAACTCCATTTTCTTGTTTTAAATTAATATTAGCCATATTAAAGACATGTTTTTCTACATCTCAGAATTCACAGAAATACAGAATCATTGATCTTAAATTCAATTACTATTTCATATGCAATATACCCTTAAGTAAAATAGAAGAAAAGTTTCATAAATTTAATATTATACAGGTTATATAGTTATAAACAATTTTATACAGTTTATATAGTTAAAAATCCTCACTGGCTAGTACCTCTATCCTTCCATATTAAAGCATCGAAAAATGCTAGTGGCTTAGACAGAAAATCTTTTCTATCCTTGTAACTGTCTGCTTCACATTTTGTCTTAATAATTGCAGGTTAATATTGCTTTATTTCTAGATAAGATTGCATAGTAAGCCAAACTAAGGCATAAGTATTAATTTTAACATCATCCTATATGTTTCAGCAATGGAACAAACTTGAAATGTTTACTATTAATAAAAGCATATTAAATGTGTTCTGCTTAAGATCTTCCCAAGTGTCTGCATTCTGATAAATTGCACAGTTCTTAGTTAAGATGATTGTCAGGACACCATTTCAATGCAATGAATCTTAATGACTCCACCATTGATTAATTGCTTGCCTAATTGTGAAAACTGAATTAAATAAATTAGGAGCAAGAAAAATCAATTTGTCAACATCAAAGCCCAATTAAGTTATAAAGTTGACAAATACAGCTTCCAAGTTTAGAGAGAGAGGAAAAAAAAAAACTCTGAAAGTCTCTTGGTAAACTCCAAATTTATTTAATTAGGAGGAAAGTTAAATTTTCTTCAGAAAATACCAGGACTTAAAAAATTCTGCTTGATTATTTCCTGTTTAGCATCAAAATCAATCTCTCAAGCAGTTTCTCAGACTTAATCTTTTTAAAGGCTTCTTCCATTTCCATTCAATTATACTGTTCTTTCCCTCTCCTTACTCTAGGCTTTAACATTACATCTCATGCACACTAAAGCTACTTGGCCTTTCACATGTTACAGGAGATGACCATTGCCTTTCTCTGTAAGGTCTATAGCACAATCATGTCTGCAGTCTGTAGCTAAAGATCTTCTGTGTTCAAATATTATATTTCTATCATTGATGCTTCGTAAACAACCAATGATAATACTCAACTGCCAAAATGAATATGTTCACATATATCTTCCTTTCTCACTTCATGCAGTCTTCCATGCTATTCAAAATGAATTTACAGCCCTGCTTTAGTGTGTGTATGTGTGTGTGTGTGTGTGTGTGTGTGTGTGTATGTGTGTATGTGTGCTAATTTTAATAACATTTGCTGTACTGTAGATACTGTATAGGAATTACATATATAATAATTAACTTGTTCCTCATAGGAACATTATGAAATAGGTACATTTGTTCAATAATTACATTGTAGAAAAAATGAAATTTGAAGAGTGTATGTCATATATATATATATGTAACATATATATATATATGTTAACAGGGAAGTCAGGATTAGAATTCTATCAGCAGGGCTACATATAGCTTTGGTGGACTGAAATCCTTTCATTTTTATAAATAGTGTTTAATAAAAAATTCTTAAAATGTTCTGATTTCTATTATAAAATATATTGATACTGAATATAAACCTTTTTTATTTCCTCTAAAAGATTTTATTCAAATAGAAGAAATTAAAACACATTGGAAATTTATGAAAGTCTATGGTTCTCAACCTCTTGGTCATAATCCCACTTGGGGGTGATATATTCTGCAGAAAATATATTTACATTGTTACTCATAACAGTAGCAAAATTACAGCTATAAATAAGCAATGAAAAGAATGTTATGGCTGTGGGTGTGTGTCACCACAACAGGAGTAACTGTACTGAAGGGTCGCAGCATTAGGAAGGTTGAAAACCACTGCCCTGCAGGTACTGTTTTCCTTTCAGATGCTTATGTCGTTCATGGGCATGGACATAAAGTCTGTCTGGAGTTCACATCATCTAGGATGCAATTCCTGACTTTTCCAAGGCAAAAACCAGGGACTTGTCTACAAAACTGTCATACATGTATATATGTTTTTATTCAATGGCACTAAATTAGTTTTCATTATATAAAAACCTTACATTTTTCATCAAATACTTAAAGGTAAAAATTTATTTGTATTATTATTTATATTAAGGTACCATGTCTACTGATTTTAATAAATTGATATTCCCCGTTATCAATGATGTTATTAATACTAAATAACCACATGTTATAAATTTAATGTTATGTGGTTTTGGTAATTATTTTAAATATTTTATGTCTTTCAATAAATGTTCATTGACACAAAATATTCAGGAAGATTCTGTTATTATTTTATTTGGTTTATTTACCCTTTGCTTGTTGTAATCAATCATTTTATAAATCCTAAAAGTTAGTCTGTATATGTCTGGTAGTTTACATGTATTTACTTAAAAGAATTTTCTTGAAGTTTTAAATTGTTTTAATATGTCGTATAGAATTTATAACATTTTCAGGAAATCAGCAGTAATTTTACTTGAAATGTCCCATTTTCATAAGAATAAAATGCTGTCACTGCTGAACACATTTAAACTACATAAACCTTTTTAAATTTCCAACATTACTGAATCTTTGATATGATTTACTAATGATCAATCCTATAATGTCTTTTCTAAAGCCTGTTTTCATTGGTTGTTCAATGTTTCAGGTATGTGATCTATGTGTGTTAGCACATGAGTTCTCCTGACTCTGAGTTTACATGTGGAGACCAGACATCAAAACTGACTTCTTTCAACATTCTGCGTCATTTTTTTAAGAGAATGTCTCTCACTGTACCATAGTCTCACTGTCTTTTTATTCTTTTTATTTTCAATTTTTATTAGATATTTTCTTCATTTACATTTCAAATGCTATCCTGAAAGTCCCCTATTTGACTCGATTGTCTTCAGGATTCTCTGTTTTTTGCATACCTAGTGTTGGGGTTACAGATGAACACTGCCATTTTAGCTTTGTAAACAAATGGTTGTGCCACAAGCATTTTAATCCCTGAGCTATCTTCCCAGCCCAATATGCAAC
Organism: Mus caroli; assembly: GCF_978045245.1. Taxonomy (NCBI): domain Eukaryota; kingdom Metazoa; phylum Chordata; class Mammalia; order Rodentia; family Muridae; genus Mus; species Mus caroli. The sequence continues at coordinate 88,504,224 of NW_028227267.1, read as the reverse complement.
CTATAATTATAATAGTTCTATAAAGGAGTGAAATAATGAAATGAATATATATCAACTGATGATTCTATAGATTTGCTTTGTCTGAGTAATGGGTGCCACACTCAACAGTATGAAATGGAATTACTCTGTCCAGTGGGCTGTATACCTCAACGGTAATGAACAGGTGATGAATACCTAGAAGAAGTTGTCTTCATTTGTTTTCTCATGAGCAGCCTGTAGAACATGGGTAGTAACATCACCAAAGTAATGAATACAGTGACTGCAGTAAGACTTGCCTTCAATGGTTCCAAGTCCATTCGACTTAACAATGACGATGTAGCATGACAAGCTTTTAAACCTTAATTCTGAAAAGTCACTTCCTTTGCTCATTATAATTTTACTCCTGCAAATTAATTACTGAAACATTGTTGAAGCTATTTTTTTCAAAAATATACATCCATATTAGTAAAAAATTGTCTTAGTAACTTTATATCACCAACTTTTATCAAAGTATTAGATTGTTTTTAAGAGAATTTAAAATAATTGTATACTTGAAGAAATAGGCATTTCTGAGTCTACTAAATATTTTTACATGTGGCAACCTAATAGTTTTGTTTAGAACAGTCCAAAGTCCTATTTTTCTAGTATCAGAATGACTATAGTTTAAAATCAAATTTCTAGCATTACAATAATCCTATCACATAATTGGCAAAGTTTTGCTTCAGTGAAGATGTGCCAATTAACATTTTACTGTATGTCTTTTTACATGCACACTCAGCTCATATCTCAACTTCCATAAACCACTCATGAAATACAAGAATTTTCAAACTCAATTAAGTCCCTTTTTGCTTCATTAAGTATAAATATATTACCCAATTCTGTTATATTTTATGTTTTTAAAAAAAAAACCTGGATTAAGCTTTGTTAGCTTGATACAGAATTGTCTCATCGTCATACGAGTTAAAGAAAATTCCAGCAATAAGTCTTTAAATTTTTATCTTAAATAAATTGAAAAGAGCATCTCTTAATGAACATTTACTCTAAGATTTATGCCACATTATGCTCCCAAGAGTACAGTAAGCACTGCATGGTCCATGAAATGTTCATTCTTATTTTGTGACATTGACTTGCCCTATCACAATGTTTAATCTTCAGAATATATTTCTCTAACAAGATGAGCTCTCACATACTAACAGAGGACTACATGATAATGCTGTTTGGTTACCATTTAAATGTAATACTGAGACATTAAAACACATTTTAATTTCAGTGTTATCTAATGAAATGGTTTTAACCTTGACCAATCAAAATAATCATGCATGAAATTGTTGGAAGTTCTGAATTATTCCAAATAAGTTGATCTATAAGCATCCATTATAAGAAATCTTTATTTTTAAAACCCATAGGATAATTTTCTTAAGACTATATTGGGTGGCAAGCTCATGTGATAGTTCAGTATAAATAAAGTGCTTATTATACAAGGACAAAATGATTTGAGTTTGATGACCATCACTCCCTCATAAATCCATGCTTATTGATATATACCTATAATCTTAGAGACAGACAGAGGCAGGTGGATCCACAGAACTTTCAAATGATCCACCCTAACTTAATTGTTTAGTTATTGGTCATTGGGAAACTGCTTCAAAAATGACATGCACAGAAATAAAGGGATGCATCTGGCATTGATCTTTGGCATGCCCATGCACTTATGCATGCACATCTGCACGCAGAAAAAGAAATATGCATCACACATATACATGCATCATAGATAGCCATATATATGTTTATCGTGTGTTTGGGTGTGCTTAAACTAAGCACCCTTAAAGTAAATATATGTTGAGAACATTTTACTTGAACATTTTGTGGTAGTATTTGTTTTGTTATTCCAATATTTTCTATCATACAATATATTATAATTATTATAATGCATGGTAAGATATATTAGGGATGGTACCTAAATATTTACATAGCATTTACAGGTACTTTGTGTAATTCTCCCACACAGTTGCAATTTGACTTCAGCTAGTCTCTTAAGTTTAGGAGTAATCATTTTCAGTTATAGCTTATGTTTTCCCTAAAAGAAGTCCTCAACTTCCATATATACAAATTTTAGATATTCCATCTGTGACATAACCAATAATTGAAAATATTGTTTTGTTGGGAGGTGATTCATTTTCAAAATAACAGAAACAATTTAAATAAAACACTAGTAACAAAAGGAAGTGAATTCTTTTTCTTTTTTCTTTTTTTTTCTTTTATTTATTTTATTTTATTTTATTTATTTATTTATTTATTTATTTATTTATTTATTTATTTATTTTGGTTTTTGAGACAGGGTTTCTCTGTGTAACCCTGGCTGTTCTGGAAGTCACTCTGTAGACCATGCTGGCCTGGAACTCAGAAATCTGCCTGCCTCTGCCTCCCGAGTGCTGGGATTAAAGGCGTGCACCACCACTGCAAGGCTAGGAAGTAAATTCTTTTATTATTATTATTATTATTTTTTATTATTACATATTTTCCTCAATTTCATTTCCAATGCTATCCCAAAAGTCCCCCATACCCCCCCCCCACTTCCCTACCCACCCATTCCCACTTTTTGGCCCTGGCGTTCCCCTGTACTGGGGCATATAAAGTTTGCATGTCCAATGGGCTTCTTTCCAGTGATGGCTAACTAGGCCATCTTTTGATACATATGCAGCTAGAGTCAAGAGCTCCGGGGTACTGGTTAGTTCATAATGTTGTTGCACCTATAGAGTTGCAGATCTCTTTAGCTCCTTGGATACTTTCTCTAGCTCCTCCATTGGGGGCCCTGTGATCCATCCAATAGCTGACTGTGAGCATCCACTTATGTGTTTGCTAGGCCCCGGCCTAGTCTCACAAGAGACAGCTATATCATGGAAACATTTCATATAAATCACTGGATTTTCTGTAGATGTTGCTCAATGGCACCTTACACTCTACAGTAAGTCAATGAAGGTGGAAGCTGCCGTGAACTAGTTGAGAAATCTGGCAGTTGCAAAATACTTTAAAAAAAAATCACATTGCAGTTGAAGAACTTTTTACCAAAGTGAGATAGGTGTGACATCTCTTCAAATCATTATATAAGCAAAGAACAAGTTAAATCCTAGAATTGACGTTGAAGTCTTGCGTTGTTTTCTTTTTAACCAGGACCATATTAAATCAACTGCGTTGGGATTTTGCTTAAAGCACAGGTTTAAATATTCAGTGTTCATCTTAAAAGGCAACATGATTTTATTTTGTAACTATAAATCAGAATTATATGTGATTTAGATTAACTTACATGTATTTTTACTACTGAAATAATGAATAAGCTATAATTAGGCTTCCACGAAAATCTGTGGAGAATTATTATTTAAAAAGTAAGTATAAATATATACTCATAACTGTGGTATCCTACAGAAAATAAAATGTTATTCATAATGTAACCAGAGTCAATACCTAAAAAGTATGTGTGTGTGTGTGTGTGTATGTGTGTGTGTGTGTGTGTGTATAAATATATATAAATACACACATGTATACATATATATGTATACATACACATATATAACTATTTAATTTTGAATATATTTATAGGATGTTATTATATTTATATTTTGCACATATTAAATGAATTCTTTTGTTATTTTGAAATATACTTCATAGGTCACACAATAAGAAACAAACAAAATTAAGCCAATAGTCAACAGATAATGAATCATTACATCAAACATACAATGTGATCAGGTGCCATGTAAGGGAAACATTAAATTTATTTAAGACAGACACATATGAAATGTAGCTTAAGATCTAATACAGATAAAATTTGTAGAGTCCACACCCAGTAGATAGACAGGGCATCAGTAGAGGAATTGGGTTGCCATCCTACAGTTAAAAACACTGACCCTGAATTGTTCCTGTCTAAAAGAGCTGCAGGTACAAAAATGGAAAAGAGACTGAGAGAAAGGATGTCCAATGACCTGCCCAAATTGGGATCCAGTTCAAGATGAGACTTCCAAGGCCTGACACTATTACTGATGCTGTCGTGTGATTACAGACAGGATCCTAGCATGGCTGCCCTCTGAGAGGCTCAACCAGCAACTTAGAGTCAGATGCAGATACTTACTCCAAATCAATGGGCTGAAGTCTGGTGACCCCTGTGGTTTAATTGTGGAAAGGCCAGAGGAGCTAAGGAGGATGGCAACCCCATGGGAAGAGCAGCAGTCTCAACTGACCTGGACCCCCAAGATCTTTCAGACACTGAGCTACCAACCAGGCAGCATACACCAGTTGATATGAGGCCCCCAACACATACAGCAGAGGGATGCCAGGTCTGGACTCAGAGTAGATGAGTATAACCCACCAGAGGTTGAGGCACCAAGGAGTGGGAGGTCTGGTAGTGTGGAAAGGAGAGGACATCCTTTTGGAGACAGAGGAGGTAGAATGGGATGAAGGCAAACCCAGAGGGGATAATGACTGGACTATAAAAAGAGATTAAAGACAACTAAAAAAAAAAATACCTAATACAGCTCCAGGGTAAGCACAAAACATAGAAGTCAAGGGTTCTATCCATGTCCTTTTGGTGTCCCCAAAAGACAGTAAAAACAATTCAGAGTGATAATGTCAGAATAGGGTTTATCATTAGGTTCCCACAACTCCTTGACAAGTTAGCAAAATAACAATAAAATTGGCTAAGGAGTTCATGTCTGACCTATAATTCAGTGATACCTCAAAGATGTCTAAAAATAAAAACTACATGGAAAAAACACTTGTAATAATAATATTACTATAATCTTGGTATTTATAGTATTTGATCCATGCTTAGAACTTGTTGAAGTTTTCTCTGTGAAATACCTGCTTACATCACCCAACTCTAGATGAAATACAAGATGTTAGACATGCCAATTGTTTTCATCCCTAATTTAAGATATATAATAAACAAATAGTAATCTTTCCATCTTAGAAATTAATATCGAAACTGTGTCAGTAACTCATGACAGTAGAAATGCCATATTTTATATGAAATTAAAAGTCATGCTTCCTCTTTAGTGCCACATCGTATACCCATGGGAGCAAGATGTCCTTGGTGCTTGTCTGTTCCTTTTCCACATCTTCCAGCTTCATAATCATGGTTACTGACAATCCCTGAGTTTAGAAAACATGCAACAAAAAATAAAATAATAAATATTTTTAAGATAATCATTATATATTGTTTAAAAAAAAGATTCTGGGCTTTGATAAATATTTAAATCAGACATTTCAGTGAATCAAAACAAGGAGTTGAGCCGGGGTAAGATTTGCTAAAAAAATCAAAAAAGGAAACAACAACAACAACAAAAAATCAACCAATTTAAATTAAAAAAAAAAAAAAGAAAATCAACAAGAACTCACATATGGCTCAATCTTGTTCACGCTTAAGTGGTCATTTCTATCTTCTTGAAGCTGTGATAAATTGTATTGAAAGTGCTACAGTTACTTATTATCCTGAAAACTGAAAATAAAATCTGATAGCTAACAAATTCCCCCCAACTAAATAGCATGTAATTTATGTCAGCAATTAGAATGATGGAGTCACAGCATCCTGCTATGAAAGGACGTTCAATGTTTTGGCAGATGGGAGATTATTAAATATCAAGTTTCTAATGCTAGAGTTATAAAGGCACATGACTCAACCAACTCTGGAATCCTCTCAAACCATGTCTTCCTTGAGGTGATACAATACCAAACAGATATTCAAGAGGTTCCTCAAGCTTTGAAAACTGAACAGCTGCAGTTATTCGCACACAAACATTGTCTTCACTGAGAAATATTCAACAGCATGGTTTGCAAAAATATTACATTTTCTAAACCACAGGAAGCTTTGGAGTGTTGGAGAAAAGGAAGGAGTGCTGTGAGACTTTCTGTTTCCCGATTTCAAGGTAAATACTAGGTCTTTTAATTCATGATAACAATAATGGGACCATTTTTTTCTGAGGTATATATGCTTGATAATCATTTGTGGAAATGAGTAAGTGTTTAACAACCACAGACAGAAAAAAAATTTAAAATTGAAAAAAAAAAAAAAAAGATAAAGCCTATTTCTCTGCCATGTCCCTCCAGACTTCCTGTGAACACTCAGTTTAAATGATCATCCTCAGGTGTTGATAAGAATGTTCATTGAAAGCCAGGACACCACCAATCTTCAAGAAAGCTATTTTCTGCCAGAACAAATACTTCCTTACTCTTCTTTATTCTCCCTCTCTCTCTCTCTCTCTCTCTACTTTCCTCCCTTTCTCATTTATTTTTCTTCTTCTGCCATTTTATGCTGTTTACAAAGATGTCTGAACATTTCCCATCTTTACACTTAAGCATTTATTTTATTATTATTATTATTATTATTATTACAGACATGATCTACTGTGGTCTAGACTACGCTCCAACATGTTATGTAGCTGTGGCTGGTCCTGAACTCCTCACAATTCTGCATCTACTATCAAAATACAAACAATCCTATACCTAGTTTACACTTCAATTATTTCAAGAATAATATTAGAACACAGTATCAAATATGTTTCCTTTTAATTCCTAGTTACTGTATTTAGCACAGCAGTTTTTACTTAAAATATCCAACAATTCCTAACATTTAGAATTACCTTCTAAACATATAATAGAATTATCTTATAAATAAATAAACAGTAAAATAAACATATAATTTATAGATTTACATCTCACACAAATAATATTCCTTAACATTTAATATGCACCAAACCCTGAAATATACATCTATAAACATAATAGTTTCATTTTAGATATCATTATTATGGTAAACAAAAGAAATATAAACAAATTTATTGTATGTAGTATGCATTTACCTATTAAAAGTTGTATATTACATATTTTGTGATTTCATGTATTTAAAGTTCATGACTGAGTATAATACTCAGGTCCTTTATACTCTCAAGGGATGATATTTCTATTGTCAAAAAATATTTCATATCATAGGGATGATACTTAAATAGGTATACATATTTGGCAAACTTGTTTGTAATTTACTTTTTCACATATACATTATATCTACACTAAATGTGCAAATATGGATGTTCTTAAAAGACGTTAAACTAGAGATAGCTAATTGAATCAATCAAGAAGAGACTCAGGAGTCTAAATGTATTCTCCCCCTTGCTTTTCCCTCTCTATGTTATTTCAGTAGTGGTATAAATGAAGTACTCCATTTGCTATCATCATGTCAATTTCCTGGCAGTATCTAAGAAGAACAGAATTTTAACTTATTTTTTCGAAGGGCCAAAAAGCAGTGAATGTAGAAATGGGTAGTATCTTGGAGAGTCGCTTACATCACTATCCACAAAGATGCACACAAACACATGTTAATTCAACATATAGCATAAACTGAAACAAACTTAAAATAGAAGTTTATAGAAATAATGTTTATTTTTCTCACAGGTATTTGTGTTTGAAATCCAGAATACCAAAATTTCATGTACTACTGTGACCATGACAAGGTATTGTCCCCTAGTGCATAAAGTTTCAAGCTTCTTCTATTAGTGTCATGTACTAATGAAGGAACAATGATATTGTTTTAATCTTTTTTTTCATACATTTGAAACAGAAATTTAACACAGACTTACGTAGTGGATATTTTTAATACAAAAACCTGTTTTGTCTTGAACCTTGTAGTATACGAGTTCAAATTGTCAGTTATAGCAAATATTCATATACTATCCCTCACCATTGCAGTAGAACTTACAGTAAAGGGAAGAAATCCTCAAAAGAAATGGAAATCTATATCCAAGTGTGGTGATAAGAGCATGCTGGCTGCTGCTCTCTCTCACAGTTTGTCCTTTTGCATCACAAAGAAACCCAGAGCACTTGCATCCTGAATGCAGGAGTTATTTTTGGTGTGTTTTGCAACTTCAGAAAAGACATAGGTAACCTCTGAACATCTCAGAAACAAAAATCAGACAACTTTAAAGCAGCTCTTCCTACAATAGAAATTCCCATAATAGCCTTGTTAATGAGAATGCAATCACAGACAATAGGGCACCTGTTTCTCTTAACAGTAAGAAGAGAGTAAGTACTTTTCTATATTAGAAAACATGTTCAGGACTGGGGAGATAGAACAGTGGATAAAATTTCTTGTCAGGCAACCGTGATGACCTGAGTATTTTCACCTAGACACTCAGTGGAAAGTGAAAATGTCTCTGGAAAATTGCCCTCTTACACCAACATACACACTGTAGTTTTGTGTGTGTGTGTGTGTGTGTATGTGTGTGTGTGTGTGTGTGTCTGTGTGTGAGCATGCGTTCATGTGTGCTCATGTGCACCCACATACTTGCATGGATGTGTATAAACATTAAAAGAATAAAAGGAAAGTATGCTCAATGTAGTATCTATGACAGACATTTAATGTTTGTCCAATGTTTTCACACTGAAGATAAACAGATGTATGTCCAAAGGAAAAAAAATACTTAGTGTACACTTTTCAATGCATTTAGGCTCTACATGTTTGTAACAAGTCCTGTCTCCATGTCTTTCCTTGATCCTCCTGAAATGTAGTCTGTTATACTCAAGAACTTTCAGTAGTCTACAGGATAGAAGCCTTGGACTCTGAGAGGCTCACATAAATTATATTTTCAAATATGTATTGACTATTTCTCCCTGTGATATTTGACAATTCAGGGAGGCATTTGCTTCAGGAAATTTATCATTGTTGACAATGTTGTTTACATGTTTTAAGTAACTATTTTGCTATAAAGAAACTGCTTGACTCAGTTCCAGATATAAAACTCATAAAAAATTGAAAGGCTTCAATAAGTTTAAATCATTCTGTATTGCTCATGGAGATTTAAATTTCAGTGCTAATTTTTTATTAGCACTTTAATTTAGAAGGCTCCAGGTTTCTACAAGATTTAAAATTATTGGAGCATTTCAAAATTTTATAAGCTTTCCAGTAAGGTTGTGGCTGTGATTTTATGCTTGTAAAGTAAAGTGCAATTTAAAGTTAATTTAAATAATTTAAGTGCTGCAGAGTTTTTAGTGGAATTGTTTGTCTTTCAAACTTAAATTCAGGATAGACAATTAGAATCATGTTACAAGGAGAATTTTTTTTTCCTAATAATAAAGTAGTAACTCTAACTTATATTAAAATTTCAAGTTCTTTTAACTTTCAACATTTTAAATTCACTGTTACATGTTTTATCAACTTTTAAAGAATTTTCTTTGATCCATGTCTGTAAATGGTTGCCATCAAGCTATTGGTAAATGTCTGTTCTAAATGTTCATCTTACATGTTTCAATACTACATATGTTACCTGACTGTGACAAAGTTAATTCCCTATAAAACCTTCTTAACCTGAAAATGGTGTAAACATAGCTTTACCTTCAACTCTTGGAGAAGCAAGGTCTATTGTAACTATTTTGAGATGTACTCATAAATATTGTAGACTAGCAATACAGACAGAGTCTGCAGATTATTGGGTGCTTACAATTTCAATACCATTATGGACTGGAAACTGATGTCCATTGATGCCACTGAGAATAGCAACATATTATGCTTTTAATATCTATGACAAAGAATAAAATTCAAGATTTAGAAAATGATTTCTACTCAGTGTGTATTAATTACACATTTACCAAAAATTGAAATTCTTTGGTTGAGGGACCTCTGAGGTGCTTCTAGTTTCTGGCTATAATGGATAAGGCTTCTATGAACATAGTAGAGCATGGGTCAATATGCTATGGTGGAGAATCTTTTGGGTGTATGCTCAGGAGCAGTAGATCTAGGTCTTTATGTAGAATTCTTTCTAATTTTCTGAGAAAAATCCAGATTGATTTCCAGAGTCAAATCTAACCAGCTATAGAGGAATGGCCCCCCTCTCTCCACATCTTCTCCAGCATGTAATGTCCCTTGAATTTTTTTTTTATCTTTGCCATTCTGACTAGTGTAAGGTAGAGTCACAGCATTATTTTGATTTGCATTTCCCTGTTGAATAAGGATGTGGAATATGTCTTTAAACCCTTCTTGGCCATTCGAGATTCCTCTTTTGTGAATTATCTGTTTAGCTCTGTATTCCATTTAAAAATTGGGTTATTTGAGGATTTGGGGAGTCTACCTCTTGACTTCTTTATATATGTTGGAAATTAGCCCTCTAGCAGAGGCAGAGTTAGTGGAGATCTTTTCCCATATGTGTGTCACCATGTATCATGATACACACCACAGACCCAAAGAAGATCAAAGTGAGGCTGCTTCAATCTCATTTTGAACAAAAGTTCACAAAACAAAAGTGAACAAATTGTGAACAAAATAATCATGAGAAGAAGAGGGAGCAAGAGACTTGGGTGGGAGAGGGGACAGGAAGAGGAAACGGGGGAAGGATAAGGTATAGGGGGTGGGTGAGACAGGAGAGAAGCCCAGAGGAACAGAAAAAGGAATGGAAATATGTGGCTACTGGGGATGGGGTAGGAGAACTTTAGAACGTTCCAGAGACCCGAGATGTGAAAGATTCCCAGGACACCTTGGGGGTGACCTTACCCTAAATACCTAACAGTGGGGAGATGGAACCCAAAATTCCTAGAACTCACCTGGAGCAGTGGCTACAGATGGTTGTGGATTGTCCAATGCTTGTGTTAGGAAATGGACACTGGTGCCACTGAAACACCTCTAATGTCCTCACAGTGAATTGTCTGTATATGAAAAATGTTATCCAAATACATATGAGTAAATGACATAATCCAAGAGAGATAATAAAAGTTTAGTAAACGTGAATATAAAACTCCAAAATTTCAAGTTATCAGACATGTGTAAGGGCCGCCACATAAGACAACAAGTAGTCACAGACTAGAAAAATGAGATAAATAAATGTTTGAAAAAGTTCAACTAACAATCTCAAATTATTCTAGCAGAATAGTAATTTAAAAGCTCTACCTTTGGGCTAGTGAGATAGTTCAACAGGTAAATGTACCTACTACCAAAGCTGATGACGTTAGTACAATTCACTGGACATGTTTGGTAAAAGGAGAGAACAGAATACCTATCCCGTCGTCCGACATTCACTCATACACTGTGGCACATGTACACATGCCCAGACATAAAAGCACAATAAATAACTAAAATTTACTTTTTTAAATTAGTGTTTGAACAACTTATGTTACTGAAGAAGGTATAGTCTAATGTGTAAAAAAACTACAAGATTCAGTAAGTAAAATAAAATAAAATAACATTTTTAGTATTAAATTATTTGTGAGGCACTTAATCTATGGTAGAAACTAATTACAGGACTACATATAAAACAAGGGTTTGAAAACATATATATTAGACAATGAAACATCATAACACCATGATTTCTCCTAAGATGAATAATATATCTGTTAAGCTGCTATCAAATTTTTCACATCTAACATGCATAAAAGATAAATATTTATTATTTTGTCACTGGTGATAACTTATGAAGAAATAGAATGTAATAAAAACACAAAACTTCAATCAATTTTGTGTCCTTTCACAGAAAGGGCATGACTTAACATAAAATATTTATGTTTATCATGATAAAAATGGATACTAAGAGAGACAATCAAGGAAAAGAACAAAGGAGCAAAACAATATAACTAAAATGGAAATGCTTGCAAGAGTATTTTTTATAGCATATATTAAGATGTGAAGGCCATTCTGTTTTAACATGGCAATTGTAAAAAAACCATAGAATGTTATGTGCCCCAGTACAAGTATAACAAAAGTTTCCCTCATTTTGTTTTTGTTTTGAGATAGAGGTTATGTAGCTAATACTGGCCTTGAAATCACTATGTAGCCGAGCTTGATTACAAACATTTCATCCTCTTGTCTCCATTTAACAAGTGCTGGTATTGCAGGTGTGGGTCATCACAACCCTATCTTTATTCTAGAAACATTTATAAATCCATATAAATAATGATAAAATTACTTTACCAAAACAGAAAAAATATTAGTACAATATTTATTTTCAATAAGATGTAATACTATTTAATGATTTATTCATTATAATTTTTATTTGTTATTTTATTTATTTACATTTAGAGGTTGTCCCCCTTCTAGGTCTCCCCTTCAAAACCCCCCTTCCCCTTTGCCTCTGAGAGCATACCACCCACAAACCTGCTTCTGCCTCACTCTTCTAGCATCTCTTTTCTCTGGGGCAACAAACTTCTACAGGACCGATCACCTTCCATTGATGCCAGATAAAGCAGTCCTCTGCCACATATGTAGCAGGAGCCATGGACTCACCCATGTAAACTGTTTGGTTGGAGGTTGAATCCCTGGGATTTCAGGGAAGAGGGTCTGGTTGGTTGACACTGTTGTTCTTCCTATGGGGTTGCAAACCTCTTCAACTCTTTCAGTCATTCCCCTAACTCTTCCATTGGGATCTCCAGACTCAGTCCAATGGTTGGCTATCAGTATCTGCATTTGTATTAATCAGATCCTGGCAGAGCCTCTCAGAGGACAGCCCTGCTTGGTTCCTGTCTGCAAGCAGTTCTTGGCGCAAGCAATTGTGTCAGGGTTCGGTGTCTGGGGATGGGAAGGATCTGAAGGTAGGGTAGTCTCTCAATGGTCTTTCCTTCAGTCTCTGCATCATTTTTTGTTTTTGTTTTTGTCCCTGTGTTTGGATGTATGTCCTTTAGGGTCTGCGCTACCTCAATTAGGATATTTTCTAGCTTATTCATTATATTTTAATATTTATTTATAACCTCAGTTGATTATGCACAATCAATGTTGTCCTTATCATTTTTTAATTTTATTAGCTAATCCTATGATGTATATGCATAAACACATTATCCCAAAACTTGTATGCATTCTTGCCTACACATATGTATATTATTAGTATACAGCAAGAATATACTACTAACAAAATATATTATGAATATATAATGAAGCAGGTTCATTATTACAATGTCAACTTATGTAATAAGTCATAAAATAACATATAATAAATTAATTATATAATAAGACTTACATAATAAATTATGTAATAATTTCATTCATAGTGGAATGACCCTAAAAAACCAACAGCTAAAAATTTATAATGTTTAGTATTATTTATTTTTACTTTTATGGTTTTCTTTCTATTTTTAATGGAGTAAAATCACCATTTGCCACCATTTTTCAGTCCCATCTGATTATCTATCACCTCCTCCCTTTGTTCTATCATTAGTAAATACATTTATTCCATTTATATATGCTGCTGGCTCAACAGTGCTGTTTTAAAATTGATTTTTACATAACTTAACAGAAAAAGGACATATATTTATGCTTACATAAACTTACAAGCACTTTGCAGTTTTCTGATGTAGATTTATAAAACTGGGTGTGATAATCATTTCTTCATATGGAACTGTCTTTAGCTGTGCACCTTCCATTGGTATAAGGAAGATGCGTGTTTTCAATGTCTGTGGCTGGGAGTTAAACCACTTGTTTGGGGTTACAAGGTAGAGGCTCTGTGTTATGTTTGTGGCTATAAGGTGGTGTCTGTAAATGATTTGTGGCTAAGAGGGAAGACCTTTGCCTCTTGTTCATGGTTGGGAGGAGAAGGCTGTTTACTTTGGCTGTGGCTGTGAGGTGGCGACTGTACACTGCGTTTGTGGCCATGGGGAGAAGATAATGTACAACTAACCATACTTGGATGTTACTCTCTAAAACTCTGGCTGCAGGTTTAAGGCTGCTGCTGATTTAGTTGTTACAAAAATAAATATCATGAGCTTTGATTAGAAAGTAGAAGAAAATACCCATATTCTATAATGTGTCTACCACAAATTATTTTCATGTGAAATAATGGGGGTGGGAGGGCAGCAGAGCTACTGGCTCATTTCTCACTAAGAACTAAGCATTTTAACTGATAGGCTAAGATTTTGTGCATTACCTGGACAGGTATTTCTCTCTTTGTTACATTCTTCAGGGACAACTTCTAGAGGGTATAAATGGAGAGGGTTTGTTGTTTAGTTTCTGGGTTGTTTTGTTTGTTTGTTTGTTTTATTGAGAAAGAATCTATGGCTAGACAGGAACTTGCTATTTAAACAAGCCTGTCCCCAACTTGGACAGATTTGACGGCTTGTGGCTCAAAAGTGTTGGTATTAAAGGCATGTACCAGCAGGTTAAGGGTTAGTTTTAAAAGCATCTTTTCTTACTAGTTAATACTTAAACATCATTGTAGAGTTATTTACAGTTCCACTGTGGTCCTTGTTACATTTTATCCTGTTATTCTTCATATTCCTTAACTTTTCTCAGTTTATTCAACTAAAGAATAGTATATGAAGCTACCATTACTAAAAATTTTTATTTCAATTTGTTATTTCATGATCCTCGGTGAGAAACCTGCCTGCAGAATTTTTTAGGCACATGTCAATCTGGGAGTATTTCAATCTATACTGATCTATAAGACCTGCTTAAAATGAGATTTATTGCTATTCTCATAAATCAATGCTTTACTCAGCGATTAGCAAAGAAGCATTCACTTGCAGCAGACAGCAACAAATAGAGAGAACAGCCAGACCCACTCAGTGTTAAATGGGATGTCTTCATCAAGTCTCTCCTCTCAAGGCTCAGGAACCCCCTGGCCCTAGAAGGGGAGACAGAAAGAGTGTAAGAGGGGGTGAAGGACACCAAGTACACAAGGCACTGCAAAAATCAATCTAATCAATGAACCTTTAGAGACTGAGGTGGTGGCCACAAGAAGTGCACAGGTCTGCACCAGTTGGTATCCCAGAGCTGAAAGAAGCAGGCATCCATCCATCTCCATCTCTTGCACAGAAACTACCTCCAATTTTTACTCATCTGCAAATGAAAATTTAGTTTTCTCTAAGAAAGTTTCATTGGAGAAACAATCTTCTCTTAAAGGAAGACTGCATTAGATGGCCAAAAGAAACTGAATTCAATGACATTGTTGGAGGTTCCTTGTCTCATACTGTCCTGACAGAGCTTTCATCTTTTAACTTAATTAATTTAGTTTAATTTCTATTTTTTTTTTTTTTACTTTATCATGTGTGCGTGTGTAAGTGTGTTTATTTCCCTTTTTTCATCATAGGTACTTTTCATTTATATATATATATATATATATATATATATATATATATATATATATATATATACACATACATACATACATACATATATTGTGTTTTGATTTTGTGATTTTGATTTTGTGTTATTATGAAACTTCTGAGAGGGTGAACAAATGGGTTTCCATTCCTATACCTCTATCTGGCATCTTTTCTTAGGAATAAATAGGAAAAAAGAAAATAGGAAATACTTTGAGTGAAAAAGTACAAACAAAATTCAGAAAGACTGGAAAGACCTAAGAAATTATAACTTGGTAATTATTAATTTATGTCAGTGCCTTCTAAATCTAATTTTGATATGTGCACCACAACCATCTTGTAAAAGAAAAGTCAGGTTCTCTTTGTCATGAGAAGAGCAAAGGACCTACCTTGTACTTGTGCTTCCAGGGATACCCAAATAGTTGGTCCACCATGTTCAAAATGGTGAAGCTTAATGCTACACTATATAAGACATGTCTTGTTTAATTATTCTTCACCCTGGTAAATTATGTACATTTTAATTGATAAAAAAGAATTAGATCCATTAATTAACTGGGTGCCTCTTTAATAGCTTTTAATTTAGCTGCTCAAAGACCTGCTGAGTCTTAATATTGTAAGTTAAATGGGGTTTGCTGAGCTTTTAGCCAGGAAGTTACTTTCCACTCTCATTCAATTGCATAGCATTATTCTTTTTACTCTAATGTTGGGGAAAGTTTAGAAATACAAAGTTTGGTGTGTGTGTGTGTGTGTGTGTGTGTGTTTTAAAGATTGGGTTTTTAAGGACTTTATTATCTTAACCTTTTAGATACTTTAAAGCTTGCTCCCTTATAGGAAATTTTCACTGTCGACTTTGCTTCTGTTGGTCATCCTTAAAGATCTCAATTTGAAAGATTCACCTAGTATTCTAGGTGTGAACAGAAGATATAGGGGAGATGATCATGGTGTGAACAGTAGATATAGGGGAGATGATCATGGTGTGAACAGTAGATATAGGGGAGATGATCATGGTGTGAACAGTAGATATAGGGGAGATGATCATGGCTTTTGGTAAGCTGCCAAGGAGAAATGCTTTGAAAGCCACTGGATTGAAATATGAAATAGATATATGAAATTATGATGATTATCCATTCATATATATATAAGGTCTTGATTAATTCACTGAGTCGTCAATCAAATTATACTACTAGAAATTCAAAAATATATTCAGAAAAAGAAAGCTCAAATTTGTATTCAAATAGATGCATCAATGTAAGAACCAAAAAGCTCTGTACTTTATGAGTTATTTTGTCAACCCCTTCTATATTTTCAGATGATAAAACATAGTTAAGAAATGTTGAAAAACCTATTAAACTATTGAATATCATACTATCTTAATGATAAATGCAATCTTTTTTTGTTTTGTTTTGTTTTGTTTTGTTTTTCGAGACAAGGTTTCTCTGTGTAGCCCTGGATGTCCTGGAACTCACTCTGTAGACTAGGCTAGCTTCGAACTCATAAATCCACCTGCCTCTGCCTCTGCCTCTGCCTCTGCCTCTGCCTCTGCCTCTGCCTCTGCCTCTGCCTCTGCCTCTGCCTCTGCCTCTGCCTCTGCCTCTGCCTCTGCCTCTGCCTCTGCCTCTGCCTCTGCCTCTGCCTCTGCCTCTGCCTCTGCCTCTGCCTCTGCCTCTGCCTCTGCCTCTGCCTCTGCCTCTGCCTCTGCCTCTGCCTCTGCCTCTGCCTCTGCCTCTGCCTCTGCCTCTGCCTCTGCCTCTGCCTCTGCCTCTGCCTCTGCCTCTGCCTCTGCCTCTGCCTCTGCCTCTGCCTCTGCCTCCCAAGTGCTAGGATTAAAGGCGTGCGCAACCACTGCCCAGCAATAAATGCAATCTTTGATAATAATCAACAAAAGTTGTGATTAGAAAATTACCTGACAAGAACTGATATTTAATAATGCTTATAGGAAGAATCATAGGGGCTTAAATGTATGAAATAATATAATATAAATAACCCTTATGTATAATATTAAAATTATCTGTAACACAAGAACAATTGTAATGATTTTTGTGAGGTGATTGTATTATTCTGAAGTTTCTGGTCATCTTGCATCTGAATATGACTTAGATGAATCTTTGCTAGGATGGAAGTGAAAATTACATTTCATATTTGGATTGTCTAGGAAACGGTCCTGCTGTAACCTCACGCTGACGGACTATTTCTATTCTTTCCATATTATTTGTTTGTTTGTTTGTTTTCCCTTTAATCTTTTTTTAATAGTCCAGACTCTATGCCCCTCTTGGCCCACCGTCTTACTCTTCCATATCCCATACCTTCTGTCCCTGTCTCCAAGTGGATGCCCCTACACTCCCACCCCACCAGACCTCTCCACTCCCTGGTGCCTCCAGTCTCTTGAGGATTAGGTGCATCTTCTCTGACTGACAGACCTGGCCGTCCCCTGCTGTATATGTGTTGAGGGCCTTATATCCGCTGGTGTATGTGCTGGGTTGGTGGCTCAGTGTCTGAGAGATCCCGGGGACCAGGTTATTTGAGACTGCTGTTCTTCCTATAAGGTTGACCTCCTCCTCAGCTTCTAGCAGCTTTTGCCTAATTCAACCAGAGCATCTAGTTCTTCACTGACTATTGTTCCTGACCACATATTCTTCTCTGAAAGATACTTACAATGCACTAGGTTGCTTAAAAGCAATAAAGGAGATAGATAAGGCTTAGGGAGAGATAGAGGAAGGAAGAGAAAAGAGAGTACTTCCTGAATAATTAAATATTAAATATTTTTCAAATAAATTATATATTCCTATTGATTGTAATAAAGTAGTCAGAATCATGCAGTGACCAATTTAATGAATTTTGGTGTCAAAATTCTGGTAAGTGTACCTCTGCTTTATAACAATAGTTATTGTCGCTCTAAGGAAAATACCAGTAGCAGTAGCAATATGAAGGATTCTAATTTTGTGCTAATCTCTTCCTTTTTTAAACTTTGATTAATACTTTTTATTGAAAATAGATTTGTCTCTCATACAATACATACTGACCACCGCTTCCTTCTCTTCCCCCTCCTCAGTCCTTATCTACCCCAGTTCTAAATCCCCTAGGTTTCCCTTCAGAAACAAACTGTCATAAAAGAGATAACAATAGCTCAGCAGCACAGAACATGCCTTAGGATTAACACACAGATAACTGTATCTTAAACGAGGGCCTGGAACACAGTGACCATTCTATAAATTTCAGGTTATTACAGCCTGCACTGTTTTTATGCTTAGTAAGTCTCAGATATGATCCATAATTCTCACACGTTGATTTTCTCACCAACTCATGGGTAGGTAGCTCACTTGGAGATTAACTCTAATTTGGAAAAAATAAAGATACTACTTTAGATTCTTTGTATTTCAATGAATCCCTGGGTAGTTTTGTTAAAAGGGTCTGAGTGTGATTCGACCTAATGTAGCAGGTATGTTTCTTGACTAGGGAGGGCAAATTAAAATATCCAATGAAGACAAAAACAATACGGATTGTGATCTGCTGTGTCCAGTAAATAAGTAGGGAAGTTATTTCTAAAGCAATGTCCTCTTGAAAGGAGGATGCAAGGAGATGTTATTCACGGAATCTATGTATGTTCATACAGGAATCTTCCAGTTTATAAGTATGCTTAGTTAACATCATCATTTCCTGAACATTCTGCACCTAAGGCATAAAGCATGTGTTTATATGATTAAATATTAAAAGTGATGGACAGAAATGTCTCTGGACTTGCTCACCTTGCACCATAAGGTAGTACAGTATGCAAGGGCATTAATAATAACTAGCCAGTCCTGAAGTTACCTGATTTAGGGGCTGAAAGAAAGGACCCCATATCACTTGAGGACAGACAATTGGGACTCTGTTAGAGCATTTTATTTATGGTGTCAGGATTGTCATCTATTCATTATTTATTTATTCATCTTTTTACATGTTTCCTTCAATGTATCAGGTGTTTAAATAATTTAAGTAATTAAGAAATTTAGAGCGGACACTCGCCAGCTACCCACAATACCCGCCACAGGATCTTAAGACTTCTGGTGAGTGGAGCACAGCTTCTGCTCCAATCCAAGTGCTCGGGACCTGAGACTGCATTAGTTAGGGAAGCGGAAACCGGCCTGAGTAGGGCCACAGGCCTCATCCGGCCGGATCAGCGCCAGGGTAGCAGGAGCGCAGGGTTGCCTGACACCCGCCAGCTACCCACAACCCCCGCCACAGGATTTTGGGACTGCTGGTGAGTAGAACACAGCTTCTGATCCAGTCCAATCACGCAGGACCTGAGACTGCTCTGGTTGGGGAGAGAGAAATCCGGCCTACATAGGGCCACAACCCTCTTCCGGTCAGAAAAGCACCAGGGCAGCTGGGGCGCAGGGTCTGCTGACACTCACCAGCTACCCACAACACCCACCACAGGATCTTAAGACTTCTGGTGAGTGGAGCACAGCTTCTGCTCCAATCCAATTGCACACGGGACCTGAGACTGCATTAGTTAGGGAAGCAGAAACCGGCCTGAGTAGGGCCACAGGCCTCATCCGGCCAGATCAGCGCCTGGGTAGCTGGAGAGCAGGGTTGCCTGACACCCGCCAGCTACCCACGACCCCCGCCGCAGGATTTTGGGACTGCTGGTGAGTGGAACACAGCTTCTGCTCCAATCTTTAAACAGTGACAACGATAACAACTAACCCCAGAGATTACCAGATGGCAAAAGGTAAACGTAATAATCTTACTAACAGAAACCAAGACCACTCACCATCATCAGAACCCAGCACCCCCACTTCGCCCAGTCCAGGGCACCCCAACACACCGGAAAAGCTAGACACGGATTTAAAAGCATATCTCCTGATGATGATAGAGGACTTCAAGAAGGACTTTAATAACACACTTAAAGAAATGCAGGAGAACACTGCTAAACAGGCAGAAGACAATAAAGAGGAAGCACAAAAATCCCTTAAAGAATTGCAGGAGAACACAGCTAAAGAGTTACAAATCCTTAAAGAAAAACAGGATAACATAATCAAACAGGTAGAAGTCCTTACAGAAAAACAGGAAAACACATCCAAACAGATGATGGAAATGAACAAAACCATACTAGACCTAAAAAGGGAAGTAGACACAATAAAGAAAAACCAAAAGGAGGCAACACTGGAGATAGAAACCCTAGGAAAGAAATCTGGAACCATAGATACGAGCATCAGCAACAGAATACAAGAGATGGAAGAGAGAATCTCAGGTGCAGAAGATTCCATAGAGAACATCGGCAAACAATCAAGGAAAATGTAAAATGCAAAAAGATCCTAACTCAAAACATCCAAGAAATACAGGACGCAATGAGAAGACCAAACCTACGGATAATAGGAGTGGATGAGAATGAAGATTTTCAACTCAAAGGACCATAAACATCTTCAACAAAATTATAGAAGAAAACTTCCCAAATCTAAAGAAAGAGATGCCCATGAACATACAAGAAGCCTACAGAACTCCAAATAGACTGGACCAGAAAAGAAATACCTCCCGACACATTATAATCAGAACAACAAATGCTCTAAATAAAGATAGAATACTAAAAGCAGTAAGAGAAAAAGGCCAAGTAACATATAAAGGCAAGCCTATCAGAATTACACCAGATTTTTCACCAGAGACTATGAAAGCCAGAAGA
Source organism: Mus caroli (assembly GCF_978045245.1). NCBI lineage: Eukaryota > Metazoa > Chordata > Mammalia > Rodentia > Muridae > Mus > Mus caroli. Next base: position 88,483,532 of record NW_028227267.1, on the reverse strand, counting down.
TCCTGGACGGATGTTATACAGACACTAAAAGAACACAAATTCCAGCCCAGGCTACTCTACCCAGCCAAACTCTCAATTAACATAGATGGAGAAACCAAAGTATTCCACGACAAAACCAAATTCACACATTATCTCTCCACGAATCCAGCCCTTCAAAGGATAATAACAGAAAAAAACCAATACAAGGACAGGAACCACGCCCTAGAAACAACAAGAAGGTAATCCCTCAACAAACCTAAAAGAAGACAGCCACAAGAACAGAATGCCAACTTTAACAACAATAATAACAAGAAACAACAATTACTTTTCCTTAATATCTCGTAATATCAATGGACTCAACTCCCCGATAAAAAGACATAGACTAACAAACTGGCTACACAAACAAGACCCAACATTTTGCTGCTTACAGGAAACTCATCTCAGAGAAAAGGATAGACACTACCTCAGAATGAAAGGCTGGAAAACAATTTTCCAAGCAAATGGCATGAAGAAACAAGCTGGAGTAGCCATTCTAATATCTGATAAGATTGACTTCCAACCCAAAGTCATTAAAAAAGACAGGGAGGGACACTTCATACTCATCAAAGGTAAAATCCTCCAAGAGGAACTATCAATCCTGAATATCTATGCTCCAAATACAAAGGCAGCCACATTCATTAAAGAAACTTTAGTAAATCTCAAAGCACACATTGCACCTCATACAATAATAGTGGTAGACTTCAACACACCACTTTCACCAATGGACAGATCATGGAAACAGAAACTAAACAGGGACACAGTGAAACTAACAGAAATTATGAATCAAATGGATCTGGCAGATATCTACAGAACATTCTATCCTAAAACAAAAGGATATACCTTCTTCTCAGCACCTCATGGTACCTTCTCCAAAATTGACCACATAATTGGTCACAAAGCAGGCCTCAACAGATACAAAAATATTGAAATTGTCCCATGCATCCTATCAGATCACCATGGACTAAGGCTGATCTTCAATAACAAAATAAATAATAGAAAGCCAACCTTCACGTGGAAACTGAACAACACTCTACTCAATGATACCTTGGTCAAGGAAGGAATAAAGAAAGAAATTAAGGACTTTTTAGAGTTCAATGAAAATGAAGCCACAACATACCCAAACTTATGGGACGCAATGAAAGCATTTCTAAGAGGAAAACTCATAGCTCTGAGTGCCTACAAAAGGAAACTAGAGAGAGCACACATTAGCAGCTTGACAACACACCTAAAAGCACTAGAACAAAAGGAAGCAAATTCACCCAAGAGGAGTAGACGGCAGGAAATAATCAAACTCAGGGGTGAAAGCAACCAAGTGGAAACAAGAAAAACTATTCAAAGAATCAACCAATCAAGGAGCTGGTTCTTTGAGAAAATCAACAAGATAGATAAACCCTTAGCCAGACTCACTAGAGGGCACAGGGAAAGCATCCTAATTAACAAAATCAGAAATGAAAAAGGAGACATAACAACAGATCCTGAAGACATCCAAAACACCATCAGATCCTTCTACCAAAGGCTATACTCAACAAAACTGGAGAACCTGGATGAAATGGAGAAGTTCCTAGACAGATAACAGGTACCAAATTTGAATCAAGATCAGGTTAATGATCTAAACAGCCCTATATTCCCCAAAGAAATAGAAGCAGTCATTAATAGTCTCCCAACTAAAAAAAGCCCAGGACCAGATGGGTTTAGTGCAGAGTTCTATCAGACCTTCAAAGAAGATCTAATCCCAGTTCTTCACAAACTATTCCACAAAATAGAAACAGAAGGTACTCTACCCAACTCATTCTATGAAGCCACAATTACTCTGATACCTAAACCACAAAAAGACCCAACAAAGATAGAAAACTTCAGACCAATATCCCTTATGAATATTGATGCAAAAATCCTCAATAAAGTTCTTGCTAACCGAATCCAAGAATACATCAAAACAATCATCCATCCTGACCAAGTAGGTTTCATCCCAGGGATGCAGGGATGGTTCAATATACGGAAATCCATCAACGCAATCCAGTATATAAACAAACTCAAAGACAAAAACCACATGGTCATCTCGTTAGATGCGGAAAAACCATTTGACAAGATCCAACACCCATTCATGATAAAAGTCTTGGAAAGATCAGGAATTCAAGGCCCATACCTAAACATGATAAAAGCAATCTACAGCAAACCAGTAGCCAACATCAAAGTAAATGGTGAGAAGCTTGAAGCAATCCCTCTAAAATCAGGGACTAGACAAGGCTGTCCACTTTCTCCATACCTATTCAACATTGTACTTGAAGTCCTAGCCAGAGCAATTCGACAACAAAAGGAGATCAAAGGGATACAAATTGAAAAAGATGAAGTCAAAATATCACTCTTTGCAGATGATATGATAGTATATATAAGTGACCCTAAAAATTCCACCAGAGAACTCCTAAGCCTGATAAACAGCTTCGGTGAAGTAGCTGGATATAAAATTAACTCAAACAAATCAATGGCCTTTCTCTACACAAAGAATAAACAGGCTGAGAACGAAATTAGGGAAACAACACCCTTCTCAATAGTCACATATAATATAAAATATCTTGGCGTGACTCTAACTAAGGAAGTGAAAGATCTGTATAATAAAAACTTCAAGTCTCTGAAGAAAGAAATTCTAGAAGATCTCAGAAGATGGAAAGATCTCCCATGCTCATGGATTGGCAGGATCAACATTGTAAAAATGGCTATCTTGCCAAAAGCAATCTACAGATTCAATGCAATCCCCATCAAAATTCCAAATCAATTCTTCAACGAATTAGAAAGTGCAATCTGCAAATTCATCTGGAATAACAAAAAACCTAGGATAGCAAAAACTCTTCTCAAGGATAAAAGAACCTCTGGTGGAATCACCATGCCGGACATAAAGCTCTACTACAGAGCAATTGTGATAAAAACTGCATGGTACTGGTATAGTGACAGACAAAAAGACCAATGGAATAGAATTGACGACCCAGAAATGAACCGACACACCTAAGGTCACTTGATCTTCGACAAGGGAGCTAAAAACATCCAGTGGAAGAAAGACAGCATTTTCAACAAATGGTGCTGGCACAACTGGTTGTTAACATGTAGAAGAATGCGAATCGATCCATTCCTATCTCCTTGTACTAAGGTCAAGTCTAAGTGGATCAAGGAACTTCACATAAAACCAGAGACACTGAAACTTATAGAGGAGAAAGTGGGGAAAAGCCTTGAAGATATGGGCACAGGGGAAAAATTCCTGAATAGAACAGTAATGGCTTGTGCTGTAAGATCGAGAATTGACAAGTGGGACCTCATGAAACTACAAAGCTTCTGCAAGGCTAAAGACACCATCAATAAGACAAAAAAAACCACCAACAGATTGGGAAAGGATCTTCACCTATCCTAAATCAGATAAGGGACTAATATCCAATATATATAAAGAACTCAAGAAGGTGGACTCCAGAAAGTCAAATAACCCCATTAAAAAATGGGGCTCAGAACTGAACAAAGAATTCTCACCTGAGGAATACCGAATGGCAGAGAAACACCTGAAAAAATGTTCAACATCCTTAATCATCAGGGAAATGCAAATCAAAACAACCCTGAGATTCCACCTCACACCAGTCAGAATGGCTAAGATCAAAAATTCAGGTGACAGCAGATGCTGGCAAGGATGTGGAGAAAGAGGAACACTCCTCCATTGGTGGTGGGATTGCAAGCTTGTACAACCACTCTGGAAATCAGTCTGGCGGTTCCTCAGAAAATTGGACATAGTACTACCGGAGGATCCAGCAATACCTCTCCTGGGCATATATCCAGAAGATGTCCCAACCGGTAAAAAGGACACATGCTCCACTATGTTCATAGCAGCCCTATTTATAATAGCCAGAAGCTGGAAAGAACCCAGATGTCCCTCAACAGAGGAATGGATACAGAAATTATGGTACATTTACACAATGGAGTACTACTCAGCTATTAAAAAGAATGAATTTATGAAATTCCTAGCCAAATGGATGGACCTGGAGGGCATCATCTTGAGTGAAGTAACACAATCACAAAAGAACTCACACAATATGTATTCACTGATAAGTGGATATTAGCCCAAAACTTAGGATACCCAAGATATAAGATACAATTTGCTAAACGCATGAAACTCAAGAAGAATGAAGACCAAAGTGTGGACACTGTGCCCCTTCTTAGAATTGGGAACAAAACACCCAGGGAAGGAGTTACAGAGACAAAGTTCGTAGCTGTGATGAAAGGATGGACCATTCAGAGACTGCTGTATCCAGGGATCCATCCCATAATCAGCTTCTAAACGCTGACACCATTGCATACACTAGCAATATATTGCTGAAAGGACCCAAGTATAGCTGTCTCTTGTGAGATGATGCCGGGGCCTAGCAAACACAGGAGTGGATGTTCACAGTCAGCTATTGGATGTATCACAGGGCTCCCAATGGAGAAGCTAGAGAAAGTAACCAAGGAGCTAAAGGGATCTGCAACCCTATGTTGGAACAACATGATGTACTAACCAGAACCCCGGAGCTCTTGTCTCTAGCGGCATATGTATGGAAAGATGGCCTAGTCGGCCATCAATGGAAAGAGAGGCCCATTGGACTTGCAAACTTTATATGCCCCAATATAGGGGAATGCCAGGGCCAAAAGAATGGGAATGGGTGGGTAGGGAAGTGGGGGGAGCTATGGGGGACTTTTGGGATAGCATTGGAAATGTTATTGAGGAAAATATGTAATAAAAATATTAAAAATTAAAAAAAAAGAAATTTAGAGCATCATTTATTAAATATACAGTCCAATTGTTAGAGCAACAATAGGTTGCATGTTGCTTGGAGTTCAGAATTAATTGTGATCCTTAACAAAATTTTAGAGACTGCAGATTTCTGACCATACTTGGGTTACTCTGCCATTTCCTATTTTCTTCTTTTTTAAGATCTTGACTTCCTGAGGTCTAGAGCTTCACTGGGATTTCTGAAGTAAGCATAAAAAGTGTTTCTTTTTTTTTTTTTCATTGTTGATATCAATATTTATGGAGGTATCCATCCGATTTCTGGTATGTTCTATGCAAAGGAATTGTTTAAGGGAAAGCAATGCAGGGAAGTAGCAAGCTACTTCGCATCTGTTTCAGCACATCACTTATCACTTCTTCCTCCCTCTGTCATGTGAGGATAATCAGGGTGGGCTTAGAATGATGTGGGAATCACAGTATTTTCCTAGCTTGCTGAAGTATTTTTACCTTGGCTCAGCATTTTATCTTGAATATCTTTAGGGGATTAACTTCCAAGAAAGCTTAAACCCTTGAACACAACCATCCCTTTAAACAATGTATTATTTTGTTTGTTTGTTTGTTTGTTTTTGCTTGTTTGGAAATTTTAATAACGGCATCTTTCTTCCTTTCTTTTCTTTCCTTCAAAAGTATGAGATAACTTTAAAAACAAAAAGCCAAACAAAACAAAACAAAAATACTGAAAAGCTATGGGAAAAGGACCTTCAAATACACACTTGAATTTTTTTTTTTTTGGTTTGTTTTGTTTTTCAGTTGATATTTACTGGGCATTTTTCTGCAGGGTATTTAGTTTCCCCAGTGGGATTCTCTTGGAGAAAACAAATTTTAATTTCCCAGGAGTTAACAATTGGAGATGACTTTTGGTTTAGAAATGGATTTATGTCTCTACTGCTTCATTTTGCATGAAGGTCCTGTCTGGTACAGAACTGTGTGGGCCTTGTGCATGCTACCCTAACATCTATGAGTTCATTTGTGCATTGATCATGTTAATTTAGAAGACCTTGTTTTCTTAGTGTTCTCGATCTCCTCTATATCATACCCTCTTACCTCCTCTTCTGGAGGATTCTCTGATGCTTGAGAGATTGAAGTATTTGATAGAGCCATTCCATTTAGATCTGGGTGTTCCAATGTCTCCCAATGTCTGGCTATGGGTCTCCTTATTTGTTCTCATCTGATTCAAAGGAAGCATCTCTGATGATGATCATGCAAAGCATAGACCAATAAGTGTAGTGGATTCCACTGGGAGTCATTTTATTGCTACCTTCCTTTAGTAGAACAATATTTTCTGTATTCCTGCTAGGCTGGTCAACTGTATAGTCTCAGGATTTGGGTCACCTAGGAAATGTTATTTATGGATTCCACTTCTTGGAGTGATATTTAAGTCAAACCAGATGTTGCTTAGGTTATTCCCATAAGGTTTATGCCACAATTGACGAGAGTTGGGACACTGTTGCCTATCTAAAAGTATGAAGCTGGGTTGGTGTTTATATTTCTCTTTTGGAAATGTCTACAGTAGCTTCCTTTACAAAAGATGCTAGAACATAGGGGTGAAGGATGTGTAGGAACAAGCTCAATTTCTCCATATTCAATATGCCATACAGGTACTGTCTCCCAGAGTGAGGTCCCTTTCCTCATGTGTCAAAGGAAACTTGTACTTGTCACAACTAGAAAATTATTGTGAGGAAGCTTTAGGGACTGTTCTTATTAATCCCTCTATAACCCTATAAATGAATAAGATCTTATATATCACAGATGTTTTAGAGCTTTTTTTTTTCTCATGCAGAATGAATAAGTGAGACTTTCAAAATCACATATTTGAAACAATTCTGATTAAATCAGACAGATGGTATTTTCCTGCTGTGATACAGATGGGTGACCCTTGTGAGCAATCCCATCTGGAAATTACCTGTCCCAACCACAAGTTACCCTGAAATAGTTTTTATAAGTAAGGAGTTGCCTGCAATGTAGATCCTAAGCAAATTAGAGTCACAGAAAAAGGCATGGTTGATTTTGGAATTTATTCTAAAAACATAATGGTACTGTCTTCTAAATCCACTGAAATAACATTGGCAAAAATTTAAGAATGTTTTTAGAAAACAAAACAAAAATCATGTGAGTTTTCTTCTTCTCTTAAAACAATTAAGGATTAAAAGTGATGTGTAACTATTCCCTTTTAAGAAATGTCTGCCTTAGGATATATGTCTTTAACAGAGCTTAAAAAAATCAGCTCTAGTCAATGTGATAAATTTAATATAAAGTAGTACTTTCACTCAGAGTTAAGGATAATTCTAATGAAGGTAGTTTGTCTCCCTCTTATTCCTCAAGGCTGTTCCTAATGACCCAGATCTCAGCTCTCAAGGGGAGGTAATCTTATCACCCTGACATTCTGATCACCTTGCAGGGCATGGCAGCCACTCCTAAAAATACTTGACATTTGTGGGTCTCCTTTAAAGAGTAATGATGGTAAGCAGTAGCAAAGAGCTTGAGAAGTAAATAATCACATTATCTGTTATATCTACTGCTACTGCTGCCACTATTACTACTACAGAAACACATACATTATTTTCTCTCTCTCTCTCTCTCTCTCTCTCTCTCTCTCTCTCTCTCTCTCTCTCTCTCACACACACACACACACACACACACACACACACACACACACACACACAGAGGGAGAGACAGATACAGAGAGACAGATACACAGACAGAGACAGAAACAGAGACAGGCATCCATACACACTTCACAATTTCATATATATCACAGTTCTAGAACTGTGGCTGAATCTAAAGGTTTAATTAGGGGGAGGGTTTGTATTCAAGTGCAGTCCCTACTCTGAAGGGCTTATGTGGATCTCCATCCTTGCTTCTGTACATTACTTCTTTGCAAGCTCATTATTGACAGTTATAATTCTGAGTTATGGCCCTCTTCCTCAGACTATTTATATTTCAATCCTAGGGCTATAAAGTATCAATACTCCTAAACAGTAAATAAGAGAAACATTTTTAGGCATTTGCTACTAAACTGTATATTGTTACTAATATGGTAGTTACTACTCTGGGTCTATAACTTCATTTGCTGTCACAATCTGGGACATGAGATTAGAATCTACTTCATGAAAGCATAACCACCTCAAAAATCACACGGCTTTATTTGAGAATTTCTTCATATAATGCTATAAAAAGTCCATGCCCTCCATTCCCACTCTCAGTTTCTCCACACTATCCCATCATTTTTGTTCCCAACCTCTAGTACTCTTTTGCAAACCAACTGAATCCAGTCCGTATACATGAGGATAGAACAGTGTAACTGACACTCTGGTAACCTTTCCAAAGCTGAGTAGCTGAAGACAATTGACTCTCATCTCTTGTAGCACCTATCAATGGTAATACCTCAGATAATTACAGAACTTCATGATCCCCCACCACACTCAAGCTGGGGAATTTGGATGGCTTGGTCTTGTGACGACATTGTAATCACAGCTATGTTGAGCTCACGTATCATTTATTGCAAATAATCTTCCATGACCTCCACCTGCTAACTCTCATGTTGGCTGACGACCAGCATATTCACCCCTGAGCGTTGGGAATAGAGAGTGTGATGTAGCTAAATAAGAGACATCCACATGGTATACATTTCTTGGTTATTTTGAATGGAACCGCAATAATAGATGTGCACATTTCACTGTAGTAAGGCACAGATGCCCCTGGAAGTATGCAATGGAGTATTGTAGATGAATTTTTCGGTCTATCAATTCATGTCTTTAAAAGAATATTCACAGATTCTGTAGTGGCTGTACCAAATTGTAAAGATACCAACAGGCTTATCTTTAGCCCTTGTTATGCTGAGCAATGCTCTCTTCAATCACGAGATTTTAAGGGAAGTTGTAACATTAAGATATGCTGGATTTTTGAAAGGTTTTATTTTTTTTATTTTTTAGAGAGACAAAACTTTGTTTATTTTTTCCAATTTTTATTATTTCATTTATTTACATTCCCAAAGGATTTTTGAATTTTAATTTTAATTTTTTTTATTTTTTATTAGGTATTTTCCTCGTTTATATTTTCAATGCTATCCCAAAAGTCCCCCATACCCACCCCCCCAATCCTATACCCACCCAGTCCCCCTTATTGGCCCTGGGGTTCCCCTGTACTGGGTCATATAAAGTTTGCAAGTCCAATAGGCCTCTCTTTGCAGTGATGGCCGACTAGGCCATCTTTTGATACATATGCAGGTAGAGACAAGAGCTCCGGGGTACTGGTTAGTTCATATTGTTGTTCCACCTATAGGGTTGCAGTTCCCTTTAGCTCCTTGGGTAATTTCTCTGGCTCCTCAATTGGGGGCCGAGTGATTCATCCAATAGCTGACTGTGATCATTGACTTCTGTGTTTGCTAGGCCCCGGCATAGTTTCACAAGAGACAGCTATATCTGGGTCCTTTCAGCAAAATCTTGCTAGTGTATGCAATGGTGTCAGCGTTTGGAAGCTGATTATGGGATGGATCCCTGCATATGGCAATCATTAGATGGTCCATCCTTTCATCACAGTTCCAAATTTTGTCTCTGTAACTCCTTCCATGGGTGTTTTGTTCCCATTTCTGAGAAGGGGCAAAGTGTCCACACTTTGGTCTTCGTTCTTCTTGAATTTCATGCGTTTAGCAAATTGTATCTTATATCTTGGGTATCCTAAGTTTCTGGGCTAATATCCATCAGTGAGTAGATATTGTGCGAGTTCCTTTGTGATTGGTTTACCTCACACAGGATGATGCCCTTGGCGGTTATCATGTAGAAAAATGTGAATTGATCCATTTCTATATCCTTGTACTAAGGTCAAATCTAAGTGGATTAAGGAACTCCACATAAAACCAGAGACACTGAAACTTATAGAGGAGAAAGTAGGAAAAAGCCTTGAAGATATGGGTACAGGGGAAAAATTCCTGAATAGAACAGCAATGGCTTGTGCTGTAAGATCGAGAATCGATAAATGGAACTCATAAAATTGCAAAGCTTCTGCAAGGCAAAAGACACCGTCAATAAGACAAAAAGGCCACCAACAGATTGGGAAAGGATCTTTACCTATCCCAAATCGGATAGGGGACTAATATCCAATATATATATAAAGAACTCAAGAAGGTGGACTCCAGAAAATCAAATAACCCCATTAAAAAAATGGGGCTCAGAGCTGAACAAAGAATTCTAACCTGAGGAATACCGAATGGCTAAGAAGCACCTGAAAAAATGTTCAACATCCTTAATCATCAGGGAAATGCAAAGCAAAACAACCCTGAGATTCCACTTCACTACAGTCAGAAAGGCTAAGATCAAAAATTCAGGTGACAGCAGATGCTGGCGAGGATGTGGAGAAAGAGGAACACTCCTCCATTGTTGGTGGGATTGCAAGCTTGTACAACCACTCTGGAAATCAGTCTGGCGGTTCCTCAGAAAATTGGACATAGTACTACCGGAGGATCCAGCAATACCTCTCCTGGGCATATATCCAGAAGATGTGCCAACTGGTAAGAAGGACACATGCTCCACTATGTTCATAGCAGCCTTATTTATAATAGCCAGAAGATGGAAAGAACCCAGATGCCCCTCAACAGAGGAAAGGATATAGAAAATGTGGTACATTTACACAATGGAGTACTACTCAGCTATTATTTATTTTTGTAATGTGACTACTGAGAGGATCCTGTGATTTATGTTCTGGTGTTGATCTATGTGCTTTGTTGAAACACCAGCCCTCTAACTCTCTCTTGAGTGATGCTAATTTGATCAAGGATGATGATGATGATGTGTGTTTGTGTGTGTGTGTGTGTGTGTGTGTTTGAGTGAGTGTGTGTGTTTGTGTGTGTGTGTGTGTGTGTGAGAGAGAGAGAGAGAGAGAGAGAGATCTTAAATTCATTTTTGAAGTATTGTATTGAGAACTTTTTCTATGATTAGGGATATTGACCTAAAGTTCTCTTTTTAGGGAGCTGATCTTTGCCTAATTCTGGTTCAGGGTAATTATTACTTAGTAAAATTAACTTGGAAGAAATACTTTCTCCTCTATTAATTCTATCAATGTCTCTATCATTGTATATTTGTTTACATGATTTACTTACCTTGATTTAACTTTGGTCCTTAGTCTGATAATAGACTATCTAAGACAGCTTGTATCTAGATTCCATTTGGTTGGAACATATTTTTTCATTCTCTTTCCCTTAAGAGGTATCTATTTGGTTTTTTTGTTTGTTTGTTTGTTTTCTTTTGTTTTTTGATGGTTGTGTGCATTGTTAGCTGGTAACAAAAAGATTCTGTTTTCCAAAGAAATCTGCTAATTTGTTTCTTTGTATTGTGTAATTGTGACCATCTTAAAAGTTATTACTGAACAGCATGTATTTATTCCTGTCATTTCATTGTTCTGTGGTATTTTGGTGCTTTTTTATATAGGGTGGTAATTAGGTCCTCTCCTTATTTAACATAGAATTTATTCCTCTTTTTATAAGGAATTTCTTATTTTTGTTCCCTGTAAATTCTTGTCTGTGCTTATCATTGTTTTCATAAAATTTTTTTTTCCAGTGTACATTAAAGAGCTGGCTTTCTTTTCCTTTTCTTCTTTCTTCTTTTCTTTAGTCTCTTCTCTTCCCTTCTCTTCTCTTTTCTTCTCTTCTCTTACTTTTCTTTTCTTTTGTTTTCTTTTTAAAATTTATTTTATTTTTATAGTCCAGTTGTTACTACCCTCCTGGTCTGCCCTCCCACAGTTTCTCATCCCAATCCTCCTCCCCTCTGTCTCCAAGAGGATGTCCCACCCCCTCAAAAAAACCAAAACAACAACAACAACAAAAAACAGCCAAGCCTCCCCACTCTCTGGAGCCTTGAGTCTCTTGAGTGTTAGACACTTCTCCCACTGAGGCCAAACCAGCCAGTTCTCTTCTGTATAAGGGGCCTCATATCAGCTAGTGTATACTGTCTAGTTGGTAGCTGAGCGTTATCGGGGGTCCAGGTGAGTTTAGACAGCTGGTCTTCCTATGAGGTCATCCTCTTCCTCAGCTTCTTCCAGTCTTTCCTTAATTGAACCAGAGGGGCCCCCGACTTCAGTACATTGATTGGGTGTAAGTATTTCCATCTGTCTCAGTCAGCAGCTTGTTGGGCCTCTTGGAGGAAAGCCATGTTAGGCTCCTGTCTGTAAGTAAGCATACCATAGCATCATTCAGGTTTTGGAGCCTCTCCTTGAGATGGATCCCAAGTTAGGACAGTCTCTTTTTTCCTCTGTCTTTTTTTCATTTTTGTCCCTGCAGTTCTTTTAGGCAGGAACAATTCTGGGTCTGCGATTTTGACTGTGGGATGACAACACCATCCCTTCATTTGATGTCCTGTCTTTCTATTGGAGGTAGACTCTACAAGTTTCCTCTCCCCACTGTTCAGCATTTCATAGAAGTTCCCTGTCTTTAAGTCCTGAGAGCCTCTCACCTCACGGGTCTCTGGTACTTAATAAAGCCTCTCCACTCCCTGATTCTACTCATTCTGCTGGTGCTCAGGGCTTCTCTCCTGGTCTCCATGCCCCCATACTCGATCATGTTCCTCTTTCCCCCTCCCTATCACCTCTCACAACCTAGTAGCTCCACCCTTTTCCTGCCTCCATGATTGTTTACTTCTCCCTCTCCAGTGGGATTCAAGCATCCTTATTTGAGCTCTTCTGCTTGTTAACCTTCTTGAGTGGTGGATTGGAATCAGGGAATTCTGTCCTTTTTTTTTTTTTTTTTTTTTTTTTTTTGCTAATATCTACTTATTGCCTAGTACATACCACCATGCATGTCTTTTTGGGTCTAAATTTCCTTACTCGGGATGATGTTTTCTAGTTCCATCCATTTGCCTGCCAAACTCACGATGTTCTCATTGTGGGTTTTTGTGTGTGAGTGTGTTTTTTGTTTGTTTGGTTGGTTGGTTGGTTGGTTGGTTGGTTGGTTTTTTTGTTTTTCGTTTTTTGTTTTTTTGTTTTGTTTTTTTGTTTTTGTTTTTTAGATATTTTCTTTATATTTCAAATGTTATCCCATTTCCTAGTTTCCCCTCTGAAAAATTCCTGAAAAGAACACTAATGGCTTGTGCCATAAGATCGAGAATTGACAAATGGGTCCTCATAAAATTGCAAAGCTTCTGTAAGGCAAAAGACACTGTCAGTAAGACAAAAAGGCCAACCACAGATTAGGAAAGGATCTTTACCAATCCTAAATCGGATAGGGGACTAATATACAATATATACAAAGAACTCAAGAAGCTGGACTCCAGAAAATAAAATAACCCCATTAAAAATGGGGTACAGAGCTAAACAAAGAATTATCAACTGAAGAATACCAAATGGCTGAGAAGCACCTGAAAAAAATGTTCAACATCTTTAGTCATCAGGGAAATACAAATCAAAACAATCCTGAGATTCTACCTCATACCAGTCAGAATGGCTAATAAAAAAAAAAAAAATCAGGTGACAGCAGATGCTGGCGAGGATGTGGAGAAAGAGAAACACTCCTCCATTGCTGGTGGGATTGCAAACTGGTACAAAAACTCTGGAAATCAATCCGGCGGTTCCTCACAAAATTGGACATAGTACTACTGGAAGATCCAGCAATACTTCTCCTGGGCATATACGTAGATGTTCAACTTGTAATAAGTACTTATGCTCTACTATGTTCATAGCAGCCTTACTTATAATAGCCAGAAGCTGGAAAGAACCCAGATGTCCCTCAACAGAGGAATGGATACAGAAAATGTGGTACATTTATACAATGGAGTACTACTCAGCTCTTAAAAACAATGAATTTATGAAATTCTTAGACAAATGGATGGATCTGGAGGATATCATCCTGAGCAAGGTAACCCTATCACAAAATAACAGAACATTATATGCACTCACTAATAAGTGGATATTAGTCCAGAAACTTAGAATATCCAAGATACAATTTGCAAAACAAATGAAACTCAAGAAGGAAGGCCAAAATGTGGATACTTTGTTCCTTTTTAGAATGAGGAACAAAATACCCATGGAAGGCATTACAGAGAGAAAGTTCAGAGCTGAGATGGAAAGAAGGACCCTCCAGAGACTCCCTCACTAGGGGAACCATCCCATAAACAACCACCAAACACAGAACCATTGCATATGAGAGCAAGATTTTGCTGACAGGACTCTGATATAGCTATCTCTTGTGAGGCTATGCCAGTGCCTGGCAAATACAGAAGTGGATGCTCACAGTCATCTATTGAATGGAACACAGTGCCCCCAATGAAGGAGTAAGGGAAAGTACCCAAGGAGCTAAAGGTGTCTGAAACATTATAGGAGGAGCAACAATATGAACTAACCAGTACGCCCCACCCCCACCCCCGAAGAGCTGTGTCTCCAGTTACTTATGTAGCAGAGGATGGTCTAATTGGTCATCAATGGGAGGAGAGGCCCTTGGTCTTGTGATGATTATATGCTCCAGTATAGGGTAATGCCAGGGCAAGGAAGCAGGAGTGGGTGGGTTGGGGAGCAGGGTGGCAGAGGATATAGTGGACTTTTGGAGCAGAAACTAGGAAAAGAGATAGCATTTGAAATGTAAGTGAAGAAAATTTCTAATAAAAAATCTCTTTTAGTTTTAATAGACAGATTTGGTAGACATTGCAAAATACTTTGACAATTATTATCTTTAGGCCCTAGGTATGTATAGTTCTAGATTTTTTTTTTCATATGAGCTTATTGAAAGCATTCTTGATGCCTCTGGTATGATTTTCTTTCTTTTAATCTCATAATTTCATAATTTCTCTCTTTCTTTCTTTCTTTCTTTCTTTCTTTCTTTCTTTCTTTCTTTCTTTCTTTCTTTCTTTCTTTCTTTCTTTCTTTCTTTCTCTGTGCAGTCCTGGCTGTCCTGGAACTCACTCTGTAGACCAGGTTGGCCTCGAACTGAGAAATCCACCTGCCTCTGCCTCCTAAGTGATGGGATTAAAAGTGTGTGCCACCACTGCCTGGCTAATATTTTTTTTTAAATTAAATCTTTTCCTGTTGTCTAAGGTTATTCCACTTGTGGTTCATACATGTAATTTTAAAATGATTTTGCTTCTACCAAGTGAGTCTCTACCTTTCTCTCTGTCTTTGTTTTCCAGATGAACCATCCTATTCTCTAGGATTTCATTTGGGTGTGTTTTTCTTGTTCAGCATCATTTCAGTTTGTGTTTTTCTTATGATTGATTGATTTTTATTGAAAATAGATTATTTTAATTTTAATTTTTATTCTTTAATGACATCCTACCTCCAGTCCTCGCATCTCTCCTACCTCCCTGCTCTCCTAGATATACTCCTCCTCCTTTCCCTTTCAGAAAAGGATAAACTTCACAAGCATATCAACTAAACATGGCAGAACATGTTCCATGGTATATCCCTGCAAAAAAGCCTTGATGGGGCAGCACAGAAGGTAGAAGGGGTCTCAAAAGCAGGCAAAAGCATCAGAGATACCAAATACTCCTACTGTTGGGGGTCCCATATAAACTCTAAGATGCACAACCATAACATATATGAAGAGGACATATACAGGGTCCATGATTGTTGTTTCAGTCTTTGTGAGCCATTATGAGCCTTGCTTAGTTCATTCTGTCGGTCATGTTCTCTTGATGTTTCTGAATCCTGTAACTCCTAGAATCCTTCCTCCCACTGTTCGTCAATGTTCTCCTGACTCTGTACAGTGTTTGGCTAAGGGTCTCTGCATTTTCATCTATCACTTGCTGGACAGTGCCTCTCTGATGACAATTGGCTTAGGCCCTGATCAGAATATCCAAGTACCAGGAGGCCTTATTCTTTTTCAGGACTCATTACTTTTAGAGAACATGTTGGACAGTCTAGTTAATTAATTAAATTGATAAATAAATAGAATCCAAACTTATAGAAAATTAAGATGCCTATATGATGCTAATGATTCATATAGAGAATTCATCAGTATCTTCAATACATGTACCAGATTATTAAGCAAATTTGTTAAAGTTATTAGATATGTAAAAATCTATTTTTCAGCATATAATGTATAGTAGAGAATAACTAAATAAAATGATAAGACATTTTTGAAATGTAAATTAAATTCCACAAATGTCAATGTACTCTCTATCAAGTTAGATACATGTGATTTCCCAAAAGAATGGACTGCTAAACTACTAGGATATTGTATGCTCATCATATGCACAAAGACTCTCTATATCAAAAATGTCACTATTTTCCATTAGGTCTATAGGGTCAAGTATGGCAAATAACATCCAACAACTGTGTGTTGAAATTTACAAGCAGGTTCTCAGCTACATGAAAATAACAAAATACCTAGATTAATCAAACTAATTTTGAAATGAATGAAATTATTTTTTAAGATCATCATTGCCTGATATTAACTTGGGTTAAAGTATCCTAATGAGCAAGGACTTTTGCCAATGGCATATCTTAAATATATAGGCATAGATTAACAAATAAAAATAGAGTTTTAAAGTACACCCATACACATAGAAAACACTTCAGCTAAGTCGCCCTGAATCCTGCTTGCTACATATATATTAGACCTTGAGATTTTTACCCTTGCCATACACACAGGTTCTATGTTTGTTGTTTTTATTTTTGTTTTCTGTTTTTTTGTCTTTCCATGCAGTTTATTTCTTATTAAATTATCTTATTTAGTTACATTCCAAATGCATTTAGAACATTTGAAATGCTTGGAAGTTTTATATTCATTGACCTAGGGTAATTCTTAACTATTAGTAATCCCCAAATCTCACACGACATTTTCCATGAAATCCACTCTCAGAATCAATTACTTAGACTATGAAACATTGCCCTTATTGAAGGAGTCGCTCCTCCCTTGTCATATCTTTCTTTCTCAGTTTGAATAGAAAATCATCCAACTAAATATTGTTGCCCATATTTTGGTGGAGATTTGTGATGCGTCTCCCTTCGTATGGTCTCCTTAGAGATTATTATGTTGCATCTTACACCAGCTATAAGATTATTTCCAATGATGTTACTGAGTAACGCAATGCTAGGCAGTAATAGTCACCACTTAGTCTCAAAATGGACTGAACTTTTGTCTATACACACAACTCAAAAATACATATTGGTGTTACTAGAATAACTGTGACAAAGAAAGTTTTCACCCACCCTCACTGTCTATTCCTTCTCATTTCTATTTAGTAAATCATCTGGAGAAAGCACAGAGGTCCACTCAACACTACTTATTGATTGTTCACTAACAACTGACCTAGGAAACTCTAAGCCTTTGGCCTGGTGGTCTTCATTTCAGAAACATCAGAAGTCTACAGAATACTATGAACCTGACTGTCTTAGTCAGGGTTTCTATTCCTGCACAAACATCATGACCAAGAAGCAGTTGGGGAGGAAAGGGTTTATTTGGCTTACACTTCCATGCTGCTGTTCATCACCAAAGGAAGTCAGGACTGGAACTCAAGCAGTCCAGGGAGCAGGAGATGATGCAGAGGCCATGGAGGGATGTTCTTTACTGGCTTGCTCCCCTGGCTTACTCAGCCTGCTCTCTTATAGAACCCAAGACTACCAGCCCAGAGATGGCACCACCCACAAGGGGCCTTTCCCCCTTGATCACTAATTGAGAAAATGCCTTACAGTTGGATCTCATGGAGGCATTTCCTCAACAGAAGCTCCTTTCTCTGTGATAACTCCAGCTGTGTCAAGTTGACACAAAACTAGCCAGTACACCGACATAAATTCTTATTAGATTAGAAGAAACAAGTCATTATCGTACACAGAGAACATGTGGCTATAAATAGAAAAGGACTATCAGGACCTGAAAATCTCAAAACTGTAACTGAAAAACATGAGTACTGACAGTGATCACAGAAGAAGACTAAGATCCTTAAGATAGAAAGCAAGCATGAGAGAGAGAGAGTAAGGAGCTCCATTTAGAACATTGATTCCATTGATTCCATTGATCAGAGAAAATAATTCAGTAACTAGTGTCTAGCTATATGACCCACAGATATACAATGGCAAAGTGCTTTAAAGATAATAAAATTCTGGTGACTTCTTACATGGAAGTTATAAACTGAAAGAAAACATTCTATTTGATTTATATCTTGTTTAAGACATGGATAACTGGATAACAACAACAACAAAAGAGCTGTCTGAAAGTATTTAGAATTAAAAGAATGGCCTTTAAAACTTACATCAGCAACTAAATAATTTTCATGTTTAAATCTCTAAGTCCATTCTACCAAGGATAATATACATTTAGATTATATTATAACATGTGAATATGTATTTTATTGAATAAAAACTATTAAACTATAAATTTTTTAATAAACTGGACTCAGCAAATATTTTAAGATAATTGGAGGAACTTTCATAACATTTCTCCCAGAATAATCTCTCTCTGTCTCTCCCTCCCTCCCTTTTTCCTCCCCCTCCCTCTTCTCCACTCTCTAGAATCCAGCTGGTACTGGCTTTCCAATTGCCTGCCTTTGGCTAAATGACATATTTGTTTTATATAGAATCAGATTTGGAAAGCACACAGCCTGTTTAAAACTATTTTGATACTTTACTAGTAACATAATTAACTTTATTTAGATCAGAAAGCCACATTCTTGATGTCTAATCAGACACACAAAATTGGAAAACATTTCCTAATTTGGCACACTAGTTCCTTAGAGCTATGACTACTACAAGTAAATAGAGTCAAGGTCTGTCCCGTTTTAGAATTACCACTTTGATCAGGATCACAACCACAGGGCCCTTACCCTGCTCCTTGTTCAGAAGTAGTACAGCAAGACATGGAGTGCATGTGTATTTATACATTTCAAGGTGGGAAATACCCATTAATGAAATCTCATGGTTATTTAAGTAGGAGACTTAGTGTCATAGTGTCATACCAAAAATGCAACTATCTATAACAAAACTTCCTCCCATTAGCTTTAGAAAGTAAAATTTTCAGATACCAATATTAGACTTCTAAGTCTAATATTAGACTTACAAGACCACATAATGCAGCCTCCTTTTCTTACCTCCCTTCATCTCCAGGGTATCACACAGATCTTTCCATCCAAACTTCCATCCCATACTCCACTCATTGCTATCTTAGAGGTCTCAGTTCCAGCAGGCATTCTTGGGGAACATGAAGGACAATCCTGAAGGGAAGCAGGTAGGCTAACTGCATATTTTACTTCTGTATCCTCTTCTCCAAATCTAGTCTCCTAGTTTTATCCCCAGCTCTGTAAGAGACCATGAGCTGCAGACAATCCCACCCCCCCATCCCTTATTTCCAGTGTTTTACACAGATCTTTACTTCCAAAACTAACTTTCCCATAGTTATTGTTTTAACCCAGCCCAGAACTCCAGTAGGCATTCTCTAGGAATCCACAAGTCACTCCATCCAAAGAAGCAAGTGAGGGGCCTCACCTTTCCTTCTTATCTTCAAATCCAGTGCCCTAGTCTCATGGCCAACTCTGCAGCAAACCATCCACTGTGATGCCTCTGTCTTCTCTGCTGCCAAAGATCATGGATACTTTTTCCTCTCAATTCGCTCCAAACACATTCAGTTACCCCAGATATCTCTAGTAGGCATTGGCTAGCAATCTGCAAGCTGAGCTGGCCAGGGAAGCAAGTAGACCAACAGAGCAAGTAGGAGAGCTTCAGATGTTCCCAAACCCTCCTCCCCTTCCTATCCTATCCTCTGGTCTCATCCACAGCTCTGTAGACAACTGCTGTGGATTTTTCTGATTGCCTGAACCCACTGCTCGAGCCTACACAGATAATACTGGAACATTCTGCATTCCCTCCTTGTGTGGATCCACACAACACACAGAGCCCATCTTCTAAGTGTCAACTCTCAATATATTCTGTCTAGAACATCCAGTAGCCTCACCAATCAAAGCAAGTGATCTAGTGTCATTTTATTTTTAAAAATCCATCTTGAAATATGTCTTTCAAAATTTTTCATTATTTTCACTAAGATTGAAAACTAATATTCGTGATAATCAACTGTTAAATATAAAAAAGAAAACTGGTGGCATATTAATATTTTAAAATGTTTTCAAAAATAACAATCAGTTCACATACCCCCTGCGCTCTTGTCTCTAGCTATGTAGCAGAAGATGGCCTAATAGGCCATTATTGGGAGGAGAGGCCCTTGGTCTTGCAAAGATTATTTGCCCCAGTACAGGGGAATGCCAGAGCCAGGAAACAGGAGGGGTGGATTGGGGAGCAGGATGGAGTGAGGGTATAGGGGACTTTTGGGATAGCATTTGAAATGTAAGTGAAGAAAATATCCAATAAAAATTGTTTAAAAATAACAATCAGTATAAAACAATTTGTGTATATAATTAAAATTGAAGAAAATAGAATTGTGATAATGCATTCATTATTTAAATAGTATATATGTTAGCAAATATTATTGGACTTCATTATTTTAATAATTTTATCATAAATGTGTATAATCATCGAATAAAGCTGAATATTCAAGAAGTTATTAAAAATTATACTAGATTTTAAATTATGGCCATAATACTTTGTATTTTAGGTGTTGGAACACATCTTATGATACATTGTACTAAAATATACATAAAATATATATGTCATTTTTCATTTGGAAGAATTTGCAAGAAATTTGTGAAAAAAACTAACATTTATAAAGAGCTGTAACTTCTCAAATATGGACTAAAAGTTGTTAAGATCAGTTGACACTGATAATGCATACAATTTAAAGAGACAGCTGCTAATTCATAATAAGGATATAACATCTACAATATGAAAAGTTACCTAAATAGTTACCTAAAGAAGACTACATAATGACCACCTGAATCAATATGTCAATGTGGCAAGAGAACATTTATCAAGGTCCTACTTTCCCACCAGGAGATGGAGTGTTAAAATAATAAATGATTGATGGTAGATGAAGAATGTGAGTGTGTGTCTGTGTGTGTTTGTGTGTGTGTGTGTTAGTATATGTGACAAAAATAATCATAGAAAAAATAATGAAGTAAAAGAGCCATAAGTGCACAATAATGGTTGCATTATGGAGAGAGCAAGTATAGAAGTTATATAAGTACGGTACTCATCTATGAAATTCTAAAAAAGTAAAAGAATAATCAATAAAATTAAAAGAGCACAGTTACTTAATAGAAACAGAAATTTAAAACTTTAGATGGGACTGTTCCTGGCAACAACTACCAATTATTCTTGTTTTTCTTTAGCATGTATTTTCACTGTTTCTGTCTCAATAAAGATCATATCAGGCACCCCATAATTAATAAAATTGGTATAATGACCTCATGCAATATCACCTGCATATTTTTTCATGTGTATACAGGTCAAACCTTCAATGTCAACCAGAGTCAATCTTGTAATTAAATCATACAAATGTGTGAGGCTAATAAGAAAGTCGAAATTTAGAACTGCAAGTAAAATGTATTGTGCTATAAAACTAATTAATACTGAAAAAATCAATTCTAGGATAGTTTTGTGTTAAGGATGGCATGAATACCCAAGTTTATCTCTCTTGTTCTCATATTCTCCATCCTCCTCATCATCATCATCATCTCTTACTCCTCCTTCTTAATCTTCTATCTTGGAAATTAGACTTAGGACTACACACATGCTACAAAAGTGACTGCACTCTCTACCACTGAATGGGATTCCTATGATTTCTCTGCTAGTTCAAAGTTGCTAATGTGCAATAAGGTGGCAAACATAGTTTAATAATTTTTAATGGTGGTAAAACTTATCTACATTGTTTATTATAAACTTATATTTTATGTTTCAAGATTGTTTATTGGCTTTATAGTAGTTATTATTCTTGTTCTAAGTTTTTTCTATTGAAAGTGCTTCCATAAATAGCATTTATACTATTAAATTACAAATTATTGAATCACATATAATCTTACTTATACATACATTATACATTGATTAAAATGTCTCATGTAGTATTTTATTAATTACTGAAAAATGTGTGTATTTACCATGTACATCCATAGGCCTATATTTGTAAATAATCAGATAGCTCAATACCACTAATTAAAATACACATTTTATTATATTTGCATCATTTTGGGAGGGTTAGAAATTTAAATTTTACTCGATTAGCAAATGTAAAAATTAGGATATTTTACTCTTTATTGTTACAAAATTGTTTATTTCTTGGATATGTTCATCCTAAAAGATACTTTACTTTTGATAATCTCAGCAACTGCAATAACTTTCATATTCCCCTTATACTTTTCTGTTCTACTCAATATTTCTGGAAGTGCAAACTTCACTGATGGAAAATATATGAGATATTCATTTTTATTAAATTATTTAATTTAAAATTTTTATTTTTGTTTTAAAACTTGTGAATTTCCTGCTACTGATTAATGGAAAGCATTTCATTGTATTTAAGTTTCCAGTATTCTTCACCACATATTCACTGGTAGACACATGTAATTTCCATACCTTAGCTATTGTAGTTAGCATAATAATAGCAAGACACCATAATTATATCCTTTTATATTACTTCTCTCCTGTACTTTTTTAGTTATATTCTTACAAAATTCTGCTCCAAACAATATAATAGATATTTTATCATAGGATTTCTCTTGTGATTACAATCCAGATCACTTCCTTATGACTTATTTCAACTTAGGTTTAGTTTTGTACATCATGTATAATAACTTAATTAATTGTTTACTTTGGAGTACTAACATAATTTCTATCAATCATTACTAAGATGAACATTTTATCATCGTATGTTCATGGAAACTCTATAAAATATTCTTGTTGAACAGTAATTTCCTGTCTCATCATTTGACATGCATATTTTATGCTATTATTATAGTGTTCTGGATTTTAAGTGATAATCATTAATGAAACCAGGGTGCTGAATCCCTTGAATATTACGGTATTATATGCATGTCTTAAATTCTATTCTATTACTAGTTCCTTTGTATATTAGGGATTATTGATATTACTCACATGTTGATAATTGACAAGAATTATATAATCTTCATGATCTGACCCTCTTAGAACTACTTTGATAACTTTTCAAACACAGGTTTTCATGGAAATATAGCCTTGTATGTGTCCTTTACATCTGCATACTTTTCCTTTATTTTTGTTCTTCATGTGATCTTACAAGAAAAGTAAACTCTTATAGGCTATTTTTGGAACCTACATTTTGTTCATCCATCCGCATCTGTATTTTGATATGCACACATTACATTCATATTAACTTTGAATGACATTTTAAAACAGGTCTAATTCTGGATATTCAAAACAAAACAAAAAATAAACTTATTTTTGGTTTTTCTCTCACTACCTCAGTTTCCTTCTTTCAACTTAAGAATTTCTGTCGGCATATTTGTTTTATCTTTTTTATTGGACACCCTTCCAAACTTTATTATACCCTAATCCCTTCCAACCACCCAACTCTAGGTAGGAGTGAAAGAAGTTTAGAGGGAAAGGAGGGCATAGGCTAGATAATAGTTTCTATTAGAGACTTCCTGCTGTGTAAGGACATCAGGTTCCAACGGGCTAGTCCAATTTTTTTATCAGATTATCCAGCAACCCAGCCACACAGCAATCCAGAAATCTAGAAGGCCAGAAATAGCAAACTAGCAGTCTTGCTAATGCAACAGCAGGAACCAGGAGCAGCAAGAACCAGGAGCAGCACAAAACAGGAGCAGCAGGGGGAACAGCAGCAACCATTGGATCCCTCAAGACTCCCTGAGTTATACCCTCCCTATAGTCCTCAGAATTAAACTGTTTCCAGCTGGCAAAATCACAGCCCTGAGAGTGCTGGAGGCAAATCATAATTATCTGCTGTAAAGCAGTCTCTTATCACACTTGGAATTAAATCAAAAAACATATTCACATAACATAACTGTTATTTTTTTTTTAAGAAACCAATATATTTGTTTGCAAGACCAAGGGGCCTCACTTCCCAATGATGGCCTAGACAGCCATCTTCTGCTACATATGCAGCTAGAGACAAGAGCTCTGAGGATACTGGTTAGTTCATATTGTTCCACCTATCAGGTTGCAGACCCTTCAGCTCCATGGGTACTTTCTCTAGCACCTCCATTAGGGGCCCTGTGTTCCATCCAATAGATGACTGTGAGCATCCACTTTTGTATTTGCCAGGCACTGGCATAGCCTCACACGAGACAGCTATATTAGGGTCCTTTCAGTAAAATCTTGCTGGCATATGCAATAGTGTCTGGGTATGGTGGCGGATTGTGGGATGGATCCCTGGGTGGGGTAGTCTTTGGTTGGTCCATCCTTTCATCTTAACTCCAAACTTTGTCTCTGTAACTCTTTCCATGGGTATTTTGTTTCCTATTCTAAGGAGGAATGAAGTATCCACACGTTGGTCTCCCTTCTTGATTTTCCTGTGTTTTGCAAATTGTTTCTTGGGTATTCTAAGTTCCTGGGCTAATATCCACTTATCAGTGAGTGCATATCAAGTGACTTATTTTGTGATTGGTTTATCTCACTCAGGATGATATCCTCCAGATATATCCATTTGCCCAAGAATTTCATAAATTCATTGTTTTTAATAGTTGAGTAGTTCTTTATATGCCCCAGTACAGGGGAATGCCAGGGCAAAGAAGTGGGAGTGGCTGGGTAGGGGAGCAGGGTGGGAGAAGGTACAGGGAACTTTCAGGATAGCATTTGAAATGTAAATAAAGAAAATATCTAATAAAAAAAGGAAGAAGAGGAGGAGGAAGGAGAAGGGGAAGGGGGAAGAAGAAGAAGCAGAAGCAGTAGAAGGAGAAGAAGGAGGAGGAGGAGGAGGAAAAAAAAAAACGAAACCAAAATGATCACTATAAATTACCTTTACAATTTCTTCAACTTCTAGTATAGTCTAGTATAGATGAACACCCTTCAGTTTTGTTTTGGAAATCATTCATACCTTCTTTATTTGTAAAAGAAAGTTTTGATCTTTTCAGAATTATTACTTGACAATCTCTTTCCATACTTGAATATAGCATCCAATTATTTCCTACTTGTAAAGTTGTTGCTTAGAATGTCATTATTATATTTATTGAAAGTCTTTAGTTCACATACCATTTGTATTTCTTTATCCATAATTTTTGCACTTTGATTACCATATTATTTTACCATATTACCATATTACTGTATTATTTTCTATTGTATCATTATAGAACTTCAACTTGTACTGTGACATTTTACCTTAGATTAACACAGTTTTCAGTGATTATTCCTCAAACTTTCTCAACTAGTGTACAAGTTTTCTCTACTACATGATCATTACTACTAAAAGTATAACACAGGGAATGGCCAGATTCTGAGATAAACCTTATGTCTTAGTCCACTGGGACAGACTTAAAATCTGAAAAACAAAGGTATCATGTGGCCATTCTGTAGGTTTCCCAAAGTTATAAATATGTTACTGTTCTATACTCTAAGTATTCTAAGGTTATTCTGGAATCTGAGCCCATGTCAGCTGTCCAGATGTTCATATCTATTCAAGTGAGCTGTGTACCTGGGTCTCCTGAAGCAACGTTATATAATTACCTATTGAATTGAGACCATAGGAAATTACTGGAAGTTTCATCCAGCTATATTTGTTGGCATATGTGAATTCATAGGTCATGAATATTGTTTTACAGCCTAGCTCTCTAGAGCCGGACCAGTACATTGAGGCCATACTGAGATAGCTGGACCAAATTCTAGAGTCACAAATATAAGTCTATAACTTGGGCCCCTGCATGTGAAAGTATGGCTCTATGAGAGCTGCACCTGTGGAATTGGTGAGATATGCTTATGTCCTGGTTTCTTGAGCACTGTAGCAACAGAAAGTGCCTGGACATATAGTTACATATGACTGCTATATTGTTGGGAAAATCTACAGACTTTTCTGTAGTTACTTAACTATCAGGAAGCCCGAAGTCTGATGATAAGCAAGGTTAAACACGGGGTTGTGAAGACTAGTTATTTCTGTATTTGGGTTAGTCAAGAGAGAATAGGCTTGGAAGCTTAGACTGAGTGGCCTGGAGCATAGTTATAGAGACCTACATAAAACTAGAATTTCTTCAGAATACCCAGAAATTATCTGAAGCAAATTTTGTGTTTACTTAGCCTGCTTTTCTTCATAGGTGGAACCACTCTCTAACCTCTAATCTCCCTATGGGCAAGAGAGAGGATATGACAAGCAGAAATATGTGCACTCTTTCTACTGAATTGTATTGTTTATTATCTTCAGGGCATGCCCAATATTTTCAACAGCATACTCAACTCTTTACACAGTCAAGGAAATAGAAGCAGTCATTAAAAGTCTCCCAATCCTAAAAGCCCATGGCTAGATAGCTTTAGTGCAAAATTCTAGCAGACTTTCAAAGAAAAGCTAATACCAACACTACTCAAACTATTCTAAAAAATAGAAACAGAAGGAACATTTCCAAACTCACTTGAGGTCACAGTCATCCTGATAGCTAAAACACACAAAGACTCAAGAAAGAGAATTTTAGATTGATTTCTGCTTTGAACATTAATGAATAACACTGAATAAAATACTCATACACATAAACCAAATCCAAGAACACATCGAAAGCATCATCCACCATTACCAAGTAGGTTTCACTCCAGGGATGCAACACTATAAATAAAATATATGAAAATCCATCAACATAATCCACCATATAAATAAATAAATTAATTAAAACACAAGATTATTTCATTAGCTGTCAAAGAAGCTTTTGAAAATTTGATACCTCTTCATGTTAAAAGTGTTGGAGAGAACAGGAACACAAGACACTTATCTAAACAAAATAAAGGCAATATAAAGCAAGCCAATAGTCAACATTATCAAATTAAATATAAAGATTCTTAAAATAATTCCAGAAATTTCAGGTAGTAGACAAGGCTATCCATTCTCCCCCTATCTTCAATATAGTACTTGAAGTTCTAGCTAGAGCAATAAGACAATTAAAAAAAAGATTAAGGGGATACAAATTGGAAAGAAAAACGTGAAGTATCACTAATCTCAGATTATATATATTTTGTGTTACCAAAAAATGTTTCTACTAAAGAGATCCTAACAAACACCTTCAGTAAAGTGAGTGGATATGAAATTAACTCAAATTTCAGAAGTTAATATGAAATTAACTCAAATTTCTCCTTTATAAAACAATAATTTTGCTGAGGAGGGAATCACAGAAACAATAACTTTCTCAGTAGCACCAAATAATATGAAATATCTTGGTGTAACTCTAACTAAGCAAGTGAAAGATCTGTATGACAAGAACTTCAAATCTCTGAAGAAAGAAATTGAAGATCTCAGAAGATGGAAAGATTGCCCACATTCATGGATTGAATTGTTAAAAATGACTACTTTACCAAAAGATATCTACAGGTTCGATGAAATTCCTATAGAATTCCAATACAATCCTCAGCTTCATATAGAATAACAAAAACAAAAACATAATCCAGGAAAGCTTTAACAGTCTTATACAATAAAAGAACGTGAAGTATCCATGTCCTTTATTCTAAGCTCCACCACAGACAGAGCAATAGTAATCATAACTGCATGGTATAAAAAGATACATATTGATCAATGGAATTTAATAGAAGATCAGGAAATAAATCCACATGCCTACAGACACTTAGTTTTTTGAAAAAAAGAGGACAGAATAATACAATGGAAAGAGACAAAGCATTTTCAACAAAGGATGCTGGTCTAACTAGATGTCTGCATGTTGAAGATTACAAGCAGATCCATTGTCACCAGGTACAAAATTCAAGGTCGAGTGGATTAAAGACCCCAACATAAGACTGGATACATTAAATATAATCCTTTAGTGGAGAAGAATAATTCTAATAGAAGAGAGGGTGGAGAATAGCATTGACATTGTTGGTACAGGACACAACTTCCTAAATAACTAAAGCACTAAAATCAATAAATGGGACCTCATGAATTTTAAAAACATGTGTAAGGCAAAGAACAGAGTCAATAGGACCATACAATAGTCAACAGAATGGGAAAAGATCTTTACCAACAGATGTCTAGTATCCAAAGAATATAAAGAACTCAAGAATGTAGAAACCAACAAACCAAAAAGCCCAATTTAAAAAGAAATGGATTACAGAGCTAAACATAGAATTTTCCAAAATGAAATCTCTAATGTCTTAGAAACTCTCAAAGAAATCTCCAATGCCCTTAATCATCCAGGAAAAGAAAATCAAAAATGTCTCTGAGATTCCACCTTACATCAATCAGAATGACTACGATAAAAAACCCAATGACATCATATGCTAGAGAGAGTATGGAATATGAGGAACATTCCTCCCTCCTGGTGGGAGTGCCAACTCGTACAATCACTTGGAAATAAACATGGTACTAGTTCAAAAGTTTGCAATGATTCTACCTCAATTCCCAGCTATACCACTCTTTGGAGTATACCCAAAAACCATACTACATGAACATTTGCTTAATTATGTTCACAATAACTTTATTCTTTATTCTTAATAGCCAGAAACTGGAAATAACCCAGATGTCCCTCAACTGACAAACAGATAAAGAAAATGTTGTTTATTTATACAACAAAATTCTACTCAGATATTTAAAAAAAAAAAAAAGGACATCATGATATTTGCTGGTAAATAGATAGAACTAGCAATTATGATCCCTGCATGAGGTAGCTCAGAACCAAAAGCACATACATGTTATGAACTCACTTATAAGTTGATATTGGCCACAAAGTACAGGATATCCATACTACAATCTACAGACAAAAAGAATCAAAATAACAAAGAAGGCTGTGGGGCATTAGACAGTGAGAAGAATACTGGTCTTCTATTGAATATGCCAGCAAGATTTTGCTGACAGGACCCTGATATAGCTTTCTCTTGTGATGCTATGCCAGTGCTGGCAAATACACAATTGGATTCTCACAGTCATCTATTAGATGAAACACAGGGCCCCCAATTAAAGAGCTAGAGAAAGTACCCAAGTAGCTAAAGGGATCGGAAGCCCTATAGGAGGAGTAACAATATGAACTAACCAGTACTCTCCAGAGATTGTGTCTCTAGTTGCATATGTAGAAGAGTACGGCCTAGTCTGCCATCAATGGGAGGAGAGACCATTGGTCTTGCAAAGATTATATGCCCCAGTACAGGTAATGCCAAGGCCAGGAAGCAGGAGTTGGGCAGCAGGGCAGGGGGAGGGAGGGTATAGGGGACTTTCAGAGAGAAAACTAGGAAAGGGGATAGTATTTGAAATGTAAACGAAGAAACTATCTAATAAAAAATAAATTAAACAAAATGTTTGAAGCCCTGGAGATCCTGAAGCAATGATAGGAACTTAGCATGCTCCCAGTACAAGACCCCAGTCATATAGCTGCAGCCTCTCATAGATTTGTGGCCATCAGGCACCTAAGGGTAATGCCCTAAGCCCTTGCACATTGGCCCAGAGGATGCTGCCAGTAAGATTCCATTCCCAGAGCTAGGTCCTCCCTGCAAAAGGTATTTATGCATCCAATTTTCACCATGACAATAAATTATTTATTTATATATTTATTTATTTATTTATTTATTTATTTATTTATAACCACAGACTGTCTCATTTCATCTGGATCCAGTGTAGGGAGCCATAGAGAAGGCCTTTGCCTAGAGAACCACAGTCTAATCTCCCATAGAAGGTTTCTCTGCAGATACAACCCCTACAAAACCAGCCAACATGAAGCCAAAGGCTGTCCCAGTTTTAATAGAGCTCCCCTTTCCTCTGCCATCCTCAGACCCAGGCTAGACCCAGCCTGCAAGCCGTCACTCTGTTCTCAGCTCTTCTGCTACTCCCAGAGATGCCTGGATGACCAAGGGTCTGAGAAACCCACAGCTCCAGCCTAGTCGCAGGTCGGGGAACCCCAGAGCCAGCTCTGGTGGGGTAAGCTCAGTCAAACTCTCCACATTCTGGCTCACCTAGCTGGTGCTCTGTGGCAGAGGGGATGTAGGACCCTATGAAAGGCCCATGGGAGAATACTAGAGTCTCATTAAGAAGAGGAAATAAAATAGGCATTTGATATTTCAGAAGAATTTGCAAATTGCTCTTTTTAACTTTATGAAGAATTGAGTTGGAATTTTGATGGGGATTGCATTGAATCAGTTTATTGCTTTCAGCAAGATGACCATTTTTACTATATTAGTCCTACCAATCCATGAGCGTAGGAAATCTTTCCATCTCTGGGATCTTTTCTGGAATTCTTTCTCCAGAGACTTTAAGTTCTTGCCACAAAGATCTTTCACTTGCTTAGTTAAAGTCACATCAAGGTATTTCATATTATTTATGGCTATTGTGAAGGGCATTGTTTCCTTAATTTCTTTCTCAGCCTGTTTATCCTTTGAGTAGAGGAAGTCCATTAATTTGTTTGAGCTAATTTTATATCCAACCACTTTTCTGAAGTTGTTTTTCAGGTGTAGGAGTTCTCTAGTGGGATTTTGGGGGTCATTCAAATATACTATCATATCATCTGCAAATAGTGATATTTTGACTTCTTCCTTTCTAGTTTGAATCCCTTTGGCCATCTTTTATCGTGTAATTGTTCTAGCTAGGACTTCAAGTACTATATTGAATGGGTAAGGAGAGAGTGGGCAAGCTTGTCTAGTCCCTGATTTTAGTGGGTTTGCTTCAAGTTTCTCTCCATTAAGTTTGATGTTGTCTATTAGTTTTCTGTATATTGCTTTTACAATGTTTGAATATGGGCCTTGAATTCCTGATCTTTCCAAGACTTTTACCATGAAGGGGTGATGAATTTTGTCAAATGTTATTTCAGCATCTAATGAAATGACCATGTTTTTTGTTTTGTTTTGTTTTGTTTTTGTTGTTGTTGGGTTTTTTTTTTGTTTTTTGTTTTGTTTCTTTTTACCCTTTGAGTTTGTTTATATAGTGGATTACATTGATGGATACTGAACCATCCCTGTATCCCTGGGATGAAGCCTACTTGATAATGGTGGATGATCATTTTGATGTTTTCTTGGATTTGGTTTGTGAGAATTTTATTGAATATTTTTGCATTGATATTAATAAGGGAAATTGGTCTTAAGTTCTCTTTCAGCGGGGCATGGTGGCACACACCTTTAATCCCAGCACTAGGGAGGCATAGGCAGGCAGATTTCTGAGTTAGAGGCCAGCCTGGTCTACAAAGTGAGTTCCAGGACAGCCAGGGCTATACAGAGAAACCCTGTCTCAAAAAACAAACAAAACAAAACAAAAACAAACAAACAAACAAAACAAACAAACAAACAAACAAAAAACCCAAAACAAAACAAAACAAAAGTTCTCTTTCTTTGTTTGTTCTTTGTGTACTTTAGGTATCAGAGTAATTGTGGCTTCACAGAACAAATTAGGTAGAGTTCTTCGCAAAATCATCTGGAACAACAAAATACCCAGAGTAGCGAAAACTGTTCTCAACAATAAAAGAATTTCTGGGGGAATTGCCATCACTGACAACAAGCTGTACTACAGAGCGATTGTAATAAAAACCAATCCTTTATTTGGGACTCTGTGCTCCATCCAATGGATGGCTGTGAGCATCGACTTCTGTATTTGTCAGGCACTGGCAGAGTCTTTCAGAAACACTCAAAGGAGCTGAAGGGTTTTTCAGCCCCATAGGAGGAACAGCAATATGAACTAACCAGTACACCAATGCTCCCTGGAACTAAACCACCAATGAAAGAAAACACATGGTGGGACTCATGGCTCTAGCTGCATATGTATCAGAGGATGCCCTAGACAGTCATAAATTGGAGGAAATGCCCTTGGTCCTCTGAAGGTTCTATGCCCCAGTATAGGGGAATGCCAGGGCCAGGAAGCAGGAGTGGGCAAGTTAGGGAGCAGGGGGAGGGGGATGCGATAGGGGATTTTCAGAAACTAGGAAAGGGGTAACATTTGAAATGTAAATAAAGAAAATATCTAATAAATATAAAAATAATTTAAAAACAAAACAAACAAACAAACAAACAAAAACAAAGAAAAAACCTGCATGGTATTGTACAGTGGCAGGCAGGTATAATAGAATATAATTGAAGACCCAAAAATGTACCCACACACCTATGGTCACTTGATCTTTGACAAAGGTGCTAAAATCATCCAGTGGATAAAAGACACTAGACATTTGTTTTCAACAAATTGTGCTGGTTCAACTGCTGGTCAGCATGTAGTACAAAGCTCAAGTCCAAGTGAATCAAGGACTTCCACATAAAACCATATATACTGAAACTAATAGAAAAGAAAGTGAGGAAGAGCCTCTAGCACATGGGCACATTTTCCTGAACATCAATAACTTATACTGTAAGATCAAGAATTGACAAATGGGACCTCTCTGTAATGCAAAGCACACTGACAACAAGACAAAATGGCATCCAATGAATTGGGAAAAGATCTTTACCAACCCTACATCCTATAGAGGGCTAATATCCAATATACACAAAGAACTTAAGAAGTTAGACTCCAGAGAACCAAATAACCCTATTAAAAATGGGATACAGAGCTAAACAAAGAATTCTCAAGTGAGGAATACCAAATGGCTGAGAACCACCTAAAGACATGTTCAGTGACCTTAGTCCTCAGAGAAATGCAAATCAAAACATTCCTGAGATTCTATTTCATACCAGTCAGAACAGCTAAGGTCAAAAATTCAGGTCACAGCAGATGCTGGCAAGCATGCAGAAAAAGAGGAACACTCCTTCATTGCTAGTGGGATTGCAAGCCTCTACAACCACTCTGGAAAACAATTGGTTGTTTCTCAGAATATAGGACATAATTCTACCTGAGGACACAACTATATCACACCTGGGAATATACCCAGAAGATGCTCCAATATATAAAAAAGGACACATGCTTCACTATGTTTATCTCCATCTTATTTATAATAGCCAGAGGCTGGAAAGAACCCAGATGTCCCTCAACAGTGTAATGGATACAGAAAATGTGATACATTTACACAGTGGAGTACTACTACTCAGCTACCAAAAACAATGAGGTCATGAAATTCTTAGGCGAATGAATGGAACTAGAAAATATCATCCAGAGTGATGTAATCCAATCACAAAAGAACACACATGGTATGCACTCACTGATAAGTGGATATTTGCCAAGAAGCATGGAATACCCAATATACAATTCACAGACCATATGAGGCTCAAGAAGAAGGAAGACCAAAGTGCAGATAATTCAGTCCTCTTTAGAAGGGGGAACAAAATATCTGTGGGAGGAGAAATAGAGACAAAGTATGGAGCAGAGTCTGAAAAAGAGGCCATCCAGAGACTGCTTCCCATATACCTAACCCAGACACTATTGTGGATGCCAACAAGTGCTTACTGACAGGAGTCTGATATAGGTGTCTCCTGAGAAGCTCTGCCAGGGCCTGACAAATACAATGGTGGATGCATACAGCCAATCTTTGGACTGGGCACAGGATCCACAATGGAGGAGTTAGAGAAATAAACAAAGGAGCTGAAGGGGTTTGCAGCCCCATAGGAGGATCAATGATATTAACCAACTAGTACCCACAGAGCTCCCAGAGATTGGACTTCCAACCAAATAGTACACATGAAGCGACCCATGGCTTCAGCTGCAGATATAGCAGAGGATGGCCTTTTTGGATATCATTGAGAGGAGAGGTCCTTTGTCCTGTAACTGTTTGACTCCCCAATGGAGGGGAATGTCTAGACAGGGAAACAGGAGTGGGTGGGTTCTTGAGCAGGGGAAGGGGGTGTGGAATAGGGAGGAAAACCAGGCAAGGGGACAGCATTTGAAATAAAAATACAGAAAATATCTAATAAAATGAAAAAAAAAAAACCAGTGATTTAAGGTAGCTGGAGGGAGGAACTAGGTTGGAAAGGAAATGGGGAGGGGGATGACAAAGATCAGGTACAGGGAGAGCTCAAGAGAGCCAAATAAGTGAATGGAAATAAGCTTGGCAGGGGATGGGAGAGATGAAAGGGGAATCTCTAGGACATGCTGGAGACCTGGGATGGGGAGGCTTTAGGTAGCCTATGAGGGTGACTCTAGATTAGACTCACAGCAGTGGGAGAATATAGAACCTGAAATGGCCACCTCTTTAATCTCAGCAGAGCTCCCAGTGGAGAGACAAGGACAGCAATTCACCTTCAAAACCTTTGAACAAAATGTGTCCTGCCTACAACACATCGGGAGACAAAGATGCAGCAAAGACCAGTCCAACTTGTGAGCCACCCCATGGGCAAGAACCTGTCCCTGACACTATTAATGATATATTGTTGTAATTGTGGACAAGGAGCCTAGAATAACTTACCTCTGAGAGGCTCTACCCAGCAGCTGCCTGAAACAGATACAGACACCCACACCCAAACATTAGATGGAGCTTGGGGGAGGCTTGTGGAAGTGTTGGGGGAAGGATTAAAGGTTTAGGAACTCTACAAAAAGACCAACAGAGTCAACTGATCTAGACACTTGGGGGTTAACAGAGAATTTACCACTAATCAAACAGCACACATGGTCTGGACCTAGGCCTATGACACATATGTAGCAGATAAGCAGCTCGGTCTTCATGTGGATCCCCAACAACTGGAGCTGAGCTTGTTCCAAACTCAGTTGTCTGTAGATCCTGTTCCTCTAACTCAGTTGCCTTGTCTGTTGTCAGGGGGAGAAGATGTGTCTAGGCCATCAGTGATTTGATGTCTTAGAGTAGGTTGTTACCCAGGGACCCAGGGGAGTCTTCTCAGAGGAGAAGGGAACTGGGGAAAACAGTGTGATTGGGAAGACTGGGACAAGACAGGGACTGTAATCAAGACAAAATAAATGAATAAATTAATGTAGAAAAATATATGGTATGAAAAAGTGAATATTAACTTAGAGATTTCAAAACTGTGAATCATTTACATAATTTTGTGGATATTAAAGTCTGCCAAAATAATTTCCTTGGTTTTTGGAGAGAAGAATATAGATATGATTGTACACTCTATTTTCTTGCGCGCGTCTGACTCGACCAGCAAGAACGTCGCTGCAACAGGATCCTTCTGCACACGTTTATTGGGAGAGCTTGATTGTAGAGGCGAATAGACCCCAAACCCAGAACTGGTGCTGCTTATATAGGCCTAGGAGAGGTGTGTCTCACACCCGGATTGGTTGTGCATTCTACCTCATTTGCATGTTCCTCATCTGATTGGTTATTCTCTCTCAGTACCTCACAGAACCTCATTAACATACCTCATTTGCATGTCTCACATCTGATTAGTTATTCTCTCAGTACCTCATTATCATACCTCATTTGCATGTCTCACATCTAATTGGTTAACTCTCTTAGTACTTTGTAGAGCCTCATTATCATGCCTGGGCCAGGCAGTGTTTTGGCTAAAAAACTTGACTGCATAAGTACGCATTGGTTGTTTGCCCAGACTTATGCATGGTGGCCAGCAATAGCTTGTGCCACCCTGCAACGGCACATGTGGCTTCCCACGTCTCCCCCTTTTTGTTTTAATAAAATGAGGCTGGACTGGGCCTGTGCAATTATGTCCATCCGCCGTGGCTCCTGTTTTAGGTCGTTCCTCTAATGTCACAGCCTTACCCGTCATAGGGTAACCCTATCGCCACGGGGCCCCATGTCTTAGGTTGGCCTGCACATGAGGAAAGTTGCCCGTCTCTGGATACCGCAGTGCTGTGTGACAGTAACTGCTAAATGACCTAGGGCGAACTCTACAAAAGAGGCCAGCCAAAAAATGAATTAGTGGGGAAATCATGATCACCCTATTTTGTGCAGCGATGTGCAAGGGCTGATCAATGATTGTTAAGTCTCTCTCATCCCATTGCATGGGATCCATAAATCCATGGGGTGCAAGAGCAGAGAACTCAGATGCCGACTAATTCTTGAGCATAGATAACCAAACTTCAGGGGATGCGCCGTTTTCAATAGCTAAAAGTGCCTGAGTTATAATCACCTTGTCACGTTTTTGTTGGGTTCTGAACTTGCATACCAACCAGAGCATGAACACCAGTCCACAGCATATGGCAGCACCAAACAAAATCACTCCTACCCATTCCTTAAAGTAAGAGAAAGCAGAGGAAAGCCAAGAGGTAAAGTCTCCAAAGGTCACAGGTTCCACTATGGTTCCATTAAGGTTCAGGATCTGTATCTGCAGCCTCCTCTGCAGCCTGTCCAGCTCCTGCGACTAGTTCCCCTTTAGATAATTCGATAGGTCTGTACTTTTAATAAAAGAATTATTAATATACCTATTGGGAGTAATGCATACATGCGGAGTGGATGCCACACAACTCATTTGACTGACATCCATCATCTGTTCCATGTTATGCTGTAAAATATCCACTCTCTGATTCACTAACATTAATCCTGAGGCGATATGAGAATCCACCCTTTGCAGAGTGAGCAATGCCTCAGACGTTTTTTCTGCTATCTGACATATGGTATCAGCACTATTAACTTGATTGGCCATAGCAATTCCTGCGGTAACCGCTGATGCTGCAGACACCACAATGGCAGTGACAATGGTAGCTGTGATTCCAAAATCTCTCTTCTGCCTAACTAAACTCATTATTGGGAACTCCTCTGGACCTGCCTCAACAGGTACAGGGACCAAGATTGGTAGCTGTACCACTAAGGCTAAGAATTTGGTTCCATTCCAGCATTGCGTCAAAAAACAAGTGATATTTGTACAATCTAACCATTTTGTATCATTTTGAAATTCAGCCAATATAAAGAAAAATGGAGGACTAACACAAACTTCTACTGGAGAGGTAGTCATATTTCTGATAACTCTATAATTGTCGCATTATCTAAATGAGCAGAAGTATTGGAAAGTGTGGCAGAAACATTCAGTATCTCATGAAAGGTGCCAGTCAGCAGTGCAAAGGCTGACAGACTGGTACTAGCACCTGCCTCATTACTTAAAATCCATTGGTAATATGGCCAAATATTTTCTTTTCCTGTAGCATCTCCTTTATCATTCATTACGGTAAAATCTAAAGGAGGTGACAAAACAAAACCCTTTGCTATTTCTTTTCGAGGAAGAATTTTTGATTGACAAGGTGAAAAAACTATAGGAAATGTGAGGTCCGGATGACACCAGGGCACGCTGCGTTTAGCAGTGGCATTGCCAACAGGCCATCGTGATCTTTTGGGAATAGTCACCTTTCCCTTTATCATAATAGTGGTGATGTTTATAGGTGAAGTTATATTATTTCCGACATCACCTGAGCCTAATTGCGCTCCTTGGACGACTTGCGTTAAAGCATTAAGTAACACTCCAGAGCTCACTTTATTTTGGATAATGGGGTCTGCCCAATTAGAGATAATCTTTTTCTTTAAAAATATACAGGGTGTAAAAGGTTTATCCACATTATGCACAATGCATAGTGTATAATTTAAATGAAAACTCATACTATTATACACCCGTGACTCTTGAGGAGTTTGTTGTGCACAGGCGCATCTAAAAAACATTCTGTTGCATAAAACAAAGGCAAGGTAGAAGAATTGGAATGTACCGGTAAAGGTACTGGCCATGATCTTACTATGGCCCACAAAGGTATACTTATCCCGGTTTCATTCATCAGGAGCAGGAATAGCAGGATCATCTTGGGATTCATCTTGCTCGTTCACGGTCCTTGTCAGTCGCGTCGGAACCCAAAGTGGATTTTCTTCACCCTGTGGAAAAACACAAATAGCTCCCCGGGATCTGATTAAGATAGGATCCGGGCCATACCATTTATTATCAAGGACATTTTTCCATTTGACCATTTCATTGGGCGATTGAGGCCATTGTCCGTGCCTTTCAGCTGGTGATCTTCCAGCATCATCCAATTTTAAAAAATTAAGAGTAAATATTGTAAGGGATAGAGCCATCTTTGGCGTCATAGCCTCTATTCCCCCTTTCTGTTTTTGCAAATATTGTTTCAAAGTACAATGGGCTCTTTCAATGATGCCTTGGCCCTGTGGATTATAGGGCAGTCCAGTAATATGTTTCACTTGCATTTGTTTGCAAAATTGGCTAAACTTAGAAGAAGTATATGCAGGACCATTATCTGTCTTTAGCACTAGGGGCTTACCCCATGCAGCCCAAGCCTCTAAGCAGTGAGATATGACATGAACTGCTTTTTCCCCTGACAAGGGAGAGGCATGTAGGACACCAGAACTGGTATCAATGGACACATGTACATATTGTAATTTCCCAAAAGCTGGGATATGAGTGACATCCATTTGCCAAACATCTAGGGGTCACAATCCACGAGGATTAACGCCCACGGAAGGTGCATTAATAAATTCTACACACCTACCACACTGTAGGACAATATCTCAAACTTCTGTTAGTGTGGGCTTAAACTTTTGACGTAATGTAGAAGCAGGGACATGATAAAGTTGATGAAAATTTTTTGCACATTCTATAGAATTTTGTGATAGAAAAACCATATCTCAGAAATCCGGCCTCAGTAGGGCCACAAGCCTCTCCAGTCAGAAAAGCGCCAGGGTAGCTAGGGCGCAGGGTCGGCTGACACTCGCCAGCTACCCACAACACCCACCACAGGATCTTAAGACTTCTGGTGAGTGGAACAACAGCTTCTGCTCCAATCCAATTGCGCTCGGGACCTGAGACTGCATTAGTTAGGGAAGCAGAAAACTGGCCTGTGTAGGACCACAGGCCTCTTCCGGCCGGACCAGCACCAGGGTAGCTAGAGCGCAGGGTAGGCTTACACCCGCCAGCTACCCACGACCCCCGCTACAGGATTTTGAGACTGCTGGTGAGTAGAACACAGCTTCTGCTCCAATCTTTAAACAGTGACAATGACAACAACTAACCCCAGAGATTACCAGATGGTGAAAGGTAAACGTAATAATCTTACTAACAGAAACCAAGACCACTCACCATCATCAGAACCCAGCACTCCCACTTCGCCCAGTGAAGGGCACCCCAACACACCAGAAAAGCTAGACAGGGATCTAAAAGCATATCTCATGATGATGGTAGAGGACTTCAAGAAGGACTTTAATAACACACTTAAAGAAATACAAAGGAACACTGGTAAACAGTAAAGAGGAAGCAAAAAAAAATCCCTTAAAGAATTGCAGGAGAACACTGCTAAAGCATTACAAATCCTTAAAGAAAAACAGGATAACATAATCAAACGGGTAGAAGTCCTTACAGAAAAACAGGAAAACACATCCAAACAGCTGATGGAATTGAACAAAACCATACTAGACCTAAAAAGGGAAGTAGACACAATAAAGAAAACCCAAAATGAGGCAACACTGGAGATAGAAACCCTAGCAAAGAAATCTGGAAACATAGATACGAGCATCAGCAACAGAATACCAGAGATGGAAGAGAGAATCTCAGGTGCAGAAGATTCCATAGATAACATCGGCACAACAATCAAGGAAAATGTAAAATGCAAAAAGATCCTAATTCAAAACATCCAAGAAATACAGGACACAATGAGAAGACCAAACCTACAGATAATAGGAGTGGATGAGAATGAAGATTTTCAACTCAAAGGACCAGCAAACATCTTCAACAAAATTATAGAAGAAAACTTCCCAAATCTAAAGAAAGAGATGCCCATGAACGTACAAGAAAACTACAGAACTCCAAATAGACTGGACCAGAAACGAAATACCTCCCTACACATAATATTCAGAACAACAAATGCTCTAAATATAGAATACTAAAAGCAGTAAGAGAAAAAGGCCAAGTAACATATAAAGGCAAGCCTATCAGAATTACACCAGATTTCTCACCAGAGACTATGAAAGCCAGAAGATCCTGGACAGATGTTATACAGACACTAAAAGAACACAAACTCCAGCCCAGGCTACTATACCCAGCCAAACTCTCAATTAACATAGATGAAGAAACCAAAGTACTCCACGACAAAACCAAATTCACACATTATTTCTCCACGAATCCAGCCCTTCAAAGGATAATAACAGAAAAAAACCAATACAAGGACAGGAACCAAGCCCTAGAAACAACAAGAAGGTAATCCCTCAACAAACCTAAAAGAAGACAGCCACAAGAACAGAATGCCAACTTTAACAACAAAAATAACAGGAAACAACAATTTCTTTTCCTTAATATCTCTTAATATCAATGGACTCAACTCCCCGATAAAAAGACATAGATTAACAAACTGGCTACACAAACAAGACCCAACATTTTGTTGCTTACAGGAAACTCATCTCAGAGAAAAAGATAGACACTACCTCAGAATGAAAGGCTGGAAAACAATTTTCCAAGCAAATGGCATGAAGAAACAAGCTGGAGTAGCCATTCTAATATCTGATAAGATTGACTTCCAACCCAAAGTCATTATAAAAGACAGGGAGGGACACTTCATACTCATCAAAGGTAAAATCCTCCAAGAGGAACTATCAATCCTGAATATCTATGCTCCAAATACAAAGGCAGCCACATTCATTAAAGAAACTTTAGTAAATCTCAAAGCACACATTGCACCCCATACAATAATAGTGGGAGACTTCAACACACCACTTTCACCAATGGACAGATCATGGAAACAGAAACTAAACAGGGACACAGTGAAACTAACAGAAATTATGAATCAAATGGATCTGGCAGATATCTACAGAACATTCTATCCTAAAACAAAAGGATATACCTTCTTTTCAGCACCTCATGGTACCTTCTCCAAAATTGACCACATAATTGGTCACAAAACAGGCCTCAACAGATACAAAAATATTGAAATTGTCCCATGCATCCTATCAGATCACCATGGACTAAGGCTGATCTTTAATAACAAAATAAATAATAGAAAGCCAACCTTCACGTGGAAACTGAACAACACTCTTCTCAATGATACCTTGGTCAAGGAAGGAATAAAGAAAGAAATTAAGGACTTTTTAGAGTTCAATGAAAATGAAGCCACAACATACCCAAACTTATGGGACGCAATGAAAGAATTTCTAAGTGGAAAACTCATAACTCTGAGTGCCTCCAAAAGGAAACTAGAGAGAGCACACATTAGCAGCTTGACAACAAACACACCTAAAAGCACTAGAACAAAAGGAAGCAAATTCACCCAAGAGGAGTAGACGGCAGGAAATAATCAAACTCAAGGGCGAAATCAACCAAGTGGAAACAAGAAGAACTATTCAAAGAATCAACCAATCAAGGAGCTGGTTCTTTGAGAAAATCAACAAGATAGATAAACCCTTAGCCAGACTCACTAGAGGGCACAGGGAAAGCATCGTAATTAACAAAATCAGAAATGAAAAAGGAGACATAACAACAGATCCTGAAGACATCCAAAACACCATCAGATCTTTCTACCAAAGGCTATACTCAACAAAACTGGAGAACCTGGATGAAATGGAGAAGTTCCTAGACAGATACCAGGTACCAAAGTTGAATCAAGATCAGGTTAATGATCTAAACATCCCTATATCCCTCAAAGAAATAGAAGCAGTCATTAATAGTCTCCCAACTAAAAAAAGCCCAGGACCAGATGGGTTTAGTGCAGAGTTCTATCAGACCTTCAAAGAAGATCTAATCCCAGTTCTTCACAAACTATTCCACAAAATAGAAACAGAAGGTACTCTACCCAACTCATTCTATGAAGCCACAATTACTCTGATACCTAAACCACAAAAAGACCCAACAAAGATAGAAAACTTCAGACCAATATCACTTATGAATATTGATGCAAAAATCCTCAATAAAGTTCTTGCTAACCGATTCCAAGAACACCTCAAAACAATCATCCATCCTGATCAAGTAGGTTTCATCCCAGGGATGCAGGGATGGTACAATATATGGAAATCCATCAACGTAATCCAGTATATAAACAAACTCAAAGACAAAAACCACAAGGTCATCTCGTTAGATGCTGAAAAAGCATTCGACAAGATCCAACACCCATTCATGATAAAAGTCTTGGAAAGATAAGGAATTCAAGGCCCATCCCTAAACATGATAAAAGCAATCTACAGCAAACCAGTAGCCAACATCAAAGTAAATGGTGAGAAGCTTGAAGCAATCCCTCTAAAATCAGGGACTAGACAAGGCTGTCCACTTTCTCCATACCTATTCAACATTGTACTTGAAAACCTAGCCAGAGCAATTCGACAACAAAAGGAGATCAAAGGGATACAAATTGGAAAGATGAAGTCAAAATATCACTTTTTGCAGATGATATGATAGTATATATAAGTGACCCTAAAAAATTCCACCAGAGAACTCCTAAGCCTGATAAACAGCTTCGGTGAAGTAGCTGGATATAAAATTAACTCAAACAAATCAATGGCCTTTCTCTACACAAAGAATAAACAGGATGAGAAAGAAATTAGGGAAACAACACCCTTCTCAGTAGTCACAAATAATCTAAAATATCTTGGCGTGACTCTAACTAAGGAAGTGAAAGATCTGTATAATAAAAACTTCAAGTCTCTGAAGAAAGAAATTATAGAAGATCT
The DNA here is from genome assembly GCF_978045245.1 of Mus caroli. Lineage (NCBI taxonomy): Eukaryota > Metazoa > Chordata > Mammalia > Rodentia > Muridae > Mus > Mus caroli. The sequence goes on along the minus strand of NW_028227267.1, from coordinate 88,441,310 downwards.
CAGAAGATGGAAAGATCTCCCATGCTCATGGATTGGCAGGATCAACATTGTAAAAATTGCTATCTTGCCAAAAGCAATCTACAGATTCATGCAATCCCCATCAAAATTCCAAATCAATTCTTCAACGAATTAGAAAATGCAATCTGCAAATTCATCTGGAATAACAAAAAACCTAGGATAGCAAAAACTCTTCTCAAGGATAAAAGAACCTCTAGTGGAATCACCATGCCGGACCTAAAGCTTTACTACAGAGCAATTGTGATAAAAACAGCATGGTACTGGTATAGTGGCAGACAAATAGACCAATGGAATAGAATTGAAGACCCAGAAATGAACCCACACACCCAAGGTCACTTGATCTTCGACAAGGGAGCTAAAGACATCCAGTGGAAGAAAGAGCATTTTCAACAAATGGTGCTGGCACAACTGGTTGTTAACATGTAGAAGAATGTGAATTGATCCATTCCTATCTCCTTGTACTAAGGTCAAGTCTAAGTGGATCAAGGAACTTCACATAAAACCAGAGACACTGAAACTTATAGAGGAGAAAGTGGGGAAAAGCCTCAAAGATATGAGCACAGGGGAAAAATTCTTGAATAGAACAGTAATGTCTTGTGCTGTAAGATTGAGAATTGACAAGTGGGACCTCATGAAACTGCAAAGCTTCTACAAGGCTAAAGACACCATCAATAAGACAAAAAAACCACCAACAGATTGGGAAAGGATCTTCACCTATCCTAAATCAGATAAGGGACTAATATCCAATATATATAAAGAACTCAAGAAGGTGGACTCCAGAAAGTCAAATAACCCCATTAAAAAAATGGGGCTCAGAACTGAACAAAGAATTCTCACCTGAGGAATACCGAATGGCAGAGAAGCACCTGAAAAAATGTTCAACATCCTTAATCATCAGGGAAATACAAATCAAAACAACCCTGAGATTCCACCTCACACCAGTCAGAATGGCTAAGATAAAAAATTCAGGTGACAGCAGATGCTGGCGAGGATGTGGAGAAAGAGGAACACTCCTCCATTGTTGGTGGGATTGCAAGCTTATACAACCACTCTGGAAATCAGTCTGGAGGTTCCTCAGAAAACTGGACATAGTACTACAGGAGGATCCAGCAATACCTCTCCTGGGCATATATCCAGAAGATGTCCCAACCGGTAAAAAGGACACATGCTCCACTATGTTCATAACAGCCCTATTTATAATAGCCAGAATCTGGTAAGAACCCAGATGTCCCTCAACAGAGGAATGGATACAGAAATTATGGTACATTTACACAATGGAGTACTACTCAGCTATTAAAAAGAATGAATTTATGAAATTCCTAGCCAAATGGATGGACCTGGAGGGCATCATCTTGAGTGAAGTAACACAATCACAAAAGAACTCACACAATATGTATTCACTGATAAGTGGATATTAGCCCAAAACTTAGGATACCCAAGATATAAGATACAATTTACTAAACGCATGAAACTCAAGAAGAATGAAGACCAAAGTGTGGACACTGTGCCCCTTCTTAGAATTGGGAACAAAACACCCAGGGAAGGAGTTACAGAGACAAAGTTCGTAGCTGTGATGAAAGGATGGACCATCTAGAGACTGCCTTATCCAGGGATCCTTCCCATAAGCAGCTTCTAAACGCTGACACCATTGCATACACTAGCAAGATTTTGCTGAAAGGACCCAAATATAGCTGTCTCTTGTGAGACGATGCCGGGGCCTAGCAAACACAGGAGTTGATGTTCACAGTCAGCTATTGGATGTATCACAGGGCTCCCAATGGAGAAACTAGAGAAAGTACCCAAGGAGTTAAAGGGATCTGCAACCCTATTGTCGGAACAACATGATGTACTAACCAGAACCCCGGAGCTCTTGTCTCTAGCTGCATATGTATCGAAAGATGGCCTAGTCGGCCATCATTGGAAAGAGAGGCCCATTGGACTTGCAAACTTTATATGCCCCAATATAGGGGAATGCCAGGGCCAAAAGAATGGGAATGGGTGGGTAGGGAAGTGGGGGGCGCTATGGGGGACTTTTGGGATAGCATTGGAAATGTAACTGAGGAAAATATGTAATAAAAATATTAAAAATTAAAAAAAAAAAGAAAAACCATATCTCTGGTGGCTGAATCAGCAATTGCATTCCCCTTAACCATAGGTCCAGGTAATGATGTATGTGCTCTAATATGTTGAATATAAAAGGGATGCTCATGCATCAAAATACAATTTTGTATTTTCATCAAAATTTCAGTTACTAGACTAGACTGCTTAAAATTTCCAGCAGTCTCTAAAGTTAGTACAGCATTAACCACATAAACAGAATCAGAGATAATATTTATGGGTGTAAGAAATCTTTTAAAGACTTCCAAAACCACCAAACATTCTACCAGTTGAGGGGCTCCTGGTGTAAATTGCAACCTAACAGCCTTTTCATTAATCACATAACTTCCAATTCCTGTTTTGGATCCATCTGTATAAATATCAATGGCTCCCTTTATAGGAGTGTTAGCCGTTACCTTTGGAAATATCACTGGATGTAATAACAGAAAATGTAATAAAGGATGTTAAGGATAATGATTATCAATTAAACCAGAATAACTGCATCTAAGAATAGCCCATTCATCTATAGTCGCACACAATGTTTGCATTTGTGCAGCAGTATAGGGAACAATTATGCTATCCGGCATTTTACCAAAGTAAGTAATTGAACTTTTTATGCCTTTATGGGCCATATTTGCCACCATGGTGGGATAATGCTCTATAGTCTTATTAGTGGATATATGTGGATGTATCCATACTAGAGGACCATCTTGCCATAATACAGCAGTTGGCAAATTTATGGTTCATAATATGCATAGGCTAAAAAGTTTTTGCTCATTTATATGATTTAGCTGTGCTGTTTGGATCGCCTTTTCTACCTTCCTAAGAACATCAGAAGCCTCAGGTGTTAATTGTCTCAATGAGGTAATATGTGATTCTCCTTCTAAAATTTGAAATAAAGGTTTCAGTTCCGAAGTAGGGATCATTAAATAAGGTCTATTCCAATTTATATCTCCTAATAATTTTTGAAAATCATTTAATGTCTTTAGATGATCTTTTCTTATACTAATCTTTTGTGGGTTGACACACCGTAAAGTAATAGTGGCTCCTAAAAATTGACTAACATTTGACTGCTGTATTTTTCTGGTGCAATAATCAAACCATTATTTTTTAAAGTTTCAGTAAGCAAGCCATAAGCTTGCTGTATACTTTCTTCTTTAGGTCCACAAATCACAATATCGTCCATATAATGACAAATTTTTAAGGAGGGGAAACCATCTCTAACTGGTTGTAAAGCTTTTCCTACATATAATTGACATATGGTAGGGCTATTTGCCATTCCTTGGGGTAACACTCGCCATTGATACCTTTTATTAGGCTCCATATGATTAACAGAAGGTACGGTAAATGCAAATCTAGGTTTATCTTTCTTGTTTAATGGAATGGAAAAGAAGCAATCCTTAATATCTACTACTATAATTCTCCAATCATTAGGTAGAGCTGAGAGTAGGGGGAGTCCTCTTTGTACAGGACCCATAACTTGCATTTGTGCATTAATGGCTCTTAGGTCATGTAACAATCTCCATTTACCTGACTTTTTCTTTACAACAAAAATAGGGGTGTTCCAGGGTGATTGTGTGGGTTCTACATGTCCCAGGTCTAATTGTTCTTGTACTAATTCTTTAGCTGCTTTTAATTTCTCAGAGGATAAAGACCACTGAGGCACCCACACCATGTCCTCCTTACACCACGGAATGGGCAAAGGCTCCTCAGTGGCCCCTAGAAAAAACCCAGCCTTTTCTTATCTGCTTTTACTGTGGCTTTAACTGGTGAAATTCTTCCTTGTAAATTTTTTTCCTAGACCTAGTCCAGGTATATATCCCATTCCTTTCATCATTTCCTTGCTTTTCTGAGAATAATCATTAGTCAATATAAAGTTCATGGCTGACAACACATCTCTTCCCCATAAGTTTACAGGTAAAGGGAGTACATAAGGTTGAAAAAGCCCTGTCCTTCCTTCTTTATCTTTCCATTGTAAGGATTTTGCTCTTATAGTTGGGGTAGCCTCATATCCTAATCCTTGTAAGCTATGTGACAATTTATTAACAGGCCAAGAAGCAGGCCACCAATTACTGGATATAATGCTTTTATCCGCTCCTGTATCCATTATACCTTGAAAGGTTTTTCCTTCTATTTGTAATTGTAAAGTGGGACGATTATCCAAATCTAAAGATATGTATGCCACATTAGTTCCTGTAGAACCAAGTCCCTTATCTCCTCGGGAATCCTGGCTACTAGGGAACATGTTATGCAAACTAGGAAGAATCAGCAATTGAGCAATGCGATCTCCAAGAGAAATGGCTATAATACCTCGGGGTGGAGAACACATAATCTTAACTTGTCCCTCATAATCTGAGTCTATAACTCCAGGATGTATCATCAATCCTTTCAAAGCAGAAGAGGACCTACCCAATAGTAGGCCCACTGTATCCTTTGGTAAGGGACCTCTAAAATCTGATGAAATAGGTTGGCATCCCATTTGAGGTGTAAGAATTACTCCGGAGGTGGCACAGATGTCCAGTCCTGCTGAACCCGGAGTGGCTCTCCTCAGTCTCTGGGTGGCCTCATAGACACTGTGGTCTGGAGTGCCCCATACATTTGGGGGCCCTGGGGATGGGGGCCTCTCACTCCGTTTTTTGGCTGTTGCACTTTAAACTGAGGTATTGGCCTTCCTTTTATATCTCTGACTGATCTACATTCATTTGCCCAATGTCTTCCTTTCCCACATTTTGGGCAAATACCTGGTACTGTCTTTTCAAATCTACTCTTTCTACCCTTTGTACACTGTTTTGCATATGACCTGTTTGTCCACAATTATAGCAGGTTATTTCTTTTGTTTGCACCATCAAAACTGTGGCAGCCAGCCCTGCATTTGAAAGGGGTCCTCCTATTTCTCTACAGGCTTTCATCCACGCCTGTAGTCCTTTCCCTTTCCAAGGTGTGATAGCATTTCTGCATTCTTTGGTACATTGCTCATAAACTAATTGTTCAATTAGCGGCAATGCAGCCTCAGAATCGCCAAATATGCGCCCCGCTGCTTCCATCATGCAAGCCACAAATTCAGAGAATGGCTCATTAATTCCCTGAATAATTTTTGTCAAATTACCAGATACCTCTCCTCGATTAGGCAATGCTTTCCAAGCTTTCACTGCTGCCTGAATGATTTGATCATAGACCTGCACTGGGAATGCTAATTGATTGTTTGTCCATATACCCTGACCTGTAAGCATTTCAAAGCTCCATGCTGGTTGCCCTGCAGTAGCATTAGCACGGGCCTGACTCAAACACAGATCATGCCATATAGACTTCCAATCTAGATACTGTCCCATCGTAAGACATGCCTTTACCACACTCATCCAATCTGAGGGAGTCATGGCATGGTGAGCCAGTCTATCAATTTGGGATTGAGTAAAAGAGGCATTGACTCCATAAGTCCTTACTGACTCTGCTAAATCTTTCACTTGTTTATGAGATATTGGCTCATAATACCGCTGTTGAGCTTGATCCTGAAAACCAGGAAAAGCCTGACATATTTTTCGCAACCCTCTAGGAGTGCAAAGAGTGGCCATTGCCAATTGCTTTCTTATCTGTATAAGGCGGAGGAGGTGGGGGAGCACCGAAACTCCTCCCTATTGGACCAGATCTTTTCGCCTCATACTCTGCAGTAGCCTCCTCCAAATCTTCCTCCTCCCCTACTGATAATTCCGAGTCCTCTGAGCAAGATAATTCTAATAATTCAAAGTCCTCGAGAGGAGGGTAAATTGACTTAATTTTCTGTTCTTTATCTTTTATACTATCTTTTGTATCTTTACTTTTTGGTTTCTTTTCCTTTTCTCCTTTTATTTCTCTTCCTTTACTTATCTTTCTGCGTGTGCCTTCTTTTTCATATCTCTCTGTTTCTGACATACTTTCCTGTTGCTCCTGTAAAAGTCGCTGCCCTTCCTTAACTGCTAGCTCACATTTCTTATCCTGGATACAAGCCTTAATTAATTTCCATAACGGCCTTGTTCCTGCCTTCACTTTCCCTTCAGCTTCCTCTCTCGCTATATCTCTCCCTAACTTTTCCCAACTAGGCAGTGTCAGCGACCCAATGGGGGCAAACCAAGGAGCGAGTCTGTCTATCTCTTTTAAAAATCCACTCACTGTACTTTCAGAAATCTTTAAACCTCTTTCTTTAAGCAAGGCTTGCACCAGCCCTACTAAGGGCGTAGACTGGCCAGTACCCATGATCTTCCTGGACTAAAGTGTTATCTATGTGAAATTATTCCCAGCAGACACACTCGTGCCTGGGGCGGTGACAGTTAAGGCAAAGGCATACTATCAAGGCAAGAAAAAAACAAGCAGCACAACACCAGCGACAATTATCAGATCTATTCCGTAGGAAAGCATACCTCTCAGAGACTCACATTAATTTCTTTATACTTACTGGTAACACTGTTCCCCAGCTGAAGAGTTCTGAATCCGTGCAGTTGATTTTGCAGGAACACTTCATTAACCACTCCTTCCCGTGATGCAGTTCTGAATCCTCCCTGTAGCAGGGGGTCTTCGCTTGTGCCTGGAGATGTTTCATCCTGGGTTTTCAGCACCACTTCTTGCGCGCGTCCTACTCGACCAGCAAGAACGTCGCTACAACAGGATCCTTCTGCACACGTTTATTGGGAGAGCTTGATTGTAGAGGTGAATAGACCCCAAGCCCAGAACTGGTGATGCTTATATAGGCCTAGGAGAGGCGTGTCTCACACCCGGATTGGTTGTGCATTCTACCTCATTTGCATGTTCCTCATCTGATTGGTTATTCTCTCTCAGTACCTCACAGAACCTCATTAACATACCTCATTAGCATGTCTCACATCTGATTGGTTATTCTCTCAGTACCTCATTATCATACCTCATTTGCATGTCTCACATCTGATTGGTTAACTCTCTTAGTACTTTGTAGAGCCTCATTATCATGCCCGGGCCAGGCAGTGTTTTGGCTAAAAAACTTGACTGCATAAGTACTCATTGGTTGTTTGCTCAGACTTATGCGTGGTGGCCAGCAGTAGCCTGTGCCACCCTGCAATGGCACATGTGGCTTCCCACACTATTTTCCTATTCTATTTTGTCTCTGGGGCTATGCACATTGGGCATTGCACAGACAGCCTGGTTTCCAGTTGAAGCTAGATGTTGATTCCCGGGACCTGGTGGTGATAATTCACCTACATGGGATGGAAGGAGTTCTTTCATGTCTCCTGGAACTCTGGCTCCTGTCTAAGTTACCGCCCCCTCAGCCCCCACAAGAGAAGCATGGTTAATAGTCAGGTAAGCAATGTCCCAAGCTTCTGACTTTCAGGCTAAACTCCTTCCCAGTTACCTAGCAATAGTAAGAGAAAGCAGCCCACTATAAGAGCCTACTATAACTCCTCACTCTAGCTCACTCTCTAGCTCTGTTTGTCTTCTCCTTTCCTCTCCTCTCTCTCCCTCCTACTCTCTAGCCTTTCTTCCCTCGTTCTCTTTCCCCTTTATCTCCTCTTGGCCATGGCCAGTCTCTCTCTCTTTCTACTTTCTCTCTTTCCCCCTGCTTTTCTATAATAAAGCTCTAAAACCATAGACTCTCTGTCATCAAGGTCTGCTGTGCAGACTCTCTCCTGTGTGGGAACCTCTCTCTCTCAGCCCTTTCTCCCATAACCCTGGGATGACAGGGTGTTTCCCTGCTCCCCCCCAGTCAGGGGCTGCTCCTTGTACACCCTGCATCCCCCCTCCCACCCCCTCTGTCTAGTGAGGTCAGTGGCTTAGATGCCCACCTGGGGCCCAGTGGAAATCTTCCAGTAGCCCTCCCACATCTGCCTGCCCAGAGCATAGGTGGAACTCTGGCCATACTTGAGCTATCCTCCCTCCCCTCTCTTTCCCCAGCCTCCTTTTTAGTTCCCACATTTGTCATTCACAATATTGATGTATAAAGTATTATTATGATTGTTGTGTATACTTCCAAGCATTGATTTTATTTTAAAAATATAAAAAAATATCTTTTTTAAATCTAGCATGCCATAATTTTCAATACACGATATATCTTAGTTTATTTTATCTATTCATTGCTAAACAAGCTCTTGCAAAATAAAAATGTATAAAATATTCAAGAAGGCTATGATATAAAGTACAAAGAAAAGGAATGTCACGTTACAGTTAAATTGGATTAAGTTGTGAGAGGGCATGGGTTTTCTTCCAGCATCCATTATAAAATAATCTGTAACTCAAGTTCTAGGCCATCCAGCGCATTCTTCTGCAGACAGAAGAGGTAGGCTATCCTCTCCATGAAAGAGCACACAAATTATTTGTTCCAGTGCCAAGTGATAACCCTGAAAGCATAGATAAGGATATTATAAGGATATTATAAACTGAATGGTTTATATTTAAAAATATCTATGTATTACATAAACATATGTACATGCAACATGCAAAAACAATTTTTAAAAAGCCATTAATTAGAAGGAACACTGGGAGGGATATATGGGAGGATTTGAAAAGAGGAAAAGGTAAAAAGATATGTACTTAAATTATGAACTCAAAAATTAAAAAAAAAAAACAACTAGAATGAAATTCTCAAAGTTGCATAGTAAGTTCTGTCTCCCTAGTTAACCTTTAACTTTCTTTACCAGCTCTTTACTACAGATCATTAGCTAAGATGACCTTCAAAGCTTTCCAATATTAGAACAGATATTCCATCTCGATAGGGTAGTTTCTTTATTGTCACCTTCCTTACTTGAATTGGTTTCAATGAAAAAGTGCTGAAACCAATAACAATAAAATTTTCACAAATACTTGGCTTTATGAAGGCAGAAGTATCTGTATGTTTAGCACAATGTGGCTCAAATAAACCTACTGTCTACTGTAAAGATCATAAATACATAATGGCAGAGAACAAACCTGTAACTGTGATAAACTCACCTGCTAAAAATGGACAATCTGACACACTTCCCAGACTACATTTCAAATGCTGATTGATACGAATTACAAAATCTAGTTGCTATGGTAGTGGAGTTATTTTCTTGGTTCCATCCTCTGCAATATTCTTCCCTGTCTATTATCCTTCATGGCTCCAACTGAGTCTGACCTTATTTAGGGATTCATGGCTTTCACAATCCATTTTCTACCAGTGAAATTTCATAGGTGTAGGGTGTTTCAAGTGTTGAAAAATCACACACAGAAAAAAAAACTATATGTATTTGTATCTTGTTTATTTATCTTAATATATATTTTATATTTCTTTTAAGATTACACCAAATGCATTTTTTAGAAAGATATGAGTAACACCTCCTGTTTCTTGAATTAAATTCTGTTTTCTTTTATTCTAACATCTTTGACATGCCCTTACACTATTAGCTTAAGTTGAACTTAGTGGTTATTAACTCAAGGTATTTCTAAACAAAACCCTTTTATTTCAACAATGTACCCTTAAAATGACCGTATTTGGGCAAAGTTTGTGGGTTTTTTTTTTTTTAATCTCTACAGCAGTTTTCCTTCCCTCTTTTTCTGCAGTATTTGGAAACTTGGTAGTATCATGTGATTTTTCTTTGGAAGCTGTCTTATGAGAGGATGTTTTGCTGAAGCAGACAAAGGAGAGAATGTTTTGCTGAAGCAGACATGTGAGACTGGAGCAGATGCTTGAAAGGGTGTGTGATGTTTAAAAAGAATATAAATATAATCTTACAGACCGTGAGAATATGTTTCCTCACTGCTACACCTTGCAACATTTCACTGGCCTTTGCTAGCCATGCAACACATTTCTAGTCTTCATTTAGTAGATCAAAACTCACCAAAGAATTTCTCATGGTATTCAACCTGTTTATTGCCACTTCTGCTGACTCCAGCAGATTCAGCGGCTCCCTGCATTTTCTGCTGGATTGAGACACTGCCAGTTTCGTGTTTGATATTTGTTATTGGACTAGACTGTTACTACTGATTTATTTTTGGTGTTTGCAATCAGACTGGACTGCTGAAATCCTCACAATGAAGACTGAAATTGCCCCCAAAGAACTACTTCTAAAGAGGTCCACAACCCCCTTGTCCTATTAACCATCTTTTCCCCCAACCTTTGGTTGGTGGGTTAGAAGGAGCTGAAGATTTTAAGAACCCTAAATAAAATAGGATTTAAAAAATTCTAAGCCTACATACATCCTTAACTCCAATTCTTCCACCATCCCCAACCATCCACTCCTTCCTTTCTCTTCAGGAAAGGAGAGGCTTCTGATAGATATCAACAAGACTTGGCATAAGCTGCAATAAGACTATGTGCATACACTCCTCTTTATGCTAGGCTAGGCGGCCCAGTATGGAGAAAGGCCCTCAAAGGCAGGCAAAAGGAAATGAGACAGGCCCTGTTTTAGCTGTTAGAAGTCCATATACACCAAGCTACACAATGGATATAAATGTGCAGGGGGCCTACATAAATCCCATACATGCTCCCTGGTTAGTCAGTGGTTCAGTCTCTGTGATCCTCTATGTGCTCAGGTTAGTTGACTCTACAGGTTTTCTTTGTAGTGTCCTTGACTCCTCTAGTTTTATAGCCTCCCTCTTCCTTATGCAGGATTCCTCAAGCTCTGATTAATATTTAACTCTGAGTCTTCTCTCTTAATCTCTTTTCATCGGTTGCTCACTGAAGCCTCCCTGATGACAGTTATTCAAGGTTCTTGTCTTCAAGTATTCAAAATATCACTAACACTGTCAGAGATGAGGACTGTATAATGAAATGGGTCTTAATCTGGGCCAGTTACTGGTTAGCTACTCTCATAATTTTTGTTCCATCTTGAACCTTTAACATCTTGTTGACAGGATAAATTTGAGTTGAAAGTTTTGTGGCCAGGTTGGTGTCCCATCCTTTACATTGGAAGTCTTCCCTTGTTATAGAATATGGCCAGATCAGGCTCCATATTCCCCATTGCTAGGAGTCTTAAATAGCTCAATTGTCTCCTGTGCCAATGAATTCAACACAATTCCCCACTTTCTCTTGTATCAGATTTATGGTATCTGGTTTTATTTGAGGTTTTTGATTCAATTGAACTGGAGTTTTGTATTGGATCGTAGATAAGAATCTATTTACATTCTACATGCAAACATTAAGTTAGGTGGTCAACATTTGTTGAAGAGACTTGATTTTTTCATTGCATAATTCTGGCTTCTTTGTCAAAAATGAAGTGTCCAGAGGTGTCTTGGCCTTTCATTCTATTTCACTGATCAGCCTGTATGTCATGTGGTCTTTATTACTATTGCTTTGGAGTAGAGCATGAAATCAGGAATGGTGATATTTCTTTACTATACATGATTGTTTTAGCTATCCTGTATTTTCTATTTTTCTAAATGAAGATGAGTCTTATGTTTTCAAGGTCAATGAAGGAATATATTGGAATTTTGAAGGGAGTTGCACTGAATCTCTAGCTGCTTTTGGTAAGATAGCTCTGATTTCAGCATGACTAATTTAAGCTTTTCTCCCTTGTATCTCTGATCTTTCTAAGACTTTTGCCATGAAGGAGTGTTAAGTATCGTCAAAGGTTTTTCACCATGTAATGAGATGATCATGTGTTTTTTTTTCTTTTACTTTGTTTATATGATAAATTACATTGATAGATTTTCATATGTTGAACTTTTCGTATCTTTGTCTATCTTTGATTCTAATTAATATTTTCTGCTTGCAACTGAATGATTCGTCCTGTTTTAGCACTCATTCTAATAGACTATGTGTTTTTATTGGGGAATTGATTTCCATTGATGTAGTGAGATACTAATGACCAATGATTGTTAATTCCTGTTCCTTTCATATTTGTAGTGATTGTGTGTGTGTGTATGTGTGTGTGTGTGTGTGTGTGTGTTTGTGTGTGTGTGTTGTAAGAGTATCTTTTATTCACCTGATATAATTGCAGTCTTGGAGCTTACTCCTGAATATGCTCACCCTTTCTGGTTCTTTCTGATCTCTGGCTGGGTGGTTCATCTCAGCTATCCTGGCTTAAAACTCACCCCCAAGCTATCTCATTCAATCTGACTTCTTTCAGCTTCTCATTAAATTAGTTTCCTTGGCTTTACACTAATTCTGGCAATTTGCTCTAATCTTCTGGATCCTTCTTATCCTCCGGTTTCAACTGCTTCTGCTGACCTGCACTAAAATGGGTGATGTCAAAAAAGTACTCAACTCTACTGCCCTGAACTCACTGCAGTGACTTCCAACTGAATGAACCACCTTCACTTTCACTGGGCTTTCTCTGGTTAGTCACTTTGTTGGCCCCATAATTATATGTCATTGTTTGGGATTAAATGTGTGTACTAAAGGACTCCCCAGCCAGAGGGGTTAAAGGTGTGTGGTGTACTAAGGATATCTATAATTGTCTTATTGGATAATTATAGATATCTCTTTCTTTAGGGTAGGAAAATTTTCTTCTATGAATTTGTTGAAAATACTTTCAGTGTCTTTGAGCTAGACATATTCTCCTTCTTCTAATCCTATTATTCAAATATTTGGTCTTTTCATAGTGTTCTAAATACCTAGATATTTTTTTCAGCTTGTTTTAAGAGTTAACATTTTATTTGACCACTGTATAAATTCTTTCTTATTGTATCTTATATGTCTGAGATTCTCTCTTTAGTCTTTCATGTTCTCTAAATGATGCTTACTTCTGTAAATCACGTTCTCTTATCTAGATTTTCCATCTCCTGGAGTCCCTAAGTTTGTATTTTCTTTATTGCTTCTATTTCCATTTTCAAGTCTTGAATGATTTTACTCATTTTCCTTTACCTCTTTAATTTTATTTTTCTGGATTTCTGTTAGAGGTTTGTTTATTTTGTCTTTAAAGGCCTCTATCATCATCATAAGATTGGATTCAAGGTTATTACTTTTGGCTTCAGCTTTGTTGGAATACCCAGGGCTTGCTGGTGTAGCACAGCTGAGCTCTGATGCCTTATTGTCCTGACTGTTGCTTCTTGTATTCTTCTGTTGGCCTCTAGAGATCTGGGTTAGGGAGTTACTATGTATTTAGGTGCTGGTTACTGAATTGGCTTTGTTAGATGGGTGTTTTGGAAATGTTTTCTTCCCTTTGTTACTGTTTTCTCTTTGATCTTCTGCTCTAAGTTTCCTGGGGTTCGGATTACCAGTTAGTCTTCAGTTCAGGCAGGGTGTCTCTCTGCTGGAGATTTGTGGCTTGGGTGACTTCTTGGATTCTGGATACTAAGGTTGACTCTAGGGTTCCTAAAACCAGGATGGACTCCAGGAAAGCTGAGGTCTGCTGCTAAAGTTGTGGCCCAGAATATGGAGCTGGCATGATGGGGATGCTGTTGGGTGCTGGTTGTACTCTGGTAACTAACCATTAAAATACGTGAGCCTGTGGAGGCTGTTGTATTCAATTCCCCACAAACAAGGCCAACTTGAAAGCTGTAAATATGTAGACCTTGAATATAAAATTTAAAAGAGACCTCAGTGATACCAGTGATCCTTCATTTATTTATTTATTTACTTATTTATTTATTCATTGGAACCCTAGGATAGTACTATCATTTCAAGCAAAGTCTTGTATATACACAACTGCTATTAGCAATGCTTCTCTCATTACCAGACATAAACTAATTTTTTGATAGCTAATAAAGAACCAATGCTGACAAGGTATCCAATAATGACATTTAACAACTTAATTTTAACAAATGAGTAAGAATAAAGGACCAAATATAAACTGTAAAGCAATGGTTCTCAGCCTTCCTAATGCTTTGAAACATTCATAGATTTCCTTATGTTCTGAATCCCCAGCATAAAGTTATTTTATTTCCACCTCATACTTGTAAATTTGCTACTGTTATGAACTATAATATGAATATTTGATATGTAAAATATTTGAATGCACCTTCAAGGAAATCATGACCACAGGTTGAGAGTTGTGCCTGAAAAGTCTATTACATCCTGTAGAATGATCACTTTCAATAAACCCAATTAAGAAATAATAATTGAAATACATATCTTTGTTATCAGTCATTTTCTGCACAGAAAAAAGAGGAAAAGCTTTTGAAATGGCCTAAGTATTAGTCAGCTCATCTTCCTGAAGTGGTCCTGTGCACAGATCGATATTTAGTAATAGCTTTTAAGGTCTTAGTATTGCCTTCCTCTCACTTTTGGGTTTTGTGAAGTTAAAAAGAAATACAAGCCTGCTTATAGCCTCTGGATTCTCCAATGGCACAAGCAAGTCTTTTTTGCTACTTTCTTCAGCCACTTTTAGCTATTTGGGGATTTTCCACATTCTTCCATGGAAGGTGCATCATATGTTACCCTGTGCATCTCTATATCTAGACCAAGTGTGCCAGACTTTGCTTGTTAACAGTTTCATAAAGGCATAAAATTAGAAATAGAAAACATAAACAAAAGAACAAATGTACAAAATACACAATTTCTCTTGGAAACAACTTCATTAGTATCATAGACTATTAATTTTCTTAATATACATGTATGCATGTTTATGTTAATAGTTACAGGGAAGTTGTAATTATGAAACACTTTAAATTGATCATCAATTTACTTTGTTTGTATGAAACATAACTAATGTACAGAAATACATTCCCCCAGTATAACCTTCCCAGGCAACTGCTTTGTAAGTGAAACTAAGAACAAATAAAATTTAAGTAGGCAAGCTCCTAAAATAAAATCATTTTTAGAGTTTGGAGACTCAAAGTGTAAGTTCATTTGACACTTCCAAGTGATAATTATGGGAGCCATGTTTAGAAAACAGTTTTTATTTGCAGGTTTAAATTAAGATGCAGAAAAATGAGAAAAATAAACCTATACATTTATAATTATATATTACAATAAAAACATTATAGTTTTCAAGGTTCAGAATTGGATAGCTAAAAAAAAAAAAAAAAAAAAAAAAGGAATGTTTCACAAGGTATTTGAATTCTCCCAAGAAAGAGATTCCTAGATAATGTCATTGCTGTTATTTTGCTTTAAGACAGTCTTAGTGTTATGATCACTAGTTAACAAGGACACCCAGTATTAGAGTTTGATGCTTGCTTTCTTAGATGAACAGAATATATTCCTTTGCTCAAAGCTATAGGATTCAAAAATAGATCTCGCCGGGCTTGGTGTCACACACCTTTAATCCCAGCACTTGGGAGGCAGAGGCAGGCAGATAGGCATGCGGATTTCTGAGTTCAGGCCAGCCTGGTCTACAGAGTGAGTTCCAGGACAGCCAGGGCTATACAGAAAAACCCTGTCTCGAAAAACCAAAGCCAACCAAACAAGCAAACAAACAAAAAACAACAACAACAAAAAATAGATCTCATTGGTGTATGTCTTATAGAGAACACATTTACTGATGCTTTAAATAATGATATAATATTAATTTTATATTAATTGTATGAATAACTTACTGTAGTTTTTTACAGTATACATGACGGAGCTGGCACACAAATTAACTCAAGCCATCTATAGATGTCTCATCAAGAATTACAATGTTCAAATTTCAGCACTGATGACAAAGTGGCTTACAATGACCCATTACTAGCTGAAGAGCTATTGGCACTTAATGGCTGTAGGTGGAGAAAAGTCTTCTGTTTCTAGGGTAGGTCATGGTAGAATGCCAAATACCCTGTGGTTGATCACATATATGTATAGGACTCAATGAATTGATAAAAGGGGTGGGGGCACGAAGTTGCTGCAGGAGATGACGGAGTATTTGGGAAATGGAAGAAGAGTGTAAAGAAGGATATGATGAAGATAGATTGTATATATGTGCAGGGCTGATTCCTCCTAAATCACTTTATCACATAAGACAACTCAAATAATTTGTCAGGAAGTAAGGAAAGTTTAGTAAATGCAATATATTTATTAGTTTTGACATCTTTCTGAACTTTTAGAAAGACTGAAATTCCTAATTGAGTTGTTTATTACTGGACACTTATTTTCTTTCTATCATATTTTTCTACTAGCTTACAGGCATTTTAAACTTCTTTGAACTTTGCTTCCTACGCCTACATAACAATTTACAACCATACATTATTTTAAAGATTATATCTCTTTTTTTCCCTGTAAAATACATATTAATTTTCCAGTTTGTTTGAGTTTTAGTGGTCAAAGCTTGTGTTTTTATTCAACCAGATCTTTAGGAAAGACATTTGAGTTTCTGCCCACATTAAAAACTACTGTCTACAGATCGGAACTTGTTTTAGTGAGTGTTACACGAAACAGTCCGAATACTAAACACTCTCTAGAGCATTAAAAGCTTTTCATATGATATGTTTGCTTTTTTTCTGATAAAATAATTGATATTAATAAAATTTCTTTAATTAATTAAGACTTGACAATCTTTTATCTAATTATTGAGACTTTTGCAGATTAGAACTCTTGTGTTCATAAGTTTAATATAAATGGATTTAGTTAGAACATACCCCTACCAGAAAAGCAACATGATTTACGTTATCATTCTTATTTATTTATTAATTTTTGTTAAAACTTTAATTTTTATTATTCTACTCCATTTATCTTATATTTCTTCCTTTAATAACTAGTTGTCTTATATGTCTCACCCTGATATTAGATAGCTGGTGAATTTCATTTCTTTGATTTTCAGTTTCTTAGGAAAATTATATCAAGAAAAAATTAAAGTTATAATTTCTCCTACTGTTTTGTTTTATTGTAGTGTTGAATAAGAATTTTAAGAAGTCAATATAATTAAATAGGTTTTTAAAAATGATTCTTAAATTTTTATTTGCATTATTATGCATTTTATTACTTGTATACAAAATTGGAAGGCTGTTTTATCAATGGTTCTTCTCTACATTTAGAAACCTTCTTATATATCTTTTGTCATTTTTACATTACTGACAACATACTGCACTGAATACAGAGATACAGAGAAAGTATCCTTCTATGTTCCATTCATTCATGCCAAATTAACAAAATCCAAACAAAAATAAATTGTATATATTGATGCCAAATTTTGACTTCACAGCTTTAACTCTTCCAAGGAAAATTTTCTAAATGTATTTATTTGCTTTCTGATTAGGCTACTATGTCCTTGGAGAACAAAAATATAAAAATCAGAGTAAAGGCGCCCTAATGTATACTCTCTAAGGTTTTGCTTTTCTTTTTCTTTTTCTTTTTTTTTTTTTTTGCTAATACAGGAATTTCTGCTACTCATTCCCAGTAACTGAGCATTACAGTTCTTCCAGTAAACCTGCATTCACTCTTGAAAAGTCACCACTGTGGTTCTCATTGGGACTTTGTTAAACATGCAGAATCTGGAATATCTCTCTGAGAAATGCTAAGTGGTTTGTATTATGAGAGTTCATCTAAAATGTATACTTCATAGATAATCCCTTCCTTGGTCAGTCATTTTGTGAATGTTTTTAGTGTTTACAGGGTACTTTCTTATTTTAATGCTGTTCTGGAAAAAATGGGCATCATGAATGCTAGGGTACCACCTTGAGACTGGTGTTTTAATTCCAAGGCAATTTCCATGAAAAGTACAGTTTCCCTGCCTATATTTTCTATAGAAATCCTTAATGAGCTACATTATATTATTCTGTGAACTTATTTACTTGGCATTGCAGTGAGATTTTTTTGTTTGTTTGTTTGTTTTTTGAGACAGCCCTGGCTGCCTGGAACTCACTCTGTAGACCACACTGGCCTCAAACTCAGATTTCCACCTGCCTCTGACTCCTAAGTGCTGGGACCAAAGGCATACGCCACCACTGCCCGGCCTGCAGTGGGATTTTTTAAAAAGGACTTTTAATGTTTTTCTAATTCAGTTATTGGATTTAATAAAATGTAACTCTTAATAGAATTACATAACACTCTCGTTCCTGCTCATCCTCCAGTCTCTCTCATATATGCCCCTCTCTAAACATTCCTGTGCTAAGCCATTTCCAAGTTGATAGCTTCATTTTCTTCAATTGTAATTGTTAAATCAACACACACGTGTGTATGTTTATACAAACATATAAGTAAAATCTTCTCAATCTGTGTTGTGCATTTGTGTGTATATGATTTCTGCTCTTACTACTCTTCATTTGATGACCAGTAACAAAGCTAATCCTTGGGATAATCTAAGTCTTTTTCTTTTAACAGTCATTGGTTGTCTATAGTACTCTCTCAGAAGAGTGATCCCAGATATTTTCCCTGTTTCATGTTAGCATGCCCACTAAAATTGTCATCGTTATGATTTGGTTTATGCAGCTACATCCAGAAGGGGCTATATCACAGCAACCTTCCTGACAGTCTGGTTCTTACAAACTTTTCACACTGAGTTACTTATTTCCATTGGGTCTGGGCTCCTGACAATCCACTGACCCCTGTCCAGTCTTGGAGTTTTGTGATAGACTCTATTTGCTGTGGAGAGAGCTTCTTTAATGAGCAATGGTAGCTACACTTAACTCTGGGTACAAGGATCACATTTAAAATGAAGTAAGTAATTGTACTCATTTAGCCAAATTGTGATAATAGATTCTTTTGTAATGTTCAAGACTTCACTAACCCCGAAGAGCCTACTACATTTTCAGCAATTTGTAAAATAACACCTCAAGCTGAGGGACCCTTAATCAAATGAGTTAGCTCTTGGTTAGCACTGACATGTGAGTGCCAATTGTAAAAACTTGATCCATACCTTACCATGGTGGTCAATGTCACAATTCAATATCACTGCTGCTGCTGCTGCAGCTATTGCTACTACTACTACTACTACTACTACTACTACTACTACTACTACTACTAGGTATTATTTTCCACCAATCATTTAATAAGTTTTTCTCATTGCTCTATACAAATTTTATCTTCATCTGTTCAATAATTCCAAATTTTAAAATTATAAATTTCAGTTTGAACTGATACCCACATCCTAGAAATGTGTATCATGAAAGTAACAGAATGTTAGCAAAAATATTTTCTTGATATCACAGTCATGGTGATCTATCCCTTTCATTCTCTTGTGCTCTTAACTGTTAACCAACTGTCTTAGTCAGGGTTTCTATTCCTGCACAAACATGACCAAGAAGCAAGTTGGGGAGGAAAGGGTTTATTTGGCTTACATTTCCATACTGCTGTTGATCACCAAAGGATGCAGGACTGAAACTCAAGCAGGTCAGAAATCAGGAGCTGATGCAGAAGCCATGGAGGGATGTTCTTTACTGGCTTGCCTCCCCTGGCTTGCTCAGCTTGCTCTCTTATAGAACCCAAGACTGCCAGCCCAGAGATGGTCCCACCCACAAGGGGCCTTTCCCCATTGATCACTAATTGAGAAAATACCCCAAGCTGTATCTCATGGAGGCACTTCCACAACTGAAGCTCCTTTCTCTGTGATAAGCCCAGCCTGTGTCAAGTTGACACAAAATTAGCCAGTACAATTGACCCCTTGTCAACTTGACAGACAAACATATCACTAGTAAGCCTCAACCATTGGTTATTATTCATCCCAAGATCTAAATAACTTTAAAAGTTCCACAATCTTTACATATTAAAAGTTCATTCCTTTTAAAATATCCAGTATCTTTTAAAATTCAAAGTAACTTAAAATTCAAAGTCTCTTAACTGTGGGCTTCACTAACAAGCTTCCTTCAAGAGGGGAAAATATCAGTGCACAGTCACAGTCAAAAGCAAAAATCAATCTCCAACTATCCAGTGTCTGGGATCCAAATCTCCATCTTCTGGGCTCCTCCAAGGGCTTAGGTTACTTCTCCAGCCCTGTCCTTTGTAGCACACAGCTTATCCTCTAGGCTCCAGATGCCTGTACTCCACTACTACTCCTGTTCTTGGTGGTCATTCATGGTACTGGCATCTCCAAAACACTGCTGTCTTCCACTGTAACTAGGCTTCACTAATAGCCTCTCATAGGCTCTCTTCATGGTGCCAAGCCTCAACTCCTTTGCATGACCCCTTCAATTCTGGACCATCAATTGCAACTGAGGCTGCACCTTCACCAATGGCCTTCCATGGCCTCTCACAGTGCCGAGCCTCAGCTGCCCTGCGTGACCCCTTTATGCCTTCAAAGCCAGTACCACCTGGGTAACTCTTACACATTACCAAGTCCAGCCACATCACAAGGTACAACCTTGGCTATCTCTGGAACACAGCCTCCATGCTCTCAGAAAACACTTGCCAGTAGATGTCACCTCAATAATGCTGGTCTTTTCTTAATCACCACTAATTTCTTAGCTCCATCTAACCAGCATCAATAGTCCCAGTAATGCTTTAGTAGTTCTGGTATCTTGTTAATCACAGCTGATTCTTCAGCCCAGCTAACCAGAACCACATAATCTTCACCATCAAAATAGCAATGGGTCTGAAAAGAGTCTTTCATTTTCCCTCTGAAATTTCATAAGCCAGACCTCCATCTTCTGCACTGTTCTCAAAATTATCTTCCAAGATCCTACACAACTTCTGACAGAGCACTCAACACCAGTCTTCTAGCCCAAAGTTTCAAATTCCTTCCACAGTCCTCTCCAAAACATGGTCAGGTTGTCACATAAATACCCCACTCCTGGTACCAATTTGTCTTATTCAGGGTTTCTATTCCTGGACAAAACATCATGACCAAGAAGCAAGTTGGGGAGGAAAGGGTTTATTCAGCTTATACTTCCATACTGCTGTTCATCACCAAGGAAGTCAGGACTGGAACTCAAGCAGGTCAGGAAGCAGGAGTTGACACAGAGGCCATGGAGGAATTTTCTTTACTGTCTTGCCTCCCCTGACTTGCTCAGCCTGTTCTCTTATAGAACCAAGACTACCAGCCCAGAGATGGTCCCACCCACAGTGGGCCTTTCCCCCTTGATCACTAATTGAGAAAATGCCTTACAGTTAGCTCTCATGGAGGCATTTCCTCAAATGAAGTTCCTTTCTCTTTGATAACTCCAACTGTGTCAAGTTGACACAAAACTAGCCAGTACACCAGCCTTTCAGGGTTCAGATAAATAGATATCTCCTGAGTTCTGATTGCCACTGTCATATTGTGACACTTGCTTTTGTCAAGTTTTTTACCCTAGTGAGCCTGACATAGAAATAAATAATTTTTTAAGAAGTGGCAACTCCAAAATATTTCCATGATTTATGCATACACTGTTTGTCTTATCAACAAATGCTACAATTATTATATATTTTATAATCCTTTTATGTACCTTATTTTTTGCCCTAAAAAATGAAATAGTTCACTTAAGAATACAAACAAGTTTTGTTTGAGTTGGCTCCTCTTCAAATAGCAATAATAAAAGAAGCTTCCAATCAGTGCAAGAAATGCTGTCATTTACAGAATGATTGGGATAAACTCATGTCTGTTTAATACTTTTCTCAAGTTCCTGGATAAATAGTTTTCTGTTACTGGTCCCATATTACATTGACTCTTAGCAGAATGATGAAAAAAGATAATACTTTCCATAGAAACACTTAATACCCTTCCTCAGGAAGTTTTTTTCTTTTCTTTTTTTTTATTAGGTAAATTCCTCAATTACATTTCCAATGCTATCCAAAAAAAGTCCCCAATACACTCCCCCCCCCAGTCCCCCACCCACCCACCCCCACCCCTTGGCCCTGGCATTCACCTGTACTGGGGCATATAAAGTTGGCAAGTCCAATGGGCCTCTCTTTCCAGTGATGGCCTACTAGGCCATCTTTTGATACAAATGCAGCTAGAGACAAGAGCTCCGGGGTACTGGTTAGTTCATAATAATGATCCACCTATGGGGTTGCAGTTCCCTTTAGCTCCTTGGGTACTTTCTATAGCTCCTCCATTGGGGGCCCTGTGATCCATCCAATAGCTGACTGTGAGCATCCACTTCTGTGTTTGCTAGGCCCCGGCATTGTCTCACAAGAGACAGCTATATCTGGGTCCTTTCAGCAAAATCTTGCTAGTGTATGCAATGGTGTCAGCGTTTGGAAGCTGATCATGGGATGGATCTCTGGATATGGCAGTCTCTAGATGGTCCATCCTTCCTTCACAGCTCCAAACTTTATCTCTGTAACTCTTTCCATGGGTGTTTTGTTCCCAATTTCAAGAAGGGGCACAGTGTCCACACTTTGGTCTTCGTTCTTCTTGAGTTTCATGCATTTAACAAATTGTATCTTATATCTTGGCTCTCCTAAGTTTTTGGGCTAATATCCACTTATCAGTGAGTACATATTATATGAGTTCCTTTGTGAATATGTTACCTCACTCAGAATGATGCCCTCCAGATCCATCCATTTGCCTAGGAATTTCATAAATTCATTCCTTTTAATAGCTGAGTAGTACTCCATTGTGTAAATGTACCACATTTTCTGTATCCATTCCTCTGTTGAGGGGCATCTGGGTTCTTTCCAGCTTCTGGCTATTATAAATAAGGCTGCTATGAACATAGTGGAGCATGTGTCCTTCTTACCGGTTGGAACATCTTCTGGATATATGCTCAGGAGAGGTATTGCTGGATCCTCTGGTAGTATTATGTCCAATTTTCTGAGGAACAGCCAAACTGATTTCCAGAGTGGTTGTAAAAGCTTGCAATCCCACTAACAATGAAGGAGTGTTCCTCTTTCTCCACATCCTCACCAGCATCTGCTGTCACCTGTATTTTTGATCTTAGCCATTCTGACTGGTGTGAGGTGGAATCTCAGGGTTGTTTTGATTTGTATTTCCCTGATGATTAAGGATGTTGAACATTTTTTCAGGTGCTTATCTGCCATTCGGTATTCCTCAGGTGAGAATTCTTTGTTCAGTTCTGAGCCCCATTTTTTAACGGGGTTATTTGGTTTTCTGGAGTCCACCTTCTTGAGTTCCTTATATATATTGGATATTAGTCCCCTATCTGATTTAGGATAGGTAAAGATCCTTTCCCAATCTGTTAGTGGTCTTTTTGTCTTATTGACGGTGTCTTTTGCCTTGCAGAAGCTTTGAAACTTTATGAGGTCCCATTTATCTATTCTCGATCTTACAGTGCAGCCTTTGCTGTTCTATTCAGGAATTTTCCCCCTGTACCCATATCTTTGAGGCTTTTCCCTACTTTCTCCTCTATAAGTTTCAGTGTCTCTGGTTTTATGTGGAGTTCCTTAATCCACTTAGATTTGACCTTGGTACATGGAGATAGGAATGGATCAATTAGCATTCTTCTACATGATAACCACCAGTTGTGCCAGCACCATTTGTTGAAAATGCTGTCTTTTTCCACTGAATGGTTTTTGCTCCCTTGTCAAAGATCAAGTGACCATAGATCTAGTGGGTTGACCTCAGGATCTTCAATTCTGTTCCATTGGTCTACTTGTCTGTCGTTATACCAGTACCATGCAGTTTTTATCACAATTGCTCTGTAGTACAGCTTTAGGTCAGGCATGGTGATTCCACCAGAGGTTCTTTTATCCTTGAGAAGAGTTTTTGCTATCCTAGGTTTTTTGTTGTTCCAGATGAATTTGCAGATTGCCCTTTCCAATTGGTTGAAAACTTGAGTTGGAATTTTGATGGGGATTGCACTGAATCTGTAGATTGCTTTTGGCAAGATAGCCATTTTTACAATGTTGATCCTGCCAATCCATGAGCATGGGAGGTTTTTCCATTTTCTGAGATCTTCTTTAATTTCTTTCTTCAGAGACTTGAAGTTCTTGCCATACAGATCTCTCACTTCCTTAGTTAGAGTCACGCCAAGGTATTTTATATTATTTGTGACTATTGAGAAGGGTGTTGTTTCCCTAATTTACTTCTCTGCTTATTTATCCTTTGTGTACAGAAAGGCCATTGACTTGCTTGAGTTAATTTTATATCCAGCTACTTCACCGAAGCTATTTATCAGGCTTAGGAGTTCTCTGGTGGAATTTTTAGGGTCACTTATGTATACTATCTTATCATCTGCAAAAACCAATATTTTGACTTCTTCTTTTCTGATTTGTATCCCCTTGATCTCCTTTTGTTGTCTAATTGCTCTGGCTAGGAATTCAAGTACAATGTTGAATAGGTAGGGAGAGAGTGGGCAGCCTTGTCTAGTCCCTGATTTTAGTGGGATTGCTTCCAGCTTCTCACCATTTACTTTGATGTTGGCTACTTGTTTGCTGTATATTGCTTTTATAATGGTTAGGTATGGGCCTTGAATTCCTGATCTTTCCAAGACTTTTATCATGAATTGGTGTTGGATTTTGTCAAATGCTTTTTCAGCATCTAACGAGATGATCATGTCATTTTTGTGTTTGAGTTTGTTTATATAATGAATTACATTGATGGATTTCCGTATACTGAACCATCCTTGCATCCCTGGGATGAATCCTACTTGGTCAGGATGGATGATTGTTTTGACGTGTTCTTGAATTCGGTTAGTAAGAACTTTATTGAGGATTTTTGCATCAATATTCATAAGGGAAATTGGTCTGAAGTTCTCTATTTTTGTTTGGTCTTTATGTGGTTTAGGTATCAGAGTAATTGTGGCTTCATAGAATGAGTAGAGTACCTTCTGATTCTATTTTGTGGAATAGTTTGTGAAGAACTGGGATTAGTTCTTCTTTGAAGGTTTGATAGAACTCTGCACTAAACCCATCTGGTCCTGGGCTTTTCTTGGTTGGGAGACTATTAATGACTACTTCTATTTCTTTAGGGGATATGGGACTGTTTAGATCATTAACCTGATCTTGATTTAACTTTGGTACCTGGTATCTGTCAAGAAACTTGTACATTTCATCCAGGATCTCCAGTTTTGTTGAGTATGGCCTTTTGTAGAATGATCTGATGGTGTTTTGGATTTCTTCAGAGTCTGTTGTTATGTCTCCCTTTTCATTTCTGATTTTGTTAATTAGAGTACTTTCCCTATGCCCTCTAGTGAGTCTGGCTAAGGGTTTATCTATCTTGTTGATTTTCTCAAAGAATCAGCTCCTCGATTGGTTGATTTCACCCCTGAGTTTGATTATTTCTTGCCATCTACTCCTCTTGGGTGAATTTGGTTCCTTTCGTTCTAGAGCTTTTAGGTGTGTTGTCAAGCTGCTAATGTGTGCTCTCTCTAGTTTCTTTTTGGAGGCACTCAGAGCTATGAGTTTTCCTCTTAGAAATGCTTTCAGTGTGTCCCATAAGTTTGGGTATGTTGTGGCTTCATTTTCATTAAACTCCAGAAAGTCCTTAATTTCTTTCTTTATTCTTTCCTTGACCAAGGTATCATTGAGAAGAGTGTTGTTTAGTTTCCACGTGTGTGTTGGCTTTCTATTATTTATTTTGTTATTGAAGATCAGTCTTAGTCCATGGTGATCTGGTAGGGTGCATGGGACAATTTCAATATTTTTGTATATATTGAGGCTTGTTTTGTGACCAATTATGTGGTCATTTTTGGAGAAGGTACCCTGAGGTGTTGAGAAGAAGGTATATCCTTTCGTTTTAGGATAAAATGTTCTGTAGATATCTGTCAGATCCATTTGTTTCATAACCTCTATTAGTTTCACTGTGTCCCTGTTTAGTTTCTGTTTCCATGATCTGTCCATTGGTGAAAGTGGTGTGTTGAAGTCTCCCACTATTATTGTGTCAGGTGCAATGTGTGCTTTGAGCTTTACTAAAGTGTCTTTAATGAATGAGGCTGCCCTTGTATTTGGCGCACAGTTATTCAGAATTGATAGTTCCTCTTGGAGGATTTTACCTTTGATGAGAATGAAGTGTCATTCCTTGTCTTTTTTGATGACTTTGGGTTAGAAGTCAATCTTATCAGATATTAGAATGGCTACTCCAGCTTGTTTCTTCCTACCATTTGCTTGGAAAATTGTTTTCCAGCCTTTCATTCTGAGGGGGTGTCTATCTTTTTCTCTGAGATGAGTTTCCTGTAAGCAGCAAAATGTTGGGTCCTGTTTCTGTAGCCAGCCTGTTAGTCTATGTCTTTTTATTGGGGAGTTGAGTCCATTGATATTAAGAGATATTAGGGAGAAGTAATTGTTGCTTCCTTTTATTTTTGTTGTTAGAGTTGGTGTTCTGTTTTTGTGGCTGTCTTCTTTTAGGTTTGTTGAGGGATTACCTTCTTGCTTTTTCTATGAGATGGTTTCCGTCCTTGTATTGGTTTTATTCTGTTATTATCCTTTGAAGTGCTGGATTCGTGGAAAGATAATGTGTGAATTTGGTTTTATCATGGAATACTTTGGTTTCTCCATCTATGGTAATTGAGAGTTTGGCTGGGTATAGTAGCCTGGGCTGGAAATTGTGTTCTCTTAGTTTCTGTATAACATCTGTCCAGGCCCTTCTGGCTTTCATAGTCTCTGGTGAAAAATCCAGTGTAATTCTGATAGGCTTGCCTTTATATGTTACTTGACCTTTTTCCCTTACTGCTTTTAGTATTCTATCTTTATTTAGTGCATTTGTTGTTCTGATTATTATGTGTCGGAAGGAATTTCTTTTCTGGTCCAGTCTATTTGGAGTTTTGTAAGCTTCTTGTATGTTCATGGGCATCTCTTTCTTTAGGTTTGGGAAGTTTTCTTCTATGATTTTGTTGAATATATTTGCTGGTCCTTTGAGTTTAAAATCTTCATTCTCATCTACTCCTATTATCTGTAGGTTTGGTCTTCTCATTTTGTCCTGGATTTCCTGGATATTTTGAGTTAGGATCTTTTTGGATTTTGTATTTTCTTTGATTGTTGTGCTGATGTTCTCTATGGAGTCTTCTGCACCTGAGATTCTCTCTTCCATCTCTTTTATTCTGTTGCTGATGCTGGTATCTATGGTTCCAGATTTCTTTCCTTGTGTTTCTATCTCCAGTGTTGCCTCATTTTGGGTTTTCTTCATTGTTTCTACTTCCCTTTTTAGGTCTTGGATGGTTTTATTCAATTCTGTCACCTGTTTGGTCTGGTTTTCCTGCAATTCTTTAATGGATTTTTGTGCTTCCTCTTTAATGTCTTCTACCTGTTTAGCAGTGTTCTCCTGCAATTCTTTAAGGGATTTTTGTGCTTCCTCTTTAATGTCTTCTACCTCTTTAGCAGTGTTCTCCTGCAATTCTTTAAGGGATTTTTGTACTTCCTCTTTAATGTCTTCTACCTGTTTACCAGTGTTCTCCTGCAATTCTTTAAGGGATTTTTGTGCTTCCTCTTTAATGTCTTCTACCTGTTTACCAGTGTTCTTTTGTATTTCTTTAAGTGTATTATTAAAGTCCTTCTTGATGTCCTCTACCATCATCGTGAGATATGCTTTTAGAACCGGGTCTAGCTTTTCCGGTGTGTTGGGGTGCCCTGGACTGGGCGAAGTGGGAGTGCTGGGTTCTGATGATGGTGAGTGGTCTTGGTTTCTGTTAGTAAGATTATTACGTTTACCTTTCGCCATCTGGTAATCTCTGGGATTAGTTGTTATTGTTGTCACTGTTTAAAGATTGGAGCAGACTCTGTGTTCCACTCACCAGAAGTCTCAAAATCCTGTGGCGGGTGTCATGGGTAGCTGGCGGGTGTCAGCAGACCCTGTGCTCTAGCTACCCAGGTGCTGTTCAGACCGGAAGAGGCTTTTGGCCCTACTCAGGCCAGATTTCTGCCTCCCCAACCAAAGCAGTCTCAGGTCCCGCGTGATTGGACTGGAGCAGAAGCTGTGTTCCACTCACCAGAAGTCTCAAAATCCTGTGGCGGGTGTCATGGGTAGCTGGCGGGTGTCAGCAGACCCTGTGCTCTAGCTACCCAGGTGCTGTTCAGACCGGAAGAGGCTTGTGGCCCTACTCAGGCCGGATTTCTGCCTCCCCAACCAAAGCAGTCTCAGGTCCCTGGTGATTGGATTGGAGCAGAAGCTGTGTTCCACTTACCAGAAGTCTTAAGATCCCGTGGTGGGTGTTGTGGGTAGCTGGCCAGTGTCAGCCGACCCTGCGCTCTAGCTACCCAGATGCTGGTCAGACCTGAAGAGGCTTGTGGCCCTACTCAGGCCGGTTTTCTGCTTCCCTAACTAATGCAGTCTCAGGGCCCGCACGCAATTGGATTGGAGCAGAAGCTGTGTTCCACTCATCAGAAGTCTTAAGATCCTGTGGCGGGTGTTGTGGGTAGCTGGCGAGTGTCAACAGACCCTGCGCCCTAGCTACCCTGGAGCTGGTCTGACCGGAAGAGGCTTGTAGGAAGTTTATTTCTTTGGTACTCTTGGATGCTCAGAGTTCAATTCCAATCTCTATTTGCAGGGTTCATTGCTATGCTAGTCACAATAGCAAGCAAAAGAAAATGGATACCCTCTAAAAGGCTCTCAAAAGGTGAATGGTTAATGAAGATATGGGAAATAATCAATAGTTGTATTCAGCTTTAAAGAAAAAAAGGAATTATTAAATTTGCAGACAAAATCAAAACAGACTTACAAATTATAATATTCAATGTGGTAATCCACACCCATAAAAACAAAGATCACCTGTTCTCTTTAATTTGTGGCCCCTATCTTGAAATCAAACATATGGAACTATAAAACCTGGAATAACCACAGAAACAAACAAGTTATGAAGGACAAATTGGTGAGAATGGAGATTCTGTACTTGAGAGAAGAATAGAAAGATACAGATAATATGACATGGTAAACAAATGTTGTGTGTTGTGTGTGTGTGTGTGTGTATGTGTGTGTGTGTGTTTTAAGCTGACATTCATTCTCACAACAACCATGGACTGAGAAAAATGTCAATACTAGGCATGAAAAACCTTCCTAATTAGGATAATCTAAATGATTTTCCGTGCCCTAAATAGACTATGAATATAGCCTTTGGTCTCAGGGATTCATAATGGTCTATTACTGAAGAAAGACATCACATGCTTAAGGCACAAGATGTGGATGATGCAAACTATAAAAAAAAAACAACCAAAAAACAACAACAACAACAAAACAAAAAACAAGAAACAAAACCCCTTTCCTGTGGTATAGCCTTTATGGTACCTGAGAATAAAATGCAAGCAACTAAGTAGTCCTCCCCAGATACAAGGTCACATCGATACGTATATTTTTAGATTTCATAGAAAAGTTCTAAACTTACAAAAATGAAACTCATAAAAAATGTCCCTGTGCTTAGACTCTATTCTGAATCTTTGATACTAACAAGCATATCTTTTATTTTTGATACTATCAACAATATTCCTTCTAACTCCTCCCCAAAACTCTTCTTGCTCTTAAAATCAAAACATGACATTTCCACTTATGCATGTATTATAGACAAACATCACTTCAGCAATGATTCATAGGGATTTAAAATATAAGAGAAACAACTATATGACTTGTCTTAGAAAACACACATAACTGACAAATTTTAAACACTTCTGCTATCACTTCCCTGGAGCAACTCTTGCTCTCAGGAGTTCTCTCTCAGTTTTCCCTAACTGCTACTAAAACAATCGATTAAAAAAAAATCCATGACTTTTAAAGAACAGGAAGGTATATTTGGGCAGATTTGGTATGAGAAAAGGAAAACAGAAATGCAGTTATAACCAGGGATCCATCCCATAATTAGCCTCCAAACGCCGACACCATTGCATACACTAGCAAGATTTTGCTGAAAGGACCCTGATATAACTCTCTCTTGTGAGACTATGCCAGGGCCTAGCAAACACAGAAGTGGATGCTCACAGTCAGCTATTGGATGGATCACAGGGACCCAATGGAGGAGCTAGAGAAAGTACCCAAGGAGTTAAAGGGATCTGCAACCCTATAGGTGGAACAACAATATGAACTAACCAGTACCCCAGAGCTCTTGTCTCTAGCTGCATATATATCAAAAGATGGCCTAGTCAGCCATCACTGGAAAGAGAGGCCCATTGGTCATGCAAACTTTATATGCCCCAGTACAGGGGAACACCAGGGCCAAAAAGTGGGAGTGGGTGGGTAGGGGAGTGGGGGGGTATGGGGGACTTTTGGGATAGCATTGGAAATGTAAATGAGGAAAATACCTAATAAAAATATTTAAAAAAAGAAAAATTAAGAAAACAAAATAATAATATTCTTTTTAACAATCATTTCAAAATTAAGTCAGATTAATCTATTTCTTATTTCCATTTTCATTCTTGTAATTGGTTATTCACATGTGTCAGTGTATCCCATTTCCTGTACTAAATATTCATAATTCTCACATTCAGGTGAATGTGTATTTTCTAATGTAGTAATTAGGCACAGGGAGTCCAATCATATTCATTTTTTAATACATGCTCTGACTATGTCTTAGAACTTGTTATGTAGACCAGACTGACTTCAAGCACATATAGATTTCTTGCCTTTGTCTTCCAGTGCATTGATTTAAAAAATTAATAATAATACTTACCCCTAGCTTTCCTACCTCACTTCCATACATTTCTTTGCATTTAGGTTTCATTTATTGCTTGGGCCACATCTGAGAAACCTAAGATCTTCACTGCATTTATTACTTTTAATAAAACTTGGTTTCAGTGCAAGTCCTTAAACACTTCTGAAATAAGAGGAGTAGTAGAGCTGCTCCCAAACTTATCGTGTTTATTTAACCTATTTCAATCAATATACCTTGTTTTCATAAGTGTTTTTTTTTTTTTTTTTTTTTTATCACGGCTAGATTTTAAGAGCATTCATGATAACTGGTATATAATGACTTCTACACACACAAGATTTCCACATGAGTATGTACCTAGGTAAAACTTCTGATTTCCATCATGCCCTATAATGCAGGTGAATATTTCTTCACATTGATATCCTTTATTAATTGCACACTTCTCCGCCATTTGGTCGCTTAATTTTCAGTACTCATTTTCAGTGTTCTCCTTTCCCCATTTTAGTTTCCTATAGTGTTCAGGTTTCTCAAGGTTTTCTGTACCACAACACTATAGAGGAACTTGAAGAATACATTCCATTTGTTCAGTGTAAATTTAACAGCCACATCCTTGAAGACCACAGATTCCATTTCCAGCACCCTGTGCAACCTGCTATCTTCATGTGGTCCCTACATTTAGGGAAATAGAAATTGTTATCAGTAGAGACAGACTTGTCCTCTCTCTCTCTCTCTCCCTCTCTCCCTCTCTCTCTCTCTCTCTCTCTCTCTCTCTCTCATCAGAAGATCCCTGCATAATTATGAGAGAGACAAATGGATACTTTCTACTATTTCTAACATGTTCATCACACACCAGCATGACATAGTTGCCACCATTTTTTGAGATTATTAGATGATTACATAATTTTTCTTTTTCTTTCTTCCTGCCTAAACCTCCTTGTTCTCTTTCAAATTATGAACTCTTTTTAATTGATTATTTGTACATATATATATATATATATATATATATATATATATATATATTTGCATGTGTTTGCATGTATCTATATATGTACATAGATACATGCACACACACAATCATTCTGAATAAATATACTTACATATAAATTAATAAAATTCTCATCTAGTTGTGCATACATTTTTTACATTTGTGATTATATAATAATATTTTATTATACCACAAAATATAATGTGGCTTAGGTTTATGTTAGAAAAAATAGTTTTAAAAACAAGATCTTTAAAATAATTTATAGTATATCATTATAGGAATAAGCTAACTTTAGTATATTTTTATGTTTTATATATATTGGAATATGTTAAAAGTATACTTAGTAGCATTACATTAAGTAAGTATTAGCGATCTATTCTTGTAAATGCATTAATTATTCAAAATATATAACATCTTAAGAACTCACTATTTTAACTAATAGCATTTAGCCATAAGCATACAAATTTATGCTAACATAATAATGATCATTTTTTTATTTTATTTTATTTCATTATTTTATTTTATTTCAGCTTCATTTTCAGATTATCCATGAAATAATTTTTCTTAGGAAACGTCATCTGCACTGTCTTAAATTATAAATTGCCTGTGTGTTTATGCTCCTTTCTATTTTTATGTATTTCTTTATGGACATGTTTTTCTCCATCTATTTATTCCATCTATTATATATTTATACTTTCTTATTCTTCCTTTATCTTTCTCTTCCTCTCTCCTTTCTTTCCCCTCTCTCTGTTTCTAATCTGCTCACTCTTTCCTTCTTTCCCTAACCATCATCACAGCTTATGATTTTCACCCTCAATTTATCACTTTCCTAGAAAATTTAAATACTGTGTTAACTTTATCTCCTTGTGCAAATCATCTTCGACAATGGAAGAGGAACTCATGGTTCAGGTAAAGAATGATGCTTAGTTTTTTAAATTAAACAGGTTAATTTTCTGTTTTTGTTCCCAGTGAACTTTTATCAATGTAGTTGATAATGCCTTAATTTTTGAAATTTTTTTTCTGTTTTATATGGCTTTACACAGATTTGTGTGATTCCTGCTTATTGCTCAACACTTTCCAGTCCTTGTTTTTAATTGCTTTTATTTTTGTCTTCCTGTATGTATTCTTTTTGTTTGTTTGTTCATTCTGCTTTTATTAGATATTTTCTTTATATACATTTCAAATTTCAAAAGCTATCCCGAAAGTTTCCTATACACTCCCCCGGCCTGCTCCTCCTGTTTCTTGGCCCTAGCAATCCCCTGTACTGGGGCATATAAAGCTTGAAATACAAAAGGGCCTCTCCTCCCAATGATGGTTGACTAGGCCATTTTCTGATACATATGCAGCTAGATTCACGAACTCTGTGGGTACTGGTTAGTTCATATTTTTGTTCCACCTATAGAATTGCAGACTCCTTCAGCTCCTTGGGTGCTTTCTCTAGCTTCTCCACTGGGGCCCTGTGTTCCATTTTATGGATGACTGTGAGCATCCACTTCTGTATTTTCCAGGCACTGGCCTAGCCTCATACAAGTCAGCTATACCAGTGTCACTTAATCAAAATCTTGGAATACAGAAAATGTGGTACATTTACACAACAGAGTACTACTCAGCTACTAAAAACAATGAATTTATGAAATTCTTGGACAAATGTATGTATCTGGAGGTTATCATCCTGAGTGAGGTAACCCAATCACAAAAGAAGTCATTAGATATGCACTCACTGATTAGTGGATATTAGCCCAGAAACATAGAACACCCAAGATACAATTTGCAAAACACAAGAAAATCAAGAAGACGGAAGACCAATGGGTGGATAATTCATTCCTCCTTAGAATAGGGAACAAAATACCCATGAAAGGAGTTACAGAGACAAAGTTTGGAGCTAAGACAAAAGGATGGTCTATCCAGAGACTACCCCACCCGGGGATTGATCCCATAATCAGCCACCAAACCCAGACACAATTGCATATGCCTGTATGTATTCTATTAAGAAAAACAAATCTATTCAAAGTTAGGTTTCTCCAAACCCTGTTAGATTTGCTTTTGTGCTCTCTTCCCAGTTGCAGCTTTTACCCCTCACTGTGTGTCACACAAAGTCTTCATGGCAACGCTTTTTGCTTTAATATCTTCTCTCTATACATGTGTTATTTCAGCATCCTCCTTTCCTCTTCTGTCATCTAAATCTATTTGTTTCTTTTCATTACATTACTATCACCCTAGGGAACAAGGTGTCCTCCCTTCTTTTCTTTCATATATGCAGATCATAACATTTCAATTTTAAAACTCCTGGTCATAATTCAAGAAAAGCCAACACTTCTTCTAGTCTGACCTCCCTTTTCACTCCAAGGTTCAGTCACGTGACTACCAGTGCTTAGGTTCACTGTTGCTCAGATCCATTGTCTGAACTTATGAAACAGAGCAATAGGTAAAAAAAATTCATATGTGGAATGTGAGTTGTTCTTGCAGGCTCTTAGTCTGCACCCTTGCTTCCCAGTTAGTAATGCTCTTGAGCAATGTGGTTGAACCTTAACCACATGCAATTAACTAGAGGCAATAGCTTTATAGGAGGAAGCCTGGCAGATTAATCCATATTGCTTTATACTCCCAGCCTGTCTGGTTTTGTCACAATGTAACTAGTCACCTATGGATCCTTACTATAATGAACCATACCTTCTTATACCAGCAGTGGGAAGAAAAGAAAATACTTCTTTTTAAGATGTTTCAGCTATGTTATCACCCTGATGAGCAAAGTAACTAATAAAGAAAATCAAACAGACAAGCCATAAATGAATTTGTTCAGTAGTTTGCAAAGCTGGCTTCCTGCCATTCACCACATTTTATCACTTCAGGGAAGCTCTCACCAAGATTCATCTAAAAATTACTACTTCCAAATTATTCATTCTCTTGTCACTCTGCTGGAATTTCTTAATAAAAATGTGTGTATTTCTAAATCAATGTCTTTTGTTTAATTTGTTGCTTCTTCTGTCTTCTTGGTAGAATATAAATTCTGCAAAAGGAAGTATCTTGTCATAGATATACTTCTATATCTAAAATTTTAAATAATTTAAATTACAATTTACTCAGTGCATAGTTAATATACACATAAATAAACCAATCTTTATAATATATTGTATCTTGCTCAATTTGCATTTTTATTGCTAGTAGTAGCTGCAATGTCTCCTGTGTTTTATTACACACACACACACACACATGCTCTAATCATAGATGTTAAGACAGGGTATAGTTATGTATGCAGGTAACCTCAAATTTGTTTCTGTGGTCTAAGTCTCCAGAATGCAGTGATAAAGGAGAGTACTAACACATTAACACATGCAACTTAAATTGGGCTCTTCTCTTTCTCTCTTTCTCTCTCTCTCTCTCTCTCTCTCTCTCTCTCTCTCTGTTTCTAATATCTGTTACTTTATTTTTCAACTTGAAATTCCCACATATCAGGTAGATGAATACAATGTATGTGCATTACTCTATGTATCTTAAATTATGTTTCTACTCATCAAAATTATCATCACTTATGACAAAATGTAAATCAGACATTAATGTATACATAGAATGCCAACACTGGTAAGCAGAAGCCAGGTCAAATCTAACCTGTATTACTTAGTGATTTTCTGTACGTCTGAATTAAAGAAACTATATCTAAAATAAATAAAGCAACATTAAGAACAAAAATATATTAAAAGTGAAAGTTCAGACCCTCAGGAAAGTGGTGGGGCACACCTTGAAACCCATCACTGGGCAGGTAGATGCATGAAGACCTCTGGGTATTTAAAGCCAACCTGCTCTACATATCGAGTTCTAGAACAGCCATGAATACACAGATGAATTCTGTCTTAAAAACATAAAATAAAATATAAATGCATTTCTAAGTGTTCATTTTTATCTAAAATTATGAGTATTCTAATATTTTACCTCTGAGGTATATAAAACCATGTATTTTCATAATGACAAAATTTCCAACTGGATGCTGTCTCCTCTTCTTCCTAACTGATATTCTAATATCACATGAAACACACTTGCTGGTCCAAGGAATGACTCAAAAATCAAACACAATTTGTATTTCAATAGAAAATGAGAGCTATCCAAAGAACCTTTACTAGAAACAAGAAACTGATAAATATTAAGTGTTAGAAACAGAATTCAAAGCAACAAATTAAAATTTAAAACTGAAAACCCAATTTTCTTATGTTTTTTTTTATATGCTAGTATAATTTACTTTAGTTTTCAGCTTAACACAAGGATTCTCAAACAAATAATTGTCCATATTATACTGGTCTATGAGCATGTCTGTGGGGGATGTTGTTAATTAAAAAACTGATAGAGTAGGATCCAGCCCACCTGAAATACAGCATTCTATAGGCAGTTAATGTGGGACTGTGTAAGAAGGCTAGCTAAACACATACTCTACTATGTTCACAGCAGCCTTAATTTTAATAGCTTGAAGCTAGAAAGAACTTGGATGTCTTTCAACAGAGGACTGGATAAAGAAAATGTGGTACATTTACACAATGGAATACTACTGAACTACTAAAAACAATGACTTCATGAAATTCTTAGCCAAATGGATGGAACTAGAAAATATCATTCTGAGTGAGGTAACCCAATCACAAAAGAACACACATGCTATGTACTCACTCAGAAGTGGATATTAGCCCAGAAGCTCGAGATACCCAAGATATAATTCATAGACCACACAAAGCTCAAGAAGAAAAAAGGCCAGAGTATGGATGCTTCAGTCCTTATTAGAAGGGAGAACAAACTACCCATGGGAGGAGAAACAGAGACAATGTGTGGAGCAGAGACTGAAGTATAGGACATCCAGAGACTGCTCCACCTGGGGATCCATCCCTTAATCAGTTATCAAACCCACACACTATTGTGAATGCCAACAAGTGCTTGCTGACCAGAGCCTGATATAGCTGTCTCCTAGGAGGCTGTGCCAGTGCCTGACAAATACAGAGGTGGATGCTCTCAGCCAGCCACTGGACTGATCACAAGTTCCCAAATTGAGGAGCTAAAAAAGAACCCAAAGAGCTGAAGGGTTTTGTAGACCCATAGGAGGGACAACAATATGAGCCACCCAGTAACCCTAGGGCTCCCAGGAACTTAACCAACAACCAAAGAATACACATGGAGTGATCCATGGCTCCAGCTGCATATGTAGCAGAGGTCGCCCTTGTCAGACATCAATGAGAGGAAAGGCCTTTGGTCCTGTGAAGGCTCTGTGCTCCAGTGTAGAGGAATGCCAAGACAGGGAAGCGGGAATGGGTGGGTTGGTAAGCAGGAGGAGGGGAATGGGATAGGGAGGTTTCTGAGGAGAAATGAGAAAGGGGGATATCATTTGAAATGTAAATAATGAAAATATCTAATAAAAAGATAATTGAAAATTAATTTCATATTTATGAAGGAATTGTTGGCTTTTCTATTTCTTCTTTTTCTTTCTCTGGTTAAGTGTATTACAGTCTTTCAAATATAAGAAATTTCTAAATGCTTTGTAGTATTTCACTTTAAGAAGTATTAGTTGATTAAATGCATTTTGTGTGCAGGTGTGTGTATGTGTGTGCAGCTCTTTCTTTGAAATTCTATAAAAAGCACTATGTATATATGTACACACATTCATACATACTGGTATTTTATATTACTAATACAATTATATATATGTGCAATTTCAACATTTATGGTATGAGAATAACAAGCACACATATATGCACATATGCAAAATTTGAGACTAACTTATATGAATTTCCTATCGTTCTTTAAGCTACTCATGAATAAACCAAATGGTAAGAAGAATATACGTAGGTGATTATTAGACATGGACAGAGAATTTATATTTTTCAGTAATTTCTTGTTTGGAAGGGTATTGATTCTTACTGCCTTCCTTTAAATCTAGAAGAGAATTTAAGTATTAAAAACAAAATCGTAGTTTAAGAAGTGCATGTATGTAAAAGCAGGTTATACACTGAGTTCATACCTACATGGGCACAGTCACATATGTCTCTAACCCTGAAGTGGGGGCAGCAGGATTTTTTCTACTTGTTGGCCAGTCAGTCTAATTAGATTGGGGATTGGTAAGCTAAATTTAGTGGGAGACTATATGTCAATGGGATGAGTTTAAAATTGATGAACAAGTTCTCTACTGGTCTCTGCACATGGGTTTACAGGTAATTGTATACACATATATGCATACAGATACATGGAGACATTAAGGATAGCCTTCATGTATATTCTGGTCAATAAAAATAATAAGATGGTCATGAATTTCTTGATACCATATGTTGAATTTCGATCACTGTCATAGCATTTGGTCATTCGATAAGCTTACTAGTTCATGTTATATAGCATTTTGTTTTCCACAAAACTAAAAGTGCTAAAAGGTTATGTACTTTTAAAATTTTTTCTATTTACTAATATGTTGAAAATGGTTAACCTTTCATTCCAGTTAGTGTGATAGAATGAGTTCTGGCATTAAATCAAAGTAAATTAGCTGCCATATATTTTGTATTTTGTCCAATTTACTGTCCACAAATAAGTACATTTATAACAAGAGTGGTGAGTTTCATTTATAAAGCAAGTATATATTTTTATAGTCTGGTATTAAGGTAGAAAGATGACATGTGATATGAAGAACTATTTACATTTCTATTTCCATGTTGAAAAGTCACCCTCAATTACATTGCTGTGGGAAAGGATTCCATTATTCCCTGGAACTTGCAGAAAGCAATGTGATCACACTCCAAACTGCAGAACAGCTGTGAAGAGCATCTTTGTCCTGTACACTGTGAACCTGCATCTCAGCAGGGAGTTTCCAAATTCATTTCTATATTGTCTTATGGCATGCTTGTGCCAGAAATGTAACAGAAGTTCAATAATTAGCAGTTTAATTAATGTATCATTGGACATTAAATGCTGTAATTGTAGTATTCCTCATTCATATTAATGAATTCATTTGCTTAGGTGTACATATCATCCCATAAAATGTGCTAAGGCAATATCCCTTCATGAGCATTTAAAATTACCAGTGGTAAAGGAGAGAGCAGAATCCATGAAGAAATCTCAGATATTTAAAACTACATTCATTTACTTAATAATCAGTTAATATCAAAGGCTTGATTTTTTGTTTCTTAAATTGAGTCTTTTCATATTTTGCCTATGTCTTATTTGAACATTTCTCATTCAAAGCTTTATAGGTACAGCTTTGCACATTGTTTTATCACTCAGTTATTACTAAGGCATGCACATTAGTTAATGACAGCCAGGCAATAGAGCATTTATATGGTCCCAATTATAACCCCATTCTGAGTTATTTACTCTTGATTATTACAATTCTTCTCTTTCCTCTCTCTAGTTTGTGTGTGTATGTACATGCATGTGTGTGTGTGTGTGTGTTTGTGTGTTTTTTCTAATCATCTATGTGGAGTGCCTTCTCCATATAATGTTGTCAATTAAGATCAGGCAATGGAAGAGTATTTCGATTAGTATGCTTTTATTTAAAGAATTAACTACGTTTACACTTGAGGCCGCGCAAGAGGAACAACAAAAGAGCTTTAGGGCTCATAGAATGCAGCCCACTGGTTGTCACAATAGCAATGGGTAGATCAGGGAGAGGCAGAGCCCCGAGGACTACATGTCTTGAGGACTTCAGGCTATTCCGGGGGTTTCCTCTGCCTGATGCCCTCGCGGTCATCACATTCTTCATAATCTATGAGTTGTATAAATTTTTAAGGTGGTTTACAGTCCCTCACTGGGCAATGACATTGGTATTCATAATATCAGTGATTCATCTTTTCCAAGCATTGCTGCTGGAGACTGACTCAATCATCACCCTTAAAAAGAATGTAGAGATATAGATTGTTAGTAAAGTTAGATTAAGATTTTTTTTTTTGTTAATGGCTGGGTTGTAGAAAATCTTGGGGCACAATTTGAAGTTCAGAAAGGCCCTTTTTTAATAATTGTGCAAAGGATTTTTTGAAGTTATCGTAAAAGAACAATGACAGACTGATTAGTACTAGTTGGTGTGCCTCTAGCTACTCTGGGCTGGTGTTCAAGGTGATGATTCACTTCTTGTACCCATTTTTATCCTCAGCTTCTGGATATCATTTAATAAAAAATAAGTTGTTAATGCGTAATTGTGCACCATGAATATTTAAAATGCAAGTGACTGATTCTTTTATATAATACTTTAGACTTGTGATTCTTTTAGATTTTATCTAAGATTACCTTTTAAGATAGTAAGATTGATATTTTCTTTAGCTCGAGTCCCCAGTGGAGGAGCTAGAGAAAGGATTGAAGCTGAAAGGCTTTGCAACCCCATAGGAAGAACAACAATATCAACCAACCGGACCCTCCAGAGCTCCCAGGAACTAAACCACCAACCAAAGAGTACACATGGAAGGATGAATGGCTCCAGCCACATATGTGGCAGAGGATGGTTTTGTCAGACATCAGTGGGAGGAGAGGCCCTTGGTCCTGTGAAGGCTCTATGCCCCAGAGTGTTGAGGAATGCTAGGGCAGAGAGACAGGAGTGGGTGTGTGGTTGGTGGAGCACTCTCATTAAAGCAGGGTGAGGGAGGATGGGATAGGTGGCTTCAGGGGGTTTGGGGGAAAATCAGGAAAGGGGATAGCATTTGAAATGTAAATAAATAAAATAGTCAATAAACAACCCTGTAAATTGCAACCTGCCAATAAGAAAAACAAGGTGAGATAAAATGTATCTTGCTTTTTTACATTTTGTTAACCTACAACATGTTGCTTATATATAATTGTATGTAGGTTCTTGACAATAATTTTTACCTGTATTATGTAGCATGTTTAACCATGCAAAGGCATTAGGGTACATGATTTTTTTCTCTTTGTGATTATTGACATAAAGAAAATTAGAACGTAATCACCTGTAAATTTTCTGTTCCTTGAAAGATTGTGGTGGAATAAGCTGTGGAAGAAATAAAGTGGTTGGACCTCAAGGAACTTTGGTCAGTCCACTAAATGTGTGTGTGTGTGTGTGTGTGTGTGTGTGTGTGTGTGTGTGTGTTTGCATGTGTTTTAGTTATGTATGTGTGTGCATTTCTCCTGGTTTTGCCATCCCCAGAGAGTTATTTTTGCTTGTCCCAGAGAATTTTTACCCCCTCAGAGAAAGTTCTACTGATTGATTGACCCCAGACTGCATGCCCCTCCTCAGCTCACCAGACCTCTCAATGTTTATCTTTACACAATTACTAGTTCTTACTTTATTTCCCAGGTGTTGTCTTTTTTTAAAATAATGATATCCTTATTCATCCAGATTGGTGTATATTTTTTATGTTTCTTAACTCACATTTTTTACACGTGATCTTATTAAATTACCTTTTACATGCACTTAGAGAAATACAGGACTTAATTCATCAAATTTATGGCCTTGATCAAATTAACAAATAAAAATTCAGATTGGTGTTTAAAGTCTCTGGCTAAAACATAAATAATATGATGTATTTACTATATAGGGAAAATTCTTCCAAGTCTCTCCCTCGCCATCCCTCCTCACCTCTCTCTCTCTCTCTCTCTCTCTCTCTCTCTCTCTCTCTCTCTCTCTGTGGGGGGGAATTGTTTTGTGGAATTGTTATCACAGTGACTATGTGAATGTCAGATGTTGTCTTTGTTGAGTGAGTTCTTTGCTTTTACTATATAAGATTCCTGGACTTGACCTCAGGTTTCTATGCATGCACAGCGCATGCCTTCAGTTGCAAGAGCTATCTTTTCTACCCTAGACTTCTTTCTTCAAGGTCTATCTGACATTGGAAATCTGTGAGTTTCTTCAAAATAATTATCTTGACATGGTATTTTTTTTTAACCATAGGCGATATTTCTAAATGGTATTGATAATGGAACTGCAGACTTTTGCAGAATTTCCATTAGAATTCACAAGATTTATAGAAGCCAGCTACCCATGTTTCTTAAATAAATGAACATGACATAAAATATTATACTTCATTAAATGAAAAATAATCAAAACAATGAAACAAAACAAGCCATTATATTATTGCTAAAATTATTGGTTTTTTGATAAAAATTTTAACTGTTTCAAACTTCACAATATGAAATGATCTCACAATCAAATCTTATTTCTTTTCTATAAACATAGTTCTTTCCACACAGGAGTAATAATGTCTCATATACATCTCTCTGTGTGTGTATATACACACACACACATATATATGCACATATGTATCCATATATATGTGTATATATATATTTATATTTAAATGAGTTTGTACTAATCTTTGAACTTATATATTCATCAACATCTCAAATCAGTATGTTCCCAAAGAAATATGTTTTCTCTAATTTTACATTGCTTCCTATCGTGTTGCATTATGGTAAATACCTTATCGTATGACTACAATCTGAACTTTTCACCTACTTCCCCATTTTTCTTTTAACGACTTTGAATGTAATTTTTCAGGATGCCCTCAGAAGCTAGAAGCGAATGTCAATTCTGTAACTGTGGAGTTACACAGCATGGTGAGATGAATAGTGTGGAAGCTAGGAATCTATAAAAGAATGTAAATATATCCTTCATTCAGTTGGATATGAAGGCTTAATATCTCTCTCTACATAAGAATTCTAAGGCAGAATACATCCATTTTGAAGTTTTGTTTTCTACCTAGACCCTCATTAACTTAAGCTGGGATGCATGCCACCTATTTTCATTGTTTCAAATCCTAAATTATTTATTTGGTTTAGGGTCTTATGGAAGGATTATTAATTATACAAGTTATGGTTAAATTACTCAGGAGCTACATTGTGTCATTTGTATTGCAAGAATATGGCTACATGTCAAATAATGGGGGAAAATAAACAGCCAGTACTGGGGAACTAAGGAAATGGTTGATTTACTGTAAGATTTCCCACCTCTAAAACCTAACAAGTGCTAGGAATTTATATTAGAAATTTATTTTTTATACTTACTTCTGTTTTTAAGACTTCTAACATTTTTCAAGATAAAATACGTATGTATTGTTAATTATTTTATTTATTTACATTACACCCCTTGCCTGCCCCTACTCTTCCCCCTCCAATAATTCATTATCCCATTCCTCCTCCCCTTTCCTCCAAGAGGTTGTTACATGCCCTTCCCCACGACCCTGCAGACCTTTTGCTTCCCTGGGACCTAAAGTCTATTCAGGACTAGGGGAATCTTCTTCTACTGAATCCAATCCAGGCAATTCTCTGCTGTATGAGTGCTAGGGACCACAGACCTGCCCGTGTATGCTTCCTGGTTGGTGGCTCAGTCCCTGGGAAATACCTGCCATCCTGGTTAGTTAAAACTGCTGGTCTTCCTATGGAATTGACCTCTTCTTTAGCTTCTTCAACCCTTCACCTAATTCAACCATAGGTGTCTCCAACTTCAATCCAATGGTTGGGTGGAAGTATCTGTGTTTGTCTCAGTCAGCTGCTGGTAGGAACTCTCAGTGGGCAGTCATGCTAGCATCCTGTCTGTAAGCAACTCATAGCATTATTAATAATGTCAGGCCTTGATTGCCCTGCCATAAGATGGATCCCAATTTGGGCAGGTCAATGGGCCACCAGTCTCTTCTCCATTTTTTGTCCCTGCAGTTGTCTTAGAAAG
Source organism: Mus caroli (assembly GCF_978045245.1). Lineage (NCBI taxonomy): Eukaryota > Metazoa > Chordata > Mammalia > Rodentia > Muridae > Mus > Mus caroli. Next base: position 88,398,462 of record NW_028227267.1, on the reverse strand, counting down.
GAACAACTGGGTCACAAATTTTGACTGTGTGTTAGTAACACTGTCCCTCCACTTGAGGTCCTGTCTATTGGAGGTTGACTCTTCAAGTTCCCTCTCCCCTTTATTAGACATTTTGAATAAGGTCACTCCCATTGAGCATTGAGAGTCTCATAACTCTTGGGTCTCTGGTACATTCTACAGGGTCTCCCAACCCCTATTCCAAGGCAGCATATTTCTATTCTTTCTTGTCCTCCAGGCTTCTCTCCAGTTACTACCCTGAACTGCAATGATGTTACCTTGGCACCCCACAAATTCTCCTTGGAATGCTGGCTTCAGCTCATCCTTGTATGGAAAATGGGAATGGAGATAGCCCCCAGGCTATAAAGTCACAATGAGAGATCCTACTCAGCATGTGTTTGGTACACTGTAGATACGCAGAAGATACACAATCTCCTCCTTCAGTTATATTTAGCTCACTGGCCAGCAAATATATTAAGCACCAAGTTTGACTCAGTGATCATCACTTTGTGAACTGAGAGATCAACCAATTTGAGAAGATTGTGTTCCTTGTATGCAACTGAAACTAACATCAGTACAATTTGCTGAAGGTAAGATAGGCTAGAGAGAGAGCAGTAATATCCCTGGACTTCACATGTAAGACCCTTTAAATGGTAAAATTGTCATTAATATCATATATGTCTGGTGGAACAGTTTTCCTTTCTTTTTTTTTTCAGAACAACACGATAACACGGTTTTGTAGATAATAACACAAAGATTTTTTTTTCTTAATTGCATAAAACTAGAAAGACAAAATCCATTAAAAAAACTATTCCAATCAATAGTCAAGCTAATAGATACATCAAAGTTTTCGTGTTTTATGTGTCCCTTTCCTTATAATCTAGGAATTATTTAATTATTTAATTGTCTTTTATATTGTTATTATGTCTTACTATTCCTTGAACAAAGTCTTTAAAAAGCAGATGCAGAGATGCTGTGTAAAGTATGCAAAGATTCCTAACCTCCCTTGGAAACCTGCCTTCCAGTGACTGCAAACTATTGGCTGCAAATGCATCAGCAAACTCCATCTGATCCAAGCATCTAGTATTCAAACCTCTTCTTTTATGTGAATGTAATGTAATAAAATAGTAGATGATGGTTCTTTCAAGCAACCCAAGAATCTAAAAGAAGATGCATATTTACACAAAAACACACTCGAAAAGAGAAAATATGCACATTACGTAGCACACATATGGGTATGTATAAATTCTTCACCCAACCCCTGTGAGCTCAAACATACATGTTAAATACACATTCACAGATCACTAGGGGGGATGCTGTGGAGGAGCCCATATGAGTGCATAGGTGAGAGAAGACTGCCTGTAATACGTTAATGAATTATGTTTCACCTTGTCGGGATGCACAGGCAGGCATGCCAGAACCAGCGTAATTGTGCACATCTTTATGCTTTATGGAATGGTAATGTCTAAGTAATCTGAAATAACATGCAGCCATTTTCCCCTGTTACTTTTCCCCTATGCAAAGTGAGGATAATATTAATCATCCTATTCTTGTTTCTGACAAGTTAGAGTTATGTTAGCAAATAATATTGAAAATGAAAATTAATTATGCTTATTATTAATGCTAACCCCATACACACATACACTCACATGAATATACTCATACATGCACACACACAGACACGCAGATACAAACATACACACACACACACACACACACACACACACACACACACGCACGCACAATCTCTTGCCTAATTTGGATATTTACAGTGCAACAAAATTAGGCAAGGCAGTCACTGATAAATAATGAATTCCTGAGGCAAATTTAGAAAAGAAACCAATTTTTTCACATCTACATCAGCAAATATGCTTTGAAATCTTTTGATTTTTCAGTCCTCATAACAAGGTCTGTTACAGTCAACAGATATGAGAAGTTTCATCTCACAGATCAGAGACACTCATTATTTTTATCTATGACTACCACATGTACATAGTTTAAGTGTAAGGTTGAACCAATACTGAAAGGATGTTATTAACCTTTGCAAGTATGAAACTGCAAAGAACACATTTTAAAATTTATTTTCAATCACATGATTATATTTTTAATTTGTCTAAGTTCCTTAAGTGTTTAGTGATTTAAAAAGCAAATATTTCTAATTATTATAGAAGCTGACAAGTAAAGAGAACTGAAACTCCCTAGGGATACATGGAAATTTTTTCTTAAGTCTTATGGGTGAAATCAAAACTCATGATAATATTCAGGCTTTCCCAAAATAGTATTAATAATGATTTATTTGTATTGGAATGAAAAAGTTATAAATTTCTTAGCACTAAATGGTAATCAAATTAATTTTCATACATTTATTTGAAAGTGCCTCAGATAGTAGGACATTTGAATAATCACATACTGTGCTTTTGAATCTTACTGAGCCTGTCTAAACTGAAGCAGTTATGCGATACAAAGGAAAATGAAGTTTCATAAGATCTCTAACAATTGCATGGTCTGTGCGAGACATTTGATATGAACCTAAATAATTATACACTTGTTAAAGCCATGTGTAGTGACATCTTTAAAAACTATTCAAGTAAGCCATTACAAGTTTTATTCCCTCTGTATATATTGTCTGACATAACACATCTTTGTTAATGATAACTATTCTTCACTGATTGCACTATTGGTTGCTACTTTTTTGTGAATCAGTGATTTGTTTACTTAGTACTCCTTGACAATCATTCTGCTTACAACATAAAGAACATTGTGATAATAAATTATGAATTTCCATTTACCACAAAGTCAAATACTAGTTAATGTTGACACTGATGTTCAGGGAATAGTAGGCCATTACTAACAATCACCAGAGCAAAACAAGTAGCTTGGGAGTGAAAATTTAAGCACAGCAGCTATGCTGCAATTTCTATGATCTGTCTTTATGGCCAGTTTATATCTTTGGATTTTTCCAGATATACCAATTTACTCCAGGATAAGGACACATCAATAAAAATCTTCATTCGATTCACATTATTCATCTCCTGATACACATGCTTCTCCCTATAACCGTCATAGATTTAGTACTTCCAAGTGAAGAACACTTAACACACAGAGACACACATATTTAAATGAAACATAATCAGCACAATCAGTGTAAATAAGGATTTAAATTTTCTGAAAACCAAGAAACAATTGAAGTTTATTTTGGATGTAATCATATTTCAGATCAAAACAAACTACGAATATCAAGATTGCTTTAAAAAAACGAATTTTTCTTCATTATTACTATTGTGAAATATTGGGTGTGTATATAGATGTTCTTTTTCTTCAATATGTCTGTTTAGTATATGCATACAATGCCCATGGGCAAAAGAGTAGGGCATTTTATCTCTTCTGATATTACTGAAGGTTATGTGTAGTCTGAGGTTGCTGGAAATGAAACTTAAGTTCCCTGAAAGAATGGCTAATGCTCATAAGTACTTAAGCATGTCTTAAGGCCAAAGCAAACTTTGAACAGGAAACTCTACAGTGAAGTCTCTAATTACATTAACATGCACAAATGAACAAATGTGTAAATCTGTCTTATGAGAAATGGGAAATTACATATAATTTAATCAATTGTCATAGTAATATATACTACATGTTCTAAAAGAGTACATTCCGCAGGGTCTTCATTTCAGAGAAAAAAGGACTGGAGATAATAGTGAATAAGAAAGAGAGAAAGGGAAAATAAAGAGAAGGAAGAGGAAAAAGAAAAGCTCTGGTTGGCTCAGTATAACTAAAATAAGGGGCAGAAGTATACGATAAATAGACAGAGAATGAAAATGTTACTGAAAACCACTGAGTAGAAGACAACATGTCATCATAAATTAATTCGTTCAACATAATAAAAATATATAGTTTTGATGAAAATGGTAAAACCTGAAAGGAATTTATAGTTCATTCTATTGACTTATATAAATGTTAGTTTTAATGTGCAATCATGTGTGCATTGTGATATTCTATGACATTAACCTTATAGGCAAATGAGAAAATTGAAATAATAACTCCCTATACAGGTTTTGTAAATTTTATAAAATTAAATGTTATGAGGATGCCATTAGTAAAGCCAATGAAAACAAGAAAAAAATGAAAGTAGTTCAAAAATAAAACCTGGGATAAAGAGGATTGACTATACTCCATAGAAACTGGATAAACTAGAGTATTGCCTACATAATGATCCTGGAGAATGTGGAATGCTACTTGCACTCTGTAATAAGATATATCTGTTTTGGTCTCCATGGCATAATACAATCCATTTATGTTTTCAATCCATTTATGTTATTTTTATGGCCTATCAATCCTTCTCACATGAATCAGTTGTTTAGCTTTATACATTCTACCAGGTCTTAAGAAAGAAGCTTAATGGTAAGGTTTATGTTTGTGGCTGCTATTCGGTTTTGGCGTGTGGGGGAGGGGTTTGGGGTGTGTGGGTGGGTGGGTGTGCGCGCGTGTGTGTGCTGTGCCTGTGTGTGCATGAACACACTTGTGCATAATTTTTCTAAATGCACAAAAGAATGGAGAATCTTCAGCCCTTCTTTGGAGCTTTGTATTAAAGAATAATAGACTGAGAGGACAAGTATCCAATTTGTCTGTGGAGTCTAAAAATAAAAGTGACAGTCAAGTACATTTTCTACTAAGTACTGGTGCCTCAAGCAAACAAACAAACAAAAAAAACAACAACAACAAAAACCAAACAAAACAAAAAACAAAACAAACAAAATATGTTTTAGTGCAAGCAATGGATTAGAACAAGCAAGTAAGCCAGAAGAAATTCCCTATCTGCTTCTATACAAAATGAGGCCACAGGAGGAACAGAACAGAGTGTGTAATCAGAAATCACATCTCCTGAAAACAATAACATGTGAATAATTAGTGAGCTTCCTGCTTGCATATCTCAAGGTTTCAGGCTACAGCTTCTGGCTGTTAATCTAGGACCCATTATGAACGTTTTGAATAGTGTTATATTCTGTAAGTACCCATAATTTACATATCCATGTCAGTAAAATAAATCAAAGCTTGTACACACACAATCACAGACACACACACCACACTCACACACACAGAGTCATGGGAACTTTTAAAAACTAGCTAATCTTTTTCATAGACTGTTCTGTTTGTTAGTCTTGAGCAATTGGGAGAATTTTTAACTTTGTAAACAAGTATTAAGCTATTGTAAAATTGTGTTTAATAATTCAATATGGCTATTACTCTGTGATAGATGTAGATTTAAAATCTCAGTGAGCAGTGATGGTAAGTTATCACTTTCAACAGCATATAACATTTTTGTGTGAACAAGAGAAAATAAGAAAATAGGATTACAAAAAATAAAATTGAAATTAAACTTGTTGAGTACAGGTACTGAACAGGAATAAATTATGCAGTAAGACATGTGGGCTATGTATTTTAACTATCACATGATTGTGATAAAAGAAAACCCTCACTTTGGAGGTGTTTGCCTATGTATAAATAGGGTCAAAAGAAGAGTATATGATCACACCTATCAACTCATGTACACACACACACACGCACACACAGAAATAGGGGTGAGAAAGACAGACAGACAGATGGACAGTCAACCTGACAAAGCGAGAGAACAGTATTTGGCTATTAATTTAATGAGATTCATTTCAATGCTCTTAGAATATGGCCATACATTTAAGTATTAGAGAAGGATTGCACAATTACTAGGAAGTGGCCTTCATTTCAACACAGCAAATTCCAGGTAAACCCTCTCCTGGAATTTGGGGAAACCTCCAGGAGTTAGATAATGATTGGGTGGCACTTCATGTAAACTCAGACATATACAAATTAGTTAATTGGAGGACAGAAAATCACTGTTGTTCATGAAAATAAGGAAAATGAAACAAGACTTAAATGTAACTGTTAGCAATTGCTTGCCGTAGCAACTAATCTGTGTTTGGTTAAAATATCTTGATACCACCATAGAGTTAAAAATATTTACAAATGATTACAAAAGAAAAACAGCATATTCCAACAGATTGAAGCAGCCATTTAGCTTTGCTTAAAATCACAAAACATTTCATGTCGGATATGCAATGCACAAAAGCCAAGGAATCAAAGCTTTAAACAAGTGTGCCTCAGAACATCATCATTATCTGATATGAAAATATGCAAGAATTCTGTTAAATCTGATTGGGACAAAGTGAAGCCACTTAAGCTATAGTGTATTTATGTTCAGATTTACTGATGGATGTCATTGTTCTTGGTAGCCCCCAGGAAAGCTTTAATTGATGTTAATAATCCTTCTTTGCTTCCTCTTATTCATTAATTATCTATTTTAAAAGAATGTCAAAATATTACCTTAATGAAACTGTGTCAGTTCAAATAAAAAAATAACCATTCATTCCAAATTGCTGGAAATTGTGTTCTTTAATTTTAGGCATTTATAGTGTAATGAAATTTCATTTCTGATTAGAATTTTATCAATATTTTTATTGAGTTATAAAATCAACCATGTTTGTTTTACCTGGATTTATGATTTTATTAAATCGGATTGGTTTGGGTAACTTCTGGATTAAAATTTTATCAAAAAAAAATAGTATGGTGAGCATTGACTCTGATAATATTGTAAAATATTCAGTCACTGTTATAAGGTATTGCAATTTTGTACATTCAGAAAAAGTTGTACATTCATCATCTCAGTATAGGATGTTCTTTTCACTATTCTTGTGGTTTTAACTCTTTGTGTGCTCTAAATCCACTGACTGTTTCTCAGCACCTGGACCATTACGAAAATTAAGAGTTGTTTTCATCTCTTTAATATACTGAGATTTGAGACCCCACTTTCCATGATGCAATTTGTTTTCTGTGATTTCCCTGGCACTAGCCAATTAACTAACTCTTGACTCCCTCTGCTAATTTTGAACAGTTGGTAAAAGGCGTAGAGATGTCTTGATGTAATTTATATCCTTAACACCACAGCTTATTTCTTTGGCTGAGTATGGGAAGACACTGACTTTGTGGCTAGTAGTTAATTGGATTGTGCAACTCCTCATTCATCTTTATCCTGGTTTTAAAAGATTTCTTTTTCATGAATTTTCCAGTATCACTTCAGTTGATCTATATTTGCAAGTGTGATTATTATCCTTTGTAACCATTGGAACTGAAGTTTTTTTAAGTAAATCAAAAATTTATCTGAATTGTACTTACCTATTTGCCAGTATTTTCTTTTAAAAAACACTGTCTTCCTACCTAGTTTTATATACAGATAATTCATTTGTAAATAATTATCATCTTTTTTCTTGTATTCAGTAGTCAGCCAAAGTTTCTAATCTCTGTAGTAATCATTGCTTCCATCCTAAATATTTCTAAAGGTTTTTCCCTCCTCAAGAATTTGATTATACAACTTCTTTTAGTTGCTATTTCATATTGCTTTTTGTTTGCTTTTAACTTCAGATGCATCCAAAATACGTCTTCATTTGTTATCTCTATTATCCTTAAAATCATAATACTGAAGTTATTTTGTTAAATATCTTATGTCAATTATATTGATATGTGTATACTCAATATTAAATATTCTGCATATCAGTGTTAACTTTTACTGTGAGCATTTGCCCCCACAGCACCCTTGATCCTCCTTGGAACATCTTACATATGCTACCTTTTGGCTTTCAGAACACAAAAACCTGTTCTCTTTTTTTGTTATTCATTCCTCATTCTCCATCTTTCCAGTACTTATTTTGTCCTCTAATCTATTTAAGATTCCCTGGGGCTCAGACTGTGGCTTCTTCTTCTCAGTAACTGTAATTTTTTTTTCTCTCTCTGGCTCTATAAATTTTATCTCTTACAATTTGTAGCTCAAAAAGCTTCCTGAAATTCTGGATGCATTTATATCATGCCAGTTGTTAAACATCACCAATTGGATGTCAGATATATCAAATTCTACAAGCCAAAAATTGAACTAATCAGCATGTGTAACAAATACTCTCACTTCGTTTTTCCTATGTTGATGACTGATACTACACCAAAAATCTACTAGAGGCAATTTAATGAACTAGCTTTTATTAGATTCTTCTTCTAGACTATACTCTAAGTTTTATCTCCAGTATGCGTTTGGGATTTGACCAATTGTTATATTTTCTTTATTTATAGAGCACTCGTCATTCATATCTTAGATTATAGCAATAGTTTCCTATTAAGTCTTTTTTAATTTCGACCTTTCCCATCCTGTGGATGGTTAGGCCTGGTGATGGTGAGGCCTCACAGAGCAGATAAGGAGACTGTAAAGAAGGAGTGAATCAGTATAGTGGTTGGGGGAATCTTGCAGCCTGACTGACTGGCAGTCAGAGTTCCTCCTCGTTATTTATGTAGAACTCAGTAGGAAAGGATAGACTCATATTTTTCCAAAACATAGATCATGTGATTTTTGTCTCTGGGCATGTTTCTTAACTTCCTCTTGGTCGTAAGTTTAGTCAGCCCTGATAAACTGTGACAGAACAGTTATCTTTTACAATCATTTTCCCACACCAATGCCATAAGCCAACTTTTAAGAATCTTGTGGTTTCAAGGATACTAGAAAGAAAGTCTCCAAACTAGCCTTGGCAGTTTGGCCTGTTACGCAGTGGTATACCAACTTTTAATGATGAAGGTCTTATTTGATATTAGGCCTAGAAAAAGTCATCATTCCATAGCTGCTGCAGTTATGATAAAATTTCTGGCATAACACACACACACACACACATATATATATAAAATATTTATTTATATATTTTATTTATTTATTTATTTATTTATTTATTTATTTATTTATTTATTTATTTATTTATTGGTTTTATGAGATAGGGTTTCTCTGTGTAGCTCTGGCTGTCCTGGAACTCACTCTGTAGACCAGGCTGGCCTTGAACTCAGAGACCCACCTGCCTCTGCCTCCCAAGTGCTGGGATTAAAGGCATGTGCTACCACGCCCGGCTTATGTATACATCTTATATTGGTATTATTTTGCTTCTTATTCATAGGACACCACAGAAGCCCTGATAATTTTCTAAGAAAAGAAGGATCTTTAACTGATTTTAATAAAAAAAAAAACACAGTGCAATCATGAAAGTTATTCTCTCTCTCTCTCTCTCTCTCTCTCTCATATGTGTGTGTGTGTGTGTGTGTGTGTGTGTGTGTGTGTGTGTGTGTGTGTGTGTGCGCGCGCTAAAGTGGCCTTAATTGTTTTGAATTGTTTTTACATTTTTATGGGATATTTTATATATTTGCCCTTTCCTACTTTCCCTTCAAGAAGCCCCTATCTCATCCTCCCTCCTCCTGTTTCTATGAGGTTGTTTGGCTACCCACCTACCCACTCCGACTCATGGCCCTGGCATTCCCTTACACTGGAGAATTGAGGCTTCACTGACCAAGGGCTTCTCCTCCCATTGTTTCCAGACAAAGCCATCCTCTGCTACATATGAGGCTGAAGCCATGGGTAGTTTATGTGCACTCTTTGGTTGATGGTTTAGTCCCTGGGAGTTCTAGTGGGGGTCTAGTGAGTTGATATTGTTTTTCTTCCTATGGGATTGCAATCCCCTTCAACGCTTTCAGTCCTTTCTCTAATTCCTCCATTGGGAATCCTGTGCTCAGTCCAATGGTTGACTGCGAGCATACGCCTCTGCATTTGCCAGGCTCTGGCAGAGTCCATCAGGAAACAGTTATATGAGGCTCCTGTCAGTATGCACTTCTTGGCATCCACAATAGTGTCTGGGTTTGTTGTCTGAATATGGGATAAATCCCCAGGTAGGGTAGCCTCTGGATGGCCTTTCCTTCTGTCTCTGCTCCACAGTTTGTCTTCGTATTGATAAAGGCTGCAAATTTTACATATATGGCTTTGGAAAAATTCATGAAATAAAGTACAATAATATTTCTTAAACGTTGTATATGTTGTGTCTGTACTTGTATGTGGGTGATGTGGAAGTCATAAGAGTGTACAGTCCTTTTGATTGAAGTTTCAAGTACTTATGAACTGCTTGGAGTGGGTTCATGTTCCTGTTGTTCATTAACCTTTAAATTCCCAGTGACTGCATCATATTGATTATTGTATTTGTAAAGAACATAGATACAATTTTCATAATTTCTATATTGATTTTCAAAATGTCATTCGACTAATATGTTTATCTTAACACATGCAGATAAACACATGCACACACACATATATGTAGTCTATTTTATAATTCAAAATGCTCAATTAATTATATGATGAACCGAAAAGAAGGACACATGCTCAACTATGTTCATAGCAGCCTTATTTGTAATAGCTAGAAGCTGGAAAGAACCCAGATGCCCCTCAACAGAGGAGTGGATACAGAATATGTGATACATTTACACAATGGAGTACTACTCAGCTATTAAAAAGAATGAATTTATTAAATTCCTAGGCAAATGGATGGACCTGGAGGGCATCATCCTGAGTGAGGTAACCCAATCACAAAAGAACTCAAATGATATGTACTCACTGATAAGTGGATATTAGCCCAGAAACTTAGAATACCCAAGATATAAGATACAATTTGCAAAACACATGAAACTCAAGAAGAATGAAGACGAAAGTGTGGACACTATGCCCCTTCTTAGAATTGTGAACAAAATACCCATGAAAGGAGTTACAGAAACAAAGTTTGGAGCTGAGATGAAAGGATGGACCATCTAGATACTGCCATACCCCGGAATCCATCCCTTAATCAGCCTCCAAACGCTGACACCATTGCACACACTAGCAAGATTTTGCTGAAAGGACCCTGATATAGCTGTCTCTTGTGAGGCTATGCTGGGGCCTAGCAAACACAGGAGTGGATGCTCACAGTCAGCTATTGGATGGATCACAGGGCCCCCAATGGAAAAGCTAGAGAAGGAACCCAAGGAGCTAAAGGGGTCTGCAACCCTATAGGTGGAACAACAATATGAACTAAAGAGTACCCCCCAGAGTTCGTGTCTCTAGCTGCATATGTATCAGAAGATGGCCTAGTCTGCTATCATTGGGAAGAGAGGACCCTTGTTCTAGCAAACTTTATATGCCCTAGTACAGGGAAAAGCCAGGGTCAAGAAGTGGGAGTGAGTCTCTCTCACCAGAACTTTATTATCTGGAAGCACTAAAGTTTTGAATTTTTAGATTCCTCATCAATGAGCTTGGTACAGTGACTCAAGTCTGGAGAGTTTCTTACAAATCCACTTACTATATTGTCTTATTATTTATTACAAAGCATTTAAAAACAATATATTATTCCTTTATTCCTTCAATACAATTTTTATACTTCATTTTTCTTGATTTTATGTTTATGAGTGTTTTGCATGAGTGTCTATCTTGCACATTATGCAGGCAATGCCCATGGTGGACAGAAAGAATAGAAGTGGGTGTTTGATACCCTGGAAGTGTAGTTGTGCATGGTTATGGGGCAACATGTGGATACTAGGAATTCAAGCCCAGTCCTCTGAAGAAGCCACTACTGTTCAACAGTTGAGCCATCTCTCCAGTACTCCCATATCGCACACATAAGCCAAAAACATAATCGTGACTGCAGAATGCCAGTACAATTCAGTCAATTTGTCATTATATGTTTATGAATAAACAATTGATTTTGTTTTATGAATAAAATAATCTTGATAGTCCTGTTTCTTGCTATTTAAAATATTGCAAACTTTTTGTTACTTATTACCAGTAAATTTTTCATACTCCTCAGTATAAAAAAGCACCATCCTTTACCTAATATTTATGTTCAAATGCTTTGTTATCTCTCTAGAAATAAGAATAGAAGATATATATGACATATAACATCATATACCATATGCTATATTTGTGATAAAATGTTTCAATTTATGTATATGCTTACTCTCTCAGTTTTTATTTTATGAATATGAACAGGTAAGTGGTAACGAATGGAATCTCATGTATACCAAAATGTTAACATCAAACTGAAAGGTTCTACACTAAAAAAGAAACAATTTTTACAAACAATATATTAACCAGACAGAAAATTAAATAATATATTAAATACACAAGTAACTCAAACTCCAAAATAACAAGGAATAAGATATTCCTACTCTAAATGGACAAAAGCTATCAATGGTCAGTTCTTTAAAATTATGATAATGTTCAGTGGTATGTGAAGATTAAACAAACAAATATATGAAACTGAACAAACTACTGTCAAACTCTCTAATATGTAATTACCAGCTTTATATTCCTACCAACAGCATATAACAACTCTATTAACCATGTTCTCCCCTCAAGTTATATTTTCTGTTTTCAAAACTTGTAAAAGGTATTGAGTGCTAGAAAGCAGGTGTAGAAAAGAATATTCATACACTGTAAGAATGTTTTTAATAAGTATGGGTATTTTGGAAAATTATCAAAATTTCTAAATCTTTAAAGTAGGTTTATAACATCATTCTGAATTATTTATTTATTTATTTATTTATTTATTCATTCATTTATTCATTTATTCACTTTATGCACACCCCCACTCACACAGCTCCTTTCTTCCATTTCCCCTCCACTTCTCTTCTGATAATGGGGAGACCCCTGGGAAGCTCCCAACCCTGACATATCAAGTCTCTTCAGGACAACATTCACCCTTCCTATTGATTTTAGTCAAGGCAGCCCAGTTAAGGGAACTACCTCCATAGACAGGCAACAGATTTAGGGGGAGACCCACTCTAGTTGTTGGAGGACCCATCAAGATGCACATCTAACACATATGTGTGCAGGGCCTAGGTCAAGCCAGGCTCTTTGGTTGGTGGATCAGTCTCTGGCATCACCAAGGGTCCAGGTTAGTTGACCCTGTGAGGCTTCCTGTGAAATCCCTGTCCCCTTTGGGTCCCTCAATACCCCACTCCCAACTCTTCAACAGGACTTTCCGAGCTTCATCTATGATTTGGCTGTGCATCTCTGTACCTGTTTCCATGGGCTGCTAAGTGGAGCCACAGGGGGAACAGGTATGCTACACTTTTTTTCTGCAAGCATAACAGAGTATCATATATAAACTGTCAAAGATAGGTTCTTGCTTATGGAATGGGTCTGAATTTTAGGCCAGTCACTGGTTGGTCATTACCTCTATCTCTGCTCCATCTTTGTCCCTGTACACCTTATAGACAGGAAACATTTTGGGTTTTGTGGTTGGGTTGCTCTCCTTATCCTTCCACTGGGAGTCTTGCTTAGCTAGAAGACATGGCTCTCTTTGGCTCCATATCCCCCACTGCTAGGGGTCTCAAGTAGAGTCAGCACCATGGACTCTCTAAGGGCTCCTCTCATCCCAGGTCTCTGGAATATCTTAGAGATGCCCCTGGCCCTACCGACCCACTACAGATTTACAATCTCTCTCACCTGCTCCCCCACATCTGATCCCCATCCTTAACGCCGTTCTTCAAAATACATTTTATTTCCCCTTCTAAAAAATATTCAATATTCTTTGACAACAGAACAAAAATGTCATTTTCGTTTTAAAATGTCTAAAATAATTTTAAATATTCTGAACCCAAACAAATATTACTTGAGATATTGGTGTTAATAATCTCAATAAATATTTGAGCTTATGGTATTAATTGGACCAAATATATAATTTTATAATGGTACAGGTACCACATTGTAAATCATACATATATACAATATTTATAAATTAAAAGTAAAATTTTAAAGTACAAAAGGCATAAGCTTCCAAATACCAGGTTTTAAGTTGTTTTCTTATGGAAATGTACTAGTTTACATTTTATACACCATCTATATGGAACTTTATACGTTAAACTAAAGGTGCTTTATATAAATCAGCACCATTAGTTTAATTCCAGTGTGATATTCTTGATGGCATTCCTCACTGTGAAATACATGATTGCTGCACTACTTAAATAATGGGATTTTTAGACATTAATAACTATATTTTATTTCAGTGGAACAAATATATATATATATATATATATATATATATATATATATATATATACTGATGAACAAATATATATACATATATACTGATTTTCATGTGTATTGCCATTTAATCTGCACAAAAATACTTATTAGACCCATTTTGTAAGGTAGATGAAACCAAGTCTTTGACTAAAACTTTAAATAATTCATTGAATGTAGACGTAGGCATCTCTAAATCATGTCTACATGTTTTGCTATTTAAAGAATCAAATGGGATTACAACCCAATAATAAATAGAATAGGAAAAATTTTAAGGGAAATATTTTTAAAATCTAAAAATTATAAAGTAGTGTGGAAGTGTGAGACTTACATCATGTGTGGAGTATGGAGTGAAGCTTATATAACTCAGTATCAGGGACAGAATTTTGAAAATGATGAGATTTCAATGTGCAAGCACACCAGGAGTGGGCTTCATGCAGTGCTGCTGAGCCAGATGAAGGAAGGATACCAGCATAAATTTCCTCCTGATGTGCCTGTTTACATTTCTGGAAATCTCTGAGGCATTACATCTGTATGAAAAGGAAAAGAAACTTTGGAACTTAAAAACAGAAAAAAAAAGTTTTATATATATATGAAAGATCACAGTGAAAGGTGTATGAACTAAATGTGCTGATTTAAAATTTCAAAGGTATGATCCTTTCCTTTTATTATGTAGCATTTGTAAGGATAAATAAGTGAGGGATGAGGTTCTATTTACCACTTTACATCTAAGTGTCCTCCAGTGGTTCACCCTTAAGTAAAAAAGGAAACTTTTTCTTACTTCTCAAAAGAAATAATGTTAGTTAAATGATATTCAGTTTTATAACTTAAAAATTATCAATTTAGTAGTCTAGCAATTAGTAATTAGGAATTTATCAATAATTTTTTACACGCAGTAATGTGAATCCTATGCAAGATATTTTTCAGTGCTTAATGGTCCATGTTTTTTAGCAATGATTATTATTCCACTCTGTGGCTATAGTACAGTGTATTCATTGTCTTCTGAAAGTTAGCTTTGTTGCTATTTTGACAATTATAAAGTTTCAATAGAGAAATCTATGAATAGGGCACATATTTTCAAATTCCCTGAGAAAAATACAAGCAAAACATGATTTCTGAAGCACATAGCCAGGGTATATTTAGATAGAAAAGAAAATGATAAATTGTCCTCAAAAAGGATAGATGGTGACATTCTTTATTCAATTCAGATGGGATTCTTTGTTAGCTCCGAAATCATGTTAAATAGATTCATAAGACTACCAGGAATGGGTTATGTTCAAAATTAAATTGGTCAATTTTTGTGGTTTGCCATGAAAAATTACACTAGCACAGAAACTTGAAAAATTAAATGGAGCAAGAGGAGGAGGCACTCAAGAGACACATTCTTATGTGCACTATGGATGGAAAAAAAGGGACATTGAGAAGGATTAAAATAGATCAACAAATTCTAAGAACAAGAAATATTGAACGAAAAACGAACATTAACCAATATTATGTGTTTTAATGTATTTAATTTTCATTAGTGCTACACACATATGTCATACTCTGTTTAGTGTTTTCTTATCCACATCTGAATACATATTTATCAATCATTTGTACTTCATCATTTGGCAAATGCCTATTCAACTCAATATTATTGGGCTATACACAGACAGGCTGGTCTCCAGTTGAGCTGAGGTCTGAATCCCAAAGTCATAATTCACCTAAATGGCATGGTAGGCATTCCCTTATGCTCCTGGAACTCTGGCTCATGCCTAAGTTACCACCCCCCTCAGCTCCCACAAGAGAAGCATGGTCAGTAGTCACATAGGCAATAGCCCAAGCTCCTCCCCAGTTACCTAGCAACAGTAAAGACCATAAAAAGGGCTGTTCAGTCCCACCTTTCTCTCTTACTTGTCTCTTACTCCTTTGTTCTCTTACCTCTCACTTCTCTTTGTCTTCTCTCCTCTCTCCTCTCTCTTTGTCTTCTCCTCTCCTCTCTCCCCCTTACTCTCTATTTGTCTCTAGCCCCCCACCTTGTCTCTTTCTCCCTGCCTTTCTATAGTAAAGCTCTAAAACCATAGAGAGTCTCTGCTCATCAAGGCTGCACGCACTCTCGAAGGTGTTGGGAACCTCTTCCCTCATCCCTCTCTACTATAACCCTGAGGCTTTAGCAAAGTAGCTCTGGGAATCCCCCAGGTAGGGCTACCCCTTGGCCACTCCCTGAAGAGTGGGTCAGAGACTTGAATGCCCATGCAGGGATGAGTGGAAAGTGTATGTCAGCTCCCCCATGAAAGACCAAAGAATAGGTAAAACTGGCGGGATGTGGGTTTTTCCTCTACCCTCGTCCCCAGGGACCCCCTTTTTAGTTCCCAGCATTCACTGATTTTTTTCATAAAGCAGAATAATGCTGAGATGTTCCAAATAAGTTCATTGCTTGAGTGATATGATCATAATTTATTCATTACTTTGTTTAGATTGAATTTAATTTATTTTAAAAGTTTACTTATTTTAGTTGTATCTATATGAGGTGGGTTTTTTTGTTTTTTGTTTTTTGTTTTTTGTTTTTTTTTGTTTTTTTGGTTTTTTTTTTTTTTTTGTTTGTTTGTTTGTTTTTTTGCCTAAATGCACGTGTTTACACTGCTTGTGGGACTGGCCATGGTGGAGATGAGAAGGAGATGCTAGACCATTAACAACAGGAGTTATATGAGGGCTGGGAACTGAACCATCCTCTATAAGTAAAGTTCTCATAACTTCTGAGCTATCTTTCCAGCTCCTATAGGATTGATTCTTAATATATGAGCATCAATTTAATCATAACAAACAAGTAATATTGAATAAGAATTTGGAATTACCTTAAGGGTTTATGATATTTAGCAAGCTATTTCTAGATTGTATTTTATTTACTAATACTTTATTGAGGAATTTTTATTTCTATGTTAGTCAATCATAATGGTCTGCTGGACTTTGAAGTTGTAGGGTTTTTTTGTTTCAACTTTTAATTTTCTTTATTCTCTCTCTCTCTCTCTCTCTCTCTCTCTCTCTCTCTCTCTCTCTCTCTCTCTCTCTTTCTTCCTTTTTGTTTTTCTTAATTTTTGTCATATATTCTACACCAACCGCACATTCGTCTCCCTCTGCTTTATTCAGCCCTCCCCAAATCTACCACCCCTCTCCCCAGATCTATTCCTTCTTTGTTTCCCTTGCCCTATCAAAACTTAACTTTGTTTCCCTTTCCCGACCATCTGCTTAACATGTTACAAAAATACTAGGCTCTGCCACAGCCTGACAGTACAGAGGTGGATTGGATTAAGTACAGGGTCCCAATGGAGGATTTAGAGGAAGGACTGAAGGAGCTAAAGGGGTTTGCATCCCCATAGGAAGATCAACAATATCAACCAACCAGATTCCCCAGAACTCCCAGGGACTAAACCACCAACAGAAGAGTACACATGGAGGGACTTATGGCTCCAGCCGCATATGTAGCAGAGTATGACCTTGTCTGGCATCAAAAAGAAGAGATGCCATTTGTCCTGTGAAGGCATGATTCTCCAGTGTAAGGGAATGCCAGGGCAGTGAAGTGAAGTGAGTAGGTGGGTAAGGAAGCAACCTCATAGAAGCAGGGGGAGGGAGAATGATATAGAAGGATTCTGGGGGAAAACCAGGAAAGGGAATAACATCATAATGTAAGTAAACAAAATATCCAATAAAAAAGTAAAAATAAAATAACATAAAAACAACTAGGCACAAACCTTTATAACAAGGCTGAACAAGGCATCTTAGTAAAACGATCCCAAACCAAAGAAGAGGGAGTCAAAGATACCCCCAACTCCTAGTGTTAGGAGTTCTACAGCAACACCAAGGCACCCAACTATAAGGTGTATTCAGAGGTCACAATACTTCCCCACATAGCTGCTGTTATTGTTGCTTCAGTCTCTGTGAGCCCCTATGAGTCCTGCTTAGAATTTAGTTGGCCTTGTTCTCTTGTTGTCTTCAAATCAGTCTTAAATTTACTTATTAAAACAAGTGGTCTTAATGGCATATTAATATATATTCTCTTTGATTTCCTCATTTGGAATAAATTGCAAAATTGGAATAAATCTTTTTACCTATTACATTGCTTGTAATTTCATAAATACAGGTTTATTCAAAATATATTTCTTTTTATTTGATTTTGATAGGATATACATTTAAACATATTACTTAATTTATTACTATTACTAAATTTTAGGTACAGCATTTCTCATAATATTCTTTCAATCCTTGGTTCTTTGTGTCTGTAGCAATTTCCTCTTTCTTCTGATACCAGTAACTTGAGACTTCTCTCATTTTTCCCTTACTTAAACCTCATAAAAGTCTACCCACCCACATTCATGGGTATAAAAGACAACTTGCAGATTTATAAAAATAATTGGACTAAGAATATAAGTAGTTTACAATTATTTCATGGGATATTTTAACGTTAAAGCTTATAATGTTCCTGAGTTCTACTTTTCATTTCTTATTTCATCCAAACCTTCACTTGATTTTATAGAAGTTATATTTTAATGTTATATACAAAGTGGAAGTATGTTATATACTTATTTCTTACCCAGTAAAATTATTCAAGGAAAGTTAGAAACACTAAAATGTGTAGTCACATTTAAGTTTTCCTAAAGAAAATCATCAAATACTGTCATGCTTGAATGAAAGCAATCAAAGAAGTATCTAATTTCATTATTGAATTGTTTCCATTATACACATGTATATTTAAGTAATTAAATATACCGATCCATTAAACACATATTAATCTTATGTTAGTTCAAGCATTATTAAACTATAACCCAATCTTTTGCTTTTAAATAAAGAACCAATTACTGTTAATAATCCAGGGAGACAAACTTTAATCAGATAATTACAAAAGATACTTAAAGATATTGTTCTTCATTTTTTTCATAATATTTCAAGCTCTCAATCACAGTATGTTTAGTAAAGTGTGCTCAAATTAAATACATGCATAGTAGTAAGTAGTAAGAAGAAAAATTCCAAGTGGGAGCTATGAAACTGTGTTACATAATTATATAAAACTGCAACAGAAGCAACTTATATTCAAAATACAATTAGTTGTTTCAAAGAAATTTCCCCTCTAAAACTATGCTAGTATTAAGGTCTGGAAAATTAGGCCATACAAAAAGAGGTTCTCCAAATAGACACACAGTTTTTGGATAAAATTTAAATCTTGGAAGAGTTTTAATATACCAATGAACTTCAAGAATATATCTCAGGGGATGAATATTAAAAAGACAAAACTTGGATAAGAAATAAGAATATTTGGGTTTTCTTAAATAATGTTTTTGAGGGTGGGATTTTTATTTTTAAACTAAACATAAACTAAACATTTCTTCTCTAGAGTATTAAGCTTCACTCATTAATATACCGATGTAATGAAAAAAGTCATAGGTAAAGTATGTATATTCTGTAGTATATGGTAGGCTTCTTGGTTCGTTTTTATTTTTTTCTTTTCTAACATTAGACATATAGCTCTCCTGACTCTTAGAGACATAGTCTCTGATTGTGAGTGATGAGTCTCTTTGTTACCCAAGAAACATGTAGAATCTGAATGATCATAATGCTGTTCTCTGCAGGGAATACATTAAATTCTGTGATGATTTCAGGTCCCACAGTACAGAGGGATGACAAACACCTAATGTTCAGAGGGCCTGGGTTGTAAGTTAATATCTGTGCAACTGTTCTCTCTTAACTTAGATCATTTCCATTTTTAAAAGACCTGTATTTCATGCACTGAGCATTTAAACTGTTCTCAAACCAAACTAGTGTAGAGACTCTCAGCCAAATGTGCTTGTCTAATTCGACCCTATCATCAAAAAGGAGACTGAATCCCTAACACTCTTTTCATCAAACTGCAGTGAGTCATTCTTTTTAATGAATGAAGAATTGATATTCTGTTGTTACCAACCTAAGTATTTTGTCATACTAAAAGTCTTTACTGCCTCACCCTAAGACCCTTATTATATCAGATTGCCTAGGAGTTCAGCGCTATCAGATAGCTCAAGCTCAAGATATCCATGACATTTTCTCACAATGTGAGTATGCTTACCACTTTTCATCAGGACCCAAATATATACTCAAATCCATTGTTATGGCAGTGAATTTTCCATATTCTTTATTACCTTTTAGCCTATCTTATGTAAAAATTATGTGTCTGACATACTTTTAGTTTAACCATTATCTTTTTAAAACTGAAAATAATTTGTGTTAAATACCAACCAATATGAAGCTAACATAATATACAAATAATATACATGAAATATACATGTACTCATAAAAACATGAGTTATGGGGGTGAATGAGCTTGAGCTAAGATGGTAGAAGTGACGCTGTTCATACTTTCGTGGTTTGGTTAATTGTGAAGGAACTTGGTACTGAAAAATGCTTGAAATAGAATATACACGATATTATTATATGTGATATGGATGAATTATGTAATGAAGAGCCACAAGTCCCAGTTTAAGACTTTGAAAACTACAATCATAATTCTACTTAAGGTTCTTTTTATTCCTAAAGGCTAGAGAATTGTAATATCCTGAGGGTGACTTCTTTACTTTTAAACTAAACAGTACTATAAAATCAAACTAGATATCACGGCCCTACTCAGTGTTTTACATGTCATCTTATTTTTGTTCACTTTCTTAAAAATAGAATGTCTCACATTCTACAGGGAGCATTTGTCCTTCATAAGACAAGCTGAACAAATTCAACACACTTGATGATTCAGTCCTGCTAAGCAGAGTAGCTCTTGTATCCAGGGAAATGAATCTGGGTTGCCAAAACCTGAAGATAAGACAAGAGGAGCCCTACTGTCTTGACCGTGAGGAAGCAATCTGCTGTCCTTCTCTTTTAGATGGCATTTCTTTGTGCCTGTATTGCCTCCTGACTAATCTGGAAACACACCTGTGTCCCTAACATGTCTGTTATCTGATGCTTCACCCTCCATCCCATCAATGCCCCTAGAGAACTGGATGGTTACAATCGAGTACAAACTTTTTCAGATCTGTGCGGGTGCCTGCGAGCCCCACATGCAAGCAAGAGAAGAACAGCAGGAACAGCAGCTTTCTTTTGTGCATCACAGTGAGAAATGTCTATGATCTTCATTTAGCAGCTGCTTTCTTAGAGTCACTGAGCCAGAAACCCTTGGCTTGCTTTCAGCATAGTAAAGAATTTGAGTTGTAGAGTCAGATGCCCTGGTTTTAAGTCAGATTTTGCCATTGATACAATGTCAGGTCTTAGGAAATGCTTTAATATGCTTAGTTTCTCTGTTCTTTTCAAGAATGAATGTATGTATTTCTTATAGTGTATGAAGATATTAAACTTAATAATTAAGACCATTAATCTGACAGGTTTGGTGATGTAGTAAGCATTTAATCTTTGCACTAGAGAAGATAAAATATAGGTGGATTTCCAAGAGTTTAGGTCAGCCCAGTTGACATTTGAAGTTCCAGGCTACCAGGGCTATACAATAAGACATTTTATAAAATGTATATATGTATCTATTTGTGCAGATAAATAAAGTGAGGGGTATTTGTAATTCTCTCTACACTGCTTTTTACTGGAGATTGGTTCTAATACTTTGATTTAATCAGAAATCTGCATGCCCAAATGCTAAAGTTTTTTTGACCCCATTGTTTTCTGATCGATCAATAAAAATGCCAACGGTCAATGGTTGGGCACAGGGAAGGACACAGAATTGTGCCGATGAGGGTGCAGAGAGGAATGAGAAAAATTTACCATGACTTGGAAAACCAAGTATGGAACACAATAGTGACAAGAGATAAAGCCAATCAGCTATGTTAGATTTAAATGGTCACTGGCCACTTCCCTGATAGGGCCTGGATTTACAGGGGAAGGTACAGGCCTTTGAGGTAGACAAGGGTTTTAAAAATAAATTAATTTGTATATGTCTTACATTTGGAATCTAAAAATATTTACTGGGCAGATATGTCTGCAGGGAGCCAACTTGGCTTAGTTAAAACTCCCACTATAGATGGCACCCAATGTGAAGCAAATACCCAGTATTAAAATAATTTAGAAATTCTGGAACTTTCTAGAAATGAAAATATGACATCAAGAGAGAAAGGTTCCATAAGTTTACATTGTCTTAAAAAACAACCAAAAGGAAATGTGTCATTTAAAGTATTACTTAATATAAAATTTACGAGTTTTTCAAAATGTTGATGTATAAATGAACATACATTCTAAAATTGAGTACCACACACACACACACACACACATATGTGTAGAGCTGGGGTATCCATCATTATTCATGTATTAATAAACCTTAGGGATTTTCTTCTCATCCAGTGAGGGATTACAAATTTCAGTAGAACCCCTGCTAGTATGCACTGATAACAAAATAGATTAAAACTGCTCTAGGTTCATTGTCTTTGCAGAACCACTTCAGCCTAAAGACAGTCAGGAATGGACACTTAGTAATATTAGGCACCATTCATGCAGAAGTATAATAAGAATAAGACACAAGATAAGATCATAAAGGACAGAACCTGAAATGTAGTATTTTTCTTCAATAATAATTTGTGTAACGGTTTATTTAAAAAAAAAATCAACCGTTCTGCTACCATGTCTAACATAAAAGTGTATTTTTTCAGTTTTGTTTTCCAATTCCATGAGAGGAGGGAAAAGACTTCTTTTATGTCTAAGAATATAAATGTTCACTTTATTGAATTCTTTGGTTCTTTCTGTAAAATTAAAAACCATCATATGTTTTCTGTCATGAAATATTTCAGAAATTTTGCCAGAAATTCCAGAAAAATAGTAATTGTGGAAATAAATCTTTCAGGCTTTCCTTGAAACTCACAAATGATAAATTTTAAATGTTTCATCCCCAAAAGTGGCAAATATGGTAAGCCTGTGAAGTAGTTAATATTAATCAGCTCAATTTAGGTCTTTTTGTACCTATTTCAAACCTCTTGATATATATGTGTGTGTGTGTGTGTGTGTGTGTGTGTATGTGTGTGTGTGTGTAATTTTATTTATCAATAAAGCAAATATTAAAAAAATGTATGCATGGCTTTGTATATTCTACTAAAGCAATGATTAAAACATTTATAGTTTTAATGCTATTCATATAGCACTGAGATCCTTTCAATCTTTTAAGATAAAGACTTTTAGGCTCCACTCTATAGCTGTCTCAGACAGATGTAGACACCTACAACCAAACAGTAGATGCAGCTTGGAGACACCTATGGAAGAATAGGAGGAGGGCTTGCAGACCCTGAAAGGAATAATATTTCCACAGGAAGACCAACAGAGACAACTAGCCTGGACTCTCAGGGCTCTCAGAGTCTGAATCACCCACCAAAGAACATTGATATTCTGGACCTATGTCTTCCCTCACATTTTTGGGATAATGGGAGCTATCCCAAAAGCTGTTGTGTGTATATAGTATATGTTCTTTAACCTGGGTTGCCTTGTCTGGCCTCAATGGGAGAAGATGGCCCTAGCCTCACAGATACTTTGAAGTGGTAGGGTGGTAGATATGTAGGGGGACACCACCCTCTCAGAGGAGAAGGGGAGAAAGGATATGGGAAGGTTTTGGGAGGAGATGACTGGATGGGGAGCAGTGAGAGGAATGCAAAATGAGTAAAAAATTAAATTAAATTAAACATAAATAAAATAAAGACTTTTATATTATATCAAAATAGTATGATTATGTATACACTTTTAGTGTACAGATAATTCATCATTTATAAAATATGTAAGGTTCTGATGATCAATTATTGGAATCATCTCAGACATTTACTTTTTCTCTGTTCTGTTTTATAACGATTTAAAATATCTTATTAAAATGAGCCAAATATCCTAAAATGCAGAGCAATACTTTGTAACAACTAATAATTTTTATACCTCACCCTGAAACATTTTACAAGAATGTAGTAGAACCTTTCTCCTCTACTTCTGTCTATGTTGCTGCAAAGATAGATTACAATTTTATTTTTTCTGGCTATATTATGATATATATAAAAAAAATCATGGTCACTGAAAACTCTTGTTGGGTATTTGCACGTAGTTTTGAACAATTTAGAGTTAGTTATAAATTTTGAAATCTAATTTGGAAATTGACTTACAAATATAGATAGAGCTTAAAACTATATGCTGTTTTTAATAAATAAGTAAAATATTTAAAGAATGATGTCACCTACAGGGAAGAATCTGTTGATCAAACAGACTATGTCAGTAGATGCTTTTTAATTTTTTAAAAGTTAGTAGTGAATTTCTTAATAAAAATTATTTCTTTAAAATTTTAGATCCATGATCATTGAAACATAAAACTCTTCATTTGAGTATTTTTAATCCACTTAAAATTATGATTTTAAACTAAGAAAATTAGTTTAGCTTAAGTAATTGGACATTTCTAAATCAAAATTCACAAAACCCATATAATCCTTGATAATTTATGTGAAAAGAAGATATTTATAGCTAAATATAACATACATTTATCACATATATATGAATTTAGAACTTGGATTACTTATTCCTAGGAATGATTTCTATTACGGTTTTCTCTTAAATAATCTATAAAATATTTTGCCTTAAAGACACCATCAATAAGACAAAAAGACCACCAACAGATTGGGAAAGGATCTTTACCTATCCTAAATCAGATAAGGGACTAATATCCAATATATATAAAGAACTCAAGAAGGTGGACTCCAGAAAATCAAATAACCCCATTAAAATATGGGGCTCAGAGCTGAACAAAGAATTCTCACCCGAGGAATACCAAATGGCAGAGAAGCACCTGAAAATGTTCAACATCCTTAATCATCAGGGAAATGCAAATCAAAATAACCCTGAGATTCCACCTCACACCAGTCAGAATGGCTAAGATCACAAACTCAGGTGACAGCAGATGCTGGCGAGGAAGTGGAGAAAGAGGAACACTCCTCCATTGTTGGTGAGATTGCAAGCTTGTACAACCATTCTGGAAGTCAATCGGACAGTTCCTCAGAAAATTGGACATAGTACTACCAGAGGATTCTGCAATACCTCTCCTGGGCATATATCCAGAAGATGTTCCAACCGGTAAGAAGGACACATGCTCCACTATGTTCATAGCAGCCTTATTTATAATAGCCAGAAGCTGGAAAGAACCCAGATGCCCCTCAACAGAGGAATGGATACAGAAAATATGGTACATTTTCACAATGGAGTACTACTCAGCTATTAAAAAGAATGAATTTATGAAATTATTATTATGGAGGGTATCATCCTGAGTGAGGTAACCCAATCACAAAGGAACTCACACAATATGTACTCACTGATAAGTGGATATTAGCCCAGAAACTTAGGATACCCAAGATATAAGATACAATTTGCTAAACACATGAAACTCAAGAGGAACGAAGACCAAAGTGTGGACACTTTGCCCCTTCTTAGAATTGGGAACAGAACACCCATGGAAGGAGTTACAGAGACAAAGTCTGGAGCAGTGACAAAAGGATGGACCATCTAGAGACTGCCATATCCAGGGATCCATCCCATAATCAGCTCCAAAGGCTGACACCATTGCATACACTAGCAAAATTTTGCTGAAAGGACCCAGATAGAGCTGTCTCTTCTGAGACTATGCCGGGGCCTAGCAAACACAGAAGTGGATGCTCACAGTCATTGGATGGTTCACAGGTTCCCCAATGGAGGAGCTAGAGAAAGTACCCAAGGAGCTAAAGGGATCTGCAATCCTATAGGTGGAACAACATTAAGAACTAACCAGTACTCCCCTGGAGCTCGTGTCTCTAGCTGTGTTTGAATCAGAAAATGGCCTAGTCGGCCATCAGTGGAAAGATGCACTCAGTACAGGGGAACAACAGGGCCAAGAAGTGGGAGTGGGTGGCTGGGGGAGTGGGTAGGGGAGCGTGTGGGGGACATTTGGAATAGCATTGGAAATGTAAATGAAATAAATACCCAATAAAAAAAGTAAAAAAAGAAATATTTTGCCTTGAATAATAGGGTATCTAATTAAAATTCTATGTATAATCATATGGAATTGAAAGTAATATTTGCTTCTGTATGTTATTTCTATAATGTAAGTGTTCTACATAGAATATAATAGAATAAAATAGAACAATATTATTTTACTCTAGGGTAATTCCACTGCAAACATGAGAGCTTTATTCCTAGGCCTCACACAGATACCAAACTCTAAAAATGTTTAATCTCCTTCACAAATTACCATGAATTTGCATATAATTTATACAAGTTTACACATATATATGCATTTAATATTATGTGATAAATGTATTTTCAAAAGTTTTTACACAAACTAGTATCAAATATATTGTCAAAGGTACCTAATAGTTGTTGAACTGTACTACCAAAGGATTACTCATAAGAAAATGTATACATTTTTAATACAGACACAATTTAAAATATAAATTCCTTAAATTTTAAAACTATATTTGCTGAAAGTCATAGTTATGTAACTTATAAGAAGCTAAATTTATATTGATTCAACTAAATAATAGGAAAATCAGATAAGAATATTTTAGGTCAATTAGTATGTAGTAGTGACTAAAACAAAGCTATGCTATTTTGTTTTCCTTCTTGAATATTACTTTTCCACCCTCAAAACTTTAGTCAATTAATATTTTAAAAATTATTGAATAGTAATTTTCAGAATATATTTTTAAATAAACACGATAGAAAATTGAAGACTACACATATTTTATGTAGTTAAAACTGACATTATCAAAATAAAAATATATTAAAATATTGTTTATATTAATATGAAGATATCATAGTTTATTCTATCTCTTTCCTCTGATATTTTGTGTAACTGAAAAATAACTTTTAATATGGCTCATATTTAAATGTGCTTTCATACTAGAATACATAAATGGGAATTTTCTGCAATTGCCATATGATAATATTTCTAGCCAGCCCCTTATATAGGCAAGCCTTGTTTCTTATTGTATAGTTCCTTCAAATAGTGGATCACACAATAACATCAAAAGAAAAGTGTGTTTATTCATAAAATATTATGTAAGATTGGTAATTACATATAATTTACATTTTATTAATCAATTTTTTAATTCCAAATGATGTTCCCCTTCCCAGTTACCCCACTACAGATAATCCCATTCCATCCCCCTTCTATCCTGTCCCCTTTGCCTCTATGAAGGTGCTTCTCCACCATTTACCCATCCCACCTCACTCTTCTAGCATCTCCCTATGCTGGAACATCAAGTCTTCACAGGACCAACACGCTTCATTCCCACTGATGTCAGATGAGGCTGTCCTCTCCTACATATATATCTGGAGCCATGAGTCCCTCCACGTATGCTTTTTGGTTGGTAATTTTGTCTCTGGGAGCTCTGGGTGGTCAAGCTAGTTGATATTTTTCCTCCTATGGGGTTGCAATCTCCTTCAGCTCCTTCAGTCATTCCCCTAGCTCTTCCATTAGGGTCTCTGGGCTCAGTCAGATGGTTGGGTATGTGTATCTGCATCTGTATTGGGCAAGTTCTGGTAGATCCTCTCAGGCAACAGCCATACCAGGCTCCTGTCAGCAAGCACTTCTAGACATTAGCAATAATATAGTGGGTTGGTGTCTGCAGATGGGATGGATCCCTAGGTGGGGTGGTCTCTGGATGGCTTTTCCTTCAGTCTTTTTTCCATTTTTGTCTCTGTCTTTCCTTTGGACAGGAACATTTCTGGGCTAAAATATTTGAGATCCCTCAATTGATGACAATACCTACCTAATAGACATGGTCTTTTCAAGTTGTATCTCCCCTTTGTTGGGTATTTCAGCTAAAACCTTCTCTGTTGGATCCTGGGAGCCTATAGCTTCCTTGGAGACTGGGTCTTTCTATTGGCTATCCCCAGTTCCCCATCCCGAACTGCTACATGTTTCTCTTTCATTTTCTCACCCTCTGTACTTTTCTCCACATCCTCACCAGCATTGGCTATCACTTATATTTTTTATCTTAGCCATTCTCATTGGAGTTTTGATTTGCATTTCCCTGATGAATAAGGATGTTGAACATTTCTTTAAGTGCTTCACAGTTTTTTGACATTCCTCTGTTGAAAAATCTTTGTTTTGAACTGTATCCCATTTTTTTATTAGGGTTGTTTGATTCTCTGCAGTCTAACATCTTGAGTTCTTTGTTTATTTTGAATATTAGTCCTCTATTGCATGTAAAGTTGGTAAAGATCTTTGTTAATCTTTGGGTCACTGTTTTGTCCTATTAACTGTAACCTTTCCCTTACAGAAGCTTTTCAATTTTATGAGGTCCCATTTTATCAATTGTGGTTCATAGATTATGAGCCATTGATGTTCTGTTCAGGAAATTTTCCCCTGTGCTAATGTGTTCAAGGGTCTTTCTCACTTTCTCTTCTATTAGATTCCACATATCTGATTTTATGTGGAGGTCCTTGATCCACTTAGACTTGAGCATTATATAAGAAGATAAGAATGGATCAATTTGCATTCTTCTACATACTGACCACCAGTTCAACTAGCACCATTAATTGAAAATGCTGTCTTGTTTTTCACTGGATTGGCTTCTTTGTCAAAGATCAAGTGACCAAAGATAGGTCTGTGGGTTTATTTCTAGGTCTTCAATTCTATTCCATAGATCCATCTGCCTGTCTCTGTACCAATAAAATGCAGTTTTTATCACTATTACACTACAGTAGAACTTGAAGTCAGGGATGATGATTCCCCAAGAATTTCTTTTGCTGTTGAGAATTGTTTTCACTATCTTGAGTTTTTTTGTCATTCCAGATAAATTTCAGAATTACTCTTTCTATATCTGTGAATAATATATAGGGAATTTTTATGGAGTTTGCATTGAATTTGTAACTTGCTTTTTGTATAGAGGAGTTTTACTATGTTAATCCTGCTACCTTCTTTGCTTATACATGATGTCAAAACCATAGGTTCATTTTTCTGAGTATAGCAATAATATTGTATCTTATCCAATCTTAGTAACTTACATACTTGTATGCACACAAACACACACACAGACACACACAGACACACACATACACAGAGAGAGATAAACCCACAGAGAGAGACAGAGACAGAGAATCTACAGTGTTGCTAGGAAAGCATAAAGTCTATAACAATAAAAATCCACATGTATGTTTTCCTAGGTACAATAAGAAATATACGTAAAGAATCCAACAGATTAATAAGAAACTCTGCTTCCACAGTGAAAATTGAACTAGAAACGAACATATTCTACTGTGATATATCCCAGAGATAACTGCAAACTCATGAGGTAAAGCTGTGCTAAGCAGAGAACTCTTAAGCATTTGAATTAGCCATGCTGAGATTTGCAGAACAAATGTAAAAAGATCAGTAATTGGTTATCTTAGGTCAGCTCATATAGGACTGGAGATATAGAGGCATTATAAGAAAATTAATACGGGGATTAAACTTACCTCTACTGAATACTAAATCTCTCATACCACAAAACCGTTTAATAGATTGAATAATCAACATTTTAAAAAAATCACCTCAAGTAATAAGGGCTAGAACACACTATAATCTTTCTCATCACACCAAATATATATATATATATATATATATCAGAGACCAATTAGGAGTAGATGTTAGATATATACATAGCTAGATAGATACATAAAAGACAAAACATAGAAATATGAATGATAGATGACAGATATATGATAGCAATTAGAGATTATTCTGTTAAAATGATTCATTATTGTGAAGACTAATATTTTTAGATCATTTAAAATATAACGAGTAATTAGAAATTTAGAGAGAAACATAAAAGTTTTTAGAAAGATGACAAATTGGGAAGCTTCATTCCTTCCACAGATATACTGATTTAATAATAACATACAGACCTTTCCAAAATAATATAAACAGGGCTCATTTTGTCTTATGTTCTAGGCAATTGTGAAATGTTTTCCATCAAAACTGATAAGAAACTTTCTGTAGAACACTCATGCCATCCTCTCTATAACTAGCTCTGTTATCATATGATCACCACCAGGATATTTCAAGATTCTAGGTTCTTCCATGCAACTGAAGGAGAAAAGTAGAACACAAGAACAACAGAACATCTGAGAGTCCATGTCCCTAAGATGGAAGAGGAAGATACTAGGCAAGGACCAAAACAGACTTTTGTCTTTTGACCTTCACACACAGTCTATATAACTAGTATGATTTAATATATGCAACACTAAATACACACAGTGAGCAGTGTGGAAAAACACACACATAGAAACAGTGAGAGACAAACACACAAAGAAAAAGAATGATAGATTTATCAAATGGCAAAAATAAAATAGAACACAATATACATAATGTATGATGGATTTAGTACCCATAGAATTTTGATGTTTGTCAAAAGCATAATTTATAAGCCTTATTTAACTTTTGAGTTATGATTTAAAAAAAAAACTTCTTAAAATCAAGCATATTTTTAGTAAATGAGAGAGTTGCTATTTTGGAAAGTACTTGGGGAAGTAGAAAGTCTCAGTGGAAATTAATTAATATATATTCTACTTAAAGTGTACTGTGAGTAATTGACTTAAAAGAATTTGAGAATAACTCACAAACAATAGTAATAAGCTCTCTAAAATTGCAAAACTAAGTAGCATAAAACACAGAGAATATGTGGAAGAAAGATTATAAAAATAACTGGGAAAATAGGAAATATACTTTTGGACTCACAACTAAATGTTTTCAAACATTATAATGAGGAAAAACTGAAAAGTGTTCATAAAAAATACACTCTAATCATTAAATTCCTTTTATTTCTATGCAATTATAATTTATAATAACATAAATATTATTATTTATCCACAGTGAAAACTGTCTATTCCCCACAAAGGCATTACTTTGTCTTTATTTAATGATCAGTTCCATAAAAAACTCCATGCTGGATTAGATAGACATTATTTAACTGACATCATCAATTGTTTAATTCATGAAATGAGAAAAAAGACAATATTTTTGGATATTTTATTATTTGATAACTGTGATTGAATGTTTATTTTATTACATATAAGAATGACATCTCTTGTGAGACTAGGCCGGGGCCTAGCAAACACATAAGTGGATGCTCACAGTCAGCTATTGGATGGATCACAGGGCCCCCAATGGAGGAGCTAGAGAAAGTATCCAAGGAGCTAAAAACATCTGCAACCCTATAGGTGCAACAACATTATGAACTAACCAGTACCCTGGAGCTCTTGACTCTAGCTGCATATGTATCAAAAGATGGCCTAGTCAGCCATCACTGGAAAGAGAGACCCATTGGACATGCAAACTTTATATGCCCCAGTACAGGGGAGTGCCAGGGCCAAAAAGTGGGAATGGGTGGGTAGGGGAGTGGGGGGGGGAGAGAATATGGGGGACTTTTGGGATAGCATTGGAAATGTAATTGAGGAAAATATGTAATAAAAAAAATATTAAAAAAAAAGAATGACAACTACTGCCTCTTTCTTGGAACCTTTTGCTTGAAAGACTTTTTTGCTCTGGGGTAGTGTCTGTCTTTGTCATTGAAATGTGTTTCTTATACGCAGCAAAATGCAGGATCCTGTTTGTGTATCCAGTCTGTTTGCTTCTGTCTTTTTACTGGGGAATTGAGTCCATTGATACTGAGAGATATTAAAAACTGATGACATTTAGCTCCTGTTAAGTTTGTTGTTGAAGGCAGCACTCTGTGTATGTAATTCTCTCAATTTTTTTTTTGTGAATTGATTGATTTCTTATATTTTCTTTAGTGTAGGTACCATCCATTTGTTGGAGTTTTCCTTCTAGAATCCTGTGTAGGATGGAGTAAGTAGAAAGATATTGTTTAAATTTACTTTTGTCATCACCAGGCGTGATGGCACAGTCCTTTAATCCCAGCACTCGGGAGGCAGAGACAGGTGGATTTCTGAGTTTGAGGCCAGCCTGGTATAAGTGAGTACCAGGGTAGCCAGGGCTATACAAAGAAACCATGTCTCAAAAAACCAATAATAATAATAATAATAATAATAATTTTGTCATGGAATATTTTGATTTCTTCATCTATGATGATTGAGAGTTTTGCAGGATATATTTGGCTGGCCTTCTAGAGAATACACCACCTAGGGATCCATCCCAACTGCAGACACCAATAGAAGACTCCTGCTTCATTCTTAAATCTTCTCATATAATAAAAACACTAAATTCACAGAACAAGGAAAGAATATTAAAAGCTGTAAGGGTCAAAGGCCAAGTAATATATGAAGGCCCACCTATCAGAATTACTCCAGACTTCTCAACAAGACCCTAAATGCCAGAAGATCCTGGACAGATGTCTTGAAGATTCTAAGAGAATACAGATGCATCAATTCTGGGTTAATATTTTTTAAGATAGGTAGAAACAAAGAGAATTATACAAAGAATCAACAAAACCAGAAACAGGTTCTTTTGAGAAAATCAACAAGAAAGATAAACCCTTAGCCAGAAAAATCAAAAGGCACAAAGGTAGTATCCAAATTAACAAAATCAGAAATAAAAAGGAAGACATAACAACAGAAACTGAAGAAATAGAATTATCCCAAAAGATAATTTTAGTTCAGAATTCTATCAGACCTTCAAAGAATACCTATATTCTTCAATCTATTTAACAAAGTAGAAACAGAAGGAACTCTATACAAGTGGTTCTATGAAGCTACAGTTAACCTGATACCTAAACCACACAAAGAAAGAATACTTCAGATCGATTTCCCTTATAAATATAGAAGCAAAAATACTCAATAAAATTCTCACAAACCAAATCCAAGAACACATCAAAATGATCATTTACTATAACCAAGGGTTAGGAGATCTTATATTTTGTATTTTCTTTGACTGTTGTGTCAATATCTTCTAAAGTATTTTCTACACCTAATATTTTCTCTTGTATCTCTTGTATTCTGCTGTTGATGCTTCTCTCTGTAGCTCCTAACATCTTTCCTAAATTTTCATTTTCCACAGTTACCTCAATTTGTGATATCTTTGTTGTATCTACTTCCATTTTTAGGTCTTGGACTCCATTATCCAATTCCTTCCCCCATTTGATTGTGTTTTCCTGTATTCATTTAAGGGATTTATTAGCCTTCTTTTTAAGGGCTTCTACCTGTTTACCAGTATTTTCCAATATTTCTTTCTGTGGGTTATTTATATCCTCCTTTAAAGGATTCTGCTTTTCTTCATGAGACAGGTTTTCAGGTATGTTGGGGTATCCAGGGAAAACCTGTTCTGATGATGTCTGAATGTATTGGCTTCTGTTGCTTATGTTGGCATGCTTGCCTCTTACCCTGGATATCTCTGTTGTTAAGTGGCTTGGGCTTCTCTGTCTGTAATCTTTCTTCTTTGCCCCTGGGTTGCTGCAGGTCTCCTGGGGCACCTGTGGCTCTGGCTGCAGCAGATCTCCTGGGAGGCTTTCAGATCGTGGTGTACTTATAGGGAGGGGCATGCATGCTGATGATTTATTGCTCTGGCCACAGCAAATCTCTTAAGAGGCTTCCAGACTATGGAATCTTTTGCCCTGAACAAAGCACATCTTGTGGGGGGCCTGCTGACTGCAGAGTCTTCTAAGTGGCAGATATGCTGATGATCTTCCCCAACAGAAGGTACAACCAGAAGCTAGAAGCAACTTTCCAAAGCAATGTTCAACCTCTGGAACACATGTGTAAATGAGCAATCATCATCTCCACAAAGCCATTCTTCAACCTCCATACACATGCTGTATCATGTAAGCTTCCCCAAGTATCATAGTAATATCCACAATTAATATGCTTGTAGAAAATACATTCATAATGCCATACTATTATAACCCCAATAAACTGAATTATGTTTATACACCACATGTTAAAGCTTATGCTATATTACAAAATCTTTTGTGTTGTATGTAAAAGTCTATCTCAGATATATATGCTTTATATCCAGGAATATTCAGTATTCCACATCTAATAATATTCATAACAGGTTAAATATTGATATTTCAATCATATTTCTGTAATACCTTTTTACTTATGATAAAGTCAAGTGAAGTAAATTATTTTTAATATTACCTTCTGCTTGACCAATTTCAAACAGGCTTCCTTATGACTATAGCACCCTCTCTTACTTCTCACATGCTTTCTAAGAATATAGATGAACTAGATAGATAGATAGATAGATAGATAGATAGATAGATAGATAGATAGATAGATAGACAGACAGACAGACAGACAGACAGACAGACAGACAGACAGACAGATAGAGAGATAGAGAGATAGAGAGATAGAGAGACATAGAGATAGATAGGCCTTCTTTCCTTTAGAGAGTTTCCTTCAGAAATTTGTGGAGTGTAATTTCATTTTTCCACTCTTCCTTTCAGATGTAAATCTCCTAAAGACGTTTCTTGAATTTTTTCAAGTCAGAAATAGCTTTCTCAAAGATTAGGATCGATCACTTTGAAATGAAATCAGAAGGGAAGGGTGTGTTTCAACATGCCAATTTCTGTGGTAAGATAGGAGACTGACTTTAAGAAATATTCAACAAATCATTAGTCTACCGATTATCTAAAATTATAAATGTCTGAAATTCCATTAAATTGTGCCAATTACATGCTAATAATTTGTTCTCCCTACTCTTTGTCATTACTATTTTATTTATTTATATATTTATTCATCATTTATTTTTTATTATTAGCTATTTTCTTTATTTACATTTCAAATTTCATTTCCTCTCCTCGCTTCCCTCCTAAAACATCCATATTCTATCGCCCCTCCCATTATCACTAACACATCCACTCCTGATTCCCTGTCCCTGGTATTCCCCTAAACCGGGGCACTGAGCATTCACAAGACCAAGGGACTCTCATCTCATTGACGTCCCAAAATGTCATGTTCTGCTACGTATGCAGCTGGAGTCTTGAGATCCTCCATGTGTACACTTTGGTTGGTGATTTAGTCCCTGGGAGCTCTTGGGGGTACTGGTTAGTTCATATTGTTGTTCCTCCTATGGGGCTGCAAACTCCTCCAGCTCTTTTGGTTCTTTCTCTAGCTACTCCATTGGGGACCCTGTGCTCAATCCAATGATGGGCTGCAAGTATCCACCACTGTATTTGTCAGGCACTGGCACAGCCTCTCAAGACACAGATATATCAGGCTCCTGTCAGCAAGGAGACATCCACAATAATGTCCGGGTTTGGTAACTATATGTGATGGATTCATTAATCAGTTTGGCAGTTCCTCAGAAACAATGGACTTGGTACTACCTGAGGACACAGCTATACCACTCCTGTGCATATACCCAGAAGATGTTCCAGCATATAATAAGGACACATGTCCACAGCATAATAGACAGAAGTTGGAAAGAACCCAGATATCCTTCAACAGAGGAATGGATACAGAAAATGTGGTACATTTACACAATGGAGTACTACTCAGCTATTAAAAACAATGAATTCATGAAGTTCTTAGTCAAATGGATGGAACTAGAAAATATCATTCTGAGTGAGGTAACCCAAGCACAAAAGAACACACATGATATGTACTCACTGATAAGTGGATATTAGCCCAGAAGCATGGAATACCCAAGATACAATTCACAGACCACATGAAGCTCAAGAAGGAACACCACAGTGTGGATACTTTGGTCCTTTTTAGGAGGGGTACCAAAATACTCATGGGAGGAGATACAGAGATAAAATTTGGAGCAGAAACTGAAGGAAAGTCCTCCAGTGACTATCCCACCTGGGAATCCATCCCATTACTATATTTTTAATGTTTGTAATATAGTCTTTCTACATTGTACATGCTAAGGGATCATTGACTATAGTCCTATTTATGTCCCATCATTCTATCTCTTAGAAAAGTACAATTGATTGAATATAATTACTACTGGCCTACTTAGCAATTTCTGTGATGAATTTTATTAAGATATAATGAAGTAACAATTGCTAATACATCATGATATCAATGTAAATGTCAGTGTTAATCATTAAACTAATGCTCTGTTTGAAGGCTTACCTACACCTTTACCTTCAATTGTAAGAGTACTCAGAATATTCTTTAAATATTTATATTGTTGTTTGCTATTTTTCCAATGCATTCTGGGATCGACCAATTTAGTTTGGTTTGAGGAAAGTAACTCTGCAACAGAGCCATGATGTCTGATTTTCTCAGAAATTGTGACTCTCTTCTCTTGTGCCTGCAACTGAATGATTAGTCTCCAAATCTTTGTTATGTATTTTTCTTTTGATGTTATAAATTATGCTCAAATCTGCGCATATATATTCCATTTATTTAAAGGATATTCTATCTAGAAAGTGTTAATACAAGGAGTATTCGTTCTTACTTTACCCAACTTCTGTCATCCTCTTTCAAGATTGATTACACTAAAATAACAGAAACTAAGATATTTTCAAACTACCAGATCTAGCAGACAAATCATGGGTTGATGGGAGCCGTGACTATAATTATACCACTTGACCTACCAGACCACACTACTTGATCACACTCATACCTTCATGACTTTCCCTTACATACCTTACATAACTTATTATAATCACAAAGACCAAAACAATCTCAGCAAAATTCAAAATTCATAATTTGAAAATAATTTATTTTCTTATATGGACATGTTTTGAGCCACAGTTCCCACAGAAAATCAAATTTATTCACTTTATGTAGATATTCAAACACTGAAAATATGTACATCACCAATTTGACAGTCACACACACAACACACACACACATATAAAGACTTCAAAAATAATTTATAAAAAATATATTAAAGCAGTTTATTCATGTTATTGTAACAATTTAGGTGATAAAAGAGGACTTTTGGCCAAATTTACTAAAGAGGACCTCAATACAGGGTCTGTTTCATTTTTAAACATTTTATCATTTACTAATTGTATTTAATATAGTTCAATGTTTTTAGTGTTTAATACATGTACAGAAAATATTTCAATACTTGAAACCTCCATCACACTCTATTGTCCCCACTCAGCCTCTGTTGATACTTTTCATCTTCTTAACTAGTCCCACTATGTTTTTTATTTTTTATAATCTATGGTTATATATTTACAGAATTTAATTTTCAAAAATTTTATATATGCACATACAAACATATATATGTATGTGTATCTCTATCTTTATGTTTATTTAAAATACTCAATATCCTCTTTTATCCCTTCCTCTTCCCACCAAATCTTTCTCTGTCTCAATAAGATCCTATACTATTTCTTTCACTTTTGTTTTTCTTATATTGTCTATGATCTTTCTTGAAAAGTTATTCTATGCTGGTCTTTTAGTTCAGAATTTAAGAAATGGGAATGTTTTCTCACCTTAGATTCTGTTATTAAGACCCATCTGTGAAGAAGAAAGTGTGATTCTACAAAGGAACCACCCACCAACGGCATGACCTCAATATAAGTGAGCCTGTAAAAAAATGAACTTTGGGCTAATATCTACTGATCAGTGTGTACACACCCTGTATTCTTTTGTGACTGGGTTACCACACTTAGAATGATACTTTCTTTATTTTAATTTTTTTAAATATCGTTTTCTTTTTTTAATTACATATTTTCTTCATTTACATTTCAAATGTTATACCAAAAGTCCCCTATACCCTCCCCCTGCCCTGCTCCCCAGCCCTCCCACTCCTGCTTCCTGGCCCCTGGCATTCCCCTGTACTGGGGCATATGATCTTCACAAGACCAAGGACCTCTCTTCCCATTGATGGCTGACTAGGACATCCTCTGCTGCATATGCAATTAGAGACACAGCTCTGGGGGAGTATTGGTTAGTACATATTGTTGTTTCTCCTATATGGTTGCAGACCCCTTTAGCTCATTGTATATTTTATTTATTTACATTTCAAATGTTATCCCCTTTCCCAGTTTCCCCTCTGGAAACCCCCTATCCCAGCCACCCTCCCCCTTCTTCCATAAGGGTACTCCCTGAACCACTTCTGTTTCCCTGTCTTGGCATTCCCCTACACTGGGGCATCTAGCCTTCCCAAGACCAAGGGCTCTGCTCTATACTTTGTCTCTATATTTCTTCCTGCGAGTATTTTGTTCCCCCTTCTAAGAAGGACTGAAGTATCTGCACTTTCGTTTTCCCTCTTCTTGAGGTTCATGTGGTCTGTGAATTGTATATTGGGCATTTGGAGCTTTTGGGCTAATATTCACTTATCAATGAATGCAAACCATGTGTGTTTTTTTGTGTCTGGGTTACCTCACTCAGAGTGATATTTTCTAATTCCATTCATTTTAATACCTAAGAATTTCATGAATTCATTGTTTTTAATAGCTGAGTATTATTCCATTGTGTAAATGTATTACATTTTCTGTAGACATTCCTCTGTTGAAGGACATCTGTGTTCTTTCCAGCATCTGACTAGCACATCAGTTTCATAATCTAAAGGAAGATACTTTCTAGTTCCAGCCATTTGCTTAAAAATTTCATGAAGTCGTTGTTTTTAATAGCTGAGTAGTACTTCACTGAGTAAATGTACCACATTTTCTGTAAGCTTGGAATACCCAAGATACAATTCATAACCACATGACACTCAAGAAGAAGAAAGACCAAAGTGTGGATGTGTCAGTGCTTCTTAGAATGGGTAACAAAATACTCTTGGGAGGAAATACTGAGACCAAGTGTGGAGCAGAGATTGAAGGAATGGCCATCCAGAGACTGCCTCATATGGGGATCAATCCCATATACAGACATCAAAGCCAGACACTATTGTGGATGCCAAGAAGTGCTTACTAAGAGGAGCCTGATATAGTTGTCTCCTGAGAGGCTCTGCTGGAGCCTGACAAATACAGAAGTGGATTCTTGCAGTCAAACATTGATCTGAGCATGGGTCGCAATGGAGGAGTTAAAGAAAAGACTGAAGAAACTGCAGAGGTTTGCAACCCATAGGAAGAACAGTATCAACCTTCCAGACATCCCAAAGCTCCCAGTGACTAAACACATGGAGAAACCCATGGCTCCAGGTGCATATATAGCAGAGGATAGCCTTGTTAGTCATCTGTGGGAGGAGAGGCCCTTGGTTCTGTCAAGGCTCAATTGCTCAGTTTTGAAGAATGCTAGGGTGGGATGCAGATGTAGGTGGGTGGATGTGGGAGCACCCTCATAGAATCAGGGCAAGGAGGGATAGGATATGGGGTTTCTGGATGGGAAACCAGGAAAAAGAATAACATTTGAAATGTAAATAAATAAAATATTCAATTAAAAAAAGAAAACTTTGTACCTATGTTGAGCTGCTCTATTTATCACTGGGTGGATATATGTAGAGCCATTCACAACAGAATTATGTAAATTATAGACTCCTGAGCATAATAAATACTGTTTAGTACAAGAAGGAATCAGTCCTTTTGTTTTCAAGCCACAAATAAGCACAATGAAAATTTAAATTAACATTTATGCTGGACTATTAGCAGTGTGTATAAAATAATATCTGACTTAAAATATACTCTAATTTTGTCTTGTTCACTTAAGTACTTTAACTAGTACATTTCAATATTTCTAAAACTAGTTATTTCATCGTTTTTTTATTTAACAAAGCTCTATATTTTAGTACATCCACATGACTGAACAGTTTATGCATCTCCACCAGCAGGTGGGACATTTACAGTCTGTATGTCTGGAATTAATTACTTGGACT
Organism: Mus caroli; assembly: GCF_978045245.1. NCBI lineage: Eukaryota > Metazoa > Chordata > Mammalia > Rodentia > Muridae > Mus > Mus caroli. The sequence goes on along the minus strand of NW_028227267.1, from coordinate 88,358,893 downwards.
CTGTGCTTTGAAAACAGCTTGATATGTCCTTTACTTAGTGGCTTCTAAAGGGTGTCCTGGCTAAGCAACCATGAATATTTTGTTGCTCAGATTCCACAGTTAACAGAAGGAAAGGCATTATGTAAAATCACTATAGAGTTTATTCTATTTAGCTTTGTCAAACAATTTTCTTTTGAGTTTGTGTCTAACTTTATATTTGAACCAATTCTTCTTCTTTTGGCTTTTCTCTCATAATTGCTTACTTTGTCTTTCCTTCTGACAATTGTCTTGTTGTTCTTCTTGGACAGCATGAAGAAGTTCAGAGAGAAGTGCCAAACAGTTCAGCAACTTTAAGATGTTGGCCAAAAAAGCCTTTTGTTTATTCCTGCTGTGTCAAAGAAAATTAGATCTTTTCAAAGACATATGTAAAAGTCCAAGAAAGAGAAAGAAAAAGACAGACACAGAGGGAGACAGAGACAGACAGTCAGACATACAGAAAAAGAGAACTTGATCTTTTTAAGATATGTTGGATATTTTTGTGAGATAGCATTTTGTCCTATGCATTAAATAATAATTACTCCTACTGATAACTAGTATATTAATACTAGTTCTATTTTAACAGTACTCTAAGAACAGAGTATTCATTGGTGAAGATTGATTGATAGATTGATTAATTTTGCAGACATTTTACACAGTTACTTCTTACAACCTACAGACTGTAAAGCAAGCTAATACTTTAGAACATGTAGTTTAAAACACACACACACACACACACACACACAAAACCTTCTGTGTTTAATAAAAGTAACCAAAAACTATTAAAGAATAATAGTAAGGATTGTACTTGGAGCCTTGTTCATTTAAGTAATTGTTTCATTACAATTGACAACAAATGAAGTTAATGTCATCCTATCAACCATGGGAAGATAAAACTTGTGTTCATTGTGTGCCCAACTGAAGATGAAGTGAGATATATTGTCTACATCCTGCCTTACTACATGATTCAAAGTGAATTAGGATTCAGGAAATATAAAATAGTATACATATGATTATTCACAACTTTTCACACAGTGGTGCCTTTTTGTGAATTCTCCACTGTCCCATTTCCTCCCAAAAAAGGACGAATGTAAAGGGAGAGTGATTCTTATCCTTGGATACAAGGCTAACATTTTATAATATAATTAGAAATGAAACTTGGTATAGGAAAGAGGCAGAAGCAGATTCTCATCTCTGAGGTTTTGGCCAGCTTTAGATTACCAGTCATTATTTTATCCTTATTCTTAAATCTTAAATCAAATTAGGATGCTTTTGGTTACTTCCAATATAATAGTGAAACACTTTTACCTTTAGAGCGATCTTAAAAGTGCGGGTTATTGTTGTAGTATATATTTGTATGTATATATGTATATACACCCCACACACACACACACATAAAAAAGATATGTAAGGCTATTGATGACTTTCCACTCTTGGAAACACTCATATCAGCTTCTGGTCATATGAAAGCTCGTCCCTATCATGGAGGCATTCATATTAGTTTCTGCTCGAATTCTCTCGGTATCTTCTTCCGAAGTTGTCTTGCAACCCCTTCCGTTGACATTCAATGTAACATATTTAAACTATATAAAGAGGCGGAATCAGTCATCATTTGATGGAACTATACTTAAATGTATATCAAAATATTTACTTTTTTAGAAATCAAACCTTTATCCAGTTGAGCCTCCCATGTTGAAGTGTTAGAGATGAATGTCACCACCTTTACCTGTTGGGATATTTGTTCTTACTTCTAAGTTAGTGAAATATGTTTCAACCCCATGAGGCTGGTCAGTGGTATCAAATCATCACTCCAAATACCCAAGAAGAAATAGCCGGTAATATGGTATGCTACACTGTATAACATAAAATGCTTAAGACAGTCATCACTTTCCTCTAGCCTGATTTTGTCATACACAGGTTGGTCCAACTCCATACTAATGAATAGTTCATAGAATCTTAGGCAGTATTTACTTAGATTATTTAATACTTACAGTAACTTTATCATGGCAGAATCCAATTGCAAAGTGAAAGGTGTATGGATATTGAAAATATAAAGAAAGATCATGAAATACTTTATTTTAAGAATCTAGATGTTAAAATATTGAAAGTTAAAATGTTATATCATTTAAACAATTCATTTCTCCTTCCCTAGTAAGTACAATCTACTTATTTTTTATATTGTATAAAGTGTCATGTAATTACCTTTACTTTGTATAAACTTGTTAATATTTCTCCTATATATTTAATCAGAAACAATTATCCTACATACTAACGACAAAAGGCACTGTAAAATATAAAGCAAGAACATTACAATTCAAAAAACAATTGAATATTGAGTTTAGAAAGTCAAAGAATAGTAACGTGCATTTTTCTCAGTTCATTTTATATGAGAAAACATTTCCTACACAAGACCATTTACCTACCAAAATTCAGAAAGGTGAATAGAACTATGATATCATTGAGATGAAAAATTATTTTGCTTAGTCAAAGCATTGTACATTTAGAAGTGAACTGGATAGATGAACCAGTGAGCTACCTTTCAAATCCTTTAAACTTGGCTAGGCTCTAAAACATTTGACTATTTTATTTATCAGTTGTCTCTAATTGAATATTATAAGAATTCATGTAAAATATGCAGGTATTAAAAGTTGCACTCCAGTAGATTAAATGTTTAAATGGGGCTCAAGTTATAGCTCAATAGGTGTGAACTTGCAATCCATAAGGCCATAGTTCAATCCTGAGTGTTTAACTAAAACACCCATAACAAACCACCAGCATAAACCGGAATTTGTCTATTTTATATGCTTCTGGAATCCTGATGTAAAAATTATGCCATAAATTATACCTTTAAGAACAAAAAACAAAGCATTCATTGTGTATCTTTCTAAAAATGGCTTGCAATTTCTCTATTTTCCCATTTAAAATTTTATGTAAATTTGATAGAAATTAATGAAATCTCATTGTCACTTGATAATACTTTACCAAAACCCCTGAGCGTATACCTATTCTTTTAAACTTCAGATACTTAACTTGAATTACTAATACCAATCACTGAAGCAAAGTCCAGACTTTTTTTTCAAGTGGGGATGGCCAATACTTATACTTCTGATACCACAGTATATTCACCTCCTCCCAAAATAAACTATAAATTATTGATGCCCAAAATAATTCCTAGGAGCTTCAGTTTTCTGAATAAGTTAGTTTTTAAGTGGGAGTTGTAAACTCTTTTTAAAACCGAAAGATAATTTATAAACACATCCTGTGTTCAATCTTTTGTCTGGTTCTGGATCAAACACCTCTCTTATACAAGCCAGACAAAACCTCTCTCCCTAAGCCCTACCCCTACCCTATGATATACATTTTAACTAAAATGTCAATCCTATTTCAAAACTGCTTTAAGTATCTCAAGCACATGAGAAGAGAGGAGAGAAGGCATATACACTTTGCACAAAGAATAAGCAAAATATGCAAAAAATAAAATAAAACCTAGAATGCTGAAAGTTAGGCATTTGAAAAATGCCATTTTTTTTTGAAGGCCTTGACTTAGTTCTGCTTTTAGAGTACATATGATAGCCTTCAGTGAGTGAAAAAAAAAACGCATGTATGTCTTTGTTTGGTTTCCTTTCAGACGGTGTGCCCTTGAACAATGTGTGATAAAGCAAAATGTCATGGTAACACTGCAGTAATCCGATAAACTGACAGAGGAGTACTGGGAAAGGGGACTGCACTTGTACTTGGCAGTATGCTGTGAACATTTTCCGTGAAAGTAACAATATCATAAAGCCTTTTATTTGGTGGGAGTACAGAACAAGAAACTGATTTGACTCTGGACAAAATGTTCAGTGTTTTGAAATCGTTGTCTAGATCTCAATTATATTCAGTGGCGGAAATGAATTTGGCTATTATTTTAACTGACATACAGGGGGAGATCTGAAAAGCTGCGTCTCCCCTCCAGCTCCTAAGGATAGTGAAATGGGAAAATGAATGGCTACATTTTACAACCTTTTACTTGTAACAGTCTCTGACTGCTACAAGGACAGGGCAGTAATCAGCTTGTCAGATGTGTGCAGCAGAGAATACCAACAACTAATCCCTTCCACTGAAGGGAAAGGCATTTCAGAAAACCAGGAAGCTTTATTCACATTTAAAAGGTTGGGTTGTATAAATTTAAAGTGAGTTGAAAACCCCACATAAGAAGGCACTTCAAGTGATTAATGCTTCATTTCCGTGAAGGACTACCATGTCCAAAAAGATAGCTGAAAATATTGTGTCAAAGTGGAAGGTCACAGTTGATAAGAAGGGGGAATTCTTGAAGATAAATTCTCTTAACGTTGATCACAAAATATGCTGAATGCTTTTGTGCCTGGGTCACAGTCTGAAAAATAGCAAAATACAATCTTCACAGCCTTTTGCATGTACGGTGCCTTTCACAGTTTCAGAGATAATATTGGAATGATCTCATTTTATGAAGCGACTGTATGAAACGATAATGAAATCTTCAGCTTGTTTGTGTACACCACAAGTTTCACGTTAGCCATTCAGTTACTAAGTTTCACCCACCAAGTACAGATTGCTTGACTTTGAACTGTGAAGTACAAATTCCTTGTGCATCCTATCCACTAATATTGCTAACTACTTTAGATTTAATGAATGAAAGTCTTTATGTCATTAGTTATGACATTTTGTCAATGGAATAATGTTCTATACTCATAAAATGATTTAAAGAAACATAGTTTGGTTAGCTAATTTTAACTTGATATATTCATTTTAATAAGTATTCAAATATCTGCTTATTGTTTTACACATCATATGAGCATTACATTTTAAGTGAGGAAATTCAAAAATTGGCTTCTTTTGTGCTGTGATTTTGGTAACAGATTTGGTAACTCACCTGATAACTTGCTGTGTGGCATAGCAACAGTCCAGGAAAAAGTGGTCTAAAGCAGGATCTAGCATATCCCCCATTGACTTAAAACTTCTTTCTCCAAATTTTCAGGACCTAGCAGTTCAGTATTATCATAATGTTTTGGATGAAACTGTTTTTAGCGTCTATTCTTTTCACAGGTTGTTGGATATTTATTTAGAATTGACTTTTCATGGTAGGCCAGGCATACTCCATTTGCTAAGTAAAACATACTGAATTTAGTCGCTGTCTGTGACTGAATCTATGGTAAAATTCCCTGTTTTTTTTTTCAATGCAGTTCAATAAATTTTTGATAGTGTCAGATAACTAAATCATACAGACTACAACCTTTGGTTTCTTCAAAAGGCATTGCTGTTTCAAGCATTTCAACAGACTTTAAAGTCATTTTTCAGAATTTACAATACTTCCAGGAATAGGAATTAATTGCAGATTGCTCATTTTAAATATAATGATTTATTCTGCAATAATATCAGAATTTCATATACTATACACTGATCAAATTAATCCCATGTTTTCTGTTATTCCATACTCTACTACCACCAATGTCAACCCTGTATTCCATCCATGTCCCCATCCCACTTTCATGGATTATTTTTTGTTCTTGTTTTTGCTTTTTGACCTGCTGAGTTTGACCATGGTTCTATTCCTGCTATGTAGTTATCCTCTTGAACATAAGCACATCATTAGTGACTATAGCACTGAGACAGCTTCATTCTCTCTTTTTTTCTCATCTCTCTCATTTTTCAGTTTTCAAAGATGCCAAACAAACTCTTTCTTGCATCTTGAACCCTTGATGGTACCAAAGACCGGGCAGAGGCTTAACCTGAAGAAGTCACTAATTGTCTTCAAACTTGTAAAAACCATAAGAGTTAACAAATGATTATATAAGCTTCTACAGAATACCATAGATCTACTTACACTTATTTAGAGCTACTTGACATAGAATTCCTACTTTTAAAGTGAATTCATCAATTATGGAGCATATGAACAAAACAAACCATGGTGACATGATTTCTAGTTTTGGACCCAATGACTATTTATCCTTACTCCAACCCAAGAGCCTAAGACCAAATTTGGTTATGAGAGACTTTCAATTCCTACTTTCTAAATTTAGATGTCAGGAAAGTGTTAATTAAGTCAACGCTTGTTTTCATTCTTACTTTCTTTTTCTTCCAGTAGAAATATGTATCTTAGATATTAGAGTATTTAGAGTGTGACAGTCAGATGGCAACAACTTCATTCTGAAATCCCTTAGATAGATTCAAAATAGCATACAAGGAAGAGTTCCTTACCTTGGGCCAGTTACTGGTTGGCCGTTCCTGCAATCTCTGTTAAACTTTGTCTCTGTATTTCTTTTAGGCATGAAAAAAAAATTTCCCACAGTTTTTTATTAGATATTTCTTCATTTACATTTAAAATGCTATCCCAAAAGTCTCCTATACCTTCCCCCTCCCTGTTCCCTTACCCACTCACTCCCACTTCTTGGCCCTAGTGTTCCTCTGTACAGGGGTATATAAAGTTGGCTAGACCAAGGGGCCTCTCTTCCCAATGATGGCCAACTAGGCCATCTTCTGCTACATATGCAACTAGAGATACGAGCTCTGGAGGTACTGATTAGTTCATATTGTTGTTCTACCTATAGGGTTGCAGACCCCTTCAGCTCTTGGGTACTTTCTCTAGCTCCTATATTGGGGACCCTGTGTTCCATTCTATAGATGACTGGGAGCATCTACTTCTGTATTTGCCAGGCAATGGCAAAACCTCTCAGGAGACAGCTATATCAGGGTCCTGTCAGCAAAATCTTCCTGGTATATGCAATAGTGTCTGTGTTTGGTGGCTGATTATGGGATGGACCTCCGAGTGGGTCAATCTCTGGATGGTCCATCTTTTCGTCCTAGCTCCAAACTTTGTCTCTGCCACTCCTTCCATTGATATTTTATTCCGTATTCTAGAAAGGAATGAAGTATTCACACGGTGGTCTTCCTTCTAGATTTTCTTGTGTTTTGGAAGTTGTATCTTGGGTATTCTAGGTTTCTGGGCTAATATTGATTTATCAGTGAGTGCATATCAAGTGACTCCTTTTGTGAATGGGTTACCTCACTCAGAATGATAGCCTCCATATACATCCATTTGCCCTAGAATTTCATAAATTCATTGTTTTTAATAGCTGAGTAGTACTCCATTGTGTACATGTACCATATTTTCTGTATCAATTCCTCTGTTGAGGGACATATCTGGGTTCTTTTGCTTCTAGCTATTATAAATAGGGCTGCTATGAACATAGTACAGCATGTTTCCTTATTACCAATTGAAACATCTTCTGGGTATGTGCCCAGGAAAGGTATTGCTGGATATACTGGTAGTACTATGTCCAATCTTCTGAGGAACTGCCAGAATTGTTTCCAGAGTGGTTGTACCAGTTTGCAATCCCACCAGCAATGGAGGAGTTTTCCTCTTTCTCCACATTCTTGCCAGCATCTGCTGTCACCTGAATTTTTGATCCTAGCCATTCTGACTGGTGTGAGGTAGAATCTCAGGGTTGTTTTGATTTGCATTTCCCTGATGATTAAGGATGTTGAACATTTTTTCAAGTGTGTCTCAGCTCTTTGGTATTACTCAGTTGAGATTTCTTTGTTTAGCTCTGTACCACATTTTTAATGGAGTTATTTGAATTTCTGGAGTTCAGCTTCTTGAGCTCTTTGTATATATTGGATATTAGTCACCTATCAGATTCAGGATTGGTAAAAATTCTTTCCCAATCTGTTGGTGGTCTTTTTGTCTTATTGACAGTATCTTTTGCCCTACAGAATCTTTGCAATTTTATGAGGTCTCATTTGTTAATTTGTGATCTTACAGCACATGCCATTGAAGTTCTATTTATGAATTTTTACCCTGTGCCCATATATCTTCAAGTGGGTTTTCCCCACTTTCTCCCCTATAAATTTCAGTGTCTTCAGTTTTATGTAGAGTTCTTTGATCCACTTAGACTTGAGCTTTGTGTAAGGAGATAAGAATGGATCAATTCTCATTCGTCTACATGATAACCACCAGTTGTGCCAGCACCATTTATTGAAAAATGTCTTAATTCCACTGGATGGTTATAGCTCCCTTGTCAAAGATCATGTGACCATGGGTGTGTGGGTTCATTTCTGGGTCTTCAATTCTATTATACTGATCTACCTGTCTGTCTTTATACCAGTACCATGCAATTTTTAATCAGAATTGCTCTGTAGTAGAGCTTAGGTCAGGCAGGGTGATTCCACCAGGGGTTCTTTTATTGTTGAGAATAGCTTTTTCTATCCTAGGTTGTTTGTTATTCCAGATGAATTTGCAAATTATCCTTTCTAACTCAGTGAAGACTTGAGTTGAAATTTTGATAGGGAAAGCATTGAATCTGTAGATTGCTTTTGGCTGGATAGCCACTTTTACTAATGAGCATGAAAGATCTTTCCATCTTCTGAGATCCTCTTCAATTTCTTTCTTCAGAGATTTGAAGTTCTTGTCATTCAGATCTTTTACTTCCTTAGTTAGAGTCACACCAATGTATTTTATATTATTTGTGACTATTGTGAAGGGTATTGTTTCCCTAATTTCTTTATCAGTCTGTTTATCCTTTGTGTAGAGAAAGGCCACTGATTTGTTTGAGTTCATTTTATATCCAACTACTGTGCTGAAGCTGTTTATCAGGTTTAGGACTTCTCTGGTGGAATTTTTAGGGTCATTTATATATACTATCATGTCATCTACAAACAGTAATATTTTGACTTCTTCCTTTCCAATTTGTATCCCCTTGATCTTCTTTTGTTGTGGAATTGCTCTAGCTAGGACTTCAAGTACAAAGTTGAATAGGTGGGGAGAAAGTGGGCAGCCTTTGCTAGTCCCTAATTTTAATGGGATTGCTTCCAGTTTCTCACTATTTTCTTTGATGTTGGCTACTGGTTTGCTGTAGATTGCTTTTATTATGTTTAGTTATGGGACTAGAATTTCTGATCTTTCCATGACTTTTATCATGAATGGTTTGGGATTTTGTCAAATGCTTTCTCAGCATCTAATGAGATGATCATGTAGTTTTTGTCTTTGAGTTTGTTTATATAGTGGATTACCTTGTTGGATTTTTGTATATTAAACCATCCCTGCATCAGTGGGATGAAGCCTACTTGGTCATGATGGATGATCATTTTGATGTGTTCTTGGATTCTGTTTGCAAGGACTTTATTAAGTATCTTTGCATCGATATTTATAAGGGATATTTATCTGAAGTTCTTTTTCTTTGTTGGATCTTTGTGTGGTTTAGGTATCAGAGTAATTGTGGCTTCATAGAATGAATTGGGTAGAGTACCTTCTGTTTCTTTTTTGTGGAATAGTTTGAGTAGAGTTGGAATTAGTTCTTCTCTGAAGGTCTGATAGAACTCTATAGAAAACTCATCAGGTCCTGGGCTTCTTTTGGTTGGGAAACTATTAATGACTGCTTCTATTTCTTTAGGGGTGATGGAACTGTTAAGATCATTAATCTGATCCTGATTTAACTTTGTTATCTGGTATCTGTCTAGGAAGTTGTCCATTTCATCCAGGTTTTCCAGTTTTGTTGAGTATAGCCTTTTGTAGTAGGATCTGATGATGTTTTAGACTTCCTTTGGATCTGTTGTTCTTTCTCCTTTTTCATTTCTGATTTTGCTAATTAGGATACTGTCCCTGTGCCATCTAGTTAGTTTGGATAAAGATTTACCTATCTTGTTGATGTTCTCAAAGAACCAGCTCCTGGTTTGTTTGATTCTTTGAGTAGTTCTTTTTATTTCCACTTGGTTGATTTCAGCCCGAAGTTTGATTATTTCCTGACATCTACTCCTCTTTGGTAAATTTGCTTCCTTTCATTCGAGAGCTTCTAGGTGTGCTGTCAGACTTCTAGTGTATACTCTCTCTAGCTTTTTTTGTTTGTTTGTTTGGTTTTTTTTGTTTTGTTTTGTTTTTTATCACTCACGGCTATGAGTTTTCATCTTAGGACTGCTTTCATTTTGTCCCATAAATTTGGGTATGTTGTGGCTTCATTTTCATTAAACTCTAAAAAGTCTTTAATATTTTTTCTTTATTTCTTCCTTGACCAATGTATCATTGAGTAGAGTGTTGTTCAGTTTCCACGTGAATATTGGCTTTCTATTATTTATGCTGATATTGAAGATCAGCCTTAATCCATGGTGATCTGATAGGATCCATGGGATAATTTCAATATTTTTGTATCTGTTAAGGCCTGTTTTGTGACCAATTATATGGTCAGTTTTGGAGGATGTATCATGAGGTGCTGAGAAGAAGGTACATCCTTTTGTTTTAGGATAAAATATTCTGTAGATATCTGTTAAATCCATTTGTTTCTTAACTTCTGTTAGTGTTCATGTGTCTCTGTTTAGTTTCTGTTTGAAGGATCTGTCCATTGGTGAGAGTGGAGTGTTGAAATCTCCCACTATTATTATGTGAGGTGCAATGTGTGCTTTGAGCTTTACTAAGGTTCCTTTAATGAACGTGGCTGTCCTTGCATTTGGAGCATAGATATTTAGAACTGAGAGTTCATCTTGATAGACTTTATCTTTGATGAGTATGAAGTGCCTCTCCTTGTCTTTTTTGATAACTTTGGGTTGGAATTCAATTTTATTCGATTTTAGAATGGCTACTCCAGCTTATTTCTTCAGACAATTTCCGTGGAAAATTGTTTTCCAGCCTTTTACTCTGAGGTAGTATCTGTGTTTATCCCTGAGATGGGTTTCCTATAAGCAGGAAAATGTTGGGATCTGTTTATGTAGCCAGTTTGCTACTCTATGTCTTTTTGTTGGGGAATTGAGTCCATTGATGTTAAGAGAAATCAAAGAAAAGTAATTGATGTGTCCTGTCATGTTTGTTGTTAAAGTTGGGAATCTGTTCTTGTGGCTCTCTTCTTTTAGTTTTGTTAAAGGATTACTTTCTTGATTTTTCTAGGGTGTGATTTCCATCTTTGTATTGGTGTTTTCCCTTTATTATCCTTTGAAGGGCTGGAATCATCAAAGATATTGTCTGAATTTGGTTTTTTCATGCAATACTTTGGTTTCTTCATCTATGGTAATTTAGTGTTTTGCTGGGTATAGTAGCTTGGGCTGGCATTTGTGTATACTATCTGGCCAGGATCTTTTGACTTTCATAGTCTCTGGTGAGACATCTGGAGTAATTCTAATAGGCCTGCCTTTATTTGTTACTTGACCTTTTTCCCTTAGTGCGTTTAATATTCTGTCTTTATTTTGTGTATTTGTTGTTCTGATTATTATGTGTCGGGAGGAATTTCTTTTCTGGTCCAGTCTATTTGGAGTCCTGTAGGCTTCTTGTATGTTCATGGGCATCTCTTTCTTTAGGTATGGGATGTTTTCTTCTATAATTTTCTGAAGATATTTGCTGGACTTTTAATTTGAAAATCTTCATTCTCATCTGTATTATCTGTAAGTTTGGTCTTCTCATCATGTCCTGGATTTCCTGGGTGTTTTGAGTTAGGATCGTTTTGCATTTTGCATTTTCTTTGATTGTTGTGTCCATGTTCCCTACGGAATCTTCTGCACCTGAGATTCTCTCTTCCATCTCTTGTATTCTGTTGCTGATGCTCACTTCTATGATTCTTGATTTCTTTCCTGGGGTTTCTATCTCCAGAGTTGTGTCCCGTTGGGTTTTCTTCATTGTTTCTACTTCAATTTTTTGATCTTAGATGGTTTTGTTCAATTCCATCGCTCATTTGGTTGTGTTTTCCTCTAATTCTTTAAGGGATTTTTGTGTTTCTTCTACATGTTTAGCAGTGTTTGCCTGTAGTTCTTTAGGGACTTCTACTTTTTTAGCAGTGTTCTCCTGTATTTCTTTTTTTTTTATATAAGGACAACATTTAATTGGGGCTGCCTTACAGGTTCAGAGGTTCAGTCCAGTATTATCAAGGTGGGAGCATGGCAGCATCCAGGCAGGCATGGTACAGGAGTTGCTGAGAGTTCTACATCTTCATCTGAATGCTGCTAGGAGAATACTGGCTTTCAGGCAGCTAGGATAAGGATCTTAAAGCCCACGCCCACAGAGATACACCTACTCCAACAAGTCCACACCTCCTAACAGTGCCACTCTCTGAGCTGAGCATATACAAACCATCACAGATACTGTCTATGGCTATAGACATTAAAATTATATTTTTACCTCTTAGGTATCACAGAATACTATTTTGAGATGTTTTTTTCAACTGCTTAAGAAGCATATAAGCATCAATCTGTACCTAGTGGTATATGCCTGTTTCCTTAGCTACTTGGTACATTAAAGCAGGAGGATCAGGAATCCCAGGCCAGCTTAGGCTCCATAGTGAGTAAAAGAGCAGCTTAATGTGACCCTATCTCAAAAATTAAAAAAAAAAAGTCAGAAAGGCCAGAGATACGACTCAGTGATAAGAGTACTTGCCTAGTATATACAAAGCCATGAGTTCATTTCTTGGTGCCACGCACACACAAAAAGTGCAAAGCGCTCTTAGTTTGCAAAACAATGGTATAAAATGATACAAACAGATGGACCACATTTGACTCCTGGGCCATAGTTTGATGATCCCAGATGTGGAATGAAAATAGGGTGTTGAAATATACTGAGTCCCAGGAGAGGGGTGCTCCTTCAATGAACTCTTCCTCTGGAGACATCTCATTGTCTAGAGAGGAAGTCCCAGTCACTCATCAGAGGTCTTGAACTCCTCATTGCTGGACTATGGCAGTTGACTGAAGGCTAGCTAAGCAGTAACTACCGAAGCAATGTTAACGTTGATCCCCAATTTTAATTCCTAGCTCTATTTTAGGAGTTTGAATGAGGTAACTTCCATCATCAAATAAACTAAGAGTCATGTTCTATGAAATAGTCCACTCAATAGAGCTGATGGGCCTCAATGCAATGTAAAAAAACTAAACAGTCACTAAATCTCTCTCAAGCTGCTGCAGCAACTAACACTTAAAGTGTGCAGAAATTTCCCAGAACAGACACCTCAGCATAGACATTGGATGACTGAGTTATATTCTCCACTGGTAAGTTACAAAACAAGGACCCTAAGTTATTAGTCATGCACTAAGTCCAACCTTCTCATCTGATAGAGGGCAAAAAGCTCTCTAACAGGCCCAAGCATTGCAGGCAGCTTTTGCTCTTTCCCCTTTCCTCTCCCTTGTTAAACATTCCTAAAGCTGAGACCCAAGGTCTGTTCCCTTATTTGGCTACTTATTCCTAAGAATAAATTCTAGGGTCAAGCAGGAAGAGAGAGAGATTGAGATAGAGAGACAGACAGACAAAGACAGAGAGACACAGAGACTGGGCTTGGTGTGGAATTTTGAAAACAAAATTCATTATTTGGCTACATGGCTAACCTGTCCAGTCAGGACTAACCAACTTGCTCTAACACAGACTCCCTTTTTCTCCTTAAAAACCACTTCTTCAGAGAAACCTACTGTTGTCTATCTTTGTTCAATCCAGAGACAGCCTCCCTTAGCTTGCCCTTCTCGGGTAATAAATCTCCTTTGTGATTAGAATTTGGTAAGTGGGAAATCTCCTATATTTCTTATGTGAGTTTTATTATTGCCCTTCTTAAAATTTTCTACCACCATCATGAGATGTAATTTTAAATCTGTGTCTTGCTTTTCAGATGTGTTGGGGTATCCAGAACTCGTTGTGTTGGGTGTACTAGGTTCTGATGATGCCCAGTCTTCTTGGTTTTTGTTAATAAGATTCCTATATTTGCCTTTCACCATCTGGATATCTCTGGTGTTAATGTTCAAGCTGTCACTGGTTGGAGCTTTATGCTCCTGTGATTCTTTTAGCCTCTGTCAGCACTCCTGGGAGTCTAACTTTCACCTGAGTTCCAGTGGTAAGAGCACTCTCTGCAGGCAAGCTCTCCTCTTTCAGGGCAGGTGTCCAACAGCCTGGAGCTCTGATCCACCTCCTGAGTTCTCTCTTCCTCCCTGGTTCTCCCTCTGCCTACCAATGACTATTTTGTTCCCCCTTCTAAGTGGGATTGAAGCATCCCTACTTGGGCCTTCCTTCTTATTTAGCATTTAACATCTGTGGTTTGTATCATGGATATTCTGAACTTTATGGTTAATATCCACTTGTCAATGAGAATATACCATGCATGTCTTTTGGCTCTGGGTTAACTAACTCAGGATGATATTTTCTAGCTCCACCTATTTGCCTTCAAAATTCATGATGTCCTTGTTTTTAATAGCTGAATAGTATTTTATTGTGAAATTCAACCATATTTTCTATATCCATTCTTCAGTTGAGGGACATCTTTATTATTTCCAGTTTCTACCTATTACAAATAAGCTGCCATGGACATAGTGGAGCAAGTGTTCTTGTGGTATGTTTATCCAAGTGGCAAGCACCAATACCTGAAACTATTAATGATAATTTGTTATGTTTACAGAAAGGAGCCTAGCATAACTGTCTTCTGAGAAGCTATACCCAGTAGCTGACTGAAACTGATTCAAATGCCCATAGCCAAACATTAAATGGAGGATGAGGACCGTTATTGAAGAGTTGGAGGAAAGATTGGAAGCCATAGAGGGGATAGAAACCCCCACAGAAAGACCAGCAGTGTCAACTAACCTGGACCCCTGGGAGCTCTCAGAGACATAGCTAAAAACCAAAGTAGATACACCTGCTGGTCTGAGGCCCCAGGAACATATATAGCAGAGGGTTGCCTTGTCCTTCATCAATATGAGTGGATATGTTCGATCCTGTAGAGACTTGATAGTTCCATCATGGTAAAATAATCTGGGGCTCCCATACTTTCACAGGCAAAGAGGAGAGAGAATAGGGGCAGGGACTCAGTGAAGTTGGGGAGAGAAGGCAGTATTTGGGATGTAAATAAATAGATATAATGATTATATATATATATACATATATATATACATATACATATGCATATGTATATGTGTGTGAGAGAGAGAGGATAAATAAATAGATAAATAAAAATTCCTGGTGCTTCTCTTTTTAAATTTAAATCATAACCAAGATTATTTTTACATCTTCTTGAATATTCTATGTATAATCAACTTTCATAAAATTTCAATAGTGTAGAAAGACAAACAATGGAGCTATGAAGAATAGAAGGTATGGTGGGAAGCAATGCTCATCAAAAATTGAAGTCCATGGTTATCAAGGAAAACATAAGAAATATATTCTTTTTTTTTAAGTATTTACTTACCTATTTTAAACTCCAGATTTTATTCCCCTCATGGTTCACCCCCTGACTGTTCTACATCACATACCTCCTCCCTGACACCCTGTCTCCAGGATATTGTCCCTAACCTTCCAACCCCCATCTGCAACACCACCCCCAGAAGATCTCTAAACTCCCTGGGGTCTTCAGTCTCTTGAGGATTAGTTGCATCTTCTCTGACTAAACACAGAACTTCTCCTGTATATGTGTGGGGGGTCTCATATGCTGTCTGGTAGGTGTTCAAGTATCTGAGAGATCTCAGGGTACAGGTTAACTGAGACTGCTGGTCCTTCTACAGGGTCGCCCTCTTTCTCAGCTTCTTCCAGCTTTCTCCTTATTCAACCACAGGGGGCAGTAGCTTCTGTCCATTGGTTGGGTGTATGACTCTTTCAGATGCTTATTGAGTCTTTAGGGGGCAGTCATTATAGGTTCCTTTTTGTGAATGTTCTGTAGCCTCTGCAATAGTGTGAGGCCTTGGGGCCTCCCCTTGAGCTGGATCCCATTTGGATCTGTTGCTGGATCTTCTTTTCCTCGGGCTCTTCTCCATTTCTATCCCTGTAGTTCTTTCAGACAGGTACAATTATGGGTAAGAGTTTTGAAGGTGAGATGGCAACCCCATCCCTCATTTGATACCTTTTGTCTTTCTACTGGAGGTAGGCTCTCTAAGTTCCCTCTCCCCAATGTAGGGCATTTCATCTAAGGTCCCTCTCTTTAAGTCCTGAGTCTCTCACCTTCCAGGTCTCTGGTACATTCTGGAGGGTCCCTCCAACTTCCAAACCCCCCCCCCCCGAGGTTGCATGTTTCCATTCTTTCTGCTGGCCCTCAGGAATTTCTCTCTTCCCCCATCCAATAGGATGATACAATGTGTGTATGAAACATACTGCAAAAATATTTGCCAGATTATTTATTTATTTACTTATTTATTTATTTATTTATTTATTTATTTATTGGGGGAGGGGGGTTGAGACAGGGCTTCTCTTTGTAGCCCTGGCTGTCCTGGAACTCACTCTTTAGACCAAGCTGGCCTCAAACTCAGAAATCTTCCTGACTCTGCCTCCCAAGTGCTGGGATTAAAGGTGTATGCCAACACTGCCTGGCAAGACTTTTATTTTGAAGTCATGCTATAATAAAAAGCAAGTGTAGTATACCTCAATTTTCTTTTTTTTTTTTTTTTTGCTTAATTTAATTTTTGAAGCTGGCAAGTATTTGTGGAATGTGTATATTTGCTGGAAATAAAATACTTATCGTACTTATATGGGTATAAGTTATCTACTCTCATTTTAAAAGCAAATTATAGATTCTTCCCTAGTAGATATATTTAATGAAAGAAGAGATTTTTATGTTTCATCCAGATTAAAAGTAGCCCTCATTAAATGTTTGTCTAATATCAATAATCAATACAAAAACAAAGGGATATAAAAAAAATTGTACTTAGTATGTGTTAGAAATAAAACAAGAGACCCAAGGAAAAAACTGATTTAAGACATTATACTATGGTAAAAA
The DNA here is from genome assembly GCF_978045245.1 of Mus caroli. NCBI lineage: Eukaryota > Metazoa > Chordata > Mammalia > Rodentia > Muridae > Mus > Mus caroli. The sequence continues at coordinate 88,342,220 of NW_028227267.1, read as the reverse complement.
AGCTAATTTTCCATGTTAATACCTATTACATATATAAGGGTTCTTTGGTAACACATAATTATATAGAGACTAGAACACATAGTTATAAAGAGGCTAGAATATAACAATAAAAAGTATAAAGATGTGTTCCTCACAATACAGAAGAATATAAATTGATTAAAAAAGTTACAAAGTGTTGATAGCGTTATTTGAATTAGTTATACACACTTATAATTTGATTCACAAAAGTAGAATTTTAAACTGACTATAGTCATTTCCTCAGATGAAAGAGAAGAGTAACTAGAGTTATAAAACAACTATCTGGATTGGTGTTTGTATTGAAATAAAATTCCCTCACTATGAAACAGTAGACCCAAAGTTATCAGACACTGGTCTTAAGTCTATTTCATTATATTTATGTAAAGTCTCAGGTTACAAAAAAAAAATAAAAATCAGATCTATTGTTATAAATAATTAAATCCAATCAGATTTATGGTTATGACTATTTTATGTGAACATGAAGAACAGGAAGGTCTTTAGCAGCTTTGTGATCCATAGCATGAAGTCACTCAGGAAAACTCAGGATGTTTTCCTTATGGTGAACCTCAGAAGATCAGTATCACTAAATGTTTTTGAAAACAGCTAGTTCTGGCCCTGCCAGAATCTACTTCACACTCTAAAAATATAAGTAGACTTAATTACTAAATCTTGCACATTTGAAGTAAACATTATTCTTTTAAACTAAATACACATTTTCACTAATTTTTTCCAATACTCATGATATCCACCTATAGAAATGAAAACAATATTTATATCAGAGTAATGTGAGATTGGGTATATAAGTCTCCAATTGCCTGTATATATAATAAGCCATATTCCAATGAAAATTGACCTGCTTGTCTACATTGAGGCTTCACATATGAATTATACATGTGAAACTGTAAGCCTAAGTCTCCTTTAGGGACCAAGGCAAACTGATTAAGTCATACAGTAGAAGAAAACGTCATCTGGGCAAAGATATCTCCACAGACATGTGTTTAACTAAGGTCTTATATATTCTGAATATCATAAAAACACATAATCATAACAAAGGGTATGAGGAAAACAAAGGAAATATCTCAGTTATAGAAACCTCAAATTTATCTTTCATATATTTAAACATGAGGAATTATGTACAACTGTTCTCAAGTAGCACCCTGCATTGAAAGCAGTACTGATTAGAAATGCTGATTATTTTAAGTGAATTACAGTGTGTTTAAAAGCTACCACCTAGAATATTCATGGTACATTCTTGGCCAACAACTCAAGCATATGTAACTTGGTCTCACCACTGAAGCCTTGTCTGGCTACAAGAAAAAAAATGGTAAGTTCAGACTACATATTCCTTATTACTTGGAGTCCTCATTATTGTGACCCTCATACATTCTAGGAAAATTTTCACTGCACACCAATTCCAGCTTTCTTATGCTACACTATCCTAGTCATCCCTTTCCCCATCATTTGATTTCCATTCTATTCCCATCCCTTCTTGAGCCCAGTCGAGGTGATGCTCAGATAGAGGGGTAGTTCTCCAAAACCAGACAGCAGGGTGTCCATTGTTGAAGACAGCATCCATACAACTAATTGAACATAAAGAGGTTGACTGTGTACCGACATGAAGACTTCACCCCTATATTCTAGTCTCCTTGATTAGATATTCTGCATTCTACACCAAAAAGCAACTGCAACAACAAACAAACTGCAAAACCGTCCATGTAAACACTTTGTCTTGCCTGCGACAATTGTAGTATAGAAATTGTGGGAGAGACCAACCAATATTTTGTTTAACTTGAGGTCCATAACACAAAAGGAATCCTATGTCCTACACACTGCCTAAGACTGGAAAGCCCAGAGACCTTGGGTAGAACCAAAAAAAAAAAAAAAAACAATGAAATAATACCTAATGGTATTTTGTTATACTCAAAGACTGAAGCCTTGTCCAGTACTCAGAGAGAATTCAGCCAGCAGCAGGTTGGAGCAGGTACAAAAATCCAAAGCCAGACACTATATATAAACAGAGGGGGGGAGGAGGGAGAGGGGGAGGAAGAGGAGAAGGGGAGAGAGAGAGAGAGAGAGAGAGAGAGAGAGAGAGAGAGAGGGAGGGAGGGAAAGTGAGAGGGATAGGGAGAGTGAGAGGAAGAGGAAGAGGGAGAGTCTTAATTGGAGCTCTCCATTGGCTTTTTCCCCCTTGCAGATCTGGTTATGTCACAAAAGAAAGTAGAGAAAAATTTAACAAGTCAGAGGAGGTTTAAGATACCAGGAGAACATAGCTCATAAAATCAACTAAGCAAGGCACATATAGACTCACAGAGACTGAAGCTGCAAGACCAGGGCTTTTAAGGGTCTGGTATCTGGTCCTCTGCATATATGTTATGAGTGTTAGATTGATGTGTTTTGTGGTACTTCTAAGAGTGGAAGCAGGTGCGTCTCTGATCTTTTCCTGGCTCTTGTGACTCTTCCTCCCACTGAGTTCCCTTGTCCAGCTACATAATGTGGACTTTCGCATTGTCTTACTGCATCTTGTTTCATCATATTTGGTCTGCTTTGGTCTCTTAGAGGTCTGCTTTTTCTGAAGAGGAATGGAGACTTAAGGAGTCACAGGTAATATCTGGAGTAACTGTAAGTGTGGATTGAGGTACAAACTATGCTCAGAAAGTAATGTATGAAAGAAGAATCAGTATTCATTTTTTTATAAAAGCTACTATCGTGCAGTGCATTTATGAGTTATATTTGACATAATTTGTTAACCTACACATAACTGACTAAAACAACAAATAAAATATTATCTAATATCTAATACAGCATTATTTTTCAATAAAATAGTTTTAGTTTCATTGCACCAGTCATTAGAATACATATTAATATTTGTGTAAATAGTGTAATATTTCTACATATATATCAACACAATTGTGGTCAGTTTGCAAGATCATTTCAACTAACACAAGGAATCCAAGAGTAAACTTTGTTTGTTAGTAAATGCAGGGAGAAGAATTGAGGGCACTTTGTCAAGAACAATAAAAGTTTCAAGATTCTATCAGATTTACCTTAGCTTGTCATGTATCTTAGGTTTGAGCTGGAGTTTTAAGAATCCTGGGTCAGAGATAAAAGGAGTCTATTAGTCACACTACTAACTCTACTCAGTCCATCAGCCTTTATTATCTCTCAGACCTTCAGCATATATAGACAGTTCCCACAGTTTAATAGGAAATGATATAATGATTGCTGCCTATGGCCATCTATGCTATATAGAAGAAAATCAAGCCTAGAATCTCTAAACCTTTTAATACTAAAATACTTTTATATACTTCCCTAAGAGTACACATGGTATTTCTCTACCTGGAAGCAAATGAACCTATTTGTTCTTTGTTCAAGGAATATACACTATCTTCTAACTTTGTTTAAATATAATTTTAAATGAAAGTATTTTGGGTCTCTCTTCATAAATCTGTAACCCACAGAGAACTACCAACACCAACAAAATTATTGACTCTTTCAAAATTTCTAATTTTTTCTCATGACAATTAATTTGATCTGGATCATATAAGTGATGGGTAATTTTAATATTTTAGTTAGTAAATTATTATCTTTCAGTAGTAGCCCATAGGAAAATTAAAATTCCTATCTAATTGATGCTTTGCATACCTTTCATTCTTGGCAAATTTTATGTATCTCTGTATCATAGAATTTTGTATTAAAATTATAAGAATTGTTCTTATTTAAAAACATTATACAATTTTGAATAAAATTTGTTTTCATTAAAAATTGTTCTCAAATAACATCAATAATCAGAAATCCATGTTTGATTTATATATTAGTAGATAAATGCATTTTGAAAGCAACCAATACTTTTTAAAATAGGTATAATTTTGGTAACATTTTAATTTAGCAACAACTTGAAACTTTATTAAAGAAAATGAGAATCTAAGAGATTATTTTGTTTCCAATATTTCTCAGAAAACAGCTCATTTTACTATAGTTTCTGTAGCTGCTTTATACAGAAAAGATTGTCCATCAAAATTTTAAAAATAAACTGAATTTTTCAAAAATCAGTGTGTGTGCTGTTTCTTTATTGAAGTTATTTTTAATAGTTCTTTACAAACCTGAGAAGTAATAAGATAAAAATAAAAATTATCCAACATTACATATTAAATAACCTATTTACCAGTCTTACTTAATTATAAATTAAAGTAGCAAAACATATTTCATAATAATTTATTGAGGAGGATGATTAATTTAAGCCACTTTATACCCCATTGCACAAATATAGGTAAAGACATTATAAATATAATAAATAAATTTTTAAAATATAAAATAAAAATATTTTTGAACATGCTGGGCCATGGTGGCGCATGCCTTTAATCCCAGCACTTGGGAGGCAGAGGAAGGTGGATTTCTGAGTTCAAGGCCACCTGGTCTACAGAGTGAGTTCCAGGACAGCCAGGGCTACACAGATAAACCCTGCCTCAAAAATAAAATAAAACAACAAACATTTGACCAAGTACGTCATACATTGAAAAATGATCCTTTTCACTTACATTATGATTATTTATAGGAACTAGTGAAGGTAGATGCTTAGTAACAGCCAAATACATACCCCACTATTTATTTAAAAAAAAAAAAGAAAAAAGAAAAAAAATAGTGTTTTCATTTAAAGCATAATAAGAAAATCAGAAAAACACTTGGGGAGAAAAAAGGGGTTAGAATTTTATCAAATTTAATACCACAAATTTAACTTGATTGAAAAGTTAGTTCATAGCATAACCCAAGAATAGTGCATTATGTTACTAAGTTTTAAAAGATGAATTGGAATTGGATATATACCTGCTTCATTATAATGCTAATTTTTTTTATTTTCAACTCTAGAATTCATTAATATGAATGGAATATTGTATGAGATGTGTTAGAAGACTATACAGCAACCAAGAATAGATGTATGTGTCTGTAAGTGAATTCCTTTCTGTATGTGATGTATGTGTGTGGTACATGTTCCCGACAACAACATAGATATATCTAAGAAGGAAATAGGCTATCTTCCTTTGTCTTTGTCATTCTCTGAATTTTGTCTTGAAGTTGGGCCACTAACTAAGAACTTGCAGGTTTCTACTAGGTTTTTTAAGGGAAATTTTATTCCTGCGAAATGACTGTCTTTATCATATCCAAAGGACTTCTTGGTCTGTGTGATCCCACTGGAATGCAGACACACCCTTAGTACAAACCTTTAATACCTCTGGCTAGAATCCTTTAGCACACACATTTAATCCTAACCAATGACAGCTAATTAAGGGGCAAGCAAAGTGACAAATCAGAGATAGATTTTACAGAATGACTCAAGAGATAGGATATGACCCTCTCTCCCTAGAAAAGCTATTTAGGAGCAGTGTAGGAAGAGAGTTCAGTGCAGTGGGGTAGAGGTTCTTTGGTACAGGTCAACAATAGCACTTGAAGCCAGAGACAAAAGAGCCAGAACATTAGAACAAATTGACAGAGTTAGTTTGAGGCCCAGCAGAGAAATTCAGGGAGACTCCAGACTGAGTCAGTTAGCTTGGAAAGGAGTTGGAACCAGAAGAGCTGAGTTGAGGAAGAACTAGAAAGATGAGCTTATTCATCAGTAAACCTCTGAGATGACAATTACATCAAGCATATAAAAGATACATTCATGAGGAAGGCTGGCAATTGACTTCTAAGGTGAACCTATCTAATAAATAAATAAATAAATAAATAAATAAATAAATTAAAAATACTTTCTAATTCCTGCTTCAAGAGTTTTCTTTTCAATTTTTGATTTTATATAATGACATATCTTTTAAAAGCATTAAACTCAATGCCTGTGTTTTTAAGCTTTACATGGGGTAAATTTCTTCAAACACACTTCAGATAATTTATATAAGCTCAATTTGACAAATTTAGACTTAAGTGTTTTTCTCTAATTACATATGTTCTCCATGTGGAAAATCAATAAATAGACATAAACCTGGCATAAATATCATCACTAATGGAGTTTCACTCTAAAATAAGCATCAGGAGTGAAAATGCAGGTTTTTTGTTTTTTTTTTTTCCTGAACAACAGTAGTTTACATTATTTAGGAATTAGTAAAAATTAAATGTTTACTTACATTTAAAGCATAAAGAAAAACAATGTCACATATTTTAGAACTTTGATAGTTTGTTAGTTTTTTAAGTATGTTCCATAATTATGAAAGTCTTACCACACTAAAATGAAAAAAAGAAGTTTTAATTAAATGTATTAATTATGCATTAATATATTTGAAAAAGTCTTCAAAGACAAAGTATCAAGTTAGACAACTCAATCAATAGATGAGGTAAAACAGTTCTCAAAAGCAATGCAAATGGTCAATACACATAGAAAACTTCAATACAACTTGAAATACAGGAAATGAAAAATTAAAGCTACATTGAAATTCCATCTTCTCTGGAATGGAAATCATTAAAGAGTAAATAGATCTCAGAACATGTAATCTATGCTTTGTGTAAAACCTAAAACATGATGGTTATTTGGATTAGCCTCCAATAATTTATAGGATGTCTTAAAATGATATGCTAGGATTCAAACTCACATGTATGCCTGGCCATTTCTTTCACTTTTTCTTATTACTGTTGACAATGTGTTATAGTATTTACTTTTTGCATATATAGATACCATTAACTAATTTTATTGAGTATATTTGATAACACATTTTGCTTTAATTACTTCTCCTCTGTAAATGTAAATATTCTAATAAAGTAATACATGAAGTAAAATGAGTTTTACAATAGAATCATACACCAAAGGGAAGCAATATGTGAAATAAATGTCATCATGTTTTAATCACTTATTTATTGTTTTATTTATCTTATTTTAAACTCCAGATTTTATTCCCTTCACTGTCCACCTTCCAACTGTTCCACATCCCATACCTCCTCCTCAATTCCTTTGTCCAAGAGGATGTCCCCACCAACCATCCCAACCCCACCAGGTCTCTAAACTCCCTGGGTTCTGCAGTCTCTTGAGGATTAGATGCATGTTCTCTGAATAAACCCAGACCCGGCAGTTCTGGGGACCTCATATCAGACGAGGTATGCTGCCTCGTTGGTTTTCCAGTATCTGAGAAATCTCGGGGGTCAAGATAAATTGAGATGGCTGGTCCTCCTACAGGGTTGTCCTCCTTCTCAGCTTCTTCCAGCATTTCCCTAATTCAACCACAAGGATCATCAGCTTCTGTCCATTGGTTGGGCACAAATGTTTGCCTCTGACTCTTTCACCTGCTTTTTGTGTCTTTCATAGGGCAAACATGATAGGTCTTCCATAGTCTTAGTAATACTGTCAAGCCTTGGGGCCTCCCCTTGAGCTAGATCCCACTTTGGGCCTGTTTCTGGACCTTCTTTTCCTCCGGCTCCTCTCCATTTCCATTCCTGGAGTTCTTTCAAACAGAATCAATTATGGGTCAGAGTTTTGACTGTGGGATAGCAACCTTTCTGCTGGAGGTGGCCTCTCCAAGTTCCCTCCCCCAATGTAGGACATTTCATCTAAGGTGAAATGTTGCAAGGGCAGAGGAGCAATATAGAGGGATGGGGAATGGTATTGTGGTGTGTGATGTGAAATTCTCAAAGAATCAATTAAATAGTTTAAAATATAAACTTCCTTTGAGACCTGAGAGTCTCTTATGCTACAGGTCTCAGGTACATTCTGGAGGGTCTCCCCACCCTCCTATCTCCCCAGGTTGCCTGCTTTCATTCTGTCTACTGGTCTACAGGGCTTAGTTCTTTTCCCGAACCCTATACCATATCATATTCATCTCTGCCCTCCATCCACTTTCCCTGCAAGGTCCTTCCCTTCCTCCCTCCCCCGTTATGGTTACTTTCTTCACAATCCCAAGTGAGAAATAAGTCATCTTCATTTGGGCCCTTCAGCTTGTTGAACTTTTTGAGTTCTGTGGAATGTATCTTGAGTATTCTGTACTTTTCCTTTTTTTGCTAATATCCACTTATTAGTGAGTACATATCATGAATGCTCTTTTGGGTCTGAGTTACCTCACTCAGGATGATATTTTCTAGTTCCATCAATTAGCCTGCAAAACTCAGGATATTCTCATTCTTAATAGCTGAGTGGTATTCCATTGTGTAAATGAACCACATTTTCTGTATTCATTCTTCTGTTGTGGGGCATCTAGGTTGTTTCCAGCTCCTGGCTATCACAAACAAGACTTCTATGAACAAATTATCTTCAACAAATGGTGCTGGTTTAACTAGCTTTCAGCATGTAGAAAAATAAAAATAGACCCATATTTCTCACCTTGCACAAAGTGCAAGTCCAAGTAGATCAAGGACCTCAACATAAAGCCAGAAACACTGAATCTAATAGAAGAGAAAATGGGAAAGAGCCTTGAACTCATGGGCACAGGGGGAAATTTTTTAAACAGAACTCCAATGGCTCATACTCAGATGAAGAATTAATAAATGGGACCTCAGGAAACTGGAAATCTTCTGCAAAACACATAGCAAACCTACAGATTGGAAAAAAGATCTTTACTAATCCCATATCCAATAGAGGGCTAATATCCAAAATATATAAATAAGGCCATTATATTTTAAACTATTTAATTGATTCTTTGAGAATTTCACATCACACACCACAATACCATTCCCCATCCCTCTATATTGCTCCTCTGCCCTTGCAACATTTCTTATAACTCTCACCTCTCTTATAAATGCAATCATAATCCAAATCCAAATAGAGAAAAATTCAGCTTATGGGGTAAAGGGTTTATGTTGGCTTATAGTTGTATTTCAACATGAAGGAAAGTCAGATTGCAAGCATAAGGCAGAAAACTGTAAGCAGGAACTCTAGCAGGGACCATAGGAAAAATGTTGCCTGCTAGCTCTTTCTCCACAGTGTCCTCATTCTGTTTTTTAAACCATTTAGGATTAATTGTCCAGGACTTGTGTACCACCCATGGAGAACTCATTCCCCCCATATTAATTATTAATCAGAAAAAATGTCCCACAACCTTCCCTAAGGACAATCCAGTGGTTGAGATATTTTCTCATGGTGAATCACTCTTTGTGGGTATTAAGTTATATTAAGTTGACAAAAATCTAACAGTATACTCAATGTTAGAAAAATAAATATTCCCGCTTACTGAGGATAGCATCCACACAGCTTATTGAACATTGAGGGGCTGAACATGTGACTTCATAGAGGTTTTATGCCTAAGTTCTAGTTTCTTTGGCACAAGTGATATAAAAAAATAGATAGATAGATAGATAGATAGATAGATAGATAGATAGATAGATAGATAGATAGGTAGATAGATAGATAAAATTCTTAATGATATTCTGTTATACTCATATTTGCTTGTCCAGTTGCCATGAGAGAGGTTTTATTTGGAAGTAGATGGGAAGTGGTACAGAAATCTACATTCACACATTATTTAGAAAGTGTCTAAATTGAAGGTCTCAATTGGGTCTTTCTCCTTGGAGATCTGGGAACCCAATGGAAGATGGGGAGGAAAGATTATCAGAGTCAAATAGAATGAAGAACACCTGAATAACATGACCCACCGAATCAAATAAGATCTCCCATGGGCTGGCTCATGAACACTGGAGTGGCAATCATGGGGCCTGCATAGATTTCTTCAAGTTCTCTGTGTATACATTATGGATGTTTAGTGTATGTGTGTGTGTATGGGTGGGTGGGAGTGTGGGACTCTCCTAACACTGGGATAGATACACTTATCCCTGATTCTTTAGTCTGCTCTTGAGAGTCATTTCTCCCTACTTGCCCAGTCTCTATATGAGGGTTTTTGCCTTGTCTTATTGTTTCTTATTTTGTTCCACTTAGCTGTTGTCTAATGGAAGCCTGCTCTTTTCTGAAGAGGAAATGAATGGAGAATGACCTAGGGGATATGGAGGTAGGTAAGGGGGTACTAGGTTGGGTGTATTGTATGAAATAGAATGTTTATTACAATAGAAATTTAAAACAAGAAAAATGAATGTTGACTTTTTTCTCATTTGTGAAATCTAAATTAAATATAGATATGTAAAACTATTTTTGTGACTGAAATCAATGTAGAAGAAATTAGAAAACAAAGTCTAAATATAGATGAAAGGCTTGATAAAGAAAGTTAGCAGAATATTAAGGAAGTATTCTCAAAGAACATTATATAATGTATAAATAATTTTGATTAAGTTCAACAACACCAAAATTAAAATACCAAGTGCTCACAAAAATGTAGAAGAATTTAAATCCATCAACATGGCTGCTGTGGCATTAATCACAAATAATAAAGGTCACCTTGATTTATAGAAGGAAGCACCCATGTTTGATAGTGATCTATTATTGAGGGGTAGACATAGTGATAAATCACAGAAAGATTTATCAGAATAATCAGAGACAACATATGCTTAACTCACAGGAGAATTATCTTTACTAGGAGTTTCTTACTGGGACAGTTTTACAAAGATAGGTTGCAGAGAGAACAAACTAGATGCATGTAAAGACCGAACGACTGAAGAATGAAAAGGAGCAAAACGATTAAAACATATTGCCAGAATTAGTTGGAGACCAGGCCGAGCAATATAGCCAGAAGCCAAAAAACCAAGTTTGCATTAGTTATCTTAGGATTTTAGGCCAGAACAGCTGAGCTGAACCAGTGAGATGTCAGAAAAAGCTAGAAGGCTTGGGAATGTTATCTCATTCTCTCATCTGAGGAAATAAAAACATGTATATATCACATGGGCTCAGATAACCCATCCTGAAAATTCTACACATAAATGTTTGCCACTTCTTTCTGAAATGCATGTATAAAAATAAGTGGGAAATTTTAGCAAAAGGTTAAGACAATAATGAAAATAAAATAAGCAGAAGGATGAACAATAATTGGTAATAAATACAAACATCCATTTTCAAGCTATAGCTGGTGCTACACTTCAGTGACATTTATCTTCCTTATACACTGTTATAGAGCTCTGCCTCTCTTACCATACACTTGGAGATGTTTCAAACCTCCTTAAAATTCTAACAGATTGATGCTCACCTGATGCCAGTTTTGCAACTCTGGAACCTTTTGCAATGTTTGGAGACATTTCATCTTCTCTTTTCCCAGGCCTTCTAGGCTTTTGTCCAGACTTAATAGTAATTAATTCTTTGGTTAACTCCGAGTTTAGAGGATATTCACTCTTGTACAAACACTTATTTTACTTGTAAATGTCTGAATTTAGTTATTATGATCATCATACAAAAATATTTTTTTCCACCAAACATACATGTAGTTTACATCATTCAGAATAGTGTAGTTTTGTCTTCTGTTCTAAGCTCAGCATAGTGGCACCCCAGGTTACATAGTGGATCTGAGGCTAGCCTAGACTTCAGAGAGAGGCCCTTTCTCAGAATCCAACAGAAAGACATAAATTGAGTCATTTAATCCTAAGGACTGCCTAGAAGATAAAGCTGAAATAAAGTTTGAGTTTTGCTAAGAATTCTCTTTGGCACCCCAACATTTCTATTTTAGATATTTCTTCTTTCCATTGGAATGATGCATTTTGATTCCCAAAGCTCATCTCAAGTGTGATGTTGAGAGTTGAAAATAATTTAAGTTCTTTCCAACGGGAAATAAGTGCAAGCCAGAGTGCTGCAGTCATATTCACATGCAGGAGAACACAGGCCCATAAAGGTCTCCTGTTACTAAGATCTAACCACATGATTTCTTCCCAAAGTCCTGAAGTGAATTAAAAGAATAATAAAAAAAAAAAAATAGACCTTCTCCCTCCTTTGAGACAGAAAATACAGCTAAGAAATGACTTTATACACTCACCTATATTTTATCATATTACCAGTGATTCCTAAACATACTTTATTTATGTAACTCTTCTATGAGTCTAGCCTTATGTAGACCTCTGTTTTTACTTCCTGTGAAATATTTGCATTTGTGACATGTCAGGGAATTTTTCATTATATTTTGCAACTTTTTTCAATTACTTTTCTGGTAGTAACCTTAGTATTTAACATATCATTTTTACTTTGAACAATTCTGCTGAATTCCCATAATTTTCATCATACTGATTTATGCAACCAACTTCCTCTACAACTCCCATGAATATTTTGTAGAGTATTTGTAGACAGCTTATTTCTGCAACCAGAATCCAGTTTTATTGGCTATTTCAGATCTATCTTTGTTTTCAAGCATCTTATTAGTTTCATTTTAGTTTGGTGATACAAACTCCCTCAGTTGATGTCTTAGTAACTTTTTACTGCTGTGATAAAGGTCATGACTAAAAGTAACTTGTACAGAAAAGAATTTATTTCATTTCACTTTTAGTCTATCACCTGAGAAAGTCAGGGCAGAAACCCAAGACAAGGACTAATGCAGACACCATGAAGGAACACAAGGCTGCTGTCTTAGCATTTCAATACTATGGAGAAACACCATGGCCAAGGCAATTCTTATAAAGGGATACCTTTAATTGTGTCTGGCTTACAGTTTCAGAGGTTCACTGCAATATCATCATGACAGGAAGCATAGCAGTGTACAGGCAGACATGGTGCTAGAGGAGCCAAGAGTTCTACATCTTGATTAAAAGACAGCAAGAAAAAGACTGTGTTTTGCAGGCAGCTAAGAGAAGGCTCTCTTCTATACTGAGTATGAGGAGCCCTCAAAGCATGACTCTACAGAGAAACATTTCCTTCTATGAGGTCATATCTATTCCAACAGGGCCACACTTTCTAACAGTGGCAAGTTCCATGGGCCAAACATATTCAAACCACCACAACTACTGACTTCCTCGCTCCTCATGGCTTGTTCAGCTTAGATTTGTATAAAAGTTAGAATTATTTGCCTGAGGATGGTACCACACATAATAATTTGAACACTACCATATCCATAATTAGTCAATATAATGGTCCAATGATTTGACCATAGGTCAATGTGGAATGGTAATTTCTTCCTTTGAGGTTCTCTCTTCTCAGATAACTCTAGCAAGTTTCACACTGAGAAAAGCAACAAAACAACAGCAATAAGAATAAAACAGTTCGGTAAGTGTGGTGCTTTGAATTATAAATAAAAAATGTTCCTCACAATATCAGGTACTTGAACGCTTGGTCCATAGTACAAAGCATTTTTTGCAGGAGGTATAAATGGTTTACTGTGTCTGGAGGACATATAGCACTGAACCAGGACTTCATCTCTCCAGCATCCAACCATTGTTTACATTGTTTAATTCATTTCTCTCTCTCTCTCTCTCTCTCTCTCTCTCTCTCTGTCTCTCTCTCTCTCTCTCTGTCTCTCTTTCTCTCTCTCTCTCTCTCTCTCTCTTTCTCTCTCTCTCTGTCTCTCTCTTGTGTGTGTGTTTGCATGTCTGTGTGTGTACTTGTATGTGTGTACAGAACATGCATAAAGATGTCCCTTGCCGTAAAAATAAGAAAGTACATCCTTCACACAGGACTTGGAGAAACTCAACCTAGATTGGATTTGAAAAACTCTTCTATGATGACTAACTCTCATATTATGATGAATTAAATAAGCTGTTAAGGAAGAAAAATAATCTATAGTACTATCCAGAAATAATGCCTACAAACCACACAACAATAACTAGAAAGTCAGGGTGTTCTTGAAGGTACAATAGTGGACATATATCGAGGGGATATCCAAAAATGATTTATTTGGCCTTGCCTTTATGTGGCTAGATAGAATGCAAGATCTTCCTTCACTTTTTGTAATTTGGGGGGCTTGTTTGGTTTCCTAATATGCACTCAGTCTTGGACAAAGCTTAGAGAAAGTTCCATGGGCTACTGAGGATAAGGTATTTTCTTTAATGTGTCTGTGATATGTTCTGTAAATATCTCCAGTTACATTCATTTATGATATAATTTAACTCCAAAATTCTTCTACTTGTCTGACAGTCCTCCCTGTCTATTGGTAATAACATGGTGCTAAGTCGTACAACATTATATTTAATATATCTATTATATCTAATAGTATTTCTTTCATAAATTTAGGTGTTTGGTGAGTAAATGTTTAAGATTATAGCATATTCTTAGTATATTTTTTTCCTGTAATGAGTATAAAATGTACTTTTCTTCTCTTCTGACTACTTTGGGTTTGAAGTATATTTCTCCAATGTTGTAATAATTATTTATACTTCTTTATCTTCAGGAAGAGGTCAGGCTAGGGGTCCTTAACATAGAGTGATGACACAGGAATCCACACAGTCATGAGATATCCAGAGAAATCCTACTGTTTCCTGATTGGTCTAAAAAATCAGAGGACACATTGGGGTCCTCCGGCTCAGCTGTGGGAACAGTGGCTTGGTACATGGTAGACTGGATCTGGAGTTTTATACTTTGGTTCCAGGTAGTAGTAGTCCATAAAGTCATACAACAGCAAAATGGGTAGAAAAAATTATTTATTTATTGGAACAGAAGGCACCTTACGGTAAATATTCAAGAATCAAAAGATTGCATGTATTTTTCCCTGAAAAACACCTTGTAATAGAATTGACTGTGATAAAATATTAAAGACATTAGATGTAATTATATAGTTCAAGGTAAGTGAAACAGGTAATGGAGATCCTTTCCCTAATACTGTCTTTCAACACATTGCAACCTCACTATTTTATGAGAAAAGTACTTGAACTCTTAAAAGCTCCTCATCATGAAAACATAGTATTCAACTTGGTCAGGGTCCCAACTAGTGGTTTTCATAGAATTGTGCATAAAAGTCCTACAGTATAGAAATACTCAGAAACCCAATAGCTTATAATACATTAATCATTAATCATCAATAATTAATTCATAGCCTCACCATTCTTAAAAGAATGCCATGGACTTTTTTTTTTTTTTTTTGGAAGCCAAAGAGAGATACCATACTTGGGATTAATACAAATGATCTGGAATTGAGAGAGACCTGTCCTACTATTTCCATTTTATGAAAGCTCTTCTGAGTCCCATAAAGATTCAAGTTGCAAACTTCTATGGATCCAGAAAGAAAATGAAAGATTGCTGAACATGATGCTGCCTTTTGTAGTGAACTGGTATCTCTTTCCTGACACAGTACTCCAATGCCTATTAAACTGTTCATGTGAAGTTACATGTATTTAAATACCCTTCCTGATTAAAGTGATTTTTTTTCCTGTGCCATTGTTTTCCTGCCTTGCTATAAGAATGGTCTGAGTGAAGCAGTGAGACAAGCAGAAGTTGAGAGAAACAAAAGTGCAGCTGTGTTAGCCTGGAATCCAGCTACCACAAGAGGGAAAATCTACTTAAGACAAAATAAATTCCTGTGAACATATATTGTCATAATTAAAAGATATTTCAAGGATAAAATGGTTAGAAAAGATGGCTCTAAATAATTTATATTTGAATGAATATTTCCAAGTGTCTCATCTTAGGCTAATATGTTCCCTATGATAAAAATCTGTGCTTTAAAGCACTACACCTAAAAATTCCCTCCTGACCACTTATCTCCACATTAAATGAGATTTCAGGATGATAAGCATAGAAACTAGAAATAATTTCATTATTTGGCCCGATTTGCAGGACAGTACTTGAGATCAGTATTAATAAATATAAATTAATCCCAGAGTGCAACTTCCATGTGGGGATTTTAAGTTTGCTAACAATGTCTAAACAGCAAATTTAGAGTTCATTTAAAAGCCATAATCAGTGTGTTATGTGGGCTTACTCACGAGTTAAAGGTGTGAATGTGTTTTCCTGGTTGAAAGGTCCTCTGACACAGCTCTGGCTGCAAATGTTCACTTTATCACTCTTGCCAGTGGCTGTGCATGCAAGAAACTAATTTCTCTAATTTATTTCTAAATCCACATTAGAGACATTATCTCACTAAGCTTCCCCAAATCCCTATTATATTTATATTACTGATGAGGTAAGTAACACAGAAAGCACTAAAGGACTTTCCAAGGTTAGAGCTATAAAAATGGTGCAGATGCCAGCCCTCACGACGTCAGGTGCCTGCTATAGCAATACCATCTCTTTGCTTTAGTTATTTTGCCCAAAGGAAAAGGTGTCCTTTATAACAGACACCTAAACTTTTCCCAGGAGGGAAAACAGTTTAATAGCCTCATTTTTTAAAATACTGGCACTTTCAGATCCAACCTTCTCATATCCTACAGGAGAATGTGCAATCTCATGTCTCATCTTTTCATCCTACCATCAATCAGTGGTCTGACCCTCCGCATTTGATCCCATTTTCAACAAAGCAATGGTCTAGTAAATAAATACCTTCTAAAACTTCTCTTTGATGTGCTAACACTTTATTCATTATGCTAGTTCCTGATGCATCTTCATATTCGAATTTAAGAAATGGTTTAAGCATATAGCATGCTTACTGCTTTCCTACATTTGTCATAGTCTTGCATTAACATAGTCTCTATGGTTTACATTGAAATATTTCTAGTAAAACTTACTATGGAACTCATAATCCGGCTTATTATATTATTATTTTTAAATGATTTAACTTCTACCACTCTTTCTTTGATATTTTACCTGAGTGATGCCCAGTCCATGTTGTTTGGTGAGACTTGTGTTGATTATTTCATAAAAAAAATAATGTAATAAAATATGTGACACTTATAGGTACAATGAGTCAATTGCATGGTAACATATGCACTTACCTAATACAATCTTACTATATTTAGATGTATTAGTCAAATTTCCACTTATGTAACAAGTAATTGAGATAATAAACTCACAAAAATGAGAGACTTGTTGTGACTCTTAGTCTCAGCGATTTTGGTCAATTATTACTTATCCTGTGACATTTGATTCTGTGACAAGGCAAAAGAACATCATTGATAGAACCAGATGGAACAAATTGCTCACCGAGATAAAAATGTAGTCCTTGTAAATCCATAAGGACTGCATTTCTTTCTACTTGATTCTAAGTCTAGATTCTAAGAGTCCATCACCTCAAAATATTATGAACTAGAGAACAAAGTTTTTGGATATAGCTTTAGGAAACCCTTCAGGTTTAAACAGCAATGGAAGTAATGATGCTGTCCCAACAACTACAAAAACCTTATAAATGATGTATGTGATGTCCTCATTGTATTCTACTTTCCACAACTTAAAAAGTGCCCACTACCTACCAATATCACTATACAGATCTGCGTTAACTCATTCAGAATGAGATTTTTTACTTCCATCAAAAATTTTGAAGGTTGTGGCAGCCATAAAATAGCTCTCTCAGTTTTGTGAGTTTATATTTCAGAAGTTTTAAGAGCCTCTAATTATAAAGAATGGAGAAATAGTATATCTATCCTACTTTGAACATGTGGTTGAGATAGTCAGTCATTTTTAATTATAAATTTTGGGTATCTTAAGACCTGTTTTGATCATATCCACTCTCTATCACCACCTTTTTCCAGATGATTTTCCAACCCTTCTCCACTGACTCAACTTTGTATAATTTTTTAACACAGCATTATCAAATTGTAATGCACAAATATCCTCTATTATGTAGTCTTCCAACATGGTCAACTTACCTTGTTTAAAAACTCTTAGCAAAAAATTTAAAATTCTTCCTGATCCCCAGAGGTAAATATTGCTTCTAGACCCAAGGCAGTGTGTAGAAATTTGTGCCAAGCTCCAGTAAAAGTCTTAGGATCAGAGAGTATGCTGTGAGATTGTGTCTCCTTGTAATGCCAGAAACTACATGATAAAATTTCACTAACAAGACAGCCTAATGGTTGGCTCAGTTTGATGTCCCATAGTACGGGAATGTTGGATTGGTGGGGCAGGACAGTGTGGGTGGGTGGGGGAGCACCCTCATTCAGGCAAAGGGGAGAGGGGAGGGCAGAGTACAGATGTGGATGGGGGGATTGTAGAGGGGGTAACCAGAATGTAGGATATCATTGGATGGGGTGTTGGTGGAGGGGATAACCTAGAAGTGAAATATAATTTAAAATGTGAACAAATTGAATGATTAATAATAATAATAATAATCGACAGTCTAAATGATGTAATCTGAACAAGGAATATAACAACAAACATTCCAAAGTGGATGGAGAAAAGTCCACAAACCTTAACCCTATGTAAAGAACAATAAACTATGGATCAAAGCTGGATGCCAGAGAATTGGTCTTCTCCAAGGAAGAAGTGTTTGATCTTTTCCAAATGGTCAGCCCTTATAATATACTAGGAGCAAGATTATACAGACTGATCAGGTTATAATTTTATATGAACATGTATCTGCGCAAATGCATGAAATACAAATTAATGAAAGCAGTCATCTTGAACTTGAAGCTGAATGAAACATACATATGAGAGGATTTGGAAGGAGGAAAGGGAAGGGGAGAATGCAAGTATATTATTGTCTTGAGAATAAAAATAAAATGTGAAAAATTTAATATACTAATAATGATTAGATATACATTTAAAGTTTTATTATTAATTATGAACAACTTTATATTTAAGCATACATTAAATTGCACACATAAAAATAATTCATGTCTTATTTAGGAATTTTATACAACATATGTTGACGATAGTCTTTCATGTCCACCAGTTCCTATCTCTCTCCACCACCTCCCTCCCGACTCAACTTCCTGTAGTGTATCTCTTTCAAGACAATGAAACATTTTTAAAAAGACAAAAAAAAAAAAAAACCTAAATCAAATCAAAGTAAAACAAAACATACACAAACAAAGCGTCCCATTTTTGTGTTAGCCACCTACTCCTAGGCATGAACTTGTCCTCCTTGTGATTATATACCCAATGACACCCCAATGGAGACAACTGCTTATCACTTTACCAAAAACTATCAATTGCAAATCGCTTTGGGGATAGGAAATGGCCATTATGTCCATTTTCCTTCCTGCAGGAAGGGGCTATTTCTGTTTTGAACCTGTGCAGGCTTTGTGCATACTGTCAGAGCATCAGTGAGTACCTATGTATACTAGCTCAATTGATTCTAGAACATGTTGTTTCTTTGAACTCATCTGCTATCTCTGACTTTTGTAATCTTTCTGCTTCAACATCCACATAGATTTCTGAGCCTTGAAGGAAAAGCTTTGATAAAGACTTCCAATTTATAAATAACTGATCCAAAATCTTTTACTCTTTGTACCTCGGTTGGACTCTGTGTTAATTACTATCAACTGTAAGAATATGCTTCTCTGATGAGGGCTGAGCAAGGCAGGGACTATGGGTAAAGCAATATGTCATTAGGAACCATTTTATTGCTATGGCCAGTTAGCAAAATAGTAATAGTAGGTTTTCTTCTAGGGCCCATGACCTATCTATTCTTAGATTCTTGACCATGTTAGCAGCTTGGCCATGTTATCATTGTTGCTGTCAGGGAAATGCAACTTGAAACTACTTTAAGATTTTATCCTACCACAGTCAGAACGGCCACTATCAATAAAACAAATGACAACATATGCTGTCACAGAAAGAGGAACACTTATTAATTGCTGACAGTAGTGCACACTGGTGTAGAAGTTGGTCAAAATAATGAAATCATTGTACCATGAGAAAAAGCTATACCACTCATGGGCATATAGTCAAAGGATCTTACTATAAAGATATTTGCTCACTTATATTCATTATGACTATATTCATAACAGCAAGAAATAGGAAGCAGTCGAGATGTCCATCAACTGACAAGAAGATAATGTACATCTCAACAAAATGTACAATGTACAAAATGAAATTAACACTTACCCCCAAACACATATTTCATATTTTCTGATGAATGGATATGAGCTCTTAAGTGTGTGTGCATGTATGTCTGTGCACACAGGCATGTATATGGTGTGGTATGGTGTGTCTGTGTGTGTGCATGCTGTGTGTTTTGATCAGAAAATATAGAGAAGATAAGGATTTCTTAAGAGATTAATAGAAGAGAGGAATCTTCCAGGAATGGAAAATATAGTATCACTTTTGTCTTAATAGCTGAAGAGCATTCCACATTTTAATTACCAAGTCATGGTTTGGTGGATATATAGGCTACTTACATGGCTATGCTACTCTGAATTGAGCAGTAACTAACATGAAGAAACAAGTTTGTTCAAACTAGTACTTAGAGACTTCTGGCTACATATTTAAAAGAGATATGGATGAATCATATGGCAGATATTTTTAACTTTTTGAGAATTCCCAACTTGTTTTTCTCAGTGGGTGAATGATCAACAGTTCCTAAATGGTTTTGTTTTCCCCACATTCAGTGGGGAGATTCACAAATTTGTGTCATTCTTTAGTTTATCTTAGTTATTCTTGCTAAAGAACGTTATTTTTAAAAATATATATATTTTATGTTTTTATTTTTATTTATTTATTGGTTATTTTATTTATTTACATTTCAAATGTTATGCCCCTTCCTGGTTTCCTCTCACAGCCCTAGCATTCCCCTCCATACATTGGGCCTTCATAGGACCAAGGTCCTCCCCTCCCATTGATGACAGATAAAGCCATTCTCTGCTACATGCGTACTCTTTGGATCTTTCTCTAGCTCCTCCATTAGGGACCTTGTGCTCAATCCTCCAGCTGCACATGTACATGTAAGAATCATCCAGGTGGAATTGGTTTTGAAGATATAAAGTGGTCATGAAAAGCAGCTGATGGTTGGCGTTGTGAGAGGCCTTGGAAGGACACTGGTAAAAGTACAGCCTCAGTTGCAGTTGTCAGCCTATGACTGAAGGGGTAATGCAAAGAAGTTGAAGCTTGCCACCATGAAGAGAGACTATTGTTGAAGCCTTGTTCCAGCAGAAGACCCTAGCATATTTGAGATGCCAGTACCATGGATTACCACCAAGAACAGCAGCAAATGTGGAGTGGATAAACCTTAGGCTTAGCGTGCTTGAGATGCAGAGCTGGAGATGTGACCCAAGTCTTTGAAGGAGTCTAAATATCATGTATAGATCCCAGACATCGAAACAAGAGGCTGTAATGTTGAAGTTGCCTTGGAGACCCTGTGATGTTAGAGATGTCAGAGTAGTGGGAAATCTTAATGAAGAAAGCTTCTAACATGGAGTGGAACCAGCACAGGAGAAATAAAATTGTTGCAGTCAATAAAGATGAGAAAGGAGTGGAGATCTGAAGATTGCTTTGACATCAGACATGGAGATGCAGAGTATGGAGTTTGCCCATCTGGGTTTCTGTGTTGCTTTGGGGATTATAGATATGAGACTGGATTAGCCTCAGAAGAAAATATAATCTTTGGACTTGTAACATTGTGGAGACTGCTATAGATAATGAGACTCTGGAAATTGGACTAAATGTACTATTTTCCATTATGCAATTGCTAGGTATGGCCCCCATAGACACATAAGTTTGTACAAGCCTATGGAGACCAGGGAGTGGAATATGATGGTTTGTATAAACTTGGCCTAGGGCATGGCACCATTAGGAGTTGTGACCCTGTTGGATTAGGTGTGTCACTGTAGGTATGGGCTTCAATAACCTCATCCTAGCTACCTGTAAGCCATTCTTCTAGCAGCCTTTGGATGAAGTTGTAGAACTCTCAGCTCCTCCTGCACAATATCTGCCTGGATGCTGCCATGCTCCTGCCTTAATGATAATAGAACAAACCTCTGAACCTGTAAGCCAGGCACAATTAAATGTTGCCCTTATAGGAGTTGCCTTGGCCATGGCATCTTTTCACAGCAGTAAACCCCTAAGACAATAATTACATCTTTTTACAATTCTGTTTTCTCCCTCTCAGGCATTGTATTCATCTCTTATTGCTCCCTTTCAAATTCATAAACTTTCTTCTGTTGTTATATTGTATGCATTATAATAATATCCATTCCACAATTGTCTACACATGTGTGTATATATGTTTTCAGAGCTGACCATTTGTAATTTGATAACCACCTTGTATATGTTCTTCCCTGTGAAAGTTTTTTTCTGTTTGTTTTTTTTTTTCATGCTCAAGATTTCTTTCATGCTTGTACTACTTTGTGTAGTGAAAGGCCTTTCAATGTCCACCTTAGCAAATATATTGTTATTTTTCTTGTTCATCGTTTGTGTAGGCAGTCATGTCAGTGAAAATTGATATGAGTGTAGACTTTGATATTACTAGGAGACACAATATCAGAGCAAACACTCTGATCCTCAGTATCACACAAGATTTTTGTCCCCTTTCCACAACGTTGCCTGCCTTAGGTTCAACAGTATTTTATAGATGTTGCCACTGGGATTATTCTCTATATGTCTGCATTTTAATTCGTTGTATTTTTCTGCATTGGAATATGTCTGTTGCAAAGAGAAGTTATCTTGATGAGGATTGAGGACTACACCTATCTGTGGGCATAAGGACAAATATACAGAATTTAATGAATACTTATGATGGTTTAGTTAAGTTGTAACTCTATGCTTTCCCCTAAGAGGCATGACTTTAGTAGCTGTAATGCTGGAGGAATTTACAGATTTTTGAGAGCCCACCAAATGTGTGCTTAGAATTGAACTGTGATGCTTTCCAATATCAAAAGCAAATCTTCGGAACCACCTAGAGCTTAACCAATCTAGTCCTCTCAATCGATATGTTTATCTAACTTACTTATCTACAGACTCACAATATGATGAATAAATCTTTTCTTTATATGTACACGTATACTTATGTAAATGTTAATGGTTTGATGTCAAATACATACATTCATAGATGATCCCCAGGCTCAGAACATGCAGTAAATGAAAATAAATTAGAACTTAAAGTAATTTTAGAAACTCTAAGTTTGAAATATAAGATATCATTAGAAACTTATGACACTTTCAAAAGGCAAAAGAATTAATTCTGCTCATGTAAGAACCATAATGCAATGACAGTTTATGAGAAGCAAAAATCTGAGCAATGGTAAATATATTCTGCAGAAATGCCTACTTAAAATTGCAAAAGATACCTAAAAATTGACAAAAATCTGGATATATAAATTAGGACTATGAAAGCATGTGTCATAAAATAGCAAATACCCTCCAAATTCTATTTTGAAAGGAATTTATTAAAGATTTATTTGAGAATTAAAAAGGTTGAATAATGAAGATCCAATTAGATTGCATATATTAAGATACGTTTTCACCATGGGTAGTTAACTAGGTCATTAATATTGTAATCTTAAAATAAGTAAAGGGAAATAATTAATTTTATCTGATATTTTCTTAAATAACTTCATTTTAGAATAACAAAATAGTTCTGGTTAATAACTTTCTGCATACCTGCAGTTAATAACTGAAGTGCATCAAAAATTAAGTGTGAAGGCTCTAAAGCAACAGCAATTCAAGCAAACCTACCCAAATAATGAAATTCATTAATAAAACACTTATAGAAAATTGCAATGATTTTGATTATTTTCATTAGTAAGACCTAGAATTACTTGATGTAATATAATACAAAACAATATATATAATATTATTCCTACAGTATTCTAAGCAGTAAACTTGAATAAAATCAAGAAAGTCCTTAAAAACAACATTTAATTCCTTCTCAGATCAATTCCTTAAATAATATTAAAGGAGTCAAAATATGTAAAGCTATCTCCTGGGTATTCTGAGCTTTTGCCTAATATCTACTTGTTAGTGAGTACATACCAGGTATGTTCTTTTGTGACTGGGTTATCTCACCTGGGGTAATATTTTCTAGTTCTACCAGTTTGCCTGTGAATTTCATGAAGTCATTGTTTGTAATAGCTGAGTAGTACTCCATTGTGTAAATGTACCACATTTTCTGTATCCATTCCTCTGATGAGGGACATCTGGGTTGTTGTTGATGCCAAGCACTTGCTGACAGGAGCCTGATATAGCTGTCTCCTGAGAACTCTGCCAGAAAATGACCAATATAGATGAGGATGTTTGCAGCCAATCATCAAACTGGACACAGAGACCCCAGTGGAGGAAGTAAGGGAAGGACAGAAGGACCTGAAGAGGTATGCAACACCATAGAAAGAACAACATCAACCAACCAGACCCACCAGAGCTCCCAGGATCTAAACCACCAACCAAAGAATACACATGGAGGGACTCATGACTCCAGCTCCATTTGTAGGAGAAGATGGCATTATCTAGCATTAATGGGAGGGGAGACCACTGAGTCTGTGAAGGCTTGAAGGCCCAGTGTAAGTGAATGCCAGAGTGGGGAGCAGGGGAGGGTATGTGAGTGGGGGAACACCCTCATAAAAGCAGGGGGAGGAGGGATAGGATAGGGGCTTCCCAGGGGGTTCTTGGAGGGAAACCAGGGACAGGGATAACATTTGAAGTGTAAATAAATAAAATAAACAATAAAAATATTTAAAGCATGATAGAAGTAAATCAACCATTTGGAAATTTGACATAAAATAGATGTCAATTCATAGCAAGAAATTGGTTGTAATTTTGTTATGGGCAAAAAATAGGGTTTTTTTTTTTGTTGTGTAATAAAATTGTCATTGTATTTCAGATACACATGCCAATCACTGGATGAAGGGGACTTAATATTAAAAAGTTCATTAGCAAAAATATAAGCAAGCAAACACTGAAAATATAAAGCTAAAATTCTATGCAATGTATAATTTATAAGTCTGTGTATAATGCCTTTGATACTGTAAATTTCATAACTTACAAGTAAATATTAAGCATAGAAAGACAGCCAAAGGCATAGACGCAGATTTGTGTGGAGAATGGAAGATCACAGTTCAAAATAAACTCTGAAGACATCAAAGAACAATATTAATGGTAACAAAGCTTAAGCTTAGAGTAAACTAAATTAAGAAACAGGCAACAGTAAAATCTGGTTTAATAAAAAATAAAAGACCAATTATAAATGTAGCAGAGTTAGGACCTCCTGGGCATTGAGACTAGGGTCAGTAGCAGTAGCATTTTCAATACATTTGAGAAGCAAATAGCTGAAGCATAAATTATAAAATATCACTTTTGCTTGTGCTATTACTAAAATCTTGATGTTATCCAATGAATGTTTAGTTATGAAATTATAATAGGAAGGTAGAAATGCCAATGTAAATTCAAACTTCAACTGGATTCCCATTGCTATGTATAAATCACAGAAGCTGTAGTTGAGGTAAGGAAGTAGTAGTATATATAATTGAGTAAGACTTATAACTGTTATTTAATTAAATGCTCATTTTAGATAGAATTGCCATTTGTGACCTCTGCATACAGATACAAGGTAGCTTCTACTACCACCTGACATAGTAAGGTTGAGAAGGATTTCTCCTCTTTGTGTTATGAAGGTCTTATGTTCCCGTTTACTTAAGAAGTAAGCTCTTTGTATACCATTTACAGAGATGACCATTAGATTCAGGACAAGCATACTAACAGTTAACATTTTTATAGGTGTTCTGTAGGAAAACTGGGAGAACAGCAATGTTGTGGGACTCCCAAATAATGACATTGGTTTTACAGCACAGAATTAGAGAGAGGAATGATGGATCTCCAAGTTCTGAAAATCTTAAGGACTGGAGAGAGTAGCAATGTTTTATTTTAGTCAAATAGTTACAACAGGTCAAAGGTGATGTAACAGCCACTCCATTAAGGGGCCTACATGTCAAGTGATCAGAAAATGCAGATGAAATTCTTGAAGACATAGGTAGTAGAAACCATCATGATTCTTAATATACAATTATCATTTAATTTGTGATTTTCATTAGTATCCTAAAAGAGAAGAAGAATCACTCACTGAGTTAGACATGGAAAGAGAAGAGAAGAGAAGAGGAGAAGAGAAGAGAAGAGAAGAGAAGAGAAGAGAAGAGAAGAGAAGAGAAGAGAAGAGAAGAGAAGAGAAGAGAAGAGAAGAGAAGAGAAGAGGAAGAGGAAGAGGAAGAGGAAGAGGAAGAGGAAGAGGAAGAAGAAGAAGAAGAAGAAGAAGAAGAAGAAGAAGAAGAAGAAGAAGAAGAAGAAGAAGAAGGAAGGAAGGAAGGAGGAGGAGGAGAAATAGGAGGAGGAGGAGAAGGAGGAGAAGGAGGAGAAATAGGAGGAGGAGAAGGAGGAGAAGAAGGAGAAATAGGAGGAGAAGGAGAAGGAGGAGAAGGAGGAGAACTAGGAGGAGGAGAAGGAGGAGAAGAAGGAGAAGAAGGAGAAGAAGGAGAAGAAGGAGGAGGAGGAGGAGGAGGAGGAGGAGAAGGGAGGGAGGGAGAGAGAGAGAGAGAGAGAGAGAGAGAGAGAGAGAGAGAGAGAGAGAGAGAGAGAGAGAGAGAGAGACTGAGATTTTAAGTCCAATGGAATTGTGTCCTATGGGAAACAAATAAAATTAAGTGTTGTAATGGGAAAGTATCTAATAGCAAAAAATGAAGAAATATTATACTATCTTATAGAAATATTCAAAATTTTGATACTTTGAAATATTTTTATATGGTAGAAAAGTATTGTTACCTAAATGAATAGCAGTATGATCATAGATGTCAAAGAATCTATTACTTGGCAGGGCAATGGTGGCTTATGCCTTTAATCCCAGCACCTGGTAGGCAGAGGCAGGCAGATTTCAGAGTTCAAGGCCAGCCTGGTCTACAGAGTGAGTTCCAGGACAGCCAGGGCTACACAAAAACAAAACAAACAAACAAACAAAAAAAAACAAAAAAAAAAAAAACAAAAAAAGAATCTATTACTTGAACAGGAATCAGTTATGGTTTTAAAATTCAGGTGATTTTATCAAAAATAAATGAAAAGTGTTACCATCAGATTAAGTAAACATTAAAATAGGTGTTGATGAGGAAAAATTAGATATTCAATGAGTGTTAAAATAAAATATTATTTCCATAACTTAGTAAAATAAAATCAAAATCCAAACTACCAATTATAGTGATGTTTCTGGAGCAAGATAATATTTATTAATGAAGGTAAAAGAATTGTGCCATCAGTGGTACTGCAAAAGTACATAAAACATTAACATTCTCAGAATTATGTATGACATCTAAGAGAGGGAAACATTGGTTGCATTGTATAAATAAAAACTTCCTGGTACTGTAGAAGTAGACCACATGAAATGAATAATTTTAAATAAAATAATATCCCTCACCTGGTATTTGACTTAGTGACAATGCAGTCATCAAACTTCTGTTTGTTTTGTTGGCTACTCCCCTTTCCATTGGAGATTTACTGA
This sequence comes from Mus caroli, assembly GCF_978045245.1. Lineage (NCBI taxonomy): Eukaryota > Metazoa > Chordata > Mammalia > Rodentia > Muridae > Mus > Mus caroli. The sequence goes on along the minus strand of NW_028227267.1, from coordinate 88,315,170 downwards.
GTTGTGTTTACAGCTTGGGTTTTCCTTTTGAATAGTATTTATGTCACTGGTGAAGGATCCAGAGTCAAAGCCAAATCATCTTCATGAATAGCCCACTTCTTCAAGCTATCCACATAAGGTTTAAAATTTCATTTTCGAAATTTGAGAATTCAATAGTATCATAGTTGGTCTAATGCCAATGAGATCTTCAGAAACCATGGAATATCTTGGGGATTGTTAATCTTCCAAGCACCAAACCTCTAACATTTCAATAAAATTTAAGTCTAAGTTGTCTTACTGATATACACAAAGCAGGAGTAAAACACATGAAATCAGCTTTTTCACTTATCTCTTTAACTGAAAATTGTTGTCTTTTTTATTAGAAGGGAAGTTACATAGTTTAAAATCATATACATACATACACACACACACACACACACACACACACACACACACATATGCAGTAACTGGAAGTATGGAAGCCATAACTGTCAGAATATTTTCATTCCTCTTGAAAATTCTGAGGTCTGGGGAAATATTTCACATATTAAGAGTGTGTACAGATCTTTCATTAGACCTGAGCTCATTCCCAATACCTACATCAGATGATTCATAACTTCCTATAACTACAAGGGCTTCAACACTATCTTCTGGCTTGCACAAGCACCTGCACTCACATGCACATACCATATGGAAAAACTCTTACAATATAATATAAAATACATAATTATAAGAAAAATCCCTGCTGTTATTCCATGATTTACAAACATGCAGTTGCCCTACACCACTGTTGCAATGTCTAGTATTATTTTGTTCTACAGTAAAAATGATCGTAGTAGAATTGGCTTTTGTCAAAGTTTTGATTATTTTATAGGTGTTATAGTGAAAGACATCTCTAAATGTTATATGGCTTTAAAATCAGTACTTTGCTAATGGCAAGTATTATTTTATAGGACAGTTTCATGGAATCATTGCCTAAAGCCAAGTCGGTTATTTTTAACATTTTGTCCATGCAATATTTTGTCCTGAAGTGTCCTTAAAGACAATATGTCAAAATTGCTTTAGTTTAGTTTCTGCTTTCATAAATAACAGCAAAAGTAATTTGAGATATATAGGAATGGCTAATTGTCAATGACAGAAGGCATCAAAATCTAGTTTGGTATCTCAGGGAAAGTATTTGATGTACTGTAGTGTCAAATTCTATTCTAAATGGCTACAGTACTAGGAGATAATTTATAATATAGTGCTTACCTGAGAATGTAATTCCCTATTATCTGCTGGTTTTGTTCAGAGTAATTTGTTATGAGGATATTGTGTAACACAATCATTATTACAGTTGCTTTGAAAATGCTGGTTTAGTGAATGATTCAAGCTACATGGATTTTTCAGGAGCCTCCGGATAAGACTATCAGACAACAGAAAACAGTTCAAAGTCGAATGGCAGATTTCTAACGGTGTCTACCTTCTTACACATGCCTGTCATATTCAGATTACCCAAACTGACCACCACAAATTTAAAGGGCATAGGAATTAAGGGGGGGAAAAAGTATCCTTGGTAACAAACAAGCTCAATCCAGCACATTGTCTAGACAAGACCTCTTTCTGTGCTGATTGGTCCATTGAGCTAAATCAAAGAAAATATGTCTAAAGCCAAGATTGTGTCTAGAGTCTTGTACTGCCAAAAAACCACAAAACTGGACTCGAAATCAGGCTAGTGGTTCAATTTCTAATGCAAATACTAGGCTCCAAACCTGCACCAGATGGAAGTTATTTGTGAAAGCTGTGCCTTTGTCTTCTACTTTTGAAGCCTGAAGAGGAGATCCAATAGGAAGACCCGAGTGGGCAGTGCCAGAGACTGTAGAACAAACAAAGTCAACCCAAGGAGCAAAACTGGGTTCTCCATAAATATCTTTCTTTACATGGCAAGACTTTTGACAATTCTTGCCAAAGCATAAATTTAAATTTCCCTGGGAGAAAGAAATGCCTAATTTTACTCATAAAAAAAACCAACCAAACAAAAAACCTTGATCCCATTCTATTGAACCTATTTGTACAGAGGCAGTGGATGCTGCCTATCATTGCTGAGACAATATTTTCATTACATTATGAGCCACAACACCACAGTTGTTCATATTCAAATTGTGTATGTGTGTGTGTGTGTGTGTGTGTAGAATGTGTGCTTATGTCTACATCTTTATGTGTAAATGAAGGTACTTACCTTCAAAATATTGCCTTTTTATTCAGAGGACAATCTTAGTTGTCTGTCCTTTTTCTGTCATTCTTTAGAGAAAAGCTCTCATTATTCTTTCTGTGCTAAGGGGGAAGCTATCTAGTCAACAAGATTCTAATGAATCTCATTTCTCTGCTCACTGTCCTCCAAGGGAAGTTGAGATTATACACATTCTTTCCGTGTATCTACATTTTATATATTTCCTGGGGATTTGGACTCAGATTTCCTTCCATTAGCTTTCAATTGAGATATATCCCTCCCTAACATTTAGAAACATTTGGAAAGAAAAGTAATTAAAATAAGATTAGAATAACTTTATTTACAAGAAGGTTTATCTTAGATATCGGTTAAGCTTTATTACTATTCTGCAATGTACAAAAGTTCCCTATTTCACAATACTAGCCATGTTGAAGATACTCTCTCCCACTGAATCTGAGGTTATCAACAGTATTTTCTCTGAACAAAATATGCTTACTTGGAAATATTGTGAACATTTAAGAGAAATTTAAGAGAGAAATATACAATTATATTTTCTCTGATCTTCCATCAAAGCTTTAGCAATATTTCATTTAATTACTCAAACCTTCCTTAAAATAGTTTTTATAGGACATCTCATTTCCTAATTTTATAACTTAGTGGCAATGAATATAATTTAATAGTGAAGGAGAAGTATACAAAAATCAAATGGAAAAGAAAATCTCGCAGAGCCCTATAGCATTAAGTTTATAAAGGTCTGCTCTAAGATCTAGGTGGGTGTGTACAAGGCACTGCACCTGCCCAAGGACTCTGGAATAAAGACACATGCACATGCATGCACACGCACACACACACACACACACAAACACACACACACATACACACAAATACACACACTGCATTTATATTTTAGGATATGTCTTCGCTAGCTCAATGGCTGGGCCACTCCTAAACCTCCATGTGGCTAACACACTCCTATCTGATTTTCCTTAGTTAATTCTTGCTAAATCTATATTTCATCTCTGCTACCACAGACCCAATCGGAGTAGTGACTTCTGGGGCTGCTTTCCCTAATTTCCCTAATACTTACATGCCAGCAGGTTTTCCCTTCTGCACCCTCCTAATGGCAGAATCCCACTTCTTGTCTCTGTGTTTCTTTTCCAGGAATCCTAAAAGTCCAGCCTCTATCCTAGTCATTGAGCACTGGCTCTTTATTGATCAGTCAAGAAAGGAACTGTTGGCAGGGTCCTGCAATGAATGTGAAAATTCCCATGTAAGCACAGATCACAGCCTCAATAGAGGCCCTCTTCTCTGTGTGAGTATATGCAAGTAAGTGCACAGGTTCAGGTGGCTGCAGATATCATTTAAATGTAGCTGCATGTTTATGGGCAAAGATAGGGGCCAGAAGACAAACTCTGAGGTCATCTTAAGGAATGTTGTTCATTTCATTAGAGACAAGGTTTCTTTCTCATTGTCTTGGGACTCATCAGTGAGTCTAACCAGATTGCCAGTGAGTCTGAGGGACCCACATGTCTCCACCTCTGACTTCACATTATTACTTGTTATAGTGCATGAATGTCCTCTTGACGTGATTCTGGGGTTCAGACTCAGGTCCTCATGGTCTCAGGATAAACACTTCAACAACTGAGCTAATCCCTAGTCCCTGTAGAGTTTCTTTTGTCCCTTGTCACAGGAATTTGAAAGAAATGTGCAGAGAAAATAAATGCACTCGGGGATAATTTCTGAAGAATTCCAGAAATGTATCCATTACAATGACAACGTAATTTTGAAATAAGAGTGTCTGCCATGTCATGATTCATTTTTACAGATGTAATCTGTAGAATGTTAAGTTAAAAATTCTTTGTATTGTGAAGTGTAGATTTTTTTTACGGCTCAATTATATTTATGGCAATAAACTACACATCTTTGAAGTCTGACATATCTTGCAAAAACAAATACATTTTCCTGTTTAAAAAAAAAGTCTCATCTCTACTAAACTTGGAAATGAGACATCATTTTAATACCCATAAGGGTATCGTGAATTTAAGGTACATACAATGAATCTCATTGTAGTTCTAACAATTCAGTATGAAAGTGCAGCCTATTATTCATTATTACTTAGCAAATTTTTATATAACACTACCAGAAAATATAAATCTTACCTAAAAGTGACTTTTACTCTTGACAGGAGCAGCATGACATATACTACTCTGTATATATGGAAAAGCAGCTTCAACTAAATTGTGATAAAAGACACAGGGCTAATAAATTTCCATAGCTTAAAAGACTCGATGCTGGTAAATTTGTGAAGCCATTTTTAAAATTTCAAACTGAAGACAGTTTTATCAGCTTCTTGTTTCTTTACTTTTTCACAAGCTTAGTATATTTATTGTTTTGCTTCTCTACAACTCAGCCTTTATTTCTGCAGATAGCCTAATGGATGCTTAAAATGCCACAATAACTATGGAAAGCTAAAATGAAGGAGGTATTTCTTCAGACCAGCCTAGTGTGCGCAGCAATTATAGTAAATCTACCATTTCTGTAATGGTCTAATAACTCAAAATATTCTCACTGGAAATTTTCTTTTAATGTACTCTGGTATGCACAGAAATATGTACAGTTGAAGATGTAAATTAACTTGCATTATTTGACTAAATGTTATATGCTATTAAATATGACTTTTTTTTTTTTTACAAATTTGTCTGTTAGTGTGTACATGAACTCTTTTTTTGTTTGTTTGTTTGTTTTGTTTTGTTTTGTTTTGTTTTGTTTTGTTTTTTGAGATAGGGTTTCTCTGTATAACCCTGGCTGTCCTGGAGCTCACTTTGTAAACCAGGCTGGCCTCAAACTCAGAAATCCGCCTGCCTCTGCCTCCCGAGTGCTGGGATTAAAGGAGTGTGCCACCACACCCAGCTGTGTACATGGACTCTTATAACACAATACAAAATCAAGAGGTTAGTGTGATGAGCTGATGGTTGTTAGAACAATGTTTGCATACTTTTTAATTAAATAGCAGGACAAGATAAAAAATATTTAAAAGGCCAAATAACTCTAACAGCAAGTAGAAGAAAAACTTGGGTCATGGTAAACTACTGGCAAGTATAAACAAAACTTCTGCAAAAGAAGGTATGCATATGATCTAGGGAACACAACCAAAGTGATCCAATTCACTAATGGTCAGTGAACACAAAACAAAATCACAATGTGTAACAATCCACACAAGGTGGATGTTGGCAAACATGATGAGTAAACCAACTATAAGTTTTAATTCCTACTACTGATTACCAGACTAAGAGTCTGTTTGAGCCTCAGAAAAGCTTCTTAGTGCTCAAAATTAGGAACACAGAATTTGTAAAGAAAGAATGGGAAAGATACATCAAGGTTACAAGAGAGTCATAGCAACCTGAAAACATTTATTCCTGGCATAGCACAGAAGTTATTGAAGACAGAGCATGGCAAATATTTCAGTAGATACAATTATTTGGTTAATAGTCATGACAGTACTCAAGGCTATGGAGATATCAAATGTGTTGCCAAAAGAGATTTGGCAGGGTAGGGAGCTGAGTGGTGTGTAAGCAAGCAGAATGGAGACAGAACAGAATGATGCTGCTTTAGTCATTCATTCTCGAATTTCAGACCTTTGATCTTTGCTAAGGGGTAAATAATGGATCTTGAAGATCATTAGCTTAACCGATTTAATTCTTTGTCTAATGACCTTTAAAAGGCCATTTAATACATAAAGCCCTGGAGCAGGTCCTATAAAAAGGAGGAGGAAAGGGCCAACAAGGGCAGAGAAAATGACTGAGAGGCCCAAATCTAATCAAACATTTTATGGAACCAGAAATTATTTGATTCATGCTCCTGTTGTCTTTTATCTAAATTAATTGCACCTTTCTCAAACATGAAAACTAAGCCTAACCCTCACTGAATTTGGAGGAATATTTCTGCCAGACCCTCGACCTAAACTGCCCTCAACTATGAACTGCATCAAGGAAGAACTGAGGGTAGCTTATATCTGCATCTATCTGGTGACTTATCTTTAGTAAAACTATTTCTCCTCTTATTAGAGCCTTTGCACACCAAGTAGCAGTCCCTGCCACCCCTCTTTCTACTGCCATTGGAAAGAGAAAGCCCTTCCTCCTTTACCACAAGAAAGCAGCTCAAAGCTGAATAAAAGGTAGATTGCCCTGGTCTTGAAGAAGCATACACCTGGAGAAGTTCATGTGCAACCATACAAAAAACTGGATTACTATAAAGATACTCTTAGATCATACAGTGGGTGAACTGGTGCAACAAGCTAGCCAAGTTCCTATGGGAGCAAAATAAGCTTCTGAGTGAAAAGTAAACATGAGGCTAGCATTTCAACAGTCACAAAAGGAGGGGAATTGCAGTGAAAAGTTCTGAGGTATTTCCAGTCATAATTACTAAAGTAATAGGCTATTCAGGGCACAGATAGGCAGACAGGTTGGAGAGCATGGCTAATAGAAGTTGTGATCATCTCCTGACTTAGTAAGGAGTCTGGGCTGTCAGGGAGATCCAGTCTTGTACCTGGGGTGTAATTTAGGAGATGGCGCATTCCTTGATGCATAATACAAAGATCATACTTGATATAATTCTCTGTAAAATTATAGTCAACTAACATAACCCCAGAGCTTGGTAAATACAGAGTTTAAGGAAAGAGTTTGGCCTCCAGTTTTCTTGGTGGAAGCAGGAGGTAGGGGATTGAGGGAGAGGGAGAATAGACCAGAGGATTATCCAACTGACCTACTTATCAGGTTATTAATGAGGAGATGTGTCTAATGAAGTCTGCTTTGGATGATAAGCACTAAAAAATGCACCCTGGTTATAGCCAGTTGAATATAATCTCATTTTTCACATAGATTCAATAATTCAAGCACAATGTAGGGAATTGTTGATTTCTAAGTATAAAAAGTTACTGGTTGTAGGGTGAGAGCAGTCACTGTAGTTCCCATCCATATTGACAGGAAGATGGTGTCATTTGGGCTCCACAAGTAAATGAAAATGTCATCAGATATCCATTTGGGACACAAGCATTCCTCCTTTTTGTTACATATGACCTCTTATCTGAGGCCATGTTTAATCATCCTCCTACTTGCCAGGACACTTATAAAGTCTGTTCCCACAATCATCTGGATACTGGATTCATTCTCTCCGAGATTGTCAGAAGGAATTTGTTAACCAGTTTTATAAGATCAGTTTTAAACATAGGCTTATTTTCTCTTTGATTCGAGTTAGTCTCTGTAAGGATTTTTCTATTCTGGAAGGAGCTGAGAGTAAAGGAATGAATAGTCATACTAAGATGGAAGATATGAACAAATGAACACTATTTTTGAAAGAATCTCAGCTTGAATAGATCTGGGCCAAGTGGAAAAGTTTATTTGAGGTCTTGATCTATAATAGGTTTGACAAGGGGATTATGACTCCAGACTATACCTTCAAATTATGGATTTCTTGCACTATTATATCATTATAAATAACAGAATGCACACTCGTTTGTTACACATTAAATAAGAGAGTCATATAGTGTTTTCCTATCTACTGTAAATTCATTTGATCAGAAAATCCCTGACTTACATATCGTTTTTCTATCTGTCTTTAAACTCTATACCTCCTCCCCACCCCCTGTCTCCATGAGGATGCCCCCACCCTAATCCCTACACCATCAGACCTCTAAACTCCCTGGGGTCTCCAGTCTCTTGAGGTTTAGGTGCATCTTCTCTGACTAAACACAGATCTGACAGTCCTCTGCTGTATATGTTTTGGGAGCCTCATATCAGCTGGTCTATTTCCTGGTTGGTGTTCTAGTGTCTGAGAGATCTCCAAGATCCAGGTTAATTGGGACTGCTGGTCTTTCTATGGGTTGCCCTCCTCCTCAGCTTCTTCTAGCTGTCCCCTAATTCAACCACAGGGGTCAGCAGCTTCTATACATTGGTTGGGTGCAAATATCTGCATCAGAATCTTTCAGCTGCTTGTTGGGTCTTCAGGGTGTACTGGCAAGTTTTGTGTCAACTTGACACAGCTGAAGTTACCACAGAGAAAGGAACTTCAGTTGAGGAAATGCCTCCATGAGATCCAACTGAAAGGCATTTTCTCAATTAGTGATCAAGGGGGAAAGGCCCCTTGTGGGTGGCACTATCTCTGGGCTGGTAGTCTTGGGTTCTATAAGAAAGCAGGCTGAGCAAGCCAGGGGAGGCAAGCCAGTAAAGAACATCCCTCCATGGCCTCTGCATCAGCTCCTGCTTTCTGACCTGTTTGAGTTCCAGTTCTGACTTCCTTGGTGATGAACAGCAGTATGGAAGTATAAGCTGAATAAACCCTTTCCTCCCCAACTTGCTTCTTGGTCATGATGTTTGTGCAGGAATAGAAACCCTGACTAAGACACAGGGGTAGTCATGATAGGTCCCTTTTTGTGAACACTCTGTATCCTCTACAATAGTGTCAGGCCTTGGGGACTCCCTTTGATCAGGGTCCTACTTTGGCCCTGTTGCTGGATCTTCTTTTCCTCAGGCTCCTCTCCATTTCAATCCCTGCAGTTCTTTCAGACAGGAACAATTATGGGTCAGAATTTTGACTGTGAGATGGCAACCAAATCCCTCACTTTATGCCCTATTTTTCTGCTGGAGGTGGGCTCTAAAAGTTCCCTTTCCACAATGTAGGGCATTTCATCTAAGGTCCCTCCCTTTGAGTCCTGAGAGTGTCTCACCTCCCAGGTCTCTGGTGAATTCTGGAAGGTCCCCCCAACCTCCGGAGGTTGAATGTTTCCATTATTTATGCTGCCTCTCAGGGATTTCAGTCCTATCCCCTGACCCAATACCAGAGCATGTTCCCCTCTCTGCCCACCCATCCCCTTTCCCTCCCAATTCCCTCCCTTTCCCCTCTGTGAGCAACTGAATATTTTTATAAGTACAGTAATTTATGTTAAAAATCTAGATAAGAGATAGCACCTGAGATGACCCCAGATTGGCAAGTTCATACCATCTCTGAGAGGAATCCAGACACCCAGAGATACCAGTTCCACTAAGACGAGCAGGCAAGGTATGGAGAGATAGAAGAGAAAGAGAAGCAGAAGGATGTATACACAATGAAGTGTAGAAGAGCTGGAAAATCATCTATGGGGATGAATAGCCTCTTATGAGTTGACACCACCCAATACAATGGTGTGGTCCTAGCCTGTGATATCACAAACTGACCTATCTGAGTCAGTGTCCATGCTATTTGTATGCTATAAATTGACATGGGCAAGGGCCAGATGCCCACCACCTCTTCTTTTAACCTGAGGAAGGCCTAGAGGTGACCTTGGTGTCATGAGAGGAAGAGAGTTGGCTCCACCTGTCACCAACACCATCACTAGGGAGAGCTGGACCTGCACCTTGCATGGGCAAGACAGCATAAATATTCCTACTGGCTCTCAACTCCAGATCTAGGGCTTACAGTTGGCCCACCCCAATATCTAACTCATCTCTGAAGTGCTGGGTATGTGAAGGGGCTGGTCCTATAATGCAGAGCTTTATGATCTCCATGACAGAGGGCATAGGAGGATATCAATGAGGATTTCCTGGTGAGTTGTCAAGTATGGATAGTGTAGCAGGAGTTAGTGACCTTACACTAGACCAATGACTCTTTGCAATGAACATTTGCAAGCAAAGTATGGACAAGAGGGAATACTGTGGGATACACTCTTATACAATACATTGCTATTTCCACAACCAGTTATTTTTCCCCTCTTTGTGAGTTTGGAAGGACTGAGAGCAGGAACATAGTGACAGGAAGATGAGTGGGATTTGGGTCCATATTGTGAAATTCACAAAGGATCAATAAAAAGTTATATACATATATGAAAAATGTTTTGAGATGAACATTTTCCAAAATGTTCATTCAGTAAAATAAAGAAAAAAAAAGAATAACTACTACTTTCAACAAGAAAAAACAGGTGGAGACTTTTCAGTCTATTAAAATAACAACTAAATAAAATATCTCATTACTATACAATTTGATGATTAACCTAGTGAATTAATAGCCAAAATAAAATACACACAAATATACACACACATACACACACACACACACCACAAACATACTTAAAAAGTGGATGATTGGATATACATTAAGAACCATATCTTTTGCAAGTCCCCATACTTAATGTTTGAAATATGAATTAAATTTAAATGTTACGTATGAAACAATACAAAAGAAAAGTTGGTATGATTTTTTTCAATTAGTGTATGCCCTGGATAATAGTTTCATCAGAGGTATAAATTCTTTGTGATATATTTTTAAACACAGCAGCAGATTTATTTTAAATAACACCACTTGAATAAATAAATCATCAAAGACATGCTGTAGGATATATTTTCTTTTATTCACAATATTTAGAATTTACTTTTGTTTTATGAAATCCAATGCTATACTGAAAACTAATTGACCATCTGTTGCCCAAAATCTTAGATTCTCTTTACCTGAGGTTTTTTTTTTTTTTTTTTTTTTTTTTTTTTTTTTTTTTTAAAGGAACAGCCAGTGGATGAGATGACAGGATGCCTCTGGGCAGTACATCTCAAATATTACCAAGGCACTGTCCTTAACATTAAAGAAAAATTAGCTTTTACTTTTGGTGCCCGAAGGTGCCTTCAACAAGCAAGAACTTTTTCTCATAAATAAGCATTTCATGTAATTTTTTTTCCTTTTTCTCTTTCATTATGTAATAGGTATCTTTGACCTGAAATATGTCCATGCTATAAAATAAATTTTAACAAGAATTTAGGTCAGAAACACTTAAAAATTTTAAACAACAATGTAAGGCTGAAAAACATCAAAGAAAAGAAAAAAAAGTGTTTAAACAGTCAAGTATTACTAAATATCTAAATATTTATATACACACAAACACACACATACACACACTGAAATGAACAGATATAATCTTAAACAAGCATTTTGGGGCTGTCTCTACTACTGGTACAGAGCTGCCATCTTTTGTTACAAGGGAGAATTATGGTGCCTATTTTAGAGATAACAACCAGAAACAAAAGCTGACTTCCCAAACTTTTACAATCACAGAAAGACTATTTGGAGCCTGACTCAACACTGATTTAAATTCCTCATTCAGACACCGGGATCCTAATCACTAATGAATAGTGGAGTTTCCCCCAACTTATGTGCTAAAATTTATTACGCAACAAGAAAATGAGTTCCCTGGCGGTCTATGTAAATCTGGATCCCACACAAAAGAAACAGGAAACAGGAAAGGCAGCTTCTTTTCCTTAATTGTTAGGAAAGATTTCTCCCTTCTCAGCCTTGTAACCAGTGCTCCCTTACTGCCTCTTCTTCTTGCAGCATGTTTTAACAGACTCTGTCTAGTTTTCTTTACCTTACCTGGGTAAATTAGTATTACCCACACAAGGCAATGCCCTTCCGGGTGCCAATTTGTGTAACATATTAGTGTCCTATCTTATCTTGGACTCTCTTTCTTTCTGGAGCATGTGATGGTATACAGAGTAACCTTTTACCTCAGAAGAGAGTCTGGACTTTTATCACCTACATAGGTTCAACCTAAGTAGTTCTTTTAGACCCCTTGTTTAACCATTCATTCTCCTATTCACAACTGAGTGTTTGGGACCAGGATAGTTCTTGGATGGTCCTAAAGAGCATATAAGGAGTGTAATCTGCTGTAGTCCTTGGAAGATGGGCTCATTTTCTCTTTTCTGGGGGTTTCCTCACTCCAATGTATAGCAATTCTATTATAGGAACGTAAGAATCTCAGACTGTGAGGATACACTCTTCTGCCTCCTCTTCTGAGAATGACTATACAGGAGATAATACAAGAGATACAGGAGATAGTTCAAGGACCTCCAACCTCTTTCAATATAGGTCGCTTGATTCACACACAAAAATACTAACTTTAACATTGGTACCCAAAAGTGCAACACTGAGTGTGAAAGACAAATAGAAGCTTAGAGTGTGCTATAGCAACAGCAGATCTCCTACCTATATCAACAAATCATGGGGTGCTCAGTTCTGAAACAATATACAAACGTGCAGTAACAGAATTAATATGTTTTGTTTACACATTTCTGCACATGTAAACCACAAATGCACACACACACACATACACACACACACACACACACACACACACACACACACACACACATGGGAGCGAAAGCCAGGTCCTACTGGGGAAGGAATTAGCTAAGATATTTAAGTTTTACTGTTAACAGTTCCCCAGTCCTTCTCCAGAGAATCCTAAAACCTTTCCAAGGTGTTGTGTAACAGTTTCCTCCTGACTGAAATATTCTATCCCTGCAGGGAAGCTCTTTAAAAGTGAAGGTTAACAAGTCAAAACAGATTCAGGAAGTCCCTGAAAAGACTCAGTGACCAGAGCAGCCACCTAGAAGAAGGAGAAACTAGCAGAGCTGCTTGGAAGAGGTTTAAAACAAAGGAGGCATCAGCTTTCTCCAACTATCAAATTGCCTGCAGGCTGTGCAGTATGCTACAGGTTGCCAGATTGGTGAGCTGTAACCCAGGCTTCATTGAATATCAGGTATGGGACATCTTTGAGTCATTTGTGCAACCATAAGTAATTCCTTTACCACATTCCTATAACTTACTTGAATACAATTCCATGGTTTACCAGGTTGAACTTTGGTGGAATCACTATTTTGGTTTATGGTGGACTCCCTACTGGGGATAAGTAGGTGTATGTGTGTCTTCCAGGAAAAGTTTTGTCACACAACACAATTGATGATGTGTTGTGGACAGTCCTGGGGCTAATTATATTTGATGTTAATTCCTTCTTTCTCCAGTGAGTGGCTTCGAACAAACAAGGAATGAGTCAGCACTCAGGTGCTTTCATGTAAAACCTGCTTCCCACCTTAATTTGTAAAATAAATGAGAGCTGATGATTGGGCAGATAAAAGGGAAGGTGAAGCAGAAGGTGAGAGAGAAGAAGGAGAAAATGGAAGAGAGAGAGGATGCAAAGGAGGAGAAGAAGAAAAGCAGAGAAGCACATGGCCTGGAAAAACTGCAAGTACTAAGGGGCCTCATAGATGTGGAAGATGGTAGAGTGGTAGTAGATCTGCCCAATCTAGGCACACAACATGTATTCATATTAGTTGCCTTGTGTTTTCATTGCTGGGGCATATTTGGGAGTAGATTTATCGAAACAGTGATGTATTGGTGTCACAGACCAATACTTCAGAGAAACCAAGAGGTGGAGAGACATGAATGCATGGTCCTGGCTACCAGGAGCAATGGGTGTACCTGAGGGTAAGAAACATGAAGATGAGTGTCCAGAAAGGTATTGGCTCAGGACCCACAATACCAAGTTCTCGGCACAAAGGAGCACAACAGAAACAAAGAGCAAGGAATAAGAGATGATAAAGACAGGAGATAGAGGAAAAAGGGGGTGGAGTCTTTGTCCTAGAGGACAAAGGACTGCCTGTGGATAAAGAAGAGACATGGAATAAAGGAAAAGGACAGGTTTTAGAGGTACTGGGGGAGATCCTGTGTTATAATCAGGTGTTTAATTTTAATTGGACACATTAACTAGCACAGCCAAAAGGGAGCTTTTGATAGCTGGATTTCAATACTTTGATAGCTGAACCTGAGTAGTCAGCTTCAGGAGGAGGAAGTGGCTAAATAAGGGAATAGGCCTTGTTGGTTAGTGTTAGGAATGTAATGTAATGGTTTTTTGCAAGTCAAAGGTAATGGTGGAGGAAGGCAAGGCTTACCAGAGCCATGCTCACTATGTTCAAGATGCCCAGAGTTCCTTCAATGAGCACCCATAGTGGGCTTTGTGTGTTGGTCTTGGTTGCATGGTTATTGCTATGTACAGGTAGCAAAACATCAAACTAAAACTGCATCAATAGGATTGGGAGTTTCAATATGGTGGTGGACAGCTGGGTGGTCTGCCTGCTTGAAGAGTGGAAGTCGGTCACATGAATACAGAGATGCCCTAAGAATAGTCAATCATAGCCGGCTGGTGGTGGCACACACCTTTAATCACAGCACTTAGGAGGCAGAGGCCGGTTGAGTAGGTCTAAACAGATTTAGTCAGGCCCTGTGAGTTTATCAAGTGTGAAGAAATGAAGGGAGGGTCCATGGAAGAGCCACAGGATTTGGAAATACAATGACTCAAAGAAAATTCTGAGGAATACAGGGAGCTCATATTCTTAGGGCCTCTTAATCCATGCTTTGTACACAACTCTGATCTGTGAGGAAGCAACTGGTACCAAGGGATGGAGTCTTTCCATGCTGCATTAGACTTTGGCTATGTTCAATATTAGCATCATCTTAGTTTTGAATTTCTGAGCTCATCTGGCATTTGCTGAGAACAAATGACAGCAAACATTCAGACTGCTTCACCTAGGTTATCTTTGGAACTATTTGTTTCAGGATGGTGGTTCAGGATGTTCCCTTGTCCTGCCCATATTCTGGAAAATGCTTTGTTGTATAGATTACATAGTGCTAATCTCTGAGTGTTTTGCATATTTGGAAAGTCAACTAGGTCCAATGGTACTTACACATACCTTATAACCCACTGGGGCTGGTTCAATTGAAAGGAAAAATGACCTACCAGCTTCCTGGAAAATTGTCAGAGGATCTCTATGCAAGCAGAATGACTTCAGTCTCTAGTGGTCACACAGGATGCCATTAACTCTCTGACTGCCACACAGCCTTTAGTTGTCAGACTCAAAACAACAACAACAACAATCCAAATAAACAAAACAAAACAACAACAAAACATAAAGAAATAAAACAAACAAACAAACAAATTTAAAAAGCTAGAGACTTCCTGTGGGTGACTAACCTAAAGTAACAAGCCTACTTTAGCAAGACAAGGAAGCATCAAGAATTCTCCAGTTTCCTGCTTGTTGTCAGTGTTCCTGGGGTTTTGGAGAGGTGGATAAGTCATGGGCAATTTTGCTCATTGCTTAGCATTACCTAAACCCTGGTGGAGTCACTTCTTTGGAGGAGTCCTTAGGGCTGCCCCTGAAGCTGCCAGTTTGCTAGCATGGGAAGCCTTTTTCAACAAACACTTGAAATGCCATACTCTCTGCCCTTCTGCATATTATTCAGCAGATCTCTGAAGAGTATTTCAAGGCTAACTATTATGTACGTACCTCTGACTTTAAATAAACTTTCTTTTCTTCGTTTTTTAAAGTTACTTGTTTTAAGCTTAACCTTGAAAACATAGAAGGTAAACTCATCCCTGTAGATGAATTACATTTGCTTTTAGGATGAATGCGAGCATATTTAGGAAGATGTTGAAGTATTCGGTCATTTATAAGATGAGTGATTATAAACATACCTGTCCTAATAATAGCCTTAAATTTTTCCATTTTGAACTGAAGTTATTTTAGTACCAAAAGAAAAGTTCAAATCATAAATGCAGCCAATAGAGACAACGAATCTTACTTTTTAAAAATCATTTTATTGTACATCATTATAGAATATCATAGCTCCTTGTATGACTCAGTTTATCCAAATAGCTAAAGCTTAACAAAGTAAGCAAAGGCAAAGAGGCCAGATATATATTTTCAAGTCACTTTCTGTTGGACTGAATATTCTTTACATAAGGAGAAATATTCCATTGACTTTTGCCAAACTGCTTAGGCCATTGTCTTGGTATATGATAAGACAGGGGCATGCTAGTTTTGGGTGCTTATAGCCATTGTCCTATCTCCTTAGTCTCTCGTCTCCTTCTCTATATAATTTAATTGTTTTTCTTCTTTTTTATTCTAGATCATCCTGATTCTCAATAATTCATATCTATACCGTCTTATTCTGTATTAAACTCTGATCAGATCTTACCTCATGATATAAAACTTTCCTGTTTTGCTTTATTTTGATTTCAATCATATTTTTAATCACAAGATCCAAATAAGGATGCTGGTCTTTGATAGTGACTGTCAGGTTGCTATCAAACATGGCCAGAGGCAAGAAGCCCTGAGCCAGGAGATGATCTGGGCCGGCTTATTTTTCTCCTTTGGAGAAATCTTCCTTCTGAAGCTTTCATAGTTGGTTCTGCTTCTGGAAGCATTCTCTGTCTTGGTCCTTTTTAATGGATTTGTCAGGCCTCATCTTTTGAGTCATGAGCTGGTATATTTTATTAGCTCAGATATGTATCTGGTTAGAGCCCTCTACTTAAAATGAAAACTAGAACTGGCAAAATTACTGGAAGAATCTCTTCATGTACCAAGCCAATGATGTTTGCAGACTTAAAGGAATTTGAGAACATTCAAGGACAAATATTTTGGTTTAACCCATGACATTATTCTGAGACAGAACTGGCATAGAAAGACTGTTATTTAGCCAATTTTAAAATAGAGCAGAGTTACCGAACACAGTAAACAAGGCTTGATTTATGTTGCCTTAATTGAAGAATTAATATTATTACATTTTTAATCATCAGACATTTGCCTGCACTGATGTTCCATTTTTTTCTTAAAACTTTTATTTGTATGATTTTCCTCATTTATTATTCTTATTCTTAGGACAAGAATCCTTATAAAAATCCATCCTAATCAAAAATACCTTAGAGATCCACTATTACTCCTGGAACATAAATTTCTTTGAAGATAAAAGTTGAATGTAATTTATCCAATACAGTTTACTGTAGTAAAGTAATATTACCTGTGTGTAGATTTTCAACTATCAGCCCTCTTGCTCTAAGGTTGAAGTTAACTTTTGTTAAATATTGTACAGATTTTTAACCATATTACAAATCATGAGATATATAAATTGTACATATCAGTCTTAGAAATCTTAGATAAGATTTATACTTTAGCAAAAGTTTTATGGAGTTAAACCAAAACCCAAATGAAGATTAGCTGAGTAGTAATAATCTCTTTTGGTAATATTCTACCATTTTGTCTTGTTTTGCTCTCTTTTCTCTGTCACAAGTCAAGTGACCTGCCTGACATAGCAAAGAGATTTTGGAAGAAACATTTAAACAATCATGATTGGGTCTAAGAAGGAGGAGCCATAAACCAACCGCAGAACAAGCTTTTTATGAAGCAGGACACCATAAGAAAACAATTTAATATTGCCCATATGTTAAACAAACAAAAAACCCATAAAAATCAACCAAACAAACAAACAAATAACAAATCTGAATCCCTGTAAAACTGAATCCACTGACTTGGTGGAGGGAACAGAGTAATCTTAAAACAACACAAAAGCTTACAGAGAAGAAATATCTGAGCCCTGGCCACAGATAGGATGTTGCAGGAGGGATCTTAGTGCAGAAACATTAAGCACTAAGAAGTATGTATGGAATGTGCACATACAACAGTTGGGCTGCTCAGGTGAGTTCTCTCACACCTCCTTCATCAGACACCTAGTACCACGATCTACAACACACTTTTGGAAACACCAAAAAACACAGATCCATCAAACAGTAACTTAAAAGAACAAACCATTCTCATAGTCAGGGGAATCCCAACAAAAGCAAACACTTGCAGCTCATGTTCATTCATACACCTAACGTCCGATTTCCATCTCTCCTTTTCCAACAAGGGCAAGAGAAACCTGGTGGTCCTTCCAACTTGGAAATGAATACTGCAGATAGGTTTTCCAAAGGCACCACACATGGATGATACAATCAAGATCCTTACATATGCCTCCAGAGGTCTTCCAATGCTTTTAATCACAGCCTAAGTGTTGAGAACCTGCTGGTTGGTGGCTCAATATAAGCTCTGGGCCTAACTGATGGGATTCCATTATCCTGGGAGTTGCAGGGTCTCAAAGCAAGCCAGGAAAACAGAGAGAACTGGATGAAAGCCTAAATCTCAGGGAGCCCCCAAATGTGCTAAGTCTGAGTCACTCAGAGAGAGAGAGACAGAGACAGAGACAGAGACAGAGACAGAGACAGAGACAGAGACTTTAACTGAGATACTGTCCTCAAGTCTACACCTATGAGTACAGGACCCAGCCACCTAGTCCCGCATTTATAAAGACAAAGTATACAAAGTCACAATTTGTTCTTCTGGAAGCAGAAGGTCCTCTCTGGCAAAACCATTTTGTTTATAGAATCAGGAGAACAGTCAAAATTTAACGCTTAATAGCCCTTGACATTTGGAGTTCGAATTTTGCTTAACACAGAGATTTTAAACTTTAAACATAAAGTTAGCCATCACAATGGCTTTTCTCTTGCTGCAATAAAATAATCTGATCAAAAGCAAAATTTCCATTATCTTGCAATGCCTCATCTGGGGAGATGACACAATGATAAAAATCACTCCATCCATAGCAGCAAATAAATTAAACAAATAAATTTTGTATGTCTACTGGGTTATGTTTACAGGTTTTCAATTAACAGATAATGTTAATAACAGAAGTAAAGTTTAGATTTCACTATTCTCGTTCAAATATTTTTTTTCCTTTTTAATTAGCTGAGCTTTTTATTCCAACTATGTGATTGCTTAAAGTACAGTAGGTCAAATTATGTGTACCAATTTAGAAAATCCTAAAACTATACAAATTTGGTGAATTACTTCTAAACACACACAGCAGATGCGATGTAAATATGGATGCAATCATTCTCAAGTACTACAACCTTTTTCACAGTATTTAACTACAAGTAGGAAATTATCAAATCCCATCTGCTCTGTGTTATATCTATATGCCAGTGTCTGTAAAGTAAATTGTTCAAGGTCAATGTTGCTCTAAGTTCCTTAATGATCAACATCTAATATAAGCTTAACATTTGTTGCATGAAAGCAATTAGCCTAGCTTGTATCAGAAAAATGCAAAACAAAGTTTAGAATTTCAGGCTTTTTTTTCTCACACTTTTATTATTTATTATGATACTATGTCATTAAAACAATAAAGTTAAAGACAAATACTTTTATTTACATAAGAATTTATTAGTAACAACAGAGATGTAATTGATAAGTTTTGATTTCACTTTGACCTCTTTGATATGTGAAACTTATATAACATTTATCTTTTCTGTCCAGTAATATGTTCAAATAAGAATATATCTAATTTTTAATAGATTTTTTGAACATAACTCTATACATGAAGTAAGAATCCATACAACAGCAGACATCAAATTATTAGGAATTAAGTACAGTGTCATTCAAGAATGATCTTGATGTTTTATGACAGGATTTATTTATGATAGACTAAAAATTGTAAATTCTCTGAAAAATTAAAAATACAATAGGTAGCCCTAAAGAGACAAGAAGGAGATTTTGTAAACATCATCATAATGGTAGTTTGATTCTCAAACAAATGACTTAATTTATTAGAAAACAGTTAAATATTTTGACTTTAAAATTAGAGTATAGCTGTAGAAAAATGACAGTATTTTTCTGAGGTTAAAACATATAGCAATAGCAAAAAGAGCTAGATACATGATTCTCTGGTTAAGATCATATCACTCAGAAGAGCAAGCATCCCACACATTATAGAATCCAGGTAAACGTGCTATACATACATACATGCATGTAAAACACTTACATGCATATAATAAAAATGGAAAAAAGTTGATAATTCTTTTTGTTACCATGTTAATTCTTTTTTAACATGGTACCAGAATGAGAATCATTCTGCCAAATTTTCTAATAACAGCAATGAATTTTAGAAAGTTAGAAAATGATATTTCACGTTTTGATGTAAAAAATTCCAAATGTTTTTCTGGTGTTTGGTTTTTGTTTCTCTATCTATCTCTCTCTTTGGTTTTATCTTTGATTTTTGGAATTTGGTTTTCCTGAGATATGCTATTACTATGGAACTCTGTAGATCTGGATATCCTGGAACTTACTGTTTAGACCAGACGGGTCTTAAACTCACAAAAGATCTCTCTGCCTCCAAAGTGGTACAATTAAAAGCATGTACCAATACCGGGTCTAAAACTTGTCAATCAAGACATCAATCTGATAAAAAAAAAAAACAGAAATTTATAAATTATTTTTCAATATCTAGTGGTAGTGAACAGCTCTGATAAAAATTATAATAAACTTTGGAGATGTAAATATTTGATACAATTTCCCAAACATAAGGAGGCTTTGCAAATAGTTTAGACTATTGTTTTTGAGCTAGCCCCTGTGCTCATGATCAGCAGCACAGTTTTGGCTGATTTAGAATCCTGTGCTTGTTTGTAGAGGCACAAGAGAAGGGAAGGGAGGAACATATAGCTCACAACAGGACTTGACTAGGTAATTTTAAGACCCATACAACCCTTGGAGCTGGACATTTTACCAATGAAAACCACATGCTTGGCCTTGACCCTACTTACATCCCGGATGTTGTTCAAGTGGAATCCCCTGCTGTTTCATAGGCTTTGCCTTCACCATGTTATTGTTTTTGAAAGTTAAATATTTTGTAATGGAGACTATTAAGGATTGAGCATGAAATATGTTCAATAAGATTATGTTTGGACAGCTTGGTCCCCAGCTAGCAGTGCTATGTAGGGAGTTGTGGAAGGAAATAGCACTTTTCTGGAGGAACTAGGAAAGTGGGGCCACATACTCATGGATGTATTATTCTTGGGAACATCTTGTTAATACTCTTCTTCTTCAAGTGCTATGAGGATAGCAGCTTTTCTCAAGGACATGATCCTAAACTAACCTCTCACTGTTCTCAAAACAGAGCCAATGACAATGAGTTAACCACTCTGAAACCGTGCGTTGAAATAAATCATTCCTTTGAAAGTAACTCCAGGAATCTCAGGACATCTTGGAAGTCTGACCTCTAAGGCCCTGTGTCAAGGACCTTAAGATCAAATGCCCCAACCACTAATATTTACACCCTTCCTGTGTCTGACCTGCCCCAGGTGCAGACCAAACACCAATGGACCACCTTGTTCAACCCCCTGTGACAAAATATTTCTGGGCAATGATATAGTCCAACCTCTTTCCCCTTGCTTTGTGGTTTCATCCTTTAAAAATACTGTACAATTTCCCTTCAGAACAGAGTTCAGATTCCTAGATGGCTACCTTTTGAACTCTCAGAGAATAAAGCTTTCATTTTAAGCCTCTATCTTTGAAGTGAGTTTTCTTAGCTTCTCCCTGAACATAATACCTCTTTCAAGTCATTTCTGTCAAATATTTAGTCACTGTGACAAGGAAATACATCAGTCAATCCAGTAAGTCACCTCCATGTTAAAGAAATAAATAAGTGAACAATTTTAAATATAAAACATTTATTGAGTTAAAAAGGAAGCACGTTTGAAACTGCAGAAGCAGGATGATCTCCCCCTCCCCCCCAAAATGGTGACACCTATTGGGCACTCTAATGCTGAGAAGGGTTAGGTAAGAAAATTCACTGTTTACTAAGAAAACTTTACCCAGCCCAGTAAGTGCTTGTTTATTAAAAGAGCTCTGAGTCTTAAAACTGTGTTCTTGGCTAGGGCCACTCACTACCTTGTTCTGTAACAAGGGGAATGGAGAAAACCCAATAAATATGTTTCAGTATAAAAATGCCAATTACTGTCTTTCTGCAGAAGAAGAGAAAGTCTTCTGGTAGTGTTTATAATATTCTCCCATTTGTGACTCATGTATTAATGACTACTACATAATTCTAAAACTATTGTACCGTTTGCTGGAGTTTCCCCATTTTTAGAAGATGATGAATAAACTGTATCCCTTTCTAGTACAGCTGGTGTAAAGGCCACAGATGGTGTTCAGTTTTTCAACCAGAACTCCTCCAAAATTATCCCCACTTCCATAAATCTCTATTCATCCTTTGATGGCATGATTCATATATTAATTTCTGTAGGATTCATATATTAATTCTCTTATGAATCATATTTTTATTATTTATAGAGGGACTAGGACCTATTAGGAGGTACCTACTGGGTCCTTGAATTCTGCAACGATTACCTGATAAGCCCAATACTCTTATCTCCTTTTACTGATTGCTATCAACTTTCATATGCTATAGTCATGGGTATTATGTAACAATAGTAATTATTGGGAAGAAATATGAAGGACATCAGTGGTATTAGCTGTTACACAGAAAATATTTTCCATCCCATTACAAAAAAAAAAAAAAAATCATGTCTCTTTTGGAGTAAGAAGCATCAAGTCCAAACATCTCATTGGGAGGAAAGGTGAGTGGGATTGCACTGTCTGAGAGCCACTGCTAATTTCCCAATGTAGTCTTGTCCATTGGGAGACAGAGCGGGATAAACCAACAGAAAGTGAAAATCTGCATTTCTCAGATGATTTCTTTTGAGTCTGTGTTTCATCTCAGAGTGAGTGCAACACTCTGACAGCCTTTGTGAATAGTAGTACAATTCTGGAAGATGTGATTTCCATGTTTATGGCTTCTTGTGTACGTCATTTGAGATGTGAAATGAGACCTGTGGTTTTATCCAGTATTGTCTTCTACAGCTGGTGGTAACCGAGCTCCAAGAGGATCCCCGAGATTCTCATTTTTGATATGTTCACAATGAATAATTCAGAGTGTATGAACATTTTCTTCTTATGACTACATGTATGTCTTCTGAAAAGCATCTCATGGCATATTAATTTGTACTGGAGATGTTATATCCTTCTTGGGAAAAGAAATGATTTCGTAGCTTGATTTAGTCACCCCTACTATGTTAATTCATAGACTATTCACAAGAATAAACATGATTTACTTGTTTGGGAATGCCAACAACTGTACCATGACTAGATCTTTTTATTTGTTTGTTTATTTTTTTACAAGACCTTTTAAAAAGTGGATCTGGAAATCAGATTCAGATTAAATCATAGATATTTGGAGGTAGAGCAGATATTGATCTATCGACATGAGAGAGGAATTCTCATTTACAAAGTAACTTGTTGCAGAAATAATATGGCAGCCCCCAAACTTGATGGTGTCATGGACACAGCTTGTAAAGTTCTCTGTTGTTACACTACAAGGAATGCTATTTAGTACATGATATCAAAAGAGAAGAACTTGAGTCTTATAGAACTTGTGCTCTATCAGTGTCTCAGATAAGTTATCAGATTGACAGAGGAGGTAGGAAATAACCGTGTTACTTGGTCATTTCTGGGACCCTATCAATGAAGCAGCACTCTCAAGAGGGGGATGATTGCTCAAGAATGTTAAGTATACATAATGAAAATATTTACAGATATGTAATATAGCAAGAGAAAAGTATGCAGCCTGTTAATCACAGAACTAAAATAAGCTTATATGTCACAATTAGAAGCCATTCACAAGGGTCACAGATCCCTTCTGGTCAGTGACAGCATCGGGTCACCTTGGGCATGGAGTCGGCAGACACCCACAAGGTCCCTAGAGGACTATTCACACAATCTTAGGACCACCAGTGAGTGGAATACAACTTCTGTTCCAATCCAATTGCACTGGACCTGAGACATCATTAGGGAAGCAGAAAACCTGGCCTGACCAGGGTCACAAGTCCCTTCCTGTGGCTACCAGCACGAGGTCACCATGGGCACAGGGTCAGCAGACACCCCCAAGGTCCCTAGAGGACAGCTTCTGAGGCAGACCCCGTTTCAGGCTCCAGACAACTGGGCACCTTCCCTGCCAGAGGAAAGGTGTCCATTCCCACCCAGGAGGGCTTTTCCTGAGCACCTGGGGTAATCATCTTGGTTCCCAGATCCCTCTGAGACTAGTCTACTCAGGTAAGAGTGTGGATTACAGAAGCTAACAGCTTCTGGGACAAGCCAAAGCAACACAGCTTCTGGGACAGGCCCTGTTTCAGGCCTTCATCTTCTGCCAGGAGGCAGGTCCAATATTGGTGCACCTTCCCTGTAAGATGAGAGCTTGCCTGCAGAGAGTGCTCTGACCACTAAAACTCAGGAGAGATCTAGTCTCCCAGGTCTGCTGATAGAGGCTAACAGAATCACAAGAGGAACAAGCTCTAACCAGAGACAACTATAACAACTCACTCTAGAGATTACCAGATGGCGAAAGACAAACTTAGGAATCTTACTTACAGAAACCAAGACAACTCAACATCATCAGACCCACCTCACCGAGTCCAGGGTACCCCAACACATCTGAAAAGCTAGACCTGGATTTAAAAGCATATCTCATGATGATGGTAGAGGACATCAAGAAGGACTTTAATAACTCACTTAAAGAAATATAGGAGAACACTGCTATAGAGTTATAAGTCCTTAAAGAAAAACAGGAGGAAACAACCAAACAGGTAGAAGTCCTTAAAGAAAACAGGAAAACACATCCAAACAGGTGATTGAAATGAAAAAAAAAAAAACATACTAGACCTAAAAGGGGAAGTAGACACAATAAAGAAAACACAAAGTGAGGCAACTCTAGAGATAGAAAACTTAGGAAAGAAATCTGGAACCATTGATGAGAGCATCAGCAACAGAGTACAAGAGATAGAAGAGAGAATCTCAGGTGTAGAAGATTCCATAGAGAATATCTGCACAACAATCAAAGGAAATACAAAATGCAAAAAGATCTGAACTCAAAACATCCAGGAAATCCAGGACACAATGAGAAGATCAAACCTACAGATAATAGGAGTAGGTGAGAATGAAGGTTTTCAACTTAAAGGAACAGCAAATATCTTCAACAAAATTATAGAGGAAAACTTCCCAAACCTAAAGAAAGAGATGCCCATGAACATACAAGAAGCCTACAGAACTCCAAATAGACTGGACCAGAAAAGAAATTCCTCCCGGCACATAATAATCAGGACAACAAATGCACTAAATAAAGATAGAATATTAAAAGCAGTGAGGGAAAAAGGTCAAGTAATATATAAATGTAGGCCTGTCAGAATTACATCAGACTTTTGACCAGAGACTACGAAAGCCAGAAGATCCTGGACAAATGTTATACAGACACTAAGAGAACACATATGCCAGCCCAGGCAACTATACCCAGTGAAACATTCAATTACCATAGCTGGAGAAACCAAAGTATTCCACAATAAAACCAAACTCACACAATATCTTTCCATGAATCCAGCCCTTCAAAGGATAATAACAGAAAAAAAAAAATACAAGGACGGAAACCAAGCCCTAGCAAAAGCAAGAAAGTAATCCTTCAACTAATCTAAAAGAAGACAGCCACAAGAACAGAATGCAAACTCTAACAACGAAAATAATAGGAAACAACAATTACTTTTACTTAATATCTCTTAATATCAATGGACTCAATTCCCCAATAAAAAGACATAGACCAATAGACTGGCTACACAAACAGGACCCAACATTTTGCTGCTTACAGGAAACCCATCTCAGGGAAAAAGATAGACACTACCTCAGAATGAAAGGCTGTAAAACAATTTCCAAGCAAATGGTCTGAAGAAACAAGCTGGTGCATCCATCTTAATATCTAATAAAATGGACTTCCAAACCAAAGTTTTCAAAAAAAAAAAAAAGGCAAGGAGGGACACTTCATACTCATCAAAGGTAAAATCCTCCAAGAGGAACTTTCAATTCTGAATATCTATGCTCCAAATGCTAAGGCAGCCACATTCATTCAAGAGACTTTAGTAAAGCTCAAAGCACACATTTCACCTCACACAATAATAGTGGGAGACTTCAACACACCACTTTCATCAATGGACAGATCATAGAAACAGAAACTAAACAAGAAATTAAAGACTTTTTAGAGTTTAATGAAAATGAAGCCACAACATACTCAAACTTATGGACACAATGAAAGCATTTCTAAGAGGAAAACTCATAGCTCTGAGTGCCTCCAAAAAGAAACTAGAGAGAGCACACATTAGCAGCTTGACAACACACCTAAAAGCTCTAGAAGAACAGGAAGCAAATTCACCCAAGCGGAGTAGACTGCAGGAAATAATCAAACTCAGGGGCAAAATCAACCAAGTAGAAACAAGAAGATCTATTCAAAGAATCAACCAAATGAGGAGCTGGTTTTTGAGAAAATCAACAAGATAGATAAACCCTTAGCCAGACTCACTAGAGGGCACAGGGAAAGCATCCTAATTAACAAAATCAGAAATGAAAAAGGAGGCATAACAACAGATCCTGAAGAAATCCAAAACACCATGAGATCCTTCTACAAAAGGTTATATTCAACAAAACTGGAAAACTTGTATTAAATGGACATATTTTTGACAGATACCATGTACCAAATTAAATCAGGATCAGGTTAACAATCTAGAGTCCTATATCCCCCAAAGAAATAGAACCAGTCATTAATAGTCTCCCAACCAAAAAAAGCCCAGGACCAGGTACATTTAGTGCAGAGATCTATCAGATCTTCAAAGAAGATCTAATCCCAGTTCTTCACAAACTATTCCACAAAATAGAAACAGAAGGTACTCTACCCAACTCATTCTATGAAGCCACAATTACTCTGATACCTAAACCACAAAAAGACCCAACAAAGATAGAGAACTTCAGACCAATATCCCTTATGAATATTGATGCAAAAATCCTCAATAAAGTTCTTGCTAACCGAATCCAAGAACAAATCAAAACAATCATCCATCCCGACCAAGTAGGTTTCATTCCAGGGATGCAGGGATGGTTTAACATATGGATCCATCAACGTAATCTACTATATAAAAAAACTCACAGACAGAAACCACATGATCATCTCCATAGATGTAGAGAAAGCTTTTGACAAAATCCAACACCCATTTTAGATAAAAGTCTTGGAAAGATCAGGAATTCAAGGCCCATAACTAAACATGATAAAAGCAATCTACAGCAAACCAGTAGCCAACATCAAAGTAAATGGTGAGAAGCTGGAAGCAATCCCACTAAAATCAGGGACTAAACAAGGCTGCCCACTTTCTTCCTACCTATTCAACATTGTACTTGAAGTCCTAGCAAGATCAATTCGACAAAAAAAGGAGATCAAGTTGATACAAATTGGAAAGGAAGAAGTCAAAATATTACGTTTTGCAGATGATATGATAGTATATATATGTGACCCTAAAAATTCCACCAGAGAACTCCTAAACCTGATAAACATCTTCAAGGAAGTAGCTGGATATACACAAAGGATAAAGAGACTGAGAAAGAAATTAGGAAAACAAAACCCTTCTCAATAGTCACAAATAATATAAAATACCTTGGTGTAACTCTAAGTAAGGAAGTGAAAGATCTGTATGATAAGAACTTCAAGTCTCTGAAGAAAGAAATTGAAGAAGATCTCAGAAGATGGAAATATCTCCCATGCTCAGGGATTGGCAGGATCAATATAGTAAAAATTTCTATCTTACCAAAAGCAATCTACAGATTCAATGCAATCCCCATCAAAATTCCAATTCAATTCTTCAAAGAATTAGAAAGGGCAATCTGCAAATTCATCTGGAATAACAAAAAGCCTAGGATAGCAAAAACTCTTCTCAAGGATAAAACAACCTCCTGAGGAATCACTATGCCTAACCTAAAGCTTTACTACAGAGCAATTGTGATAAAAACTGCATGGTACTGGTATAGGGACAGACAAGTAGACCAATGGAATAGAATTGAAGACTCAGAAATGAACCCACACACCTATGGTCAACTGATCTTTGCTAAGGAAGTTAAAACCATCCAGTGGAAAAAAGACAGCATTTTCAACAAATGGTGCTGGCACAACTGACGGTTATCATGTAGAAGAATGCAAATTGATCCATTCCTATCTCCTTGTACTAAGGTCAAATCTAAGTGGATTAAGGAACTCTACATAAAACCACAGACACTGAAACTTATAGAGGAGAAAGTAGGGAACAGCCTCGAAGATATGCGCATAGGGGAAAAATTCCTGAATAGAACAGCAATGGTTTGTGCTGTATGATCAAGAATCAACAAATGGGACCTCATAAAATTGCAAAGCTTCTGTAAGGCAAAAGACACCGTCAACAAGACAAAAAGGCCACCAACAGATTGGAAAAGGAACTTTATCTATCCTAAATCAGATAGGGGACTAATATCCAATATATATAAAGGACTCAAGAAGGTAGACTCCAGATAATCAAAAAACCCCATTAAAAATGGGGCTCAGAGCTAAACAAAGATTTCTCACCTGAGGAATATTGAATGGCTGAATAAATGTTCAGCATCCTTAATTATCAAGGAAATGTAAATCAAAGCAACCCTGAGAATCCACCTCACACCTGTCAGAATGGCTAGGATCAAAAACTCAGGTGACAGCAGATGCTGACGAGGTTGTGGAGACAGAGGAATACTTCTCCATTGTTGGTGGGATTACTTGAACAATCACTCTGGAAATCAGTCTGGCGGTTCTTCAGAAAATTGGACATAGTAAGACCGACCGGAGGATCCCGCAATACTTCTCCTGGGAATATATCCAGAAGATGTTCCAACTGGTAGGAAGGACGCATGCTCCACTATGTTCATAGCAGCCTTATTTATAATAGCCAGAAGCTGGAAAGAACCCAGATGCCTCTCAACAGAGATATGGATACAGAAAATGTGGTACATTTTCACAATGGAGTACTAATCAGGTATTAAAAAGAATGAAGGTATGAAATTCCTAGGCAAATGGATAAACCTGGAGGGCATCATCCTGAGTGAGGTAACTCAATCCCAAAAGAACTCACATGATATGTACTCACTGATAAGTGTTTTTTAGCCCCGAAACTTAGAATACCCAAGATATAAGATACAATTTGTGAAACACATGAAACTGAAGAAAAACAAGGACCAAAGTGTGGACACTTTGCCCCTTCTTTGAATTGGTAACAAAGCACCCATGGAAGGAGTTACAGAGACAAATTTTGGACCTGAGACAAAAGTATGGACCATCTAGGGACTCTCTTACCCAAGGATCCATCCTTTAATCAGCCCCCAAATGCTGACACCAATGCATACGCTAGCAAGATTTTGCTGAAAGGACCCTCATATAGCTGTTTCTTGTGAGGCTATGCCAGGGCCTAGCAAACACAGAAGTGGATGCTCACAGTCAGGTATTGGATGGATCATAGGGCCCCCAGTGGAGGAGCTAGAGAAAGTTCCCAAGGAGCTAAAGGCATCTGCAACCCTATTGGTGGAACAACATTATGAACTAACCAGTACACCCCAGAGTTCATGTCTCTAGCTGCATAGGTATCAAAAGATGGCCTAGTTGGCCATCATTGGAAAGAGAGGCCCATTGGTCTTACAAACTTTATATGCCTCAGTACAGGGGAATGCCAGGGCCAAGAAGTGGAAGTGGGTGGGTAGGGCAGTGGGGGGGTGGGGGGATGGTATGGGGGACTTTTGGGATAGCATTGGAAATGTAGATGAAGAAAATACCTAATAAAAGTAAATAAATAAAAAAATAAAAAAATAATAGCCATTCACAACAAAATCTTTACTGATAACAGATATGAGCTTAGTCCTAATCAGTCTATTTCTATTATAGAATAATTGTTTTTTTTTTCTGGATCAGAAATCAGTAATATATGCTTGGCAAGTCTTGGAACAGGGGATCTTAGAATGATTGTTTTGGCTAGAGGCTCATATTTAGCTAGCCATGTAACACGTTTCTGCTGTATAGCCAGAAATCTCTAAGGGCTCACTGAAATCAGGTGCAAAACATCAGTCTCATTGTTATCAATACATTATCCTGGCAAGCCAGAACAAATGGCCCATGTAGCCTTTCAGCCCATCATTACAAAGCAGAACTGTTTATTAGCATGCTTCTTGCATTGGCCCACGTTCATACTTATGCACGAAGCAGGCAGTAGCCCAAGTGAATTCCAAGTCTGTTGTAACTGACCCTTATGACACTGATGTGCTCACTTTGTTTGTGAGCCTGTAAGGCCAAACCCAATGAATGTGAAATATCTGGGAAAGCATGAATCTTTATTTCAGCACAGTTAATCTAGGACCTTATGCAGAAGAAAATGTTTATGTCATATGAGGCATTAGTTTGGATAGTAGGATATGAGGGTGAGTAAATTCTATCAATACATATTTCAAGTCAAATTTAAAAAGAAAGTAATGTTAACAAGGGCCTACTATATTATTTTGCCTATGAAATTTTATACGTGAGTTTAATTAGAAAAAAAGAGAGCATGAATATGTGTGTGTGTGTGTATGTGTGTGTGTGTGTGTGTTTTATTAAGTCATTGAGTCCTAAGAGGAAACCCAAACTTAGGTGCTACAAAAAGCAGTGTACAAATAGTATCATGGCGCCTTGTGAGACCTCAGATATCTTCATAAGGAAGAATCAATTCTTTTTTTACTCTTGGCACAATATCTACATATTGGCATTTGTCTCTTTAACAGCTGCCTGCATGATAATTATCTAGTGGCAATGGCATTAAGCTAAAAGAGAGGTCGTCTCTACATAACCTTTTCTCTGTTTTCTGACAATTGTTGACTTTCTTTCCCCTAGCCTTTGTATTGCACTCCTACAAATGACTGCAAAGTGTGAGCTGACTGGATGCTTGGCTGAACACCATCAACTTTATTTTCCTCAGTGTCGTCCCAGTCTTCACTACCACCCAGGAGCATCTACACAGGCTAAATTCTGCGGCTCAGCAACTAAGTGGTACAAGCCACAGGGAGTGCATAATACCAATTTTCCACAGCCTGCACTGCCTACCCATTTGCTTAAAATTGCCATTTGAAGACACTGACTTTACTCTGTGAAGCTCTGAATAGTTGGGACTCTGGCTCCCTTGGAAAGCTTTCTTTCCCTCTGCCAAGTAATGACATTCAGAGCCACTCAGTGTGCTCCTGAAGTGATACCACATTTAAGACATATGGAGCTTTATTTAAAGTCAGAATACCATTCCACAAGCCCAAGCCAGCCTTTCCTTGGTGGCCCACTTCTCCAGTAGCCTTAGACAATGTCACAAGGTCCACCTTCTGAGCATCTCTTTCTAATACCCTATAATTAAAATAGGTTCAGCAACAATGTACTGAAAGTTCTATAAACTCCTGACTATATACAACTTTTTTTTTCTTTCTTTTTTTTTTCTTACTGTATGTTGTGATTGGAACAACTTGACAAAATGTACAATTTAAATATATTATTTCAATTCCACATTTTTAACAGTCTTTCTAGAAATCATCATAATGATGGGATTTAGCACTTGTAAAGAATATGTTAGAACTTTTCAATAAGTAATTACAGTTATGTTTCAGAAAAATGTTATGACTGAAATGTGAAGAGTCATCAAAACATATCAGAGAAGGCTGAATAAATCACAGAGTCCTTTGACATGTGCCACGATACTGCATGCACACATTTGGGATTCTTCTGCAAACAATACATTTTCATTAGAAGAAAATTGTAAAACTCATGTAATGAAAGAGATTTTTAATTACCCATATACATTCATTTTCATTATATGTTAAAACATATTAATATTAAATAAATAAAGCTAGTTTCTCCAAATATTCTCAGAAACAATTATAATCTTCTTCATAAATTACTCTCAAATGTCATGAATTTTACTTTTTTTTATATTTACCATGCTGTCTGTAAATGACGGCCATTTTATCAAAATCATCACTCCTTAAGCATATCTGTAATACAAGTAAAAAGAAAGCAGTCATTTACTGCATTCCTAAACATTAAATATGAAAAATATAGGAGAGTGGGAGATTTAAAGGGTTATTTAATAGTACTGATTAAAGAATGTGAGAGTAACTGATAAATGCAGAGCCCATTGCTCAAAAATGACTGAGAATTTCAAGCAAAGGGGAAACAATGAAACTGAGTTTATGGCTTTTTTGTGTGAGAAAACCTTTCCACCTCACAGACCATGTGGTCTCAGGCTTGAAGCAATGACAACCACATCAAAACCAATCACCCATATTTCCAGGTTATCCTTTTCATATTTGTATTTCTCCACTAAATGAAATAGGTCCTTTCTATTCTGTTATATTTTCTATTTATGTGCTTTGGATCCCAGGTATGTTAATATGTGACTTTTTAAGCCATCATTGCCTCTATTTTAAGTGTTACTTATACTTGGGAAATCAGGCTTTATTTTCTAGTGTTTTAACATTCCTTTATAGAGAAATTTCATCCAGTGCAGTTCTTATCATGCTGATAACTAGGTGACATCGTGTTCGAGGATCTATCATAGCGGTGACAGACATACAAAAAGATGAACTCTTAATTATTTTTACTGTGATAAAAATCTTAATGCTATTGGAAAATAAAGATAACATTTGCAAGCAAGTACTTTGTAAGCAATTATTTTAAAAATCCAATAATGGGCGTTGTAGGAAAACTTACATACTCTAAATAGAAGAGGCCTCAGAGTCCTTTCACTATTGTATATGTTTATTAGCAACTCAAAAGGCAAGGGTGATGTCAATACAGTAGGATGCCAAGTAGGAAAAATGAAAGAATTCCATGTCTAAAGTTTAGCCTTAAGACCTAGAACAGATCCTTTACTACATGGAAAAGAAGGTGGAAAATGAGCACTTAAGAATAAATAGGTTGATTTATTGGAGGAAGATGAAGAAACTCTCCTCTCTTTTCTTTGCCTCAGTGAATTAAGCAAACATGCTTGGGTCATCAGTCCAGCAAACCTTATGCTTGCTTACAGACAAAAGCTAGGAACCTTTGGGGTGCACTTGTAGAATCCTCAGAAAGGAATAAAAACATAAAATTATAGAGTAAGTTATACCAAAAATTTTAAGTATTTCTAACATGACTAAGAGAAATCACTTTACATAATAATAAATAACACATTGAAGTATTAAATTAAAGAATGTTTGCCACAATTTCCTCCACATACACTGGAAGCCTTATTTATTTATTTATTTATATTTTTTACACTCCATATTTTACTACTCCCAACCCCCAATCCACCCTCTAGCTCTTCCACATCTCTTACCTCCACCCCACCCCACTGTCTCCATGTGGACATCCCCATCCCCCCATCCCACCTGACCTCTGAATTCCCTGGGGTCTCCAGTCTCTTGAGGGCTTGGTGAATCATCTCTGAATGAACACAGATCTGGAAGTCCTAGGGTGGAAACCCTAATTTTAAGAAAATTTAGGATTTGGGGAGATGGAGTCTGAATATGATTTCTAAGACAAAAATATAGAAATAAAACTTTCGTTTTGGGAAATGGAAGATGAAATTAACTATTAACGTTTTAAATTCATCATTCATGACACTCCAGTTTCTGACCCTTCTCTGTCTTTTCTAATGATTTTATGCTTCAGATTTTTTTTTTTAAAATATAAGCATACTTGGCATTTATCATGGCAATTTTACCATTTACCTTAGGTGTCAGCAAGATATAACCTATAAATCAAATCTTCAGATGCTTACTTTTGTAAACAACTCTCTACTGGAAAACATCACACTCATTTGGCTTTATATTTTTTATGACTGCTTTGGTGATATCAGTACTATGGTAGTTTGAATCTTTTTTTTTTTAACTCAGTCCTTAGTAGGAAGAAAGTTTATAAACCTTTAATCTAAAGACATTTTGGTAAATTTGTATGATAATTTTAACTTAAACCAATAAGAGCGAAGTATTAATAATGTAGAAAAGAAGTAAAATAAATGAAAATTGATAAATATGATAAGAAAAAGTAACAAAAAGCTAATAAAAATTTTAAGAAATGGTAAAATATACTAAGTAATGACTGTATCTTAAAAGAACAGTGATATATCACTTTGCATCTGTTGTGTTAATGAAGGTCAGATCCATTCCTTGGGTTTGTAATAACTTAGACAATAATATCCTAGACAAAACATATACTAACTATAGTATAAAAGAGAATAATATTAAAAGTATGTATTCCTTTCTATCAAATAGAAGCCATAAATTAGTCTTACACAGTAGATGACAGATTTTGTAATTATAAATTTGAATGAAAATTAGGAGTGATATTTTATAACAATGTTATTGCTGTGAATTAAAATGAATATATGCAACAATATATGCAAGATAATATATACTAAATATGCTAGAATTGTGAGAGCTATGATGAGAGAAGAAAGAATTGATGACAACATGACAGGAGGGGGAGAAAGAACATTAAGGAAACAAAATAGTTACTAGTTTTGGGTCATGGATATTTTATTAGTCTAATAACTAACAATAGGTATCAATTTTATTCAGTTAGGCTAGATTTATATTTTTATGATCCATAAGTACTAAACTCGGATATTCACAAATATTGATTAATGTTAGTTCTTTTAACTAAAGAAGAAAAGACTTAATTGTTCTATTTATTGTAGACTTAACAGTGAACAATACACATTCTTTTTAATGGATTGGGATTCTGATGATCATAATAGTGCAAAATTTCCTAGTAACACAAAGGATCAATCTACTCAAAGAGAGGGAAGAGTGATTTCAATATTGATAAACTTAAAATATTAATCTTACTTTAAATTTTGATGTCCAATCTATTTTAAGGATCTTTAACTATTAACTTATATACAGAAACATACAAAGTTCAACATTATGTTAGGAAGTACATCATATTATAATGGTTTTTGTGTGCTTGCTTAATTATTTGACGCTGATATTCATTAACTAAACTGATTAAAAAGTTGAAGCCTTGAAGCCCTGGTGTCTTTAAACTTTGTATTGATTTTCATTTTGTTTACTCTGAATCAAGACACAATTTCTAAAAATACCCTGCAATTTAAAAGGTTTGAGAGAGTATGTTTCCTACTCTGAGAAAGTAACATTTTCTACAAGTAGGACTCCGTTCATGCTTCTGAAAGGTACTTTGAAACTAAATGAAGCTCGGTCCGTGTGTTGCACATGATTAAAAGGATAAGCAGAGTCATTAACTAAACTGACTAATGGGCTACCGAGCGCTTAATACTCCCAAATGCCATGATGATGAAAGGAAGGCATTTACTTATTAATTTTCCTTCATAGATCTTCTTTGGGTAGCAAGAGAGTAGATCCATTGTTCTACATTTTCTCAGACTTGGTGTCATTGATGTGGAATGATGCTGCCCTCCCTATCATATGAAAATGCTATCATTTGTGTGTTACAGGCATACTTTCAAACACCTGTCTGTTCTGTTCTTTGGTAATCACACTGTTTCTTGAAGACTTCAGATAATGCAGCAATGTAAAACAAACGCCTTTCTTCTCTATAATACCCATTAAGCTAGCTAAGCACCTATTAGGTTTGAATTGCAAAGCAACAGATAAATGTAATCATACCAAGCATGAGACGAGGTCTTCTTTACCAAATACAAACAAGTCCCTATAGCACCACGCTCTGTTTTAGCCTATAAGAAAATATGTGAGGAATTTATATCTTAAATCACATAGTTTTTCTTTATATTCCCCCTGCCAGGGGATGCAGTTTAACAGTCTTCTTAGGTATCCTAAGATGGATTTGAACTAATGATCCCCTGCTTTTTCCTCCAATGCCTCAGTTACTGGCAAGTGACCAGGCAGCTTCCCACACTTCTTAGTGCTCTCTTCCTTTTCTAATAGGAACTAATAATTTTCAAATTCTATCCTTTTAAGACACTAATAGAATGTGCATGAAGCATGCAAATTAGGTACTTTTACCTATATTTATTTGTGATTGATAAATAAATTAAAATTAAGTCGTAATTATATGGAAAGTATTAGGACATTAATGATTTGTAGAGACTAAAATTAGAAACTTTCATAGAGAAAGTGACTGGGTAGGAAGGCTTTTGACACTATTATGAAGATAAATGTTGGGAGATTCTCAATGAGGTGTGTGAAATGTAAAATAAATGTATGTGAAATAACCATTCCCAAGTTTCTAGAGATTCAATAGAAAAATGTCGAGTTGGATCACAAGGTTGACAACAACTATTGAAAATAAGTACAAAAAGATACAGTAATGAGATGAGATAACTTTGGTTGGTCAGTACCGTTAGTTGAGCTTTAGAAAGTGAATAGGTTTTGATAAAGAATAAAAAAGATTATATAAACTATATTGATGTTAGAAAGGAAATAGTTAACTAAAAACCAGAATGTTAAAACATTTTTTCAAGTTCTACCCCTAATTATTTTGGTTTATTCATCTCTTGAATAAGCTTTACTGTTTCTCATTTTTGTTAAACAAAATAAGGAATGTAATTTTGAAATATAAAGCCTTTTGCTACAGTTAAATGCTGTTTTGTGAATGACAGAGGCATGATAAGTTGTGGAGCAGTGGACTGTGCACAGACAGCCTGGTCCCTGGTTCAGCAAATGTATGGAACCCCCAGTGATCTGGTGGGTAGTGATTTCTGCCTGAGTGGGACAGAAGGTGATTGAGGACACCTCCTAGGCCCCTGGCTTCTGTCCAAGCTACGGCCTCCCAAAGGCCCCCACAGAGAGGTATGTAGCCATCAGTAGTCACATAGGAGTAGCACCAAGCCCTCGCATATGCAAATAAGGTTTCCCCAAACCTCTCAGACCAAGACAATGAGAAATACCTGTTGTCAGACCCTTACTCATCCCAAAACTGTATATAAGAATCCTATCCGGAAGGATTAAAGATGTACAAGAACTATTCCACTGTCTGAGCCTTCTGTCCTAACAGCTGTAACACTTGGGAAGAGGTATGTTCTCCTTGAGCACCTGAAGCTCTGATACACTCTTCACTGGCTAGTCAGGCTCTAGTTGGGCCAGCCCAACCCCACTCAGCGCAGGGCAACACAGAGTAACCTGGAAGGCACCACAGAGATGGAGGTGGAGCCAACTGCAGCAGCAGAAGAGGCAGAAATGACTTCACCTCCCTGCCCCTACTCACTTCCCTTCTCCTGAACTCTCTCACCAGGCCAGGCAAGAGATCTCCGTGGAAAGTCCCTGGTACACAGGCCCACAAGTTAAGTTTATTTCAAAATGAAAAGTAAGATGGTTGAATAGGCATTCTAAAGTTATGGAAGTGAATGGCTCCTGAAACTCACAGGAAAGAACTTAAGATTCATATCCCATCTTACAGATTGTATAATCAGGAAACAGGTTGTGGAGGACAGATTTGCCTACAAGTTAGCTTCTTTTAAACTGTGTAGAGAGCCCCAGAGACACAGCACTAGTGAATCTTCAACCTGGTTGATGTGGGCATTTTTTGGTGAAGGTGCCCAGGTTGCCCTCGATTCACCAGGATCTAATTAAATACACTTATTTAATTTATTTAGCTGTGGGCTTCTATCTAGAATAAACAGAATTTTTTTTCACATATCCAGAAGATATACTGCTTCTTTTTGCTTTCAAAGTTTTTGCTTTTTATATTTGTAATATCTTCCTGTACCCTAGTGACCCCGCCCTTTTTGTCATTTAATCCTCCAATGTGAACATGGATGACACATTCTTATTTTTTTTAACTTAGATTATTTTTATTACATATTTTCTTTATTTACATTTCAAATGTTATCTCCTTTCCTGGTTTCCACTCTGCAACCCCCCTTCCACTTCCCCATTCCCCCTTCCACTGCTCATCAACTTATCCGTTCCTGCTTCCTGGCCCTGGCATTCCCCTACACTTGGTCAGAGAGCCTTCACAGGACCAAGGGCCTCTCCTACCATTGAAGACCAATAAGGCTATCCTCTGCTACATATGAAGCTGGAGTCATGGGTCACTCCCTGTGTACTCTTTGTTTGGTGGTTTAGCTCCTGGGATCTCTGGGGATACTGGTTGGTGTGGGAAGCAGGTGTAGGCCCTGTGAAACCCACTTGTTTACTGCCTTGCCCAAGCATGCGCAGTGAGGCTGCATGCATGGGCTGCCTGCCAGGCTGGACAGTTCCTCGTGATCCAGACCCGTCAGCCTATCTATGAATGACCTAAGCTCGTGCCTGGAGCATGTGTGTGAATTCTGATTGGATGAGGTGGGGTGGAGCTAGAGAGAGAGGAGTCTCCAGTAGTGAGGAGAGAGTTGTTGTTTAGCCCTTGCCCTAGGTAGAAGCCAGAAGTAGAGTAGTGAGGAGTTTTAGCCCTTGCCGTAAGTAGAAGTAGATTAAGAGAAGTAGAATAGGAGTAGTTTAGCCCTTGCCCTAAGAAGAAGCTGCTGGGAAAGGGAGCTGTAAAAGAAAAAGCCTGAAGTAAAGTTGTTGCATGAACCCGACTTGGTGTCTGTGTCGTTTGTGTCACCGCTGGCTCGGAGGACCTGCGACAGGTTGGTTCATATTGTTGTTCATCTTATGGAGCTGCAAACCCCTTCAGTTCCTTCAGTCCATTCTCTAGTTCCTCCATTGTGCTTAGTCCAATGGTTGTCTGAGAGCATCCTCCTCTGTATTTGTCAGGCAATGGTAGAGCACCTCAGGAGACAGGTATATCAGGTTCCTATCAGCAAGCACTTGTTGGCAGGCACAAACAAGTTGTTTTGATGACTGTATATGAAATGGATCCACAGGTAGGGTAGTCTCTGCATGGCCTTTCATCAGTCTCTTCTCCACACTTTGTATCTCCTCCCACAGGTCCCCCTTCTAAGAAGGACCAAAGTATCCACATTATGGTCTTTCTTCTTCTTGAGCTTCATGTGGTCTGTGAAATGTATTTTGGGTATTGTGAGCTTCTGAGTTAATATCTACTTATCAGTGAGTACATACCATGTGTTTTCTTTGGTGATTGGGTTAGCTCACTCAGGATGACATTTTCTAGTTCCATCCACTTGCCTAAAACTTTCAGAAATTCATTAGCTGAGTATTACTTCATAATGTTCATTTTCTGTATCCATTCCTCTGTTGGGGGACATCTTGGTCCTTTCCAGCTTCTGGCTATTATAAATAAAACTGCTATGCACATTGTGGAACATGTGTCCTTATTACATGTTGGAGAATCTTCTGGGTCCCAGGACTGGTATTGCTGGGTCCTCAGGTAATGCTATGTCCAATTTTCTGAGGAACTGCCAAACAG
The DNA here is from genome assembly GCF_978045245.1 of Mus caroli. Lineage (NCBI taxonomy): Eukaryota > Metazoa > Chordata > Mammalia > Rodentia > Muridae > Mus > Mus caroli. Next base: position 88,276,280 of record NW_028227267.1, on the reverse strand, counting down.
AGTTCCAGAGTGGTTGTACCAATTTATAATCCCACCAGCAATGGAGGAGTGTTCCTCCTTCTCCACATCCTCACCACCATCTGCTGTCACCTGAATTTTTTATCTTAACTATTCTGACTAATGTGAGGTGGAATCTCAAGATTGTTTTGATTTGCATTTCCCTGATGATAAGGATGTTGAATACTTCTTAGGTGCTTCTCAGCCTTTCAATAATCCTCAGTTGGGAATTCAGGGCGTCCTTGCATTTGGAGTATAGATGTTCAGAATTGAGAATACTTCTTGGTATATTTTTTCTTTTGATGAGTATGAAGTGTCCTTCCTTATCTTTTTTGATGACTTTTGGTTGAAAGCCAATTTTATCTGATATTAGAATGGCTACACCCACCTGTTTCTTGGGACCATTTGCTTAAGAAATTGTTTTCCAGCCCTTTATTCTGAGGTAGCATTTCTCTTTGACACTAAGGTTTGTTTCCTGTATGAAGCACAGTGCTGGGTCCTGTTTATGTACCCAGTCTTTTAGTCTATGTCTTTTTATTGGGAAATTGAGTCCATTGATGTTAAGAGATATTAAGGAATAGTGATTGTTGCTCCCATTATTATTGATGTTATTTTTATGTTTGTGTGGTTATCTTCTATTGGGTTTGTTGAAAGATTACTTTCTTGCTTTTTCTAGGGTGTAGTTTCCCTCCTTGTGCTGGTATTTTCCATCCTTATCCTTTGTATAGCTGGGTTTGTGGAAAGATATTCTGTAAATTTGGTTTTGTCATGGGATATCTTCTTTTCTCCAGCTATGGAAATTGAATGTTTAGCTGGGTATAGTAGTCTGGGTTGGCATTTGTGTTCTCTTAGGGTCTGTATGAGATCTCCCCAAGATCTTCTAGCTTTCATAGTCTACTCTTGTGATAAATCTGGTGTAATCCTAATGGGTCTATCTCTCTATGTTACTTTACCAATTTCCCTTACTGCTTTTAATATTCGTTCTTTGTTTAGTGCATTTGGTGTTTTGATTATTATGTGATAGGAGGAATTTCTTTTCTGGTCCAATCTATTTGGAGTTCTATAGGCTTCTTCTATGTTCATGGGCATCTCTTTCTTTAGGCTAGGGATGTTTTCTTCTATAAATTTGTTGAAGATATTAACTGGCCCTTTAAGTTGGGAATCTTCACTCTCTTCTATTCCTATTATTCATTGGTTTGGTCTTCTCATTGTTTCCTGGATTTCCTGGATGTCTTGGGTTAGGAGCTTTTTGCATTTTTTATTGTCTTTGATTTCTATATATAATTTCCTTACCTTAGGAAATGTTACATGTATACCTATGATGTCAATGCTGACAACAAAGTATTGGATACCCAAAGGCCAAGATTGGAACAAAAACACAAACTGAACTCTAAGATAAAAAATAAAAATAAAGAACATCTCAACATTTGTGAGAAGGCATGGAGATCTGGAAGATGGTTATGGAAAATTTTAGAGGGCTCGATATATTAAAAGTTGTAAGAATTTCTCAAATATTAATTAAATAACATTTTAAAATCACAGATATAATGTGATATCTTCATTTAATTTTACAAATTAAGAAGATAATAGTTTCTCTTTACAAACTATTTTGGAGATCTGAAATTTAAATGTAAAGATCATAGTTATAATCATATAGTAAATGAGAACCTGTTGCTGTCCAAACTCTAAAACATCTAACTATATCTACTATTTATATCTAATTGCAAAAAGTATACATTTAATTATAAACATGTAAGATTATTTTTAAATAAGTATATTCAGAAAATTATCAACATTTATCTGCTGTCATTAGTTGGTTATATAAACTAATGTATATTTTAAACTCTATTTTCTATCATCCTCTAGAATGATAGTTCAAAACACATTCCTAGATCATATTAATAAAAAATTGTTCAAACCTGGTATTTTATAATAAAACTCAGAAACAAGTTTTCATTACTTCCAGGGTGCTAATATTTCTCTCTTAATTCTAGAAGTCAAACCATGAACAAAACAAATATTTAAACTACGATTTTTTTCTGCATATCAAAATATCATTTGTTAGTACAGAGCAGATATTTCTTTAACAGTTTCACTGTGTAATTCCTAAATTTTTGTTTAGTACAATTTTTATGGATTAATGATTTTGCTTCTTGAATTCATGCTTATATAATTGGATACACCAATCTTATGTGGGCTATTTATTACTTTTTAAACAATCACTGAATGATGCATACTGACATGTATTTTTTCCCAAGCTTCATGGATATGGTATGTGGGTTTTACATCAATTCAAAGTAATCATAAGTTGTTTTACATAAGAAACAATCGCACATGTAATTGACAAACAGTGTTTGCTCACAGAAACAACACTCCATTATTTTCTAATAATGAGGTACTAGCAAATCACCAGTGATCAAAGTCCTTGGAACTTATAAAAAGGAGCAGAATATATTTGTTAAAATTCAGAATGGGTAATTGTTAGGGCTCAAGAAAATATTTAGTTATGCCTTAATAAGGCCCAAAATGGTAAACCTTGGTAAAGTCTGATGGATTCAGTGAAAAGGTCAATCAATAAGAAAAATCCAATTATTTTTCTATAGGTGAGTCCACATTGATTTTTTTTACAGTTGAGGTTGTATAGTGGGTGGTCCATGAAGTTACAGAATTTATTTCTATTTGTGACTTACCTGTAACCAAACAGATACATAAACCAAATGGCTAATTCGTAGTATCCATGAATATTTTCTAAAAATGAAGGAATTCCGTGAATTTCTTCCCCAAAAGACCCATTATGTATATCAGAACTAGAAATAAGTTATCTAAAACATAAAATGTTTACACAAAAGAAACCTTTCATGTAACATCCTGAGATATTAGTTTTCATTCAGATTATCTTAAATAATTTTGTTGATTTTACAAGTATGATTTGAGCTGTGACATTATTCTAATAAAAATGTGAACTGCTGAAATAACAAAAATGATATGCCAAGATCTCAAAAATGTTTTAATTATTTATTAGGAAAATATATAATTATATTATGAATGTTATTTGTTTGAATATTTCAAACTTACCATTTCAACAACCAAAATGTTTTTCATTTTGAAGCAAAATTCAGAGAATTAACACACACACACAAATCACAAACCAACAAAGCAAAATTTAACAAAAAAAAAATCTAGCTGTAATTTTCTCATATTAACTTGGAAAATTATATGAAGAAACATGTTAATCTCAAAAAATATTTCTATGAATAGTACAAATAGCAAATTCTAGCAACATTACCCCACTTTTTTGTAGATACTTCAGTGTCTGACATTGTTCCTTGGTGTGTGCAAATGCCTGTCATAATGAGTTGAGTGGTTATATGTATGTTTCTTATCTTTGGGTTTTTTGGTGGTGGTGGGGGTGATTATTAAAGGAGACAAGTACCAGGAATAAATTGAATGTTTTTTTTTTCATGCATTTTACATTTAAATTACACATTTATTTTTTGAGAATTTCATTTGGAAACACTATATTTCAATCACTTCCATGTTTCTATTACCAAAACCTTCTTCTAAAGTCTTCCTGGTTCCCCATTCCCACTCAAATGTATGACCTCTTCTTTCTTTATTATGAATGAATAGACACACACACACACACACACACACACATGAGAGAGAGACGGAGACAGAGACAGATAGATACATGCACACAAGTCATCACAAATATATTGACAAGAGCATGAATTCTATGTTCAAACTTTCTTGCTATAAACATAAATCTGAGCCTCCTGACACAACCTCCTAAGCATGAGACTATAGTTTGGGTATGTATTTCGACCTATAATGCATTTTTTTCATTTGTTAATTTGTTTGGTTACTTCTGGTTTTGTTATAAAATATGTAGCAATGTGCCTTTAAATTATCATACTTATTTCCCTTTTTTATTTTGATAAAATTTATTTTCTATATTTTGTATTCCATTATTGTGTATATTTATGATTATTGTTATATTCCCTTAATGACCTAGTCACTGTATACTTAGCTTTTAAACTCCAATGTAATAATTTTTAAAAGATTTATTTATTGATTTTATTTATATGAGTATCCTGTTGCTGTTTTCAGACACATCAGAAGAGGGTGATGGATTCTAATATAGATGGTTGTGAACCACCATGTGGTTACTGGGAATTTAACTCAGGACCACTGTAAAGCAGTCAGTGCTCTAAAGCACTGAGCCATCTCTCCATTGTAGTAATTTTTGATTCATCATGCTACTTTATAAAAAGTAACTACCACTTCTTTTTCTTGTGGTTTGTATTTTCATTTCTTTATATTATGTCTCTACTTAAAGTTAAATATAATGTAAATTATAGTTATTACATATTTAAATATTTTTGTTCAAAGACATGTTTAGAGATTAAGGGAATCGAATAAATCTATAATTAAACAGTTATTGCTAATGTCTTGCCATTCCTCTATTATTAGCTATTTTCACAGCTTACTACCATTTTCTACATTGATCACTTCTTTGGTGAGTGAGTGAGTGTGTGTGTGTGTGTGTGTGTGTGTGCATGTGTGTTCATGTGTATGATGTACTTTCATTATGTTATATTTTTATATATTTAGATCAGACCTTTTTGTTATGGTATATACATTTTTTAAAATTAGGATATTCATTAAATTCACACACCTAAACAAAAGGTGATATATATATATATATATATTTGATACAGTTAACTGGACTAAAAACTTGATTCTGTGTAGGTTCATAGAAAAAAAAACCTATTATTTGCTAAATTGCATTACTATCAAACTCCCTTATAAATATTTATATTTATACCAGTAGATTAATGGAGCTGTGTACTCATATATTTAAATAGTATTATTCAATTTTAAATGTTTTATGTAATTTTAAGATCTGTGTGAATTCATTATGATCATAATGTTTCATTATTTCTTTTATTTCTATGTCATGTACTATATCTTGGGAAAAAAAACTGGAAGATCTCCTGATTCAACCCATCGAACAGTTTCCCTTCACCTGTGTACTGGCTAGTTTTGTGTCAACTTGACACAGCTGGAGTTATCACAGAAAAGGGAGCTTCAGTTGAGGAAATGCTTCCATGAGATCCAGCTGTAAGGCATTTTCTCAATTAGTGATCAAGGGGGAACGGCCCCTTGTAGGTGGGACCATCCCTGGGCTGGTAGTCTTGGGTTCTATAAGAGAGCAGGCTGAGCAAGCCAGGGGAAGCAAGCCAGTAAAGAACATCCCTCCATGGCCTCTGCATCAGCTCCTCTTTCCTGACCTGTTTGAGTTCCAGTCCTGACTTCCTTGGTGATAAAGAGCAGTATGGAATTGTAAGCTGAATAAACCCTTTTCTCCCCAACTGGCTTCTTGGTCATGATGTTTGTGCAGGAATAGAAATGCTGACTAAGATGAATTGGTACCAGCAGAGTGGGGTATTCCTGTGACAACCTGACCATGTTTTGAGGAGGACTGTGGAAGGACTTTGGAACTTTGGGCTAGAAGATCCATTCGGTGTTAAGAGCTCTGTCAGATGTTGTATAGGAGCTTGGAAAATAATGTTAAGAACAGTGCAGAAGATGGAAGTCTGGTTTGTGAAATTGCAAAGGGAAAATTAAAGACTCTTTTCAGGGCCATTGCTATTTTGATTGTGAAGATTCTGTAGTTCTGGTTAGCTGGGGCTGAAGAATCAGCTATGATTAACAAGATACCAGAACTACTAAAGCAAAAACTTTGCATTACTGGGACTTTTGATGTTGGTTAGCTGGAGCTAAGAATTTAGTGGTGATTAAGAAGAGACCAGCATCGTTGAGGTGACGTCTTCTGGGAAGTGTTTTCTGAAAGCACAAAGAGGCTGTGTTCCAGAGATAGCCAAGGTTGTACTCCTGCTGCAGCAGGACTTGGTAATGTGTAAGAGTCACGGAGGTGGTATTGGTTTTGAAGGCATGAAGGGGTCATACAGAGCAGCTGAGGCTCAGCACTGCTAGAGGGCATGGAAGGCCATTGGTGAAGGTGCAACTTCAGTTGCAATTGGTGGCCCAGGACTAAAGGGGGTATGCAGTGTTTTCGAGATGCCAGTACCATGAGATAACCACCAAGAGCAGCAGCAGTGGAGTACAGGCATCTGGAGCCTAGAGGGGGAAGCGTGTGCTACAAATGGCATGGCTGGAGAAGTGACCCAAGCCCTTGGAGGAGCCCAGAAGATTGTGAGTTGGATCCCAGACATTGGATGGTTGGAGATTGATTTTTGCTTTTGACTGTGACTGTGCCCTGATATTTTTCCCCCTTGAAGGAAGAAAATATTTTAGTGGATCCCACAGTTTAGAGACTTTTAATTGTAAAAAGACTTTGGATTTTAAAAGATAATGGGCATTTTAAAGGGATAGACTTTTAATATGTAAAGACTGTGGGACCTTTAAAGTTGTTTATATCTTGGAGATGAATAAGTAATTAAGGGTTGAGGATTACTGTGATGTGTTTGTGTGTCAAGTTGACAAGGGGTCAATTGTAATGGCAAGTATTGTGTCAATTTGACACAGCTGGAGTTATCACAGAAAAAGGAGCTTCAGTTGAGGAAATGCTTCCATGAAATTCAACTGTAAGGCATTTTCTCAATTAGTGATCAAGGGGGAAAGGCCCCTTATGGGTGGGACCATCCCTGGGCTGGTAGTCTTGGGTTCTATAAGAGAGCAGGCTGAGCAAGCCAGGGGAAGCAAGCCAGTAAAGAACATCCCTCCATGGCCTCTGCATCAGCTCCTGCTTCCTGACCTGTTTGAGTTCCAGTCCTGACTTCCTTGGTGATAAAGAGCAGTATGGGATTGTAAGCTGAATAAACCCTTTTCTCCCCAACTGGCTTCTTGGTCATGATATTTGTGCAGGAATAGAAACCCTGACTAAGACAACCTGGAAACCTGAAGTTTAACAGTATGTATACCCACTGACTCGTGAATAGAGCCTCTCAACTCTACTTTGAGGAGCCTAGGGTTCCTCAGTCTTTGAAAGCTCTCTGTGATCCCTAAAAATATGCACACTTATTCTTATACACAATCACGTAGACCTGCATGTCAGTCGTTATTCTATTGTTTTGGTGAATGGAAATGGATTTGGTTCTTTTACTAATATTATTCTTTTGTTTATGGAAAGCACAAATGGTTGGGAAATTCTGTTCTCTTTAAAACTGCTTTATTGACCTTTAGAAAGTAAACTACTCTCAAGCAGCATCTAATTTATTCCTCATCTGGCACTGTATCATAGCTGATACATGAGAGAAATGGTTGCTCCAGTCATATCAGCAATACTTAGAATGACTGGCAAACCCTAGAAACAAACTTTCTGCACAAGTATAAGGTATCCAACTGAGATTTCTTTTTATTTGTGAAATACAAGTAAACCAATGTGGTCAAAATCAAAACGGAAGCTGTTGTATCTTAAATTTTAGGTATTTGTGGTCTAATTACTCTTAGTGAATTGATAATTTGTTATTCTGAGACTTGCTCTTAAGGTATCAAATGTTTAAATACCATAAAATTGGTATACTGATTTACTTGAGTTGATTAATTTTTTGAGTATGTGTCTCTGCATGTGTATATATCATTATTCACAAATAGACATAGAAAAATCATAAGCAGAGTTATTAAATTTCTTGTGAAAATATAATTTACTTTTTGAGGGATTTTTTTCTCAAGTTAGGTATCATATTCCTGTTTTATTGAAAATGGTACAAAATGGTTACTGATGTTGATGTTATCATAGATTCATTTAGAGCTATTTAGTTTACAAAATTAATTCAATAAATGGCAGAATTGGTCCCCATAGCTATATCTCACTTCTGCAAGATTCCTGGAAGAGATCTTAATTCATTTTATTATAAGTCCGTTTTTTTTTTTTAGGATTTCTGGACCTAATCTTAGTTTGTTTTTTAATAAACCATTTCGTTTTGATAACTGGGTAGCATTCTAAGAGGCATTACAATTACTACTGTATGCAACAATACCTGCTTCTTGAAATAAATACTATATGTTAAATTTATAGAAAATAAATGCTATTCAATTAAGGAGAAGACAAAGACTATTTCTTACAGGAATTTGGATAGAGCAGTATGTGTGTACATTGTCGTTTCTTGCTTTATCTTTTTCTGTCAGCTTTCTACTTGCTATAAGGTCATTCTGAAAGGAAGAAAAGATTCCAAAACTGAAAATAAACTCGGAGCTCTTCATCCTGAAAGCAAGAGGAGCTACCTCTATTTATAAAAGCATGCATTGTTCTAACTCATGAATAGAGAGGAGACTTTTTTTTTTACCAAGACAAGAATTAAAAGACTTTACAATTTTCTCTACTCTAGCCAGCTCAATGCTGTGGACTAGGATTTCACAACGTACACAAACTCAGGGCTTCTCTACTGAGTCACCCCTATAAAACACACATCTTCTCCATGGGAGCAATTTAAAAACTACAAAAAAAAAAAAAAAAAGAAGAAGAAGACCAAAATGCAGTGAAAATTTGAAGTTCTAAAATTCTTTAAAGTTGGCAAAAGCACAAAAGAGTAAAACCCAAATGAAATTTTAGACTGATATAATAGTTCTCATTAATGACTAGAAAAAAAGAAAAATGATTTCTTATTTACTTTAATTTACTTCTTTATACTATTTTGAATTTTCTTATTTATTTTCTTATTTATTTATTTATTCATTTATTTACATTTTATGCTGTTTTATCTGCATTTATGTCTGTTCAACAAATGCATGCCTGGTAATCACAAGACTTAAGAGGTCACTGGATTATCAGAAAGGGAAGCTACAAACTTTGTGACCTATTGTATGCTTGCTGTAAATTGAGTTCTGGGCATCTGTAGGAGTAGACATTTCTCTTAAATGCAGAGCTCTCTCTAAAACCACTCATTTAAAAAAATTAAATAAGGACATATATTTTGGAATGTTAGAAAAGTTGTCTCTGAGTGCTTTGTGCTTTTGCATGTTTGTGGTTAAACAAAGTACAGACAGAGTTACTGTTGTGTCTTATTCACAAGCCCCAGAAGATCTCCAAGGAGCCGAACCCTATGCAATCACACTAGGATCTCTTTATTTCAAACTCAAGCTGGGGCTTACTCACTGCTGTTGCTGTTGCACCAGGACAGGATGGTACTGTAGCCTGGAGACCTCAGCAGGACACAAATTATTAGGAAATGTCTAGCAGTAGAAGAGGTTTCCAGACTAGCAAGCATCTAATTGAATGACTGTTGTAAGCTGACCGGTGGTATTCTGAAGCAAAACCATGGAGAACCACGAACGGTCTGAAATACATCTGAAACAATCACACTAATCTTTCCGTGGCTTTTACTAGGAAGTAGCTGGGGGCTGGGGGGGAGTGGCATGTAATGCTGGAATATGGGCCAAGAACAAGCCATGGAGTCTTTTGTTGTACTTGGTTGCGGCTTAGGTTCAGCTACACATCAAATTTTCAGGCTTTTTCTTTTAAGATGGAAGCCTTTCCAAAGATGGAGTAGGTTTGGGCCTCTCACCACTTTCTTTCTTTCTTTCTTTCTTTCTTTCTTTCTTTCTTTCTTTCTTTCTTTCTTTCTTTCTTTCTTTCTCTCTCTCTCTCTCTCTCTCTCTCTCTCTCTCTCTCTTTCTTTCTTTCCTTCTCTCTCTCTCTCTCTTTCTTTCTTTCATCTCTCTCTCTCTCTCTTTCCTTCCTTCTTTCTGTTTTATTTTATCCTTAACATACCATATTATTTTCAGATGAACACAAAAGCTTACTTGTACTTGACATTCATCTGTGACTTCAGTTAGAGCCCTCAGGACTTGGAGGTTGGGAAACACAATCAACACTGGATGTCCTTGGTGGATGTGATAGTAATATGTCTTATTTGACCCTATTTCTCTTTGTGCACTCTATATACTTGTAGACTGTAAAAGGACACATAAGTAGCAATAAATGTAAAACAAAAATTTATTCTTAACTTTAAATAAAAATATGTGGGTAGGTGTTCGTTCAGCTATCATGCATTGGGAATTGCCAAAACTATTTTCTATTTTTTAAAAGTTTTTCATTAACAACCATTTATAAATTTTCTGAGAAAAGGAAGAGAGAAAGCAAACTGACATTTCATGTGCTTTGTGTTTATTGTTATTTCATAAAGAAATAATCGGCCAGAAGTTGGACATGATACCTAGGAAACTCAACAATCAGCTCTTTGAAAAGACAGTGTATGATGTGCAAAGAAAAATGAGAGTTATACATATTTCAGTGCCTTTCCTGAGATGTACATATAAAAATGTGAAAACAGCTGATGTTTTCTGGTTCCTTTTCTTGTTTAAAATACTATTTCTAGGACAAAAATGATCATGTAGTCACTTAAAGTACATGTCAAATATAAGAAAATATGTCTCAAATGTAAGCTGTGCCTTCGCTGCTTCAAATAACCACATTCAAATCACCATCTTCTCGGTCATGAACAAGTCAAAAATACCTAAGTGCTTGCTCCCTCCTCAGTTATTTTCCCCTGCCAACATTTGCTCACTGCTGAGACATATTACTCTTTAAAACCAAGAATGTTAAACCAAATTGTTATACTCTTAGGACAGGTTATATATTATATTTTTTCCACCACAAAATACTACTCAGATTCTCTGGAAATAGAGCACCCACAAAAACTCTTATAGTTAGGTGAGTATGACTGCCATGTGCAGCATATATTGTTTCACACATGTCCATGTTTGTATGTATGTATGTGTGTGTGTGTAGACAGATGGTAAGAAGGTAACATGTAGATATATAGACAGACAGACATATGATTGATTGATAGGATAGATAGATAGATAGATAGATAGATAGATAGATAGAGACAGATAGACAGATGTTGTCGACATTTTGTGCATATGTTACAGAGGATTTTAGTATTCTAAATGTTTGTTGGGTGCTGATGAATATTTGTTCCCGTAATATAAACATTATTTTGAACTTTATTTCATGAAAGAGAGACATTTTTCTTCCCCCCATTCATTCACCATTCCCTTTCATTATTTCATCTATTTTCTTTTCTTATTGTTTTATAATATATTAAGACCAAATGCTATTAAGGAATGAATATCAAGACTGTGCAGACACTATTCTAGCATGAGTTGGAGAAATGTTTTTCCCCTGTCAGAACAGCAGAATACAATCAAAATGACAATGGGGTGGTGTGAAGGAAACAGTCTGTCCATGACAGGGAGAACACTGGTCTGAGGGAATTTTCAGAGAAAAGCCAGAAGAGGGGACCCCAAAATTATAGGAGAAATTTGCATAAGTACATCGAAGCATGGGTATAACATAAGAGAGCAAAATGTGCTTAATTCTCTCCCTCCTGTTTGAACTAGGAATAATTCACAATGAATATGAACTTACTTAAATTAAATATCTTCTACCACCAAAGAATTGTTTCATTTCATAACTTTAACTTTTAAGAGGGATTAAAACTGAAGATTTATTTTTGTAGGTTTGGAGGTCATGGTCTACATGTGTGGGACAATGCATGTATTTGTACATGTATGTGAATGCAGAGAACAGAGAACAATATTGAGCATTTTTCATCCCATGGTCTACCTCTACTCTTGAGATAGGGTCCCTCATTTGGGCTTGACTCACACATTAGACTGACGTAATTGGACAGAGAGCCCGAGGCATCTGTCTCCCTTCCCCTAGTGTACATCACCATGACTTTTTTTTTTCCATGTAGGTGGATCCGTGTAGGTAGCTTCCTTGTAAGTAGTATGATTTTGTGCCTCATATTCTGTACTGTACAATTGAGAGGCAAGGTATAATTATTATCAAAATACCCAGAAATTGCTTACTTAATTATATATATTTTTAATAAACCCAACATATACCATTTTAATGCATATAAAATATTATTCTGAGGTATGAGGTTTAACTATTTCAATCTTGCTTCAATTTTCTGGTCATAATCAATCTTTTCTTAATGTTCCTAGTACTTAGGACTACAAATACTTCTATGGCTATTACATACAAATGTTTAATAAATATATGCTGATAAGAAGGTAAAAATACTAATTTTCACTGGAAATATGATTTATATCCTAAACAAGATTAGTAAAATATAGGGCATTTTCAGTACTAGAGTGAAGTGATTTTTTTTTTTTCCTTCTGGAAGCTAGAGACAGAATCAATGAGTTTTCAGGAAGATAAACATCAGGCCGACATTAGACACAAATGCCTAACTATGAATTAAATAAGGATTAAAAAAAAACATTCAAACAAAGAATTTTGACAGTATTTTTATGTTTTTTTTTTTAATTCAGTTAACTCTCTTGAGAAGCAAAGTAAAGAAAAAAAGAAATGAGCAATGTTAGAATTGTCAGTTCCACTGGGAAACATCTGAAAGGATTTTATTGCCTGTCTTCAAATTCAAGGGCCATGCTTTTAAAAGGTCTGCCCTGGAGAACAAGTGTGCAAAGTGTCCTGGTGAGGATATATCTGCTAGGTCCAGAAAGGTCAAAACTATCTTGATTCTTTTGAGGACAAACTTGAAATGCTGGTTAGACTTATAGCCAAATAATGAAACAAATCACAGGTCTTCAAGATCAAGACAAGGAAAAGAGATAAGTGGTAATGGCTGTGACCACTAAATAGAGGGCAGTTGATGGAAAATAAATGGATCCAGGCTTCACATATAGATTGTTACATTATATTCTTATTGACACATTTCAAAGTCTCACACTGGTGTTTAATTTTAATGAGTTAAAGGAGTTGATATTTAATCTCCATGTGTTTGAATAAATTCTAATATTAGTACAATTGGTTATGAACGGATTATAAGCTTAATATGAAGTTTTAAAGGTTTTATAGAAAAACTTGTCTTTTTGAAAGATCTCTATATATATATTATAAGGAGCTTTATCAATCTAAACAATATAATTCATTAATCTTATAATCCATTGTATTTTTATCACTTTTTAAATTATTAGAGAAAATTTTCATATTTCTGTGGTATATATTTTTATATTTACCCTATTATTTATTAGCTTATGGGGTCTTTATTAAATTCATTCCTTCTTTGCTTGTAATAGAATGGTTATCTTGATCCTTTCAGCAGAATATATGGATATACACTCATAGATGGTTATTGAATTTGTTTGTTTGTTTGTTTGTTTGTTTGTTTGTTTGTTTTGAGACAGGGTTTCTCTGTATAGCCCTGGCTGTCCTGGAACTCACTCTGTAGACCAGGCTGGCCTTGAACTCATAAATCCTCCTGCCTCTGCCTCCCAAGTGCTGGGATTAAAGGCGCGAACCACCACTGCCTGGCGGTTATTGAATTTTTAAACCTATGAAAAAAATGGGTGTGTGTTTTATCACCGTTTTGTTGTGCTACAGAATTTTGCTGGGGCAATGAAACATACATTTTATTCACTCCAGATAGGGATGCCACAGCCGATGAAAGCATTCATACAACTGAAGTCGAACTTGGTAAACCAATGAGTTTTAATTGTGTAACTTAGAGGAATGGGCATAAGAAATTACTTATAGGAGCAGAAATGAAGTAAAGCGGTCTCCATCACCAAAGCATGCCTCGGATTGTTACCTCACAAAAGCCATAAGCATGGAGCAGACTTCACAGGCTCTCAACAAGTTGGAGAAGTATATTTTCCAGGAGATTCATGCTTTTCATGCAGCATAAAAAGTTTCTGCATAGTCCAGGCAGCTGGTCTCCTCTCAGAGTCTTCTTTGCAGCTTTGATCTTCTGAGAGTCAGTCTTCTTTGAACCTTAGCTTGGCTCCTCTGAGAAAGACTTTTGGCTTTTATTGCTTACACTGGGAAGTAGAGGCCTAGTGTATATGGTCAGGTCAGTTTCAAGCGCTTCAGGAAGCTATGTTGATTTGTTTTCTTCCTACTCAATGAGCTTCCTGCAGGATGGGATGTTTGAATCTTGGAGGAAAGTGTTAATACAAGTTTTGTGGGGATACACATCCATGATTCACATACTTGCTCAGGTTGTTATGCTTTAGACCTCTCTCTTCTCCTTATTTCTTCACTGAATCTTTGTTCTATGCTTACACTGTGGTATGCTCTGTATAAAATAGTGTCATGTATCTTAGAGGATACAACTTAGATTGAATTAAGATTCACCATAAATGGGCCATAATGGTGGCTCTTTATGGTGAGGAAATCTCTTCATATAGAATCCAGACAACATGAGTTCAATTGCAAGAGAATACAAAAAGTTGGAAGGTGAGAATGAATTCCATACAACTCTCCTCTTACCTACACAAGCATTTCGTTACACTATATGAACATGATCATACATATACACACATATAATTAATTTAATTTAAATTTTAAACAGAATCCCTTTTAAAAATCAATATTTTCCACTAAGTTAAATTTTAAACATCCTAAATTTATGTATTGTTACCGTTTGGGTTATTGAGTATATTTAACATGGGCATCTGGAAAAATCATCATTCATTCAAAAGTAAAGGTTGATCTTTGTCTTTTAAATAGGCATCTTGCAACATTTATTACTATCTTTTGATATTACTTTGGTCCATCCATAAGTACATCATGTAATTTGATGTATGACAGCCATAAGCGTAGTATAATATTAATTTTAAAATAATATGCAAATGCATGATAAATAGTGTCTGTGTGCCTACATCTGTATAGAAAAACAAACTGAGTAAATGTATTCGACAGATTTATGATTTTAAAATACCTAACTGAAATAAAGAATGGAACACAGATTTTCAATAAAGAATTGAACTATACTTCCCTAATCCTAGATTCAAGTATATATTATTAGAATGTTTTTTTATTGAACCGAAGGAGATGGGTAGAAAAAGAACTTTTAAGAAAAATGAGTCTTGGAAAAACCAAGCTAGTTTCACAGGGATTGAGAGATATAGAAAACAGTGTGATTCAGATTAAATTACATATTTAAATACAGTTTAAGAGCAGCCTATAGACTTAGCAACAGGATGGATTGTTTGGGAGTTCCCATGGGAACCTTTTGACCATCCATGAGCTGTAAGTCATTCCCAGTACTGGATGCTAAAGTTGGTGGCAAGAATCGGTTCATTAAGACTCTGTCTCCTCCATTATGTATATATTTAATTTAAATCATCATCAATATATTTTAGGAGTTTTCTACTGTATTATATTTCCATATTACTTCTCAAGTTGCCCTTGATTTTATCTCTTTCCATATTCTCTTCCTCATTCCTTTCTTTTTTCTCCCTCTCTACCTGGCCATGCCTCCATCACGGTTCTGTTGCTATGAATAGCTACCCTATTCTCAGAATGTGGAGGAATCAAAGCTGGTTCTACCTGGAGCCTTTACTCCTATAGTTTTCTTGTTACTGGAAGCTATGCTGCATTGTGTCAGAGGAGAAATGAAAACACGAAGGTATCTACTGTGGTGTCCCACCTTCAAGGTATGCCAGTGCAATGGTGACACAAAACTTAATAGAGCAACCAACCAATATTTGATTTGACTAAAGGTCCAAACCATGAAATAGAACACATACACAATAGAGCTTGGATGACCAACAACCTGAGATTATTTAGCACAGGGCAATATGGTAAAAGGAAATACTATTCTACTAAAGTTAGCAATAAAATTACTAACTCCTAATGACATTCTGTTATATTCACCATTTAGTGCCTTGCTCAGTCATCATCAGAGAACCATTATCCTGCACGAGATGAAAACAGATACAGAGAAACAAATCCAGACAATATGCAGAGAGTGAGAGACATTGGGATATTCAGAGAAATGTCTCAATTTACTCTTTATCTTAGGGCTCAGGGAACCCTGAAGAAGAAGGGGAAGAAAGAGTGTATCAGCCAGGGTATGGAGGACCGAAAGAAAGTAAGAACCTCTTAATAAACAAGATCAATGCACATATGTTTTTACAGAGACTGAGGCAGTATGCAGAAGGCCTAGATGAGGTCCAAGTGCTAAAAGGACAAATGGACACATACCCTTTTCAATAACTCAGAAGCTATCTCCAACGGACACACATTTGATAATGAAAATTTAGTTTTATTCCAAAATATTAAATAAAGAAATCCTAGTAGGAAAGACTGAATTCATTAATTCTCAAAGAAATCTGTAACAATAGAAAATGCTTAAAATTAAATTGATTTTCATGTTGTTTAAAAATTAGCTAAAAGAATGAATATTGTCAAAGTGAGCTTGATATTTCAAAACAGAAGGGAAAATACTATTGTTGAAAAAATCTTGTCTTGACAGATCCATCAAAAGAATACAGCAATGAAAGAAAATGAGCAGTGATTTTGAAAAATTATGGTCTGAGAAATAGAATCTTGGAAAATAGCATAAGCCTTTCAGGAAGGACCTAGTGTTTGACTACATCATCAGTATCAATGCCTGCTCTTGTTCCTGGTATCTGACATGACAACAATGGCCAAATGCTTACATTTTGGCAAAGGGCATCTTGTTTATCTCTAAGTTGGTTTTTGTTGTTGTTGTTGTTTTTGTTGTTTTCATTTTGTTTTCTCTGTGTCAGTCTTTGACTATAACAATAAGTCCTAACTCAATGTCACCAAGGAAATAATATTGTACATGTGAGTCATGTTTCCTGCACATGTACAGAATTTTAGTATGCAGGTCAGCATTTGCTAACATGGTCAGTCTATTGTGTAGGAATTATTTGGCATTTTTCCTACTTAATCTTTACCCAATTTAGTGTCTACATTAAAGGGACTCTTACTAGTACTTTGCTGAATGAATTATATGCTTTGTAAATTAATATTTTTATTTATTTGCAAAAGTTTAAGAAATTTGTTTCTCTGTTGAAGAGTTAGAAAGTCATGAAATAACAGAGACTAGAAACTTAATATTTCTTTAAGTCTGTTCTATACTTACACACATGAGGAACCCCATATCATACACAAGTAAAGTAATACTATGTATACAATAAAGAGTAAATTAGATGAAAATATATTTTACTTTTTCCTAAGTTATATCTTCTAAAGATGATATCCAAATTAATTAAAATATATTAACAAATTAAAATACATTCACAAATATCAGATTTGAGAATTTTATTGTATTGATAGTTTCTTCTAAGTATACCAAATATCACAATATCTGTGATGGTTAATTTTTTTTTATTACATATTTTCCTCAATTACATTTCCAATGCTATCCCAAAAGTCCCCCATACCGACCCCCACTTCCCTACCCTCCCATTCCCATTCTTTTGGTCCTAGCATTCCCCTATATTGGGGCATATAAAGTTTGCAAGTCCAATGGGCCTCTCTTTCCAGTGATGGCCGACTAGGCCATCTTTCGATACATATGCAGCTAGAGACAAGAGCTCCGGGGTACTGGTTAGTTCATCATGTTGTTCCAACTATAGGGTTGCAGATCCCTTTAGCTCCTTGGGTACTTTCTCTAGCTTCTCCATTGGGAGCCCTGTGATCCATCCAATAGCTGACTGTGAGCATCCACTCCTGTGTTTGCTAGGCCCCTGCATAGTCTCACAAGAGACAGCTATCTTTGGGTCCTTTCAGCAAAATCTTGCTAGTGTATGCAATGGTGTCAGCGTTTAGAAGCTGATTATGGGATGGATCCCTGGATACGGCAGTCTCTAGATGGTCCATCCTTTCATCACAGCTCCAAACTTTGTCTCTGTAACTCGTTCCATGGGTGTTTTGTTCCCAATTCTAAGAAGGGGCACAGTGTCCACATTTTGGTCTTCATTCTTCTTGAGTTTCATGCGTTTAACAAATTGTATCTTATATCTTGGGTATCCTAAGTTTTGGGCTAATATCCACTTATCAGTGAATACATATTGTGTGAGTTCCTTAGTGATTGTGTTACCTCACTCAAGATGATGCCCACCAGGTCCATCCATTTGGCTAGGAATTTCATAAATTCATTCTTTTTAATAGCTGAGTAGTACTCCATTTTGTAAATGTACCATAATTTCTGTATCCATTCCTCTGTTGAGGGACATCTGGGTTCTTTCCAGCTTCTGGCTATTAAAAATAGGGCTGCTATGAACATAGTGGAGCATGTGTCCTTTTTACCGGTTGGGACATCTTCTGGATATATGCCCAGAAGAGGTATTGCTGGATCCTCCGGTAGTACTATGTCCAATTTTCTGAGGAACCACCAGACTGATTTCCAGAGTGGTTGTACAAGCTTGCAATCCCATCAACAATGGAGGAGTGTTCCTCTTTCTCCACATCCTCGCCAGCATCTGCTGTCACCTGAATTTTTGATCTTAGCCATTCTGACTGGTGTGAGGTGGAATCTCAGGGTTGTTTTGATTTGCATTTCCCTGATGATTAAGGATGTTGAACATTTTTTCAGGTGCTTCTCTGCCATTTTGTATTCTTCAGGTGAGAATTCTTTGTTCAATTCTGAGCCCCATTTTTTAATGGGGTTATTTGACTTTCTGGAGTCCACCTTCTTGAGTTCCTTATATATATTGGATATTAGACACTTATCTGATTTAGGATAGGTAAAGATCCTTTCCCAATCTGTTGGTGGTTTTTTTGTCTTATTGATGGTGTCTTTTGCCTTGCAGAAGCTTTGCAGTTTCATGAGGTCCCACTTGTCAATTCTCGATCTTACAGCACAAGCCATTGCTGTTCTATTCAAGAATTTTTCCCCTGTGCCCATATCTTCAAGGCTTTTCCCCACTTTCTCCTCTATAAGTTTCAGTGTCTCTGGTTTTATGTGAAGTTCCTTGATCCACTTAGACTTAACCTTAGTACAAGGAGATAGGAATGGATCGATTCGCATTCTTCTACATGATAACAACCAGTTGTGCCAGCACCATTTGTTGAAAATGCTGTCTTTCTTCCACTGGATGGTTTTAGCTCCCTTGTCGAAGATCAAGTGACCGTAGGTGTGTGGGTTCATTTCTGGGTCTTCAATTCTATTCCATTGGTCTATTTGTCTGTCACTATACCAGTACCACACAGTTTTTATCACAATTGCTCTGTAGTAAAGCTTTAGGTCTGGCATGGTGATTCCACCAGAGGTTCTTTTATCCTTGAGAAGAGTTTTTGCTATCCTAGGTTTTTTGTTATTCCAGATGAATTTGCAGATTGCACTTTCCAATTCGTTGAAGAATTGAGTTGGAATTTTGATGGGGATTGCATTGAATCTGTAGATTGCTTTTGGCAAGATAGCCATTTTTAAAATGTTGATCCTGCCAATCCATGAGCATGGAAGATCTTTCCATCTTCTGAGATCTTCTAGAATTTCTTTCTTCAGAGACTTGAAGTTTTTATTATACAGATCTTCCACTTCCTTAGTTAGAGGCATGCCAAGATATTTTATATTATTTGTGACTATTGAGAAGGGTGTTGTTTCCCTAATTTCTTTCTCAGCCTGTTTATTCTTTGTGTAGAGAAAGGCCATTGATTTGTTTGAGTTAATTTTATATCCAGCTACTTCACCGAAGCTCTTTATCAGTTTTAGGAGTTCTCTGGTAGAATTTTTAGGGTCACTTATATATACTATCATATCATCTGCCAAAAGTGATATTTTCACTTCATCTTTTCCAATTTGTATCCCTTTGATCTCCTTTTGTTGTCGAATTGCACTGGCTAGGACTTCAAGTACTATGTTTAATAGGTATGGAGAAAGTGGACAGCCTTGTCTAGTCCCTGATTTTAGAGGGATTGCTTCAAGCTTCTCACCATTTACTTTGATGTTGGCTACTGGTTTGCTGTAGATTGCTTTTATCATGTTTAGGTATGGGCCTTGAATTCCTGATCTTTCCAAGACTTTTATCATGAATGGGTGTTGGATTTTGTCAAATGCTTTTTCTGCATCTAACGAGATGACCATGTGGTTTTTGTCTTTGAGTTTGTTTATATACTGGATTACGTTGATGGATTTCCGTATATTGAACCATCCCTGCATCCCTGGGATGAAACCTACTTGGTCAGGATGGATGATTGTTTTAATGTGTTCTTGGATTCGGTTAGCAAGAACTTTATTGAGTATTTTTGCATCAATATTCATAAGGGATATTGGTCTGAAGTTTTCTATCTTTTTTGGGTCTTTTTGTGGTTTAGGTATCAGAGTAATTGTGGCTTCATAGAATGAGTTGGGTAGAGTACCTTCTGTTTCTATTTGTGGAATAGTTTGTGAAGAACTGGGATTAGATCTTCTTTGAAGGTCTGATAGAACTCTACACTAAACCCATCTGGTCCTGGGCTTTTTTTGGTTGGGAGACTATTAATGACTGCTTCTATTTCTTTGGGGTATATAAGGCTGTTTAGATCATTAACCTGATCTTGGTTCAACTTTGGTACCTGGTGTCTGTCTAGAAACTTGTCCATTTCATCCAGGTTCTCCAGTTTTGTTGAGTATAGCCTTTGGTAGAAGGATCTGATGGTGTTTTGGATGTCTTCAGGATCTGTTGTTATGTCTCCTTTTTCATTTCTGATTTTGTTAATTAGAATGCTTTCCCTGTGCCCTCTAGTGAGTCTGGCTAAGGGTTTATCTATCTTGTTGATTTTCTCAAAGAACCAGCTCCTTGATTGGTTGATTCTTTGAATAGTTCTTTTTTTTTCCACTTGATTGATTTCGCCCCTGAGTTTGATTATTTCCTGCAGTCTACTCCTCTTGGGTGAATTTGCTTCCTTTTGTTCTAGTGCTTTTAGGTGTGTTGTCAAGCTGCTAATGTGTGCTCTTTCTAGTTTCTTTTTGGAGGCACTCAGAGCTATGAGTTTTCATCTTAGAAATGCTTTCATTGCGTCCCATAAGTTTGGGTATGTTGTGGCTTCATTTTCATTGAACTCTAAAAAGTCCTTGATTTCTTTCTTTATTCCTTCCTTGACCAAGGTATCATTGAGAAGAGTGTTGTTCAGTTTCCACGTGAAGGTTGGCTTTCTATTATTTATTTTGTTATTGAAGATCAGCCTTAGTCCATGGTGATCTGATAGGATGCATGGGACAATTTCAATATTTTTGTATCTGTTGAATCCTGTTTTGTGCCCAATTACGTGGTCAATTTTTGAGAAGGTACCATGAGGTGCTGAGAAGAATGTGTATCCTTTTGTTATAGGGTAAAATGTTCTGTAGATATCTGCCAGATCCATTTGATCCATAACTTCTTTTAGTTTCACTGTGTCCCTGTTTAGTTTCTGTTTCCATGATCTGTCCATTGGTGAAAGTGGTGTGTTGAAGTCTCCCACTATTATTGTATGAGGTGCAATGTGTGCTTTGAGATTTACTAAAGTTTCTTTAATGAATGAGGCTGCCTTTGTATTTGGAGCATAGATATTCAGGATTGATAGTTCCTCTTGGAGGATTTTACCTTTGATGAGTATGAAGTGCCCCTCCCTGTCTTTTTTGATGACTTTGGGTTGGAAGTCAATCTTATTAGATATTAGAATGGCTACTCCAGCTTGTTTCTTCATACCATTGGCTTGGAAAATTGTTTTCCAGCCTTTCATTCTGAGGTAGTGTCTATCTTTTTCTCTGAGATGAGTTTCCTGCAAGCAGCAAAATGTTGGGTCTTGTTTGTGTAGCCACTTTGTTAGTCTATGTCTTTTTATCGGGGAGTTGAGTCCATTGATATTAAGAGATATTAAGGAAAAGTAATTGTTGTTTCCTGTTATTTTTGTTGTTAAAGTTGGCATTCTGTTCTTGTGGCTGTCTTCTTTTAGGTTTGTTGAGGGATTACCTTCTTGTTGTTTCTAGGGCGTGGTTCCCGTCCTTGTATTGTTTTTTTTTCTGTTATTATCCTTTGAAGGGCTGGATTCATGGAGAGATAATGTGTGAATTTGGTTTTGAAGTGGAATACTTTGGTTTCTCCATCTATGTTAATTGAGAGTTTGGCTGGGTATAGTAGCCTGGGCTGGAATTTGTGATCTTTTAGTGTCTGTATAACATCTGTCCAGGATCTTCTGTCTTTTATAGTCTCTGGTGAAAAATCTGGTGTAATTCTGATAGGCTTGCCTTTATATGTTACTTGGCCTTTTTCTCTTACTGCTTTTAGTATTCTATCTTTATTTAGTGCATTTGTTGTTCTAATTATTATGTGTCGGGAGGTATTTCTTTTCTGGTCCAGCCTATTTGGAGTTCTGTAGGCTTCTTGTATGTTCATGGGCATCTCTTTCTTTAGATTTGGGAAGTTTTCTTCTATAATTTTGTTGAAGATGTTTGCTGGTCCTTTGAGTTGAAAATCTTCATTCTCATCCACTCCTATTATCCGTAGGTTTGGTCTTCTCATTGTGTCCTGTATTTCCTGGATGTTTTGAGTTAGGATCTTTTTGCATTTTCCATTTTCCTTGATTGTTGTGCCGATGTTCTGTATGGAATCTTCTGCACCTGAGATTCTCTCTTCCATCTCTTGTATTCTGTTGCTGATGCTTGCATCTATGGTTCCAGATTTCTTTGCTAGGGTTTCTATCTCCAGTGTTGCCTCATTTTGGGTTTTCTTTATTGTGTCTACTTCCCTTTTTAGGTCTAGTATGGTTTTGTTCATTTCCATCATCTGATTGGATGTGTTTTCCTGCTTCTCTTTAAGGACTTCTACCAGTTTGGTTGTGTTTTCCTGTTTTCTTTAAGGACTTGTAACTCTTTAGCCATGTTCTCCTGTAGTTCTTTAAAGTCCTTCTTGATGTCCTCTACCATCATCATGAGATATGCTTTTAAATCCAGGTCTAGCTTTTCAGGTGTGTTGGGGTGCCCTTGACTGGGGGAAGTGGGAGTGCTGGGTCCTGATGATGGTGAGTGGTCTTCTGTTAGTAGGATTCTTATGTTTACCTCTCGCCATCTGGTAATCTCTGGAGTTGTTATAGTTGTCTCTGTTCAGAGGTTGTTGTTCTGGTGATTCTGAGTATCCTCTGTCAGCAGACCTGGGAGACAGGCTCTCTCCTCTGAGTTTCAGTGGTTAGAGCACTCCCTGCTGACAAGCTTTCCTCTTAAAGGGAAGGTGTACAGATATCTGGCATTTGGACCTCCTCCTGGCCGAAGAAGAAGGCCCAAAACAGGACCTTTCCCAGATGCTGTGTTGCTTTGGCAGGTCACAGAAGCTGTAGGCTTCTGTGGTGCACTCTCTCAGCTGTGCAGACTAACTTCCTAAGTTCAGTGGAGTCCTGGATCCAAGATGTGCTCCCTGCTCCTGAGGCAGAGGGCTCCTGTGCAGGGCAGACCACTGTCTTCCAGCTGGGAGGGTGCTGGATGTCTGCGGCCCCAAAAGGGTGCTGCCTCAGCGGCTCTGTGGCTCCCGCCTGTCCCAGAAGCTGTCTGCCTCTGTGGTCCTCACTCTAACCTGTACAGACTAAGTTCGGAGGAGTCCCGGAGCCAAGATGGCGCTCCCTGCAGGGCAGATTACTGTCCTCCGGCTGGGCATGATGGTTAATTTATCCACAGGCACCTTCAACTGCCATTTTCATGTAGATTTATGTTTACTTTCTAGGCTATTACTAATGGTTTATTAAAAGAAATGAACAATAGAGCAGTGAGTACCAGTTATCCTAGAATTATAACACATAGACGTTCTTTATACTGCTGTACAATATTTTGTTTAATTTTCATCAGCTTGGTGATGTAGACAAGCTCTGGAGAAGCTGATATATATATATATATATATATCACATATATATATATGTGATGTATGCATTATTGTATTTTTATATTTTATTACCAAGGTCCTTATTCATGCTTAGTGTGTTTGCATCCTTTCCTACTCTGTCTTTTTCCTTCCACTCCTCCCATGTGCCCCTTTTACATCCTTTCAAATTCATGGCCTCTTCTGTAATAGTATCTATCTATCTATCTATCTATCTATCTATCTATCTATCTATGTATCGAGAGAAAGAAAGCTGCACCCTAATGCGTTCAGTTACTGTTTTTCTTATTTACGTATGTATAGAGTTCACCCATTATAGTTTGGGGATCTTGTGCTCGAGGAGAAAAAAACTGATTTTCCCTTTTCCTGCCCTTGGCAGCCTTTGACTACTTGTCACATTTCATCTTGGAGTGGATCCATGTAAAATATATCTCCATCCATGCGAGCATGTTGATGGATGCGTCTTTTGTAGGTCTTCTTTTATCAAATAACTTTCTCAATAAAAAATATAAAATTTGTTTTATAAAATGATATTTAAATCAGTGCATTTTAGTTGAATGTCTCTGTGTGTTCTGTAAACTCCAATGCTGTTGGAGGTTGGAAGGCATCATCATAACTCCTAATATTGGAGTTATTCAACAATTGTGTCTGAAATATATTATGGACACTGAACATAAAGGTTCTTGACTACTGAGCCATCCCAACTGTAACTTGAAATTACTAGACTTTTTTATTTTTGTTAATTTTGAAGTCAATGTTTTACTTTTCAATGTTATCCTAGCTGGTTTTGAGTTTTTTTTTTTTTTTTTTTTTTTAAAGATTTATTTATTTATTATATGTAAGTACACTGTAGCTGTCCTCAGACACGCCAGAAGAGGGAGTCCGATCTCGTTACGGATGGTTGTGAGCCACCATGTGGTTGCTGGGATTTGAATTCCTGACCTTTGGAAGGGCAGTCTGGTGCTCTTAACCGCTGAGCTATCTCACCAGCCCCCCTAGCTGGTTTTGAATTGTTAAAAGACAAAGCTGGCCTAAAATTCAATGCCTGTGTCTGCTTCTTTAGAGTTGAGGATACAAGTGTATACCACCAATTTATCCTAACATAGCGATCAATTATAAACAATAAATTGAATCTTATGTTTGGCTCTGGGTGTAGATATACTAATATACATCATGCTTATATATTTTAATTTATTATATATTTTCTAGGGCAAAATACATTAAAATGAAATGCAAATCTCCAGACAATATACATGTATGTATCACAATTAAGTAATTTTCAAGACCTGTTAGTCTACAATATAATGTTTTGCCAATTAGTAATGATTCATTTGGAATGGTAAAAATAATCCCTTCTCCTTTGGGTAAAAGTTTCTTATGTTTGTAATCAATTTAATTTTAAAGCGTGTAATCCACAAAATATTGTTTTACAATGAGTCTGAGCTTTTCAATGTGTACAACTATACACTTTATATTAAATACAACTGTACTGTTTCATAAGTAAGAAACAATACAAGGAAACTGATGTGTGAGAATAAAAGGAATTAACAAGCAAGACCTATTTTCATTGCACAAAAAGAAAAGCTAGGAAACTAATCGACTCTTTCACTGTTGAATAGAAAGCGTGTCACATTTTCTAAAGCTCTCTGGTACATTTGGTACAGTAATCTTCATCGAGGGGCAAATTGGCTTTCCTTTTACAGACCATTACCTGCCGAAATTCAACCAATGGGACTTCCAAGAAAATACTTGTAGAATCGTCTCTGAATCCTGGCTGTGATTTGTGTTGAGACTGTAAAAGAGCTGAGGAAAAAGTTACTACATAAATGTTACTTTCGTGTCTGTAATTTATCTTCATTTCTTGTGGTAATTTAGAAAAATCACAAATAAGTGAAATTATTTTTCAAAATCATCACATGGAAACTAGACAATATACAGTGTATTGTTTTCTACACAAATAATATTAGAGTAAGTATTGACTTTTGAATATTAATTAAAAATAAAACCTTTCAATAAATTTCACTTATTGTACATTGTACATCAAAACATATGTTAGGGTCTAGGGAGATGGCTCAGCAATGAAGAACACTTGCTGCTCTTGCAGAAGACCCAAGTTCTCGTGATAGCACACACATCAGGTGGCAAGCAACTTCCAGTTAAATCTAGCTAAGGTAGTTCGAACACCCTCACTCAGCCTCTGTAGCACTTTCTCTCCTAAGCATACTTCTTCCCAAATAAATAAATAAATAAATAAATAAATAAATAAACAAACAAACAAACAAATAAATAAATAGCATGTCCTATACCTATGTTATAATCTAATAATATATGCATATTTAATTATTTATTGAAGTATTACTACAATAGAGCTTATAGAACCAAGGAGATAACTCAGTTGGTTATGTGCTTCTAGTGTACATAGGTGGACATTTGAGATCTACTCTCCCTTTCCCCTGTCCTGCCACCCCACCGGAGGCTCCCAGAGCTCCCAGAGCTCATAGCCAGAAACTGGAAAGAACCCAGATGTCCCTCAACAGAGAAATGGATACAGAAAATGTGGTACATTTACACAATGGAGTACTACTCAGCTATTAAAAACAATGAATTTATGAAATTCTTAGGCAACTGGATGGATCTGGAGGATATCATCCTGAGTGAGGTAACCCAATCACAAAAGAACACACATGATATGCACTCACTGATAAGTGGATATTAGCCGAAAAGCTCAGAATAACCAAGATACAATTCACAGACCATATGAAGCTCCAGAAAAAGGAAGATCAAAGTGTGGATACTTCAGTCCTTCTTAGAAGGGGGAACAGAATACTCATGGGAGGATATACAAAGAATAGAGCAGAGACTGAAGGAAAGGCTATCCAGAGACTGCCCTACTGGGGAAATCCATCCCATATACAGTCACCAAATGCAGACACTATTGTGGATGCCCACAAGAGCTTGCTGACAGGAGCCTGATATAGCTGTCTCCTGAGAGGCTCTACCAGTGCCTGACAAATACAGAGGTGGATGCTCTTAGCCAACCATTGGACTGAGCACAAGGTCCCAAATGGAGAAGCTAGAGAAAGGAACTAAGGAGCTGAAGGGGTTTGCAGCCCTATCGGAGAAGGAATAACAATATGAACCAACCAGCACCGCCAGAGCTCTCAGGGGCTAAACCACCAACCAAAGAGTACACATGAAGGGACCCATGGCTTCAGCTTCATATGTAGCAGAGGGTGGCCTTGTTGGTCATCAATAGGAGGAGAAGCCCTTGGTCCTGTGAAGGTTCTATGCCCCAGTGTAGAATGCCAGGGACAGGAAGCAGGAGTTGGTTGGTTGCTGAGCAGGAGGAAGTGGGAGGGGATTGGGGATTTTATGGAGGAGAAACAAGGAAAGAGGATAACATTGTGAATGTAAATAAAGAAAATATCTAATTAAAAAAACATTAAAGCCAGGCATAGACTGTGTGGTGGTCATTCAGACACTGAAAGTTTTCTGAATTTCAGAGGCCTGCCTGCCTCACCTGATGGTTATTGAGATATCTTGTATAAAAAGGACCAAAGAGCAACAAAAGCATTATTAATGGCTCCTGAGGAGAAAGACCTAAGGTTGCCTCCACACAGAAGAGCATACTGAAGCTTGCATTAAACTCACATACCAGTGTCTTGTCAAACACATCTGCATGCAAACCTGTAGAACATTTCTTTCCCATGTGTAATAATTACACAATGTATACATCTATAATATTAGCACGCTGTACTCTACAAGAATATGGTTGCACAAATATTATCTGTTTGTAAAATCTGAAAATATAGGAGTGTTTTCTGATCCTCTATCATAAGTCCAAATTAAAGCTTTCATTTCTCTAGTAGCAAAACCTGGTCTTACCTGAATAAAGCATAATTACTTACATGCAACTTTGATGCCACATACTTCTCATAGTCTACATATCTTCATCAGTAAATTTTAATTTAAATCTAATCTTTGACTATGGTGAAGGAGGCAGGTGGGCTAACTGCAGATTTTTATTGCTCCCTTGCTCCTTAATGGATTCCAATCTCCCACTCTCATCCGGAGTTCGCTAGCAAAATTTTCTTTGGCCTCCCCTTCCTTTCTGCCCCACCTCCAGGGGATAACATAGACATTACCTCCAGTACTCCTCACCTCCACTCATTCCTTTTGCCCAGCCGTCAGCAGACATTCCCTGGAAAGCCACCAGCCACACCAGCCAGAAAGGCAAGTAAGCCAGCCAATCGGGTAGGGGAGCTTCAGGTGTAAATTCTTCCTCCTCTTCTCCAAATCAAATCCCCCAAGCTTATGCCCAGCTCCCTAGCAAAGTACCCGTAAGGCCTTTTCTTATTCTCTCCTCCAATTTGCCAGGAGTTAAACAGATCTTGGTAGAATTGCTTGCTTTCTTCCCTTGTTCACTCTTGAATAGATCCTAGAAGAGTTCTTCACCAGGAAGCACACAGCTATCACACTCGTCTAAGAATCAGAAAGGACAATAGACCACAAAGAAATAAACACCCATTCCGTAAGATACGGTCTGATATCTCCACCTCGAATTACAATCATCTCAAACCCAGATGTCCAGACAGCAGCATAAAATACAATCAACAAGTGCCAGGACAATGTGTACCACTAGAGCTTAGCAAACCTAGCACAGTAGTGCCTGAGTATTGCAACATAACTGAAGCAAAAGATAATGTTGTCTTTTATAAAAGATATGGAAAGAAGTGATGTGTTAATAAAAAGATAAAGAGAAGGGATGATATGTTCTATGAAGGTATGGTGAGGTGTTGGGGAAGGGGATACCTCCGTGGGACCATGCTGAGGCATCCTTTGAGACCAGCCACAGGATGGTAGAGTATAGAATAGAATTTTTTCAGGGCGTGTTGAGGGGAGTTGAGAGGGTATAGAGACAGAGAAATGGAGAGAGAGAGAGAGACAGAGAGAGAGAGAGAGAGAGAGAGAGAGAGAGAGAGAGAGAGAGAGAGAGAGAGAGAGAGAGAGAGAGAGAAAGTAGAGGAGTAGAAGGTGGTATGAGCATGTGGAAAGAGAGGTGGAAGGGGAATGGGTAGGATTGGGGGAGGGGCATGAGGACAGAGGTGGAGCCAGAAGTCAAGAGAGCAGGAGAGAGGAGGAGGCAAGCAGACCATTTTATAGTGAGTCAGGCATACCTGGCTGTTGCCAGATGTACAAGCCGGATTTGTGTGTCAACTTGACAAAAGCTGGAGTTATCACAGAGAAAGGAGCCTCCCTTGAGAAAATGCCTCCACAAGATCAAGGTGTAAGGCATTTTCTCAATTAGTAATCAAGGTTGGGAGGGCCCACTGTGGGTGGTACTATCCCTGGGCTGGTAATCTTGGATTCTATAAGAAAGCAAGCCAGGGGAAGTAAGTCAGTAAGAAACATCCCTCCAAGGCCTCTGCATCAGTTCTGCTTCCTGACCTGCTTGAGTTCCCGTCCTGACTTCCTTTGGTGATGAACAGCGATATAGCAGTATACAATGAATAAGGCCTTTCCTTCCTAATTTGCTACTTGTTCATCATATTTGTCCAAGAATGGACATCCTGACTAATACCAGTTCACTGTGGGGCAGAGCTTAGACAAAATGCTAACAGATAAGATCTTAAAATAGACTATACAAATATAAGGTTAGAGGTCCTTAAAGAGAAAAAGAATAAACCCCTTAAAATATGTGAAAGAACAAAACAAACAGTGGAAGAAAGTGGATTAAAAACAGTTCAAGAACAGATAGTGAAAATAAAATCAATAATGGAAACTGCAGGAAAGCTGGAATTAAAATTTTAGGAACTAGAACAGAAAACATAGAGGCAAGTCTCACCAACAGAATACAAGAAATGGAAGAAGGAGTCTCAGACACTGAAGACATTATAGAAAGCAATGGAAACAGTAGCCAAAAGGGAAAAAAAAAAGTTTAAAATAAATTAACAACAAACACGCACACAAAACAAAAACCAAAGAAAGACAAAATTTAACAAGAAGGTTGTAAGAAGGAGAAGAAACCTAAGTGAAAGATACAGAAAATATTTTAAACAAAATTATAGAAGAATTTTTTCTACTCTGAAGGTTAGGCCACATGCCAGACAGTAGATTACCAAGAGAAAACAAATTCAATGACATCTGTGGAAGTTCCTGTTCTCAATATGTTGTGTCCTGGCATGTCTTAGGAATTTTTTTTAACTTATCTTATGTTTAAATTTTCAATCCATACATATATAAATATGAATTGTATATTGTTATATATTTATATTATTATGTATAGTATACGCAATCATATATTATATTTACATATATTTATATGTAAATATTTACAAATAAATCTTATATAATGTACATATATTTATTATGTATTTTATATAAGTGTAAACATACACAAACACACACATGTACATAACAACATATACATATTTAAAGTATATATTATGGCTTTCAGTTTTGTGTTTTTATATGATTCCAGGGCATGTGCATGAATGAGTCTCTACATCTAAATTTTTCATGCCTCTTGTTAGATTATTTTTCTTCTGTTTGTTTTGTTTCTTCATATTCCAATGTGTTCAATCTGTTTTCCTTGTTATATCTTATTTTATTACTATCCTTTAGAAGTCAATTTGTTTTCTAATGGGAGATAGAAAGGGGGTGGAAGAAACTTGGAGGATTAGATTTGGTGGAAAATGTCATCCAGATATTATGTGAGAAAAAAATCTATTTTAAATAGAAGGAAAAATAAATTAACAATTTCTCAGGAATATTCTTTTCAACACCAATCCATGAAAATAACTTACTATATGAACAGTTCTGTATCTGTGCTTTAAAAAGACTATTGAACAAGAAATAAAAAATAAATACTCTATAAGGTTAAAATAAACCAATTTAAAAAGAGTTTGTCATGCTCCCAGTACCAAAATTTTCCATTTGTATTGTTATTACCCTTATATGCATGCTTCTTCACCCACCTTTATCATTTCCTTTATATCTTCCCTTTTCCTTTATTACAGCAATATTGTTCTCATGTTCCTGTGGATCTATGTTCTTAACACTGACTGAAATAAAGTGACTAGAACTTCCAGCAGCCAACACAAGTTGGCTGTCTATGTCTTAGATTAAGGCTTTTATGTTCATTAGATCTAAATTAAATTTTTCTGTTCTGGCACACATACCAATCACACGTTTTAATCAATGACACTGTTCAGTGTACTTCATAGGTTTTTAAATATAAATATTTAATTCAGTGCTCTTTGTCTCTTCCTTTTGCAGATAAGGCTGAGATGTCCGCTGTTGCAAATTTTAAGTACAGAAATATTGGCTGGAATACAATTCTGACTAGATTTAGTGAGGACTTATTATACATGTGTATAATATTAGGTATAATATGATATAAAAGAAAACTTAGTCCTTACTAAAATATATTTATGGTCATGTTGGTATAGCAAATAAGCGACTATCTACATATATTACAAAGAAAAGAAAGTTACCTTGAAACTCTGTTAAATAAATATCCATATAATTATAGTTTACTATGTTATCACATGCCATAATTGATGTGTAAGTTAATTTTTGTTAGGATTACTAGAAAATATTCATGTTAGTATTGGTGTGTATTTAAAATTTGAAAAAGTAGCAAGGCCGTGTAAGCAAAGCTGTAAAGGTGCACAAAGGAACTCTCAAAGGCTGTGGCATCTGGACCTGTACAGACATAAGCTAGATCCAGAAGCTATCTCCAGTTGACATCTGACACAATCCTAAACTGTGTCTTTGCCAAGGAAGTCTCACATGTGATACAAACAAGCAAAAGATGGCCAACATAAAACAAACTCAATGGCACCTTTGGGAGTTCTTTGTTGCATAATATTTAGTCAGAGCATTTATTACCCATTAGTTTTGCTTACTTTCTGACCACTTACCTGTTTGCTTGCTTGCTTAGGACCTTATACAGCCTTTGCTTATGTATTATAGCTTCCAGGTTTATGTCCTTATGGAATGCCTGTGCTTGTGAACCAAAAGTGTGCTTCTCTGCATCTACATGTGTTTCTTGTGTTTTTTTTTTTTCGTTGCCTCTTTTTTCTTGTTTGTTTTATCCTATCTTGTTTCATTTATTTTTTTAATCTTATTTTTAGATGCCTGTTTGTTTTTTTAACTAGAGACATAGCAGGCATGGATTCAAATGAATGCAGAAGTGGGGGTGATCTTGGAGGATTTGGGGAAGAGGAAAACATAATCTGAGCATATTTTATCTTAAAATAGTTAATTAGCAATAAAAGAATAAGTTGATGGTAGTCTAATAACATAATAAATGCATTCCCTTATTGTTATTGATTTCCAACATATATTTATTCCTTAGTTATTTGATTCATAGAATCTCAGAAAAATGTTCCATAGCCCTTTCTTTGTCTTCCTTGGTCCTTAATGAATTGTTTTTTCTAAGACCCATGTCTACTTTAGGTGGCATATAGGGAAATCATTCATGTCCTAGTTTTATTTAATACATGTAGCTCATATGTTATTAATTTTAGGTATTATTGATTGTTCTAGCTGACATAAATGTTCATGGTGTCTATGTATATTCATTTTATGTTCATCTACTAGTTTTAGTCAAAATATAATTTTAAAAGAATTATATAATTTTATAACAAAGCATATCCAGAAAATATAGTAAAAAGAAATCTAAAAGTTCACACAATAAAAAGTTATTTAAATATAGTGATTTAGCCATAACAAAATTTAATATAATTGAGCATAAAAAGAAAATCAATACATCATTATAGAGAAGAAATTGGAAAATAAGAACAGTGGAAGGAAGAATAAGTATTAGAAACTGTTTATTTATCAACCTCTTTTCTCACATAATATAAATTTGTGGAAACTAATGTTAGAAGGTTGTATAGGGACAGGGTTTCTTCAGTTTCTTCAGACTAGATGGCAGGCATAGGGTTTGAGTTGTGTGTGTGTGTGTGTGTGTGTGTGTGTGTGTGTGTGTGCCTGTGCGTGCCTGTGTTTCTGTGTGTAGGAGATTCATATGTATGCTATTTAGAAAACTTACCCAAAAGGTGTACTTTTTGAAACTTTTGTTAGATAAGGGAATAGAAAAACCACAAAGATTTTTTTCCAAATATGAAATCTTTATACAACGTCTTTTCTCAAGGCTCAGGGAACTATAAAGTCGAGGAAAGGTTATAAGAGCCAGAGAGACACTGCACAAGGTCAACAATGTCTTTGAGGCACAACAGGACTGATCATATATGAACACACAGAGACTGTGGCAGTGTACAGGTAGCCTGTAAATTTTCAAGACAGATTATTTCCAAACACTGAGATGGGAAGTGGCACCTAGCTCCCATACCTAAAAATGAAACTATCTACAAAACAACTGCTCTTGCTAAGGAAAAATACATTTTTTCAACCAGAGCCTCACTGAATATATAATCCACATTTAAAGATAATCCCCATGCCCAGCAGGGCATTATTAATACCAAATAAATTCAATAGTGTTTTGTAAAAGAAAAAGAAAGGGAGAGGAATAAAGAGAGAACAAATTAATGGAGAATAATCTGTTTTGAACCTGAGACATTGTATCATTATTTACAATCTTTCACACAATTGAAAAAATATAGCTATATAGTATAGATCTGAACATTTTCAAGTCACTATAGCAGTCTGAAATACAGCTCCTAAGCTTCCTTCAACAGCGATTCAATAGAACATTTTGTCTTGACAGCTTAGGTAGAAATGGATTCTATATTTTCTGAGTCTGTCTGGTTGCTGATTGTCAAGTATGTGGCAGTAAGAGACGACAACATAAAATAGTTACTATGGAAGTAAGTACAAGCATAGAGTTACTAGGTGTATCACATTTTAAAAATAGGGTTGGGGAAGAAATTTAGATTTTTCTGAACTTAATGTGACAAAAGACAGAAGAGGAAACTTTAAAAGAGAATGAGAATAAATTCCCTGTGGAGGAGGATGAGATAATGATGGCTCAGAGGAAAGAATGGAAAGGACTAATAGATCAAGTTAACTGCCCATGTGCAAGAGGATGAGCCCAGAAATTGTAACAGAATTTAGTGATGGATTTAATACATTTTTAAGTGCTAACAGAAAAGCTTAGCATACATGTAGAAAAAGGTAGGTCCTGGATTTTAGTATTAATCTTACTTTTGTGTTGTTTGCATAACAGACAACATCCTTTTCAAAGTAGTAAAAGGAGAGAGGTGGCTAACCTTTTATTTAAACCAGGACTAAACAAAGATGCTTTTAAGATACATATTTAATCTGAAATGTCATGTATTTATTTTATTTTGCATTTTGGTTAGTTGTTAAAATTTGTCTTTTTTTTTTCCTGGTTACAAAATAACATTTTTTTCCTCCCTTTCCTCCCTCCAAACCATTCCACATAACCCTCTTGCTCTTTATAAAATTCATAGTTGGTTTATTTCATTAATCATTGTAATATACATTGTGTGTATGTGTGTGTGTGTGTGTGTGTATGTGTGTGTGTGTGTGTATCAGGACTTTTGTTCCTGTAGTAAAAGAGATTTTTCACAGGATGTATTATGATATGGTTTCTCCTCTCTCCTCCAAGGTCGTCTGTCCACCCAACAAGTTCCACTCCCTTCCTATTATTAAGGAGTTCAAAATCACCAGAAGAAGACCATATAAAATTCCAGAACACAAGAAAAAGACCATCAAACTCAAATTAGATTACAATTGGTAACATTTATTATGACTACTAGCCTCAATTGCCCTTCAGAAGGAAGTGCTCCCCCCAACCCCACCCCGCCTTAAAGATGAAAGCCACAGATTCAAATCTGCGAAGATTAGAATGTCAAGGTGTATGGAGTAAACCTCTCCCTACTTCACTTGCAGTCTTTATACATCTTTTCTCAGAGAAGTTGAAAAATGGCGCAACCCCCCAAAAAAATATGCTATGATAATACAACATTTTAGAGACAAGAGACAAAAAAAGTTAAAGAACAGAAAGTGCCTAATGGTGAACATACAATATCTAATGTAATTAAGGGTCAAGATAGATAACCCATTGAACCTGTAGAGTCATCTTTTAATACAACTGAGGAAACACTACAGCCCCTACTATCTCACAGTTCTCTACCAATGAACCTAAAAATGTTTAAAATTCAGAAAATGAATGAATCCTATTAAAATACAAGATCTAAAACATTTTAGAGAATCAATAATAACTTATGGAACATACTCACCTTATATGAAAAAGATATTAAATGCCTGGACTACACAAAATACTATTATCCACCAAGACTTGAAAGGTTCAATATCGGTAGTCGTGGAAGCTGATTTTCAGTTATAATGGCTGACACAGTGGTGAGAAGAAGCTGCAATTATGGAAAATTGTAATAAGACTAAAGGTGTTAACATTATGAAAGACCAGTTGATTAGTGGTCAATTTGCTGATTTATAACATCCAATGCAATTTATTATTATGCAATCTATTATTATGCAACAGACTTTAGTAGCTTTAAGAGCCAGGGATAAGGTAGAAGAACAAGGAAAAAAAAAAAAAACCCTTGTCATTCACAAATATTATGCAAAGCTCTAGAGAGACATTTATTGACTTCTTACATAGACTAATATCTTCTATAAACAACTTAAAATTGGATCCTGATGAGAGAAGGGCTATTTATTGAAATTTTAGCTTTTGGAAATTTAAATATAGGGTGCAAAAAGTTTTTAAACATTTGAAAGCTAAATCAGAGTGTCAGGAGCCATGTAGGAAAAACTAAGGAAAACAAGTGAGTTTTTCTGGAGATTGCCAAGTGTCTTGCATGACCTACAAAGTGTGAGCTCTGAGGCAAGGCTCCAATGATCCCAGGACCATTACTTCCTGTTGTTATGTCTTTCCTGTCATTATTACATAGTCTAATGATTCCTGGGCATTAGCCTGCTGTATTGGGCAGATTTTCTGCAGATCAATGAAGATGTACTCACTTGTAGTAATTCTATGAAGACAAATCAATATTTCATAATTCTTAATAATGATTATAGAGAATTCATAAATTTGTACAAGTAATTTTGAGCCTTTCATAGTATGAAAGCTCTAATTAGAGTTCTGTAAACCTCCATCTGTCATAGGCTAATTGCACTAGGGTAAGAAAGAAGGCCTGGGACAATTTTACAATCAGGGAAGACATTCCTTCTAAGGTAGCCTAGGTGAAACCATTATGTCAAAACTAAAGATCATCAGCTGGGAATATAAAATTTAATGTAGGTGTAAAGACAAAATATATTGGCTTTCTTATTGATACAAAACTTCAAAACTAATGAAACACAACACAGTTGGTTGACCTCTTGGCAAAACTGCACTAAAATATTACATAAGAATTATTGTTTTAAATTTTAATGAACTTATCAATCTTAAAGATAATAAATGTTTAGTTAGGTATTATTCTTAATAGAAACACATGCAAACATTTCTGCTGTAACTCCTTATTATTTATGACTTTTTGGTGGTTTGTATGTGCTTGGTCCACGGGGTGCACTATTAAAATATGTGGTCCTTTTGAAGCAGGTATGTCACTGTGAGTGGGGCTATAAGACATTCATCCTAGCTGCCTGGAAGCCAGTCTTCCACTAGCAGCCTTCAGATGAAGATGTAGAACTCTCAGCTCTGCCTGTACCAGGCTTGCCTGTATGGTGCCATGTTCCTGCCTTGATGATAACAGACTGAACCTCTCAACATGTAAGCCAGCTCCAAATAAATATTGTCATTATAATGTTGACTTGGTCGTGGTGTCTTGTCAGTTCTCAGCAATAAAACCCTAACTAAGACAGAAGTTGGTCCCAGGGTCTGTCTGTGGTATTGCTGTGATAGGCTTGAGCATGCTTTTGCTTGTAAGAATGTGGATTTGGGGACTTTGGATTGGAAAGCAATGGAATGCTTTAAATGGGATTTAATAGACTATCAGTCTGAATATGGAAGACTTTGTTACAGAGAGTGATTAGAATTGTGCAGACTTGGCCAAAGAAGTTTCAGTGGAGAAATTCAATATGTGGCCTAGAGAATCTTTTTGTGGTATTTTGATGAAGAATGTGGCTACTTTTAGCCCTTTTCAGAAGAGTCTGCCTGCTGCTATGGTGAAGAGGCTCAGATTAATTGCATTGATAAATCTCAGAAACACCCATCATAGACTTTGTTCTCTGGTTAAGTCATATAAAGAGCTTTTTAAACAAGCACAGTAAGCTAATAAAGGAAAAAATATAAAATATGTGGTTAGATTATTAAAGGGATACCAGGAAGTGAAATGGAGCTGAACCTTGTATTCTAGGAGATAGCAGATTAAGGGACAGAGACTTTGAGGAAAGATTTTACCCAGCTAACTTTAGATGTAGGCATGGTGGTACAAACTTCTAATCCCAGGAGATAGGGATGCAGATCTCTGAGTTCAAGGCCAATCTACAGAGCAAGATCCAGAACAGCCAAGCTTAGGTAGTAAAAGAGTTGGAAAACAGAAAGCTGGTGATAATAGAACAAAGGAGCCATTTTCCAGCTCCTGCAAGCTTCAAAACTTGGCTGCTGTGGTGATATGGCTCTGGATTTAGAGTAATGAACAGAAGAGAATACTAGGACAATTGATGCTGGTTAGCTGGGGCTAAAAAGTGAGAGGTGATTAAGAAGAGACCAGCATTACTGAGGTAAAATCTTTTAAGTTTTCTGAGAGCACAAAGATGCTGTGTTCCAGAGAGCTAAGGTTCTATCTTGTGTTACAGCTGTACTTGATAATGTGTAAGAATCACCCACACAGTACTAGTTTTGAAGCTAAGAAGGGATCATGAAGAACAGCTGAGACTTGGTACTGTGAAAGGCCATGGAAGGCCATTGGTGATGGTGCAGCCTCAGCTTGATGGCCCAGAACTGAAGTGGTCATGCAAAGAATTTGAGGCTTGGCATCATGAAGAGAGCCTGTGAGAGGCTATTGGTGAAGCCTAGTTGCAACAGAAAACCACAGTGTATTGGAGAATCCAGTAACATGGGATGATCCCCAAGAATAGAAGCAGCAGTGGAGTAGATCAGCCTGAGCTTAGAGTGCTATAGAAGGCAGAGCTGGAGAAGGGATGCCAACCTTTTGGAGGAGCATAGAACATCATGTGTGGATTGCAGACATTGAAACAAGAAGATGTAACATGAAAATTGCCTTGGAGACACCAAGATTTTTCAAGATGCTAGAGTCATAGGATATCTGCTGAGGAATGCTGCTGACAGGAAATGGAACTAGCCCAGGAAAACAAGTTTGTTGCAGTCAAAAAAGAAGAAAAAAGATTGGAGATCTGGATATCAGACATGGAGATGTTTGGAGTTTTCACAGATGGTTTTCACAGATCCTCTTTCCTTGAGGATTAGAGTTAACTGATTGGACGACTCTTAGAAGAGGCTTTGAACTTTGGACTTTTAACACTGTTGAGACTGCTATAGACTATGGGGACTTTGGGAGTTGAAATAAATATACTTTTTTATTATGTATAGGTATGGCTTCCATAGACTAATGTGTCTTAACCAACCTATGGAGGCCGGGAAGTGGAATGTGGCAGTTTGTATATACTTAGCCCACAGAGTGGCACTATTAGAAGGTTTGGCCCACCTGGAGTAGGTGTGTCATTTTGGGTGTGGGCTATAAGATCCTCATCCTAGCTGCCAGGAAGCCAGTCTTCCCCTAACAGCCTTCAGATGAAGATAAAGAACTCTCAGCTCTGCCTGTACCATGGCTCTCTGGATGATGCCATGCTCCTGCCTTGCTGGTAATGAACTGAATCTTTGAACCTGCATGCTAGCCCCAATTAAATATTGTCTTTATAATATTGACTTGTTCATGCTATCTATTCACAGTAGTAAGACCCTAACTAAGGCATAATTGAATTAATGTCATAAACTTGCTATGAACTTTTGGAATATAAAGATACTTGGAATAACTTGTGATCATTTATCCTGAGAATAATATAAGAACTAAGAATGACAATAAGGGAGAGGCTTTTTCTTACAGTTATCTTTTGTACTTTTTCATCATGAGGCTTTTTAACTTAAGCAATAAGAAGGAAAATTGCTTTTTCCTTCCATTATCAAAAAAAGGTTGGCGTTTCTTTTTCATTCAGAATGAATAAGTTTTTTTTCTGTGTTGGCTGTTGCTTGTTTGAACTTCTCATAGGAAATTTCATTCAATCCACTAAATGTATATATGCATATGTAAATATAGCTGTTGTATGTAAGTATTCATGAAATCTTGTGTAGTTGATTAAACAGGTGGTCGGGCCCCACCAGTGTGTGTGTGTGTGTGTGTGTGTGTGTGTGTGAATGTGTTTTGTGAGAGTGTGTGTGTGTGTGTGTACGCGCGCGCGCGCGCGCGCGCACACATGCGCATATTGCCTTCATAAAAGATTTTCCTTCTGGGTGCATGATTTTCATTTCCCTTTTTTCTGGCTCAAAAAGAGTTAATGAAGCTCTGAGCCTCTTGCTGATAAGTGAGCAGCTTTAGAGTAACAGAACAAAGAGGTAACTTCTTTACTTAATCCAGTGGGTGTTAATCAAGCTGGAAGCCAGTGGTTCCTGGCTATCCAATACCAAAGTGTTAAGAAAAGTAAATATTACAGAAAGTAAACAAATATGTACCTCTCAAAACTAAGGTTTTCCCACCCAAACCTCCAACACTACCCTCTTTGCTGCCTTCCAGACATAACTGATGCTGCACAGGCTCTCAGCATCAGCACCCATGGATGAATGGACTAAAAATACCTTTCATATTGACATTATTAAGTATATAATTGGACAGCAGATGGCCAATAATCCTATATATCAAAATGCCTGTTTAGACTGTTGGATGTGAGTTTATTTGAAAAGGGATTGAAGACAAAGAATTCCTAGAGACTTCTCTAAAAACCCTCATTCTGAGATTTATAGTAGGTATGGTAATGGTAGGCACTGGACTAATTAATGCAGATCAGCAAGAGATATGAAAGGTAATTCTGTACTAATGGTGTTTTAGTCAGAATTTCTATTGCTGTGATGAAACACCATGATAAAAACCAATTTGAGAAAGAAATGGTTTATTAGGCAACTTCTACTTCCAGAATGTAGTTCATCATTGGATGAAGTCAGGACAGGAACTAAACAGGGATGGAACTTGGAGGCTGGACTGGATGCAGAGGCCACAGAGGATGCTACTTATAAGCTTGCTATCCCATGAGTTTCTTATGGAACCAGCACCACCAGCCCAGGGTGGCATCAACCATTATGGGCTGGGCCATTGTCGACTTATCACCTATTGCTACAATGACTTAGAGCTGGATCTCATAGAGGCATTTCCTTCTTTAAGTCTTCTTTCTCCGATAAAAATACTATGTGTCAAGCTGGTACACAAAACCAGGTAATACAAATGTGGTGGTTTGAATAGGTTTAACACCCATAAATTCAAATATTTGAATGTTTGGTCAGTAAAAAGTGCACTATTATGAAGTATTGCCTTGTTGCAGTAGTTGTGGCCTTATTGGAGGAAATGTGTCACCATGGAAGCAGGTTTTGAGTTCTCATATATAAGCTCAAGCTACACCTGCTGGGAGTCTCACCTCCTGGCTGCCTTGAGATCAAGATGTAAAACTCTTGGCTCCTTCAGTTCCATGATTCTATGAACAATGCCATGCTTCCTACCATCTGATAATTGACTAAATCTCTGAAACTATAAGTCCATCTCAAATGTTTGCCTTTATAATACTTACGTCGGCCATGGTGTATCTCTGTACAGCAATGAAACCCCAAATACAATAGAGGGAAACCTCTCTGAGTAGGTTAACTCATCGCCAGCAACAAACAACATGCAACAGAAATTTCTTGTCATCTATCCACAGATATCCTAGAGAAATCTAAAGTAGTTATTAGAGATCTAATTTATGCTACAAATAGAAGTGTTACACTATATTTAGTCATAAATAAAAAGCTCACATTTGTACCAAAAATTGTGCAGTACAAAATGCCCACTGGAGTTCATGGATCTCTACCCCCAAAGAT
This sequence comes from Mus caroli, assembly GCF_978045245.1. Lineage (NCBI taxonomy): Eukaryota > Metazoa > Chordata > Mammalia > Rodentia > Muridae > Mus > Mus caroli. Next base: position 88,235,659 of record NW_028227267.1, on the reverse strand, counting down.
AACAGGAATGGTTTTAGGAAAAAAAATAGCCTAACATCTAACAAATACATTGTGATTACTGGAATCATAGGTGAAGACTTCCGGGAAGAGATTGAGATTATGGGCTACTTAAAGAAAAAAAATAATGAAGTGAAAGTGGGAGACAGGATTGTTCAGTCTTTACTGTTTCCAAATATCAAAGGCAAAGCAGCTCCAATGGAAAGAACAAGAGGATATGGGAAGTACTGGAAAATAGGATTTCTTTTTGTTGTTTTGTTTGTTTGCTTGCTTGCTTGTTATTAACTGTTATTAATGACCACAGACCAAATTAACATTAAATGGAATTGAAATAGAAGATTTGATGGACACAGGAGCTGATGTAACTATAATCTCATGAGTGTCTTGGAATTCACACTAACATCTTCAGAAAGTATCTATACATTTTTAGGGGAGATTTGAACAGTGTTGCAATTTAGTGTAAGTCAAATGAAATATGTGGGACCAGTCAAATTGGAAGTATAAAGCCTTGTGGGGGTAGATATAGCCATTACCCTATAGGGAAAAGCTCTCATACAAGAATGAGTAGCTCAGATTTATGTTACTTTCATCTCAAACAATGGATACTTGTTTTAACTGACAGTTTATTGACACATAACATAATATGGCTTGATTGTTTCTGTATTTAAATCAGTGAGAAAACCCAGCTATCTGGAATTGTAGCCTCCCCCAGCCTAGAAGCAGGCTGATGCAGACCTTGACCTTGCAGCCTAAGGAGATTACCTAGGGTGGAGCCTTCCTGATTCTATTGTTCAGCCACTGCTGATATTCTTCAAGACACTGCTACCTGCTGAGAGGTTCCCAGGTTCCTGAGATATTCCAGAGACTATACCCTATCCTGCAAGTCATCACCTGCAGCTGATTTCAGGCTCCAAGAATGAATTGGCAGGAATGCCCCCCCCCCTTATAAGCACATTTGATATTAAACATTTGAGCTTTGATCAGAAATTTTGACTTAGCTCCATTTTTCTCTCGACCGCATAGTTCCCCTCTCTTTTCAGCCTCGGCTTGCCTCCCAGGTGAAACCTGGTCCATGTGAGCCACAGGATGGCTTCCAACAATCTGGCATGGAGTTGTGTATGAAATTGGCATGCTTAAATGTCTAGATTATTTATGGACTCATAAGGATCTATTTGTACATTGATAAACAGAAAGGGTGGATGCATTTGGAGAAGAGGTTTTATCTATATTTCCACAGGTGATGAAAGACTATGGGTTCAATCAAAATTGAAAAAAAAAATAATCCAAGCTGAATAAGAGAAGCTTCCACATGTTAGACTCAAGGAAGGAAGAGACTTAGAAAGACAGCAACTCAGGAAACAGAAAGCTGACTCCCCAGAATGGGGATGAAACTATACAACTGAGTAAAAAAGGACAGATTGTTCCTCAGACTGGCAGACTAGAAAAACCTTGGTGCTGGAATGAACATTTGCTGAAGAACAAATGATCATGACTGCAGTTATGAGCAATCACTGTATCAGTGGATTATCAAAAGAATATACACACTGTTAAATTTGTGGAATTAATAATTGTCTTGTTGTAATGTTGGAGTCCACCAAAAGACTCTCACTCACAAAGACCACAGAGATTGCCATCGTTGAAAACCACAAGGTTTTGTTTTGTCTTTTTTTGTTGTTTTTTTTTTGTTTGTTTGTTTTTGTTTTTGTTTTTTTTTATTCCAACATGTTGGGAACCCTCCTCAGCATGCAGGCAAGAGCAGAGACCCTGAACAAAGAAAGAAAACACTTTTTATACCTTGTAAGGGGCAAATTTAGGCAACAGGGTAGCTGACTTATTTTAATTGGTATAGCAAGTAACCTTTTCAGGCATTGGTTGATTTGTATAGGGTGATTAACCCTTTGGCCTAGTCCCTCACTCTTCCTGCCCTTGTGGGTTTTCAGCAAAGCAGCAGTATGTTGTGAACAGCTATTAAGTCACAGTTTTAATGTCAGGGGGATTCTAGTGATGGGGTCAGGATAGTTTGTGGTCTTTAATGTGAGGCAGGGCAGGGGAATTTTTCTGGGAACTGTTAATATTGCTTTGGCAGCTGCAGGCTTAGTCTATTCATTATTCAGCACCTCTAAACTTAGTCATGAGGATGGTATAATAACCTAGGCACTACCTGAACCAAAACACAAAAGGCATGGTCACTTTGACCACTGAAACTATACTATTTGGAAGTCCCCTCAGAGGGGGAAGGAGCTGGGTGGTCTTGAACTTATTTTGGATTCTACAGTAAAAGTTATACTGTGTACTATTTTTATCTTAAACTGAAATGAGGAAGATGGAGAATTTTAATCCAGCTACTGGCTGCTCAGGCAAGGGGTCTTATTCAAAGACCTAGGTATGTATGATCCTCCTGGAATTCAGACAGGCTACATACCTTTAATCCTTCTGGATGGAAAAACAGACACATGCTTTACACAAAATTATTTTTTTGAAGAAAAGCAGCTGTGTTCGAAAGTAATGTTTAATTGAGGGGCAGAAAAAGTAAATAAATCAGTGAAAAAAATATACAGAATGTGTCAGAGATCAGATACTCCCAAACATTAAGGTTACTGCACAAGAAAGGTAAGCTACTTAAAAGCAGCACATGGAGTCAGTTGAGATTCATTAAGTGGAGTGGAGTTTGCTAGTGAGTTCATGTATTTCAGTATAGGTCAGCAGAGACAAAAAATGCCAGAGAATGAGGAGTCAGTAGATTTGAACATATCACCAGAGTTAGTTTGAGGCCAAGCAGAACTATTCAGTGAGAAGCTGACATAATCCAGATTGAATCAGTCACCATGGAGAGGAGTTTGAGTCAAAGTGTCTGAGTTGAAGCACCCAGCCAGTGTTTAGAAAGAACTAGAAAGGGTGAGGTTATTCAGCAGTAACTCTCTGTGACAACAATTTCATCAGGTGATTAAAAGCTACTTTTACCTTGACCTCAACTTGTGTAAAGGAATTACAGAAAAGCTTAAGCAGTGAAGGAATCCACCAAACCTAGAAAGGTAGTAGAAATGTAATTACAAGATGAGACCATGTTGCAACTTCATCAAACATCAGTAATTTGTAATTTCAGCAATGTGGTTCAAGCTTCAGATTCAAAAATTTACAAAAGTCATTGTAAAATAGTTATGGATAGCTACTGAGTCCAGATGAGTGGCATGTAAGCCTCTACAGAGGGGCTTAGATAGGCCACTCTATGAAATTTTGAAGGTGAAGCCTGGATTGTCATGACGGCCCCAACATTCTGAAGATGTCCAACTTGTGAGATACCTCCCAAGGAAAGCTGCAGACTGAGTAGTGAACCAGTCCAAGAGAGAGAAGTATGTTGTAGTCAACAAAGCTGAACAACTGTTGGACATCTGAAGAGTATTTGACATCAAAATGGAGATGCAGGTCATGCAGTTTATTCTATTAGGTTTCAATCTTGCTTTGATCCAGTGTTTGCACAATATGCTCCTTTTACTTCCATTGGGAATGCTAATATATATTGTATGCCATTCTCTGTTGGGAGGATATAATATGCTTTTTGATTTTGACTTTACAAATATTTCAGTTAAGAGAATGCTTAGTATCAGACTTTTAAGCAGTGTTGAGAGTGCAAAATACACTGGAGTTATTGAAGTTGCACTAAATATATTTTCATTATGATATAATTATGAGCCTATAGAAAATTGATCATATGGGTTTTCTAAGCATTTTTATCAGCCATAAGTTTAAGACACTAATTCAAGTCATAAAGTAATAAGGATTTACAACAGAAATGTGTATACATGTTTCCATTAAGACTATAACCTGACTATCCATTATCTGTTATTAGCTGCAGAAGTTCATTAAAAGTTTAAAACATCAGTTAATATGGCATAAGTTAGCCTGGTTTTACCAGGAAACAAATCTTTTGTCTGGTTTCTCATTATTTTTGAAGGTGTTTTTATAGATAAACTAGTTAATATTTTATTTGAGTTGGCACCTACCATAAATTGTTGATTCCCAGTTTATGACCTTTAGATACCAGATAGTGGTCTCTCAGCTAATCAAAAGTAGTGTACTCCCTAATCATAAATTAGATCCAAGCTTGTTTTCTTATACTAGTACAATCTTTTCAGCTTTTCAGAGAGCTAGAAATTATTATTTTTTAAACCATGGAAACCATTTTCTTAAATTAGGTATTTTCTTCATTTACATTTCCAATGCTAGCCGGGCGTGGTGGCGCACGTCTTTAATCCCAGCACTCGGGAAGCAGAGGCAGGCGAATTTCTGAGTTCGAGGCCAGCCTGGTCTACAAAGTGAGTTCCAGGACAGCCAGGGCTATACAGAAAAACCCTGTCTCGAAAAACCAAAAAAAAAAAAAAAAAAAACATTTCCAATGCTACCCCAAAAGTCCCCCAAACCCGACACCCCCACTCTCCTCCCCCTACTCCACTCTCATGTTCACCTGTACTGAGGCATATAAAGTTTGCACAACCAATGGGCCTCTCTTTCCACTGATGACTGACTAGGCCATCTTCTGATACATATGCAGCTAGAGACATGAGCTCCAGGGGTACTGGTTAGTTCATATTATAGTTCCACTTATAGGGTTGAAGACCCCATTAGCTCCTTGGGTACTTTCTCTAGCTCCTCTATTGGGGGTCCTGTGTTCCATCCAATAGCTAACTGTGAGCATCCACTTCTGTGTTTGCTAGGCCCCAGCATAGCCTCACAAGAAACAGCTATATCAGGGTACTTTCAGCAAAATCTTGCTAGTGTGTGCAATGGTGTCAGCATTTGGAGACTGATTATGGGATGGATCCCCAGGTGTGGCAGTCTCTAGATGGTCCATCCTTTCGTCTCAGCTCGAGTCTTTGTCTCTGTAACTACTTCCACGGGTGCTTTGTTCCCATGTTCAAAAAGGGGCAAATTGTCCACAATTTAGTCTTCATTCTTCTTGAGTTTCATGTGTTTTGCAAATTGTATCTGGTATCTTGGGTATTCTAAGTTTCTGGGCTAATATCCATTTATCAGTGAGTACATATCATGTGAGTTCTTTAGTGATTGGGTTACCTCACTCAGGAAGATCCATTTACCGAGGAATTTCGTAAATTCATTCTTTTTAGTAGCAGAGTAGTACTCCATTGTATAAATGTACCACATTTTCAGTATCCATTCCTATGATGAGGGGCATCTGGGTTCTTTCCAACTTCTGGTTATTACAAATAAGGCTGCTATGAACATAGTTGAGCATGTGTCATTTTACCAGTTGGAACATCTTCTGGATATATGCCAAGGAGAGGTATTGCTGGATCCTCCAGTAGTACTATGTCCAATTTTCTGAGGAAACACCAGACTGATTTCCAGAGTGGTTGTACAAACTTGCAATTCCACCAACAAGGGACTTTCTCCACATACTAGTCAGCATCTGCTATCACCTGAATTTTTGAACTTAGCCATTCTGACTGGTGTGAGGTCGAAACTCAGAGTTGTTTTGATTTGCATTTCCCTGATGATTAAGGATGCTTAACATTTTTTCAGGTGCTTCTGAGCCACTTGATATTTCTCAGGGGAGAATTCTTTGTTTAATTCTGAGCTCGATTTTTTAATGGGGTTATTTGATTTTCTGGAGTCCACCTTCTTGAGTTCTTTATATATATTGGATATTAGTCCCCTATCTGTTTTAGTATAGATAAAGATCCTTCCCCAATCTGTTGGTGGTATTTTTGTCTTATTGATGGTGTCTTTTACCTTACAGAAGCTTTGCAATTTTATGAGGTCCCATTTGTTGATTCTCGATCTTACAGCACAAGCCATTGCTGTTCTATTCAGGAATTTTTCCCCTGTACCCATATCTTCGAGGCTTTTCCCTACTTTCTTCTCTATAAGTTTCAGTGTCTCTGGTTTTATGTGGAGTTCCTTAATCCACTTAGATTTGACTGTAGTACAAGGAGATAGGGATGGATCAATTCGCATTCTTCTACATGATAACTGCCAGTTGTGCCAGCACCATTTGTTGAAAATGCTGTCTTTTTTTCCACTGGATGGTTTCAGATCCCTTGTCAAAGATCAAGTGACCATAGGTGTGTGGGTTCATTTCTGGGTCTTCAATTCTATTCTATTGGTCTCCTTGTCTATCTCTATACCAGTGCCATACAGTTTTTATCACTATTGCTCTGTAATACAGCTTTAGGTCAGACATGGTGATTCCACCAGAGGTGCTTTTATCCTTGAGGAGAGTTTTTGCTATCCTAGTTTTTTTGGTATTCCTAATGAATTTGCAGATTGCCCTTTCTAGTTCGTTGAAGAATTGAGTTGGAATTTTGATGGATATTGCATTTAATCTGTAGATTGCTTTTGGCAAGATAGCCATTTTTACTATATTGATCCTGCCCATTCATGAGCATGGGAGATCTTTCCATCTTCTGAGATCTTCTTTAATTTCTTTCTTCAGAGACTTGAAGTTCTTATCATACAGATCTTTAACTTCCTTAGTTAGAGTCATGCCAAGGTATTTTATATTATTTGTGACTATTGATAATGGTGTTGTTTCCCTAATTTCTCTCCCAGCCTGTTTATACTTTCTGTAGAGAAAGGTCATTAACTTGTTTGCGTTAATTTTATATCCAGCTACTTCACCGAAGCTGTTTATCAGGTTTAGGAATTCTCTGGTGGAATTTTTAGGGTTATTTATATATACTATCATATCATCTACAAAAAGTGATATTTTGACTTCTTCCTTTCCAATTTGTATCACCTTGATCTTCTTCTGTTGTCGAATTGCTCTGGCTAGAACTTCAAGTAAAATGTGGAATAGGTAGTGAGAAAGTAGACAGCATTGTCTGGTCCCTGATTTTAGTGGGATTGCTTCCAGCTTTTCACCATTCAATTTGATTTTGGCTACTGGTTGCTGTAGATTGCTTTTATCATGTTTAGGGATGAGTCTTGAATTCCTTTTTTTTTTTTTTTTTGAAATAGGCAATACTTATTTATTTGTGCCACAAAACTTTGAAAATGCTACACATTAGGCAGTCCCACGATGTTAGTCAAATGTTTCTTTTTTTTTTTTTTTTAGTCTATGATAGCCTGTGAATGCTTTTATTATATAATATTTAATACAAACAAAATGTCACAATAAAATTAAATGCAGAACAAAGCCAATGACAATTTACTACTCAGTTTAATACTGAGTAAAACATTAACTGTTTCCTTTTCTTTCTTTTCTTCTTCTTTTTTTTTATTACGTGTTTTCCTCAATTACATTTCCAATGCTATCCCAAAAGTCCCCCATACCACCCCCCCACTTCCCTACCCACCCATTCCCATTCTTTTGGCCCTGGCATTCCCCTGTATTGGGGCATATAAAGTTTGCAAGTCCAATGGGCCTCTCTTTCCAGTGATGGCCGACTAGGCCATCTTTTGATACATATGCAGCTAGAGACAAGAGCTCCTGGGTACTGGTTAGTTCATCATGTTGTTCCAACTATAGGGTTGCAGATCCCTTTAGCTCCTTGGGTACTTTCTCTAGCTTCTCCATTGGGAGCCCTGTGATCCATCCAATAGCTGACAGTGAGCATCCACTTCTGTGTTTGTTTGGTCCCAGCATAGTTTCACAAGAGAGAGCTATCTTGCTAGTGTATGCAATGGTGTCAGCATTTGGAAGCTGATTATGGGATGGATCCCTGGATATGGCAGTCTCTAGATGGTCCATCCTTTCATCACAGCTCCAAACTTTGTCTCTGTAACTCCTTCATTGGGTGTTTTGTTCCCAATTCTACGATGGGGCACAGTGTCCACACTTTGGTCTTCATTCTTCTTGAGTTTCATGCATTTAGCAAATTGTATCTTATATCTTGGGTATCCTAAGATTTGGGCTAATATCCACTTATCAGTGAATACATATTGTGTGAGTTCCTTTGTGATTGTGTTACCTCACTCAAGATGATGCCCTCCAGGTCCATCCATTTGGCTAGGAATTTCATAAATTCATTCTTTTTAATAGCTGAGTAGTACTCCATTGTGTAAATGTACCATATTTTCTGTATCCATTCCTCTGTTGAGGGGCATCTGGATTCTTTCCAGCTTCTGGCTATTATAAATAAGGCTGCTATGAACATAGTGGAGCATGTGTCCTTCTTACCGGTTGGGACATTTTCTGGATATATGCCCAGGAGAGGTATTGCTGGTTCCTTCGGTAATACTATGTCCAATTTTCTAAGGAACCACCAGACTGATTTCCAGAGTGGTTGTACAAGCTTGCAATCCCACCAACAATGGAGGAGTGTTCCTCTTTCTCCACATCCTTGCCAGCATCTGCTGTCACCTGAATTTTTGTATCTGTTTGTGTATGTCTTTTTATTGGGGAATTAAGTCCATTGATATTAAGAGATATTAAGGAAAAGTAATTGTTGCTTCCTATTATTTTTTTGTTATATTTGGCATTTTGTTCTTGTGGCTGTCTTCTTTTAGGTTGTTGAAGGATTACTTTCTTGCTTTTTCTAGGGCGTGGTTTCCGTCCTTATATTGTTTTTTTTTTTCTTTCTGTTATTATCCTTTGAAGGATTCATGGAAAATTAATGTGTGAATTTGGTTTTGTTGTGGAATACTTTGGTTTCTCCATCTATGGTAATTGAACGTTTCACTGGGTATAGTAGCCTGGGCTGCCATGTGTTCTCTTAGTGTCTGTATAACATCTGTCCAGGATCTTGTGGATTTCCCAGTCTCTGGTGAAAAGTCTGGTATAATTCTGATAGGCCTGCCTTTATATGTTACTTGACCTTTTTCCCTTACTGCGTTTAATATTCTATCTTTATTTAGTGCATTTGTTGTTCTGATTATTATGTGTCGGGAGGAATTTCTTTTCTGGTCCAGTCTATTTGGAGTTCTGTAGGCTTCTTGTATGTTCATGGGCATCTTTTCTTTAGGTTAGGGAAGTTTTCTTCTATAATTCTGTTGAAGATATTTGCTGGCCCTTTACATTGAAAATCTTCATTCTCATCTACTCCTATTTTCCATAGGTTTGGTCTTCTCCTTGTGTCCTGAATTTCCTGGATGTTTTGAGTTAGAATCTTTTTGCACTTTTAATTTTATTTTATTGTTGTACCGATGTTCTCTGTGGAATCTTCTGCACCTGAGATTCTCTCTTCCATCTCTTGTAGCCTGTTGCTGCATACATGGTTCCAGATTTCTTTCCTAGGATTTCTATCTCCAGATTTGCCTCACTTTGGGTTTTCTTTATTGTGTCTACTTCCTTTTTTAGGTCTAGTATGGTTTGGTTCATTTCCATCACCTGATTGGTAGTGTTTTCCTGTTTTTCTTTAAGGAATTCTATCTCTTTGGTTGTGTTTTTCTGGTTTTCTTTAAGGACTTGTAACTCTTTAGCAGTGTTCTCCTGTATTTCTTTAAGTGATTAAAGTCCTTCTTAATGTCCTCTACCATCATCATGAGATATGCTTTTAAATTGGGGTCTAACTTTTCAGGTTTGTTAGGGTACCCAGTTCTGGCTGAAGTGGGAGTGCTGGGTTCTGATGATGGTGAGTGGTCTTGGTTTCTGTTAGTAAGATTCTTACATTTGCCTTTTGCCATCTGGTAATCTCTGGAGTTAGTTGTTATAGTTGTCTCTGGTTTGAGCTTGTTCCTCTTGTGATTCTGTTAGCCTCAATCAGCAGACCTGTAAGACTAACTCTCTCCTGAGTTTCAGTGGTTAGAGCACTCTCTGCAGGCAAGCTCTCCTCTTGCAGGGAAGGTGGATAGATATCTCGAGTTCGGCCCTGCCTCCTGGTAGAAGATGAAGGCCTGAAACAGGGCTTGTCCCAGAATCTGTGTATCGTCTGTAGTTCATACTCTCATCTGTGCAGACTAGTCTAGGCAGGATCCGAGAACCAAGATATCTCCCCAAGATGCTGTTCATAAACCCTACAGGGCAGGGTGAACATCTGTCTTCTGGGAGGGAAGGTGCCCAGATGTCTGGAGCCTGAAATGTGGTCTGCCCCAGAATCTCTGTGGCTTCTGTCTCTCTCAGAAGCTGTTAGCCTCTGCAGTCCACACTCTCACCTGCACAGTCCAGTCTCGACGGAATCAGCTAACCCAAGATGGCTCCCCCAGATTCTGTGGTAAAGCCCTCCTGGGAGGGGTGGACACCTCTCCTCTGGCAGTAAAGGTGCCTGGATGTCTGGAGCCCGAAATGCTGTATGCCCTGGAAGCTCTGTGTCTTCTGCTTGTTCCAGAAGCTGTTAGCTTCTGTAGTCCACACTCTCCCCTTGTAGACTCCCACACTTTCCCCTGTGCAGTCTCAAAATTATTTATATATATGTAAAATTATTCTATAAAAATCATAAGGAATGATTAAATAATCAATTTGTCTACATAGCACTACTACAACAGAGTATTTGATCTGTAGGAAATTTGTCCAAGAGGGTGGGCTAATACCCAGGAATCATTAGACTCTGTAGTAATGACAAGAAAGGCATATCAATAACAAGAATCACCCCTATATCGAAAATCTCTGAGGGCCCTACAATTCAGAGTTTATGTATCACAGCCATGCAAAGCAGTGGGCCATTTCTAGAAAACTTACTTGTATACCTTCAGCCTTTCCTAGATGGCTACTGGCAAATTCCATGAAGTGTTGATATGCAAGTAAAACTTTCTTGAGCTTGGATGAAATGTATGTATATTATTCTGTAATATCTCTTAGGTTTATTTGTTTTGTGCAGTGGTTTGAATAAAATAGCCTCCATAGGCTCAGTATGAATGTTTACACATAAGGAGGGTCAATACTTGAGAAGGATTTGGACTCGTGGCTTTTTTTTTTTTTATAGTAGTTATGGCATTATTGGAGGAAGTATATCACTGGGGATAGGCTTTGAGGTTTTTTTTGGTTTTTTTTGTTGTTGTTGTTGGTTTTTTTTTTCTTTTTTTTTTTGGTTTTTCTGAGACAGGGTTTCCCTGTGTAGCCTTGGCTATCCTGGAACTCACTCTGTAGACCAGGCTGGCCTCGAACTCAGAAATCTGCCTGCCTCTGCCTCCCAAGTGCTGGGATTAAAGTCGTGGGCCACCACGCCCAGCTGCCTTGAGTTTTTAAAAGCACAAGTCAAGCCTAGTACCTGTTTCTTCCTTCTGTCTGTGGATCTAATTGTAGAATTCTCAGCTACTTCTCCAGTACCATATCTGTCCACATTCTGCAATGGTTCTTACCATGATGGTAATGGACTAAATCAGCATAAACTGCAAGTAAGCCCCAATTAATTGCTTTCTTTTATAAGACTTGCCATGGTCATGATATCTTTATAGCAGTAGAGAACTAAGAGAGTTTATAATGTTAGTTGTTTCCTATGTTCCTCTGGTTAGATTTTGCCTGGATGAACTGCGTGAGTGTCAATGTGAGATTTTAGCTGTAGCAGTGTTGTGTGTTTGTTTGTATCTTATGTACTTCTGTATCGTTGTGTTTGACACATGGAGGGTAGGAATTATAATATCTACTTGGTGTTTTTATTTTTTTTCCTTTGATGAGTATGAAGTGTTCTCCTCTACATCTTCAGATTAGGTTGGGTAAATGTATATTTTGTCAGATGTTAAACCAGCTAAACCAGCTAGCTCCTTAGATCCATTTTTTGAATATATTTTCCATTAGTTTGAGATGATGTCTATCCTTGATTTTATCCTTGTGTTTCTATGTACAGCAAAAAAGATGGATTCTGTTATCATATATATTTTTAGTCTGTGTGTTTTTATTGTGGAATTAAGACAATTGCTGCTCTTCCGGTCAGAAAAGCACCGGGGCAGCTGGGGCACAGGGTCGGCTGACACTCGCCAGCTACCCACAACACCCACCACAGGATCTTAAGACTTCTGGTGAGTGGAGCACAGCTTCTGCTCCAATCCAAGTGCTCGGGACCTGAGACTGCATTAGTTAGGGAAGCAGAAACCAGCCTGAGTAGGGCCACAGGCCTCATCCGGCCGGATCAGCACCAGGGTAGCAGGAGAGCAGGGATGCCTGACACCCGCCAGCTACCCACGACCCCCACCGCAGGATTTTGGGACTGCTGGTGAGTGGAACACAGCTTCTGCTCCAGTCCAATCACGGGGGACCTGAGACTGCTCTGGTTGGGGAGAGAGAAATCCGGCCTACATAGGGACACAACACTCTTCCGGTCAGAAAAGCACCGGGGCAGCTGGGGCGCAGGGTCGGCTGACACTCGCCAGCTACCCACAACACCCGCCACAGGATCTTAAGACTTCTGGTGAGTGGAGCACAGCTTCTGCTCCAATCCAAGTGCTCGGGACCTGAGACTGCATTAGTTAGGGAAGCAGAAACCGGCCTGAGTAGGGCCACAGGCCTCATCTGGCCGGATCAGCGCCAGGGTAGCGGGAGAGCAGGGTTGCCTGACACCCGCCAGCTACCCACGACCCCCACCGCAGGATTTTGGGACTGCTGGTGAGTGGAACACAGCTTCTGCTCCAATCTTTAAACAGTGACAACGATAACAACTAACCCCAGAGATTACCAGATGGCGAAAGGTAAACGTAATAATCTTACTAACAGAAACCAAGACCACTCACCATCATCAGAACCAGCACCCCCACTTCGCCCAGTCCAGGGCACCCCAACACACCGGAAAAGCTAGACACGGATTTAAAAGCATATCTCCTGATGATGATAGAGGACTTCAAGAAGGACTTTAATAACACACTTAAAGAAATGCAGGAGAACACTGCTAAACAGGCAGAAGACAATAAAGAGGAAGCACAAAAATCCCTTAAAGAATTGCAGGAGAACACTGCTAAAGAGTTACAAATCCTTAAAGAAAAACAGGATAACATAATCAAACAGGTAGAAGTCCTTACAGAAAAACAGGAAAACACATCCAAACAGATGATGGAAATGAACAAAACCATACTAAACCTAAAAAGGGAAGTAGACACAATAAAGAAAACCCAAAATGAGGCAACACTGGAGATAGAAACCCTAGGAAAGAAATCTGGAACCATAGATACGAGCATCAGCAACAGAATACAAGAGATGGAAGAGAGAATCTCAGGTGCAGAAGATTCCATAGAGAACATCGGCACAACAATCAAGGAAAATGTAAAATGCAAAAAGATCCTAACTCAAAACATCCAAGAAATACAGGACACAATGTGAAGACCAAACCTACGGATAATAGGAGTGGATGAGAATGAAGATTTTCAACTCAAAGGACCAGCAAACATCTTCAACAAAATTATAGAAGAAAACTTCCCAAATCTAAAGAAAGAGATGCCCATGAACATACAAGAAGCCTACAGAACTCCAAATAGACTGGACCAGAAAAGAAATACCTCCCGACACATTATAATCAGAACAACAAATGCTCTAAATAAAGATAGAATACTAAAAGCAGTAAGAAAAAAAGGCCAAGTAACATATAAAGGCAAGCCTATCAGAATTACACCAGATTTTTCACCAGAGACTATGAAAGCCAGAAGATCCTGGATGGATGTTATACAGACACTAAAAGAACACAAATTCCAGCCCAGGCTACTATACCCAGCCAAACTCTCAATTAACATAGATGGAGAAACCAAAGTATTCCACGAGAAAACCAAATTCACACATTATCTCTCCACGAATCCAGCCCTTCAAAGGATAATAACAGAAAAAAACCAATACAAGGACAGGAACCACGCCCTAGAAACAACAAGAAGGTAATCCCTCAACAAACCTAAAAGAAGACAGCCACAAGAACAAAATGCCAACTTTAACAACAAAAATAACAGGAAACAACAATTACTTTTCCTTACTATCTCTTAATATCAATGGACTCAACTCCCCGATAAAAAGACATAGACTAACAAACTGGCTACACAAACAAGACCCAACATTTTGCTGCTTACAGGAAACTCATCTCAGAGAAAAGGATAGACACTACCTCAGAATGAAAGGCTGGAAAACAATTTTCCAAGCAAATGGCATGAAGAAACAAGCTGGAGTAGCCATTCTAATATCTGATAAGATTGACTTCCAACCCAAAGTCATTAAAAAAGACAGGGAGGGACACTTCATACTCATCAAAGGTAAAATCCTCCCAGAGGAACTATCAATCCTGAATATCTATGCTCCAAATACAAAGGCAGCCACATTCATTAAAGAAACTTTAGTAAATCTCAAAGCACACATTGCACCTCATACAATAATAGTGGGAGACTTCAACACACCACTTTCACCAATGGACAGATCATGGAAACATACTAAACAGGGACACAGTGAAACTAAGAGAAATTATGAATCAAATGGATCTGGCAGATATCTACAGAACATTCTATCCTAAAACAAAAGGATATACCTTCTTCTCAGCACCTCATGGTACCTTCTCCAAAATTGACCACATAATTGGTCACAAAGCAGGCCTCAACAGATACAAAAATATTGAAACTTTCCCATGCATCCTATCAGATCACCATGGACTAAGGCTGATCTTCAATAACAAAATAAATAATAGAAAGCCAACCTTCACGTGGAAACTGAACAACACTCTTCTCAATGATAACTTGGTCAAGGAAGGAATAAAGAAAGAAATTAAGGACTTTTTAGAGTTCAATGAAAATGAAACCACAACATACCCAAACTTATGGGACGCAATGAAAGCATTTCTAAGAGGAAAACTCATAGCTCTGAGTGCCTCCAAAAGGAAACTAGAGAGAGCACACATTAGCAGCTTGACAACACACCTAAAAGCACTAGAACAAAAGGAAGCAAATTCACCCAAGAGGAATAGACGGCAGGATATAATCAAACTCAGGGGTGAAATCAACCAAGTGGAAACAAGAAAAACTATTCAAAGAATCAACCAATCAAGGAGCTGGTTCTTTGAGAAAATCAACAAGATAGATAAACCCTTAGCCAGACTCACTAGAGGGCACAGGGAAAACATCCTAATTAACAAAATCAGAAATGAAAAAGGAGACATAACAACAGATCCTGAAGACATCCAAAACACCATCAGATCCTTCTACCAAAGGCTATACTCAACAAAACTGGAGAAACTGGATGAAATGGAGAAGTTCCTAGACAGATACCAGGTACCAAAGTTGAATCAAGATCAGGTTAATGATCTAAACAGCCCTATATCCCCCAAAGAAATAGAAGCAGTCATTAATAGTCTCCCAACTAAAAAAAGCCCATGACCAGATGGGTTTAGTGCAGAGTTCTATCAGACCTTCAAAGAAGATCTAATCCCAGTTCTTCACAAACTATTCCACAAAATAGAAACAGAAGGTACTCTACCCAACTCATTCTATGAAGCCACAATTACTCTGATACCTAAACCACAAAAAGACCCAACAAAGATAGAAAACTTCAGACCAATATCCCTTATGAATATTGATGCAAAAATCCTCAATAAAGTTCTTGCTAACCTAATCCAAGAACACATCAAAACAATCATCCATCCTGACCAAGTAGGTTTCATCCCAGGGATGCAGGGATGGTTCAATATACGGAAATCCATCAACGTAATCCAGTATATAAACAAACTCAAAGACAAAAACCACATGGTCATCTCGTTAGATGTGGAAAAAGCATTTGACAAGATCCAACACCCATTCATTATAAAAGTCTTGGAAAGATCAGGAATTCAAGGCCCATACCTAAACATGATAAAAGCAATGTACAGCAAACCAGTAGCCAACATCAAAGTAAATGGTCAGAAGCTTGAAGCAATCCCTCTAAAATCAGGGACTAGACAAGGCTGTCCACTTTCTCCATACCTATTCAACATTGTACTTGAAGTCCTAGCCAGAGCAATTCGACAACAAAAGGAGATCAAAGGGATACAAATTGGAAAAGATGAAGTCAAAATATCACTTTTTGCAGATGATATGATAGTATATATAAGTGACCCTAAAAATTCCACCAGAGAACTCCTAAGCCTGATAAAGAGCTTCGGTGAAGTAGCTGGATATGAAATTAACTCAAACAAATCAATGGCCTTTCTCTACACAAAGAATAAACAGGCTGAGAAAGAAATTAGGGAAACAACACCCTTCTCAATAGTCACAAATAATATAAAATATCTTGGCGTGACTCTAACTAAGGAAGTGAAAGATCTGTATAATAAAAACTTCAAGTCTCTGAAGAAAGAAATTATAGAAGATCTCAGAAGATGGAAAGATCTCCCAGGCTCATGGATTGGCAGGATCAACATTGTAAAAATGGCTATCTTGCCAAAAGCAATCTACAGATTCAATGCAATCCCCATCAAAATTCCAAATCAATTCTTCAACGAATTAGAAAGTGCAATCTGCAAATTCATCTGGAATAACAAAAAACCTAGGATAGCAAAAACTCTTCTCAAGGATAAAAGAACCTCTGGTGGAATCACTATGCCGGACCTAAAGCTCTACTACAGAGCAATTGTGATAAAAACTGCATGGTACTGGTATAGTGACAGACAAATAGACCAATGGAATAGAATTGAAGACCCAGAAATGAACCCACACACCTATGGTCACTTGATCTTCGACAAGGGAGCTAAAAACATCCAGTGGAAGAAAGACAGCATTTTCAACAAATGGTGCTGGCACAACTGGTTGTTAACATGTAGAAGAATGCGAATCGATCCATTCCTATCTCCTTGTTCTAAGGTCAAGTCTAAGTGGATCAAGGAACTTCACATAAAACCAGAGACACTGAAACTTATAGAGGAGAAAGTGGGGAAAAGCCTTGAAGAAATGGGCACAGGGGAAAAATTCCTGAATAGAACAGTAATGGCTTGTGCTGTAAGATCGAGAATTGACAAGTGGGACCTCATGAAACTACAAAGCTTCTGCAAGGCTAAAGACACCATCAATAAGACAAAAAAACCACCAACAGATTGGGAAAGGATCTTCACCTATCCTAAATCAGATAAGGGACTAATATCCAATATATATAAAGAACTCAAGAAGGTGGACTCCAGAAAGTCAAATAACCCCATTGAAAAATGGGGCTCAGAACTTAACAAAGAATTCTCACCTGAGGAATACCGAATGGCAGAGAAACACCTGAAAAAATGTTCAACATCCTTAATCATCAGGGAAATGCAAATCAAAACAACCCTGAGATTCCACCTCACACCAGTCAGAATGGCTAAGACCAAAAATTCAGGTGACAGCAGATGCTGGCGAGGATGTGGAGAAAGAGGAACACTCCTCCATTGTTGGTGGGATTGCAAGCTTGTACAACCACTCTGGAAATCAGTCTGGTGGTTCCTCAGAAAATTGGACATAGTACTACCGGAGGATCCAGCAATACCTCTCCTGGGCATATATCCAGAAGATGTCCCAACCGGTAAAAAGGACACATGCTCCACTATGTTCATAGCAGCTCTATTTATAATAGCCAGAAGCTGGAAAGAACCCAGATGTCCCTCAACAGAGGAATGGATACAGAAATTATGGTACATTTACACAATGGAGTACTACTCAGCTATTAAAAAGAATGAATTTATGAAATTCCTAGCCAAATGGATGGACCTGGAGGGCATCATCTTGAGTGAAGTAACACAATCACAAAAGAACTCACACAATATGTATTCATTGATAAGTGGATATTAGCCCAAAACTTAGGATACCCAAGATATAAGATACAATTTGATAAACGCATGAAACTCAAGAAGAATGAAGACCAAAGTGTGGACACTGTGCATCTTCTTAGAATTGGGAACAAAACACCCAGGGAAGGAGTTACAGAGACAAAGTTCGTAGCTGTGATGAAAGGATGGACCATTTAGAGACTGCCGTATCCAGGGATCCATCCCATAATCAGCTTCTAAATGCTGACACCATTGCATACACTAGCAAGATTTTGCTGAAAGGACCCAAATATAGCTGTCTCTTGTGAGATGATGCCGGGGCCTAGCAAACACAGGAGTGGATGTTCACAGTCAGCTATTGGATGTATCACAGGGCTCCCAATGGAGAAGCTAGAGAAAGTACCCAAGAAGCTAAAGGGATCTGCAACCCTATTGTTGGAACAACATGATGTACTAACCAGAACCCCGGAGCTCTTGTCTCTAGCTGCATATGTATCGAAAGATGGCCTAGTTGGCCATCAATGGAAAGAGAGGCCGATTGGACTTGCAAACTTTATATGCCCCAATATAGGGGAATGCCAGGGCCAAAAGAATGGGAATGGGTGGGTAGGGAAGTGGGGGGCGCTATGGGAGACTTTTGGGATAGCATTGGAAATGTAATTGAGGAAAATATGTAATAAAAATATTAAAAATCAAAAAAAAAGAAAAGTAAAAAAAAAAAAGACAATTGCTATTGAATGATATCAATGATTAGTGTTTGTTAATTCTTGTTATATTGCTATTGTAGTATCTATGCATCCCCCTAACTTTTTGATTTTGTTGGTTGAAGTTATATATTCCTGTTTTATTCTTGTGTGCTGATATGAAGGTAGTGAGTTATCTCAATTGATTGTTTACAATCTGTTACAGAATCGCATGCATATAAAGTATAGAATTCTGTAAATTTGTTACAGAAAATTGTAAAAGAAGATGTATAAATTGAAAGCAGTTAGTATGTGAGTGAAAATAAAGTTTTATATTAGTTGTGTAGAGATTTTATAGCAATAGGAACAAATTGGTTGCCTTACAAAGAAAAATTATTTTATTTATTTTACATCTACAAGAATTCAAAAATTAAGTTCACGGGAAAACTCTTCCCCCATTCTACCACAATTGAATCTTTCATTACCTCTCTGAATTTTAGTAGTCTCACATAATCCATATTACAAAGTAATGGCTGCTTCAGCCTAGTCTTTCCTTTCCCATTCTATGTTTACTTTGTCACATTATGGTTAATGTTTATTCACATATAACATATTTGCCACACAACTCCAATATGACCTCATCCTGTTTAAATACACCTGTAGTGAAAAATGAACCGATTCTCAAACTAGTTCTCAAAAGGAGGCCCTGGGAATTAGGATAAGACTTATCCTTTAAGAAACATAATGCATTGCATCACAGCTGAATGTGAGACATGCCAGTAGTCAATGGACTTTCCTTCTAGACAATCTTTGGCTGTCCTATTCATTTGCAAATTATTTTACCTTCTATTTTCTTTCTTCTTTGCAATAGAAACATATTAGTTCTTATTTCTCTAACCCTTTTGTCCTTGTTAAAGGATTTGCTAAGAACCAGCTAAATCAATTCAGAGATTTAGAAAGAACCCCATGTTGAGACTTTAGATTTGGTCTGTTTTTTGAAGCTCAGTCTTTAGTGACCTTTGACAACAGATTTTTATCTTGCATTGATTATTTCTTCAACCTGGATATCTCAGAATTTCTCATGTTTTATAATTTTTTCCACTGCATTTTGTTCATTAATTTTTCACCCAATTTCTTTCTTGAATACTATCTGAAACACAGATCACTAAACCAATGACAATTAAATTAATTTGATCGCCTGCCTATATAAGTCAAATTACTGCTTTGGGAAATATTCTTCAAATATTGTTGTTAAGAATTTGGTTCCCCTATTTTTATGAGTTTAAATATTTGTTTTGGCCTCTTGTGAAATTTATATGACTGGTAATTTTAGATTTAAAAATTACTATCCAGGCTAGCCTTAAATTCATGATTCTCCTGCCTCTGCCTCTTTCAGCAAATCCTATAAGCATGAGCCACCACAAACTGGACCTAGGTTTCTCAGCACATATGTAGCAGATGTGCAGCTTAAGCATCATGTAGGTCATGAGCTGGGATGGGGTATATCTCAAAAGCTGTTGTCTGTATATGGGATGTGTTCTAAGCTGGGTTGTTTAGTCTCAGTGGGAGAGTAAGCATCTAGCCTAGCAGAGTTTTGAGTCCCAGGGTAGGGACATACCTAAGAGGGAGTCTCTCCTGCTTACAGGAGAAAGGGAGAGGGGATGGGTTGTGGGAGGAGGCGACTATGAGGAGAGTAGTGATCAGGATGTAAAGTGAACAAAATATTCAAATATATATATATATATATATGGAGAGAGAGAGAGAGAGAGAGAGAGAGAGAGAGAAAGAGAGAGAGAGAGAGAGAGAGAGAGAGAGAGAGAGAGAGAGAGAGAGAGAGAGAGAATGTTAGACAAGGAAGTAGGAAAGTACAAAATTAATATGCTGATGTAGAAGGATTTCTCTTCTCTCTTCTCAAAAATTAATACTTATGGTCCTGAGCAGAAAGGCTTAGAATGTTCAGTTCAAGGACTACAAAAATGAGGTCAAGGACATTTTGTGGCACATTTCCTGAAGCCTTACTTCAACAAAACATAACACAGTGAGAGTTAAGCACAGCTCTCAAAGGTCTATTTGTTCTTAATAAGTAGTAAATAGTAAATAAACACAGAAATAGATTACAAACTTAAAACTTCTGACTTCACATTGATATGATTTATAATCACATTAGCAAAATTAAAAACAAAAAAATCCAGCAATTAAAAGTAGAAATGTATGTAACACCTAACATTACAGTGAGCAGACTGAAGTAGGTTTATCCTGTGACATAAGACCTTAAAAGTAAAAGGTAAAGCATTATAAGAGTCTAGAAAACAGAAGCGAGAAGGAGTTTCCAGTCATCTGGAAAGTATGAAGATATAGTATTGTTTATGTTTGGAGAATTTATTTGAATATTTTGTTTACTAATATTAAATAAAATTTTAAAAATTGATTCAAATATGAAGGGACCACAGGAATATTTTTTTCAAATGAGAAGGAATTATAATAATAAATTCTTTTCATGGATGGGTAATAGTGTTCTGGAAATAAAATCAAGGTCCAATTATGTTTATATGGTTGAAAAAGATTGAACACAAGTCAGCTGTCATTGTGAGGAAAACACATAATTCTTGTCAAGGAACTTAGCTTTATTTTCTCCATGGTCTCCATCGTTAAACTGAATGATATTTAGATTTTATCAAAAAGTCATTTCACATGTTACTAATTTAAAAACCTGTCAAAAAAGTAACTAGCATGCTTCTGGTCTGCCCTTGCAACAAGGGGGTTGCAGAGTAGAGTACTGCACTCCACCCCAAAGCTTTATTTGCCTCCTGTAGGGCCTATTTAAACATGGAACATTCAGGCCAACCCATACCAGAGACAACTAGATGGAAAAAGGCAAGAACAAGAACATAATCAGCAGAAGCCAATACATTATGGCACTATTAGAACCCAATTCTCCTATAGGAAAACCCAGATATCCTAACATACCCGAAGAGGCCAGTTAGGACCTCTAGTGAAAGGATAGGAACACCACCCCACTCAAAAATATTTCAACCCTAAATTTGTCCTGTCTCAAAGAAATGTAGGGATGTAGTAGAAACAAAAGAGAAGACCAAACAATAACTGGCCAAACTCAAAATCCATCCCACGAGAAAGCACCAATTCCTGACGTTATTAATGATACTATGTTATGCTTGCAGACAGGAGCCTAACATAACTGTCCTCTGAGAAGCTTACTCTCCAAAAAACTGAAGCAGAAGCAGACAGGCACAGTGAAACATTAGGAGGAGGTTGGGGACACTTATATAAGAGTTCAGAGAAAGCTCGAAGGCCCGAGAAATAGATGGGAACCCCACAAAGTATTCAGTAGTGTCAACAAACCTGGACCCCTTGGAACTTGCAGAATCTGAGCAATCAACCAAAAAATATAAATGGACTGGAATGAGGCCCCCAGCACATATGTAATAGCTTCATGGCTGTCCTGTCTGGTCTCAATGGGAGAAGATATGTCTAACCTGATAGAGATTTGATGTAATATAATAATGTAGGGTGGGCTCTACAATCTCATAGGATAAGAGAAGAGGGATTCTGTGAGGGAGGGACAAGGAGGGGGAGCAGTGATTGTAATGATAGTTAATTAATTAATTAATTAATTGGTTACTTATAAAAAGAGAAGAAACACAAAGTCAGAGATGCCTCCTGTAATACATCAATGCATCTATTAGACAAGGAATACCAAGCACTTCTAGAAAGAGCTAGGGAAAGTGAAGAATCATCTTTTCAGAGAGAGAGAGACAGACAGACAGACAGAGTCAGAGACAGAGACAGAGAGACAGAGATAGACACTCAGACAGAGACAAAGCAATACAAAGAGAGAGAGAGATAGACAGACAGTCAGACTGAAACACACAGAGAACCCATGGTTCTTGCTTTTTAACTATTAAAATCACCATGATATTCCTTATTGGTGGACATAAGACATTTCTATAGAAACTATGTTGGAAGCATTGAATACAGGTAGTTTTGCTGCTTGTCTAAAAGTTCTGTAATTTTTTTTTCTTAATAGGACAAATTTTATCCTGTAGATCAAAACTGAACTTAAATAATAACTCTCTAATATATGATTACTGTCTTCCAGAGCAAATACCTGGTAGGCTGCAATTTTGTATTCTTTCATTGATATCAACTTGAAGAATAAATAAGGAAAGCTGATTGTTCACACAGCTTTACTGTAATTTATATGCTTGTCTTATCTCATGCTTCCACACTGTTCCTCAGTGTCTGAAGACAGCTTCCAAAAAATACTTGAGTAATATACATATCTCTGAATTAATACATATTTCTGATTTTTAAAATGACTAACATATTTTTAAAAAATCCTTAATAAATATCCTCAATAAATTTTCTTGTCATTTGATAAAATCCAAAGTTATCTGTAAGAAGAATGTAATTTGAGAAATTGTCTTCCTTCCGTTGTTGTCTGGACATGTCTCTGAGTGTCTTGAGTGTCTTGATGTTAAAAGCTCAAGTCCTCTGTTGGTGGTACCATTTTCTATGCAGTCTGTATAAGAAAGTGAAAGAACAGACAGCAGTGCCCCATGCTTCCTGCTTCACATTCCACCTTGAGTTCCTTCTCTGACATCCCTCCATATTTGAATATCTTTTTCTAATAAATCAATCCTTTCTCCTTAAAACTCTTTCCATCAAAGGCCAACTTATCTTGAAAGATCTTGTGGAATGTCAGTTGAAGTTTCTGGATAACAACCCCAATTTGGACAATATATCCATCTGTATTTTAATAATTAATGCACTGTCCTATCCATAAGTTGGCTCATGTTTTCACCTCACTTTTTTTACCCAGATTGTCATAAAACTTCAATTTGCAATTCTAATAAAATATTCAACTGGCAATAGCTTATATATTTTGTTTATAGGAAAATGTGCAATTTGTATCTAAGAGGCTAGAAAGCTAGCCACCTGTTATTATGTTGCTAGGTACATAACTATTAGGCTCAGTGGAGATAAGTTCTTCTATACTGCAGTTTTACATTATAAAAATTATCTCATTCAATAGCTTCTCCATATTAAGTATAATAACAAGGACTTTTGAGAGATTGGTGAAAGAATTGGAATGTAATTTCAATTTCAATGATTCAGGAGGGTGTGGTTGCTCTATGTGTTTGGATGTGTGTGTAGAATTGTGAGTAAATTAGTAATCCTAACCTAGTAATTCTGTGTTGGACATTGTTAAAACTACCACTCAAGACATGTCAGGGAAAAACAACAAATGTTGACATGATAGGAGTAGAAAAAGAGAAACGCTGTGAATCCACATTTTCTTGGTAGCAGTACTGAGTAGTTCAGCTCCCAGGGTACATTTCAGTGTTAAAGGACAGGAAATGAATGTTCAGATTCCATGAGACTGAGCACTGGACATAACTGCACATTGTGAGAAGTACCAATTTAGAGATTTAAAATATTACACTAGAGTAAAGGTCAAAAGAAAATGATCCTATGAATAAAGAGAAACACTCAACACTATAGTTTTCTCAATTACTAAATGGTAAGGACAACCCTAACTTCACATGAATTGGTGAGGGTTTTCAGGAGGTAGAATGTATATTGACAACTCATGCTAGACATATGTAACTCCATACCATGTACAACCTGGAACCCAAACTATTAGATTTATCAAGACTTTACTATACATGTGGATGGTGCTTCAAACTAGTTACATATTCAATATCCAAATCTTCCTGACTAGAGTTATTATATCTGATATTGTAACAGAAACATTTAGAATTAATAGATTTTTTAATACAATTTAAGTCATGCATTCTCTTCTCATGATTTAGCTATACTCATCACCAATTTGAAGCGAGAGTGAACTGGTATTGCTAATCCCATACTAGATACTCAATAAACATACTCACTGAATCAGAAAATATGTTCATTATACTGTACTTTATGGCTAAGCCTAATAAAATTTTGCATTAAGAAAGAATCTATGCCTGGATAATAACTGTTTGCACATTAAAATTTTGGATCAAACTGAGTCTCTGATGTAAAATAAAAGGCTTATAGGATTGAAACTTCATTCTCAGATTCCCTAAGTGACTTGAGCAAGATTGTTTTATGAAGTTCCCTTTAGATTGACTAAACTTTTAGACATGATTTTTTTCATGACTTTGGGACTCCAGTATTCTCTTTCTTAAGGTACTATTGTAGGAAATTGTAGCTGTAAATTTTTTTCTCTGCTCTTATGTGATGTACATTTTTCTAAGGATTTATTATTGATTTAATAAGTAAGGCTTGCTCCTCCAGGGCAAGGAAACATTTTCTGTAGAAGGGTCTTTCTATATTTTGTGACCCTGCCACTCTTTAAAAGGCAACAAAACCAATTCTGTATGGTGCTCTTGATTTTTTTTACATATGTTTAATATTTTGTTATGTGTAAGTCTGATGAATCAATTCAAAAATGTTTTCTATGCCTTATTAATCTATGGAAACTTTTCACTATTTAACTCATTCTATGGAGAATTAGAAAAGTTTTCAAAATTTAAGGCAATAGTTAGTTTACAAAAATTATAGGACTTGGAAAAATATGATTTTCACATTTAAATTACTATAACAAATGATATACATTATACCAATTTAAATGAAATTTGAAATGAAAATTTCAGGGTATAAATCCTCATGGAAAAGTTTACATATAGGATAGTTTAAAACAAGCAACAGTTATTATTTGTGGTTGTTATTTTGGGATTTTGTTTATTTGCTTGTTTTTAGCTTTGTGAGTAAATAATACAGAAAGCTATACACTACAATCTATATACATGTTTTACATTAGACAAACATCTTTGCTATAAACAACAGAAAGTGTATCAATTTGTTATTTTATATTTGCTATTTATATTATATATTATAATAATATATTAATATATTATTTAATATTAATTAAATTGATAATATTAAAATATTGTTATATAATTAATATATAATATTGTTATATTTGGGTATTTTTAATGCAATAAGTAACAGCTGTAGGGGATACTTTAAATTTAAATTTCTATTTTGATTTATTATTTATGAGCATGTCTGCATATATGAGTTCATGTTTATACATGCAAGATTTTGTGAAGGTCAGATGAGAACGTTGTATATGCTGGAATAAGAATTATGGAAAGTTTGTGAGCCACCATATGAATGCTAACTGTTGAATCAGGGTTCTTGTGCAGTTGAGCAATACTTACACTGAAACAGTGAGTTCTTGTTCTAGGTTCCTAAAATTATAAACTGTGCCTGTTGAGGTGAAACCTCTTGTAACTCAGTCTCCCTTACATAGCTATTCCCTACTTGCTACATAGTTGCCACAAGCTTCATACTACCTGACCTTTGTTCATATGTCTCAATCAGAAAGAGAAAATGTGACTGGCTCTAGCCCATGTTTGCTCCTAGATGCTACTCTTGGGACTAGCCACATGGCTCTAACAGCCAGAGTCTTGTTATAGAAATATGCACATTGTAAACCTGTTCTTTGGTTTTGAATTTCAATTACATTGTATTTGCTGCATTTACTTTGTTACATTGTTTCTTTTTTCTTTTCTTTTGGTTTATTCTAATTTTACTTTTTTGTTTATTTTTATTTTACATTGAAAGAGGGGGAAGAGATTGAGATTGGAGAGACTGGAGTGGGTAGAATGATGGGCAGACTTCGGGGGATGGAAAGGATATGATCAACATACTAAAACGATTAAAATACAAAATAAATTGATGTAAATACAAAATATTGGGCAGAGAACATAACATTTCATTTTTTTGTCTTGTTATTTTGACAATTTCTCAAATGTGCATAAGAAAACAGAATTAAAATTGGAGCTTAACTTAAGATGTTAACTTTAATAGAGATTGAATACACAAATAGTAGAAAACCTTAAGGAAGATCAATTCTTGGAAGGACACAGCAAAGATCATGTTGATCTTCAAGTTAAGGGAATTTGTAGGGTTGTAGATCCAGTGTCTGCTTGCCTTTTGGGGAGGCAGAACACATGAGACCAAAGAGTGTTGGGCCATAAGAAAGTCCCAGGACACCACTCGGGGTGGGAAAGTACAGTCTGAGATGCAGGAGGACTGGAGCTAGCTCAGCAGTCCTCAGGCTTGTGAAGAGGCTGAGGCTATGGGGTTCCCAGGCCCTTGGGCATGCAGGCCCCACTCAAAGTAGTGGAAAAGCTGAGAATGAAATCTGCCCACCTGTTGGATCTAGCATCAGGCAGAGGGTTGGGGAGGATGAGATCTCTGGCTTGTCAAATGGTGATTGTGGCTGGGAGTGGAAAGAGCCCTGCTATGGGGGAATTAGACAGTGGCTGTGTAGGCAAAAACCTTCTCCATTGCTCCCTACAGTGGATCCCGATGAAAAGTGATGGTCCTTGGTTTATTACCATGGTGGAAAGTGGATGTATAAAACCATACCCCACTTCTCAGGATGGGCCTGAAATTAAATACCATTTTCAAGGAGGAATGTCTGGGAAGGAAAGTTCATTGGCTAAGCCCTACAGGCCTCTAGGTTCCTCATTAGAATGTTGCTCTCTATCTTGAACCTACATGACCATGGGTCAAGTTCTTTTTCCTCATTTACATGTGGAGGAACTTGGGGCATGGCCATTACATGACTGATGGCCACAAGTCTATGGGGATGGGGGTATGTGGCTAGTGAAAGCAGGCAGGTGACTAGGAACAGGCAGAGCTCGTACCATCCCCTCAGGTTCTCCGGGGCTTCTAGCCTTAGCACAACCAAGGACAAGGCTACCACTCTGTCCATTTATCCATAGGAATTTGTAGATATTATGAAAGCATTTTAGAATAAATCTCTGTAACTGGAGTCTTTCACATAAAGGTAGAAAGGATAAGAAACACTACCTGCATGAATTTGCCAGATAAAATCAATTATAAAGTTGTAATAACTCTAAAAATTAATTAGTATAAGCACATTAAAATAAAAAACACTACATAGTAAATTCAATACATAGTCTTCCAAAATAAAAAATAAAAATCAATAAATTAGACAAAATATAGTTCTTTAATGTCAGTCAATAAACTATGGAAAAGAAAAACTTTAAATAATTAAGTGAAAAGAGGTTTGGAAAAACTGTACACTTTGTTAAAATGCACAGGTTATCAGAAAAACACAAAATTACAGAGACATTAGGAACAATGTGCCAAGGGTTGCTGGGGAGGGTGGGTGGTAGAACAATAGGGATTTCTAGGAAAGTAATTTTATCCATGTATATGATAGTTATGTGTCAATATACAACTGTCCATACTGAGCATTAATCCCAAATATTAACTATGAAATGTGATTATTAAGATATGTGTATGTGTCTATGAACACATACATAAGTGTGGGTGTGCGCACATTAGTATGATCACCGTTTGAAGTGGATATATTTTTGTTTGGGAGATTTTAATCATGGGAACAACCATATATTAATATTGCAAGTAATATAAGGAGACTCTCCTTGCAGTCTTCTTAATTTTGATGTGAAGTAAAATAGGCTCTGCCAATACCTATTTTAAAAAGTAGTTTATAAGCCTGGAAGTGGTGACAAAAGCCTTTAATCCCAGCACTTGGGAGGGAGAGGCAGGTGGATTTCTGAGTACAAGGCCAGTCTGGTCAACAAAGTGAGTTACAGGACAGCCAGGACTACACAGAGAAACCCTGTCTTGAAAACAAACAAACAAACAAACAAAAAGTTCAACACATTCTTCCGGCCTACACACAAGCAAAAAGTAGTTAAAAAGTAGTTTATAGATGGTCCATCCTTTCGTCTCAGCTCCAAACTTTGTCTCTGTAACTCCTTCCATGGGTGTTTTGTTCCCAATTCTAAGAAGGGGCAAAGTGTCCACACTTTGGTCTTCATTCTTCTTGAGTTTCATGTGTTTTGAAAATTGTATTTTGTATCTTGGGTATTCTAAGTTTCTGGGCTAATATCCATTTATCAGTGAACCATCTAGATACTGCCATACCCGGGGATCCATCCCATAATCAGCCTCCAAACGCTGACACCATTGCATACACCAGCAAGATTTTGCTGAAAGGACCCTGATATAGCTGTCTCTTGTGAGACTATGCCGGGGACTGGCAAACACAGAAGTGGATGCTCACAATCAGCTATTGGATGGATCACCGGGCCCCCAATGGAGGAGCTAGAGAAAGTACCCAAGGAGCTAAAGGGATCTGCAACCCTATAGGTGGAACAACAATATGAACTAACCAGTACCCCCAGAGTTCGTGCCTCTGGCTGCATATGTATCAGAAGATGGCCTAGTCGGCCATCATTGGGAAGAGAGGCCCCTTGGTCTAGCAAATTTTATATGCCTCAGTACAGGGGAACGCCAGGGCCAAGAAGTGGGAGTGGGTGGGTAGGGGAGTGGGGGGTGGAGGGTCTGGGGGACTTTTGGGATAGCATTTGAAATGTAAATGAAGAAAATGACTAATTAAGAAAAAGAAATGAAAAGTAGTTTATAAAATGTTTGTAAATCTAAGATGTGAAAGGTTTTACTTTATCTAATCAGGTCTCAAATAAGTCTCTTTCTTGAAGTCAGAAGGAATAGTGTTAGATTCATTTACAATGTTGTATGAAAATGAGTAAATGCTAGGTAATAAAAGAAATAGATGCATTTTATAGCCCTTGCATAAATGTAAGGAGAACCTGAGGAATGCAAGGAATATTGATAATTGTTGCCTGGACTTTGAAGTAGAATATACATCTAGGGGTGTGTGTGCTCTTACGTACTAATTATATATTACTTTATGTACCATTAATGAGCTAGGGTTCATTTTAGGGTAAGTTAATCAATACTAATATTGATACACTTACCAGATATATGTCTTTATCTCTATGATTGATCTTTATTATCTTATATGTAAACTTTTTATTTAAACTCTGAAATCTAAATTTCCTTAAAAAATAGTTTTTAGAAATCAAAGTTAGTCTAAAGTTTCACCTTTTGTAGAAAACTGTGAGTTTTTTATTTCCTCAAGTCTTATACTTGGCTAGGTAATATAGATACACAAAATGTTATTAGATAATAGATTGTGTCTTTCTGTCCTAAAAGTTTAAATCAACCAAATGCTAAAGAAATCATGAATATGTTTAGCTAGAAACTTCTCCTGAAAATGCTACTAACATACTCCAATAGAAAACATTGTTTCTGGGAATATTTCAAACTTATTCATGGATCTTGCCCTCATATATTCAAAGATACTGAATTAGTTTGTACTCCAGCCTGAACCCCCTGAAACTACACACATATAGCAAAGTAAAAGGAAAGAAATCATTAGTGAAACAGAATATTAAATAATATGAATGTGCCTGAAGGTACTTTTCATCTCACCACAAATAATTGTCAGAACATCTCTTTTTACTAAGGAGTTCTCATAATCTCTTGTGCAAAATTATTTTAAATGAATTTATCTCAGGGAGCTGGAAGCACTCTTCAGTCTGAGTTCCAGGTTGGATCTGACCTTGGCTTTTTATTGCAGCCACCTTCTTATCAAGACTGAATTTAGCAACTGTGTTTGCTGACTCTTCATGCTCATCTTTACCCAGGCTCCTGTCAACTGCTGATTTCTATTACCTCTGACTGGGCTGTGTCGTGTACCAGTTTTCTGATATCTACCCTGCTTGGTGTTAGACCTCACTACAATACCACTGCTTATTTTTAGCAGACACCTTATGTTCTCTATGTACCGATTACCTGCAGACTGTTTTCCTCACCTTGCCCTCTTGTAACTGATATCATCAGCTAACAGAAAGACAAACTGAGCAGAAATTGAAGAGTTTCCATGAAGTTCTCTGAACTCATCTATCCTAATCTGATGGAAACTGAATCTATTGACCTTCAAGTCTAAGATACAGGTCTTCGGCTCTTTTCTCCAAAACTAGATCTGCCTTCGGTGTATAAGTTTTCACTGATCTACAGTGTTTTTTCTCTGAAGAAAAAATAAAGCAGTATTTTAAGAGAGTAACTGAAATTCTGGCCTCTATTAAGGATGTGAAAATGAATGTTCACAAAATTGTATTCTATGAAAGTTATGGTATTCATATTGTCTCTTACGCTGCAATTTTAAAATTTCTACAGATTATAGTAAATCTACCTTAATAAAAAATTCGATTTATCCCTTTTTCATGGCTTCTGTTAATTTTTGAGAGCCTGCTATCCGTGATGTAGATAAATGTTTCAAAAAATCCTGATAAGCATGTCTTGCATTAAAATTACATTTCTAGCATCTCTACATTCCACGTTCATTCATCCTTTTCTTATTATTTTCATTTAAAAAGTCACTCATGAGAGCTTTGTAAGGGGAAAGAATGGAAAATCAATAAAGTATATTTAGCAGAGAAAATTCTTGTGTGTGTGTGTGTTTATAATGTATTCTTTTTTAAATGAATTCACTTTTTAATGGAGAGATATACTTTAATGGAGTTATCCATGATGTTCTTATGCAAATAATGAATTGATGAAACATTTTTTCTATCTTTCTGAATTTTAAAAATCACTGGAACAGTACTTAGATGGTTTTTTAAAGAAACAAATTTCATTCTTTGCAATTCACTGAATCAAAAACTGTTGCCTATTAAATGTTAATATCATAAGCTAATGTTTCTCTCGAGAAATACTTAAACTGAAACCTTTTACAGTTCTTTATCAAAGAGTTTAATTTAATACTTTGAAAGTTTTAGAAAGTTCTAAAAGAGGTTCACTCATACAAAGAATAACAAAACAATATTTAAGCAATATAAATGTAAAATTATTAAACCCTACAAGATCAGGATATTTACCTTCATTTAGTTGCTGAGAATTTATGAAAATTCTATAAAATTATATTTTTTATCTACTTTTATGTTTATATTTCCCATCCATCCATATTCAAATGGGCATGAATAAAGTATCAAATATTATTTTGAAACCAGGTACGTTTACTTCAGTGTAGGCAATCTTTAGACATTTTTGGCTCCCACATACTGGAAAGACACCACTCCCATTAAGTATAAATTGATTTTACCTCTGTTTACTAAGGATGGGAAAGCAGAACGTGACTTCTTGGACACACTTACCCATTATGTTTTGAACAGGGTAAGGAGAGTGTTCAGCATAGTGCTTCACAAACTCTTCCTTCTATGACAACTAAGAAAGGAGATTATTTGGATGTCTGCATTAAATATGTTACAAGATTTGATAACCATAAAAACCCTAAGAGTTTAGATAAGGAAACAGGCATAGATTGCTTTTCTGAGTAATGAGTAGTGTATCCAACTGTTGTTGTATTAACATTATTCTTCTTAGCACCAAAAGAAGACTAAACATGTGATGTTCTTCAAATAATGAAATATAATGACACTTTTATAAGATACACTCCTTATTCTTTTTGGATCTGTACTTTTATTTCCAATGTATTTTACAGGCAACCTTGGGAGATAGAAG
Source organism: Mus caroli (assembly GCF_978045245.1). NCBI lineage: Eukaryota > Metazoa > Chordata > Mammalia > Rodentia > Muridae > Mus > Mus caroli. Next base: position 88,203,966 of record NW_028227267.1, on the reverse strand, counting down.
GTGGTGGAACCTTCTAGAATGTACCAGAGAGCTGGGAGGTGAGAGACTCTCAGGACTCAGAGAGAGGGACTTTAGATGAAATGCCCAACACTGGTGAGAGGGAACTTGCAGAACCTACCTTCAGCAGAAAGACAGGGCATCAAGTGTGGGAGGGAGGGCTATTCCACAGTCACATCTCTGACCCATAATTGTTCCTGTCTGAAAGAGCTGCATGGACAAAAATGGAGAAGAGCCTAAGGGAAAGGAGGTCCAGTGACAGGCCTAAATTGGGATCCAGCTTAAGGGGAGCCACCAAGGCCTTACACTATTACTGAGGCTATGGTGTGCTTGCAAACAGGAGCCTAGCATGACTGCAAGAAAGAAAGGCACAACAAGCAGCTGAAAGAGTCAGATGAAGATATTTACACCCAACCAATGGACAGATGCTGGTGACCCCTGTAGTTGAATTGGGGTAAAGCTGGAAAACACTGAATAGGAGAGCAACCTTATAGGAAAATCAGCAGTTTCAATTAACCTGGACCCCAGAGATTGTCTCTGACACTGAGCCACCAACGAGGCAGCATACAACAGCTGATATGAGGCTCCCAACACATATACACCAGAGCATTTCCTGGTCTTGACTCAGTGAGAGAAGTTGCACCTAACCCTCAAGAGACTTGAGGTCCCAGGGAGTGGGGAAGTCTGGTGGGTGGGAATGGGGTGTGGGAGCATCCTCTTGGAGACTCAGAGTGTGGAGGCAGTATGAGATGAGCAACAGTAAGAGAGAGGATTGACCTGGAGGCAGATAAAACCTGGACTATAAAAATAAAGATTTAAGATGTAAAGATTTAAGATACATAATATATATATATATATATATATATATATATATATATATATATAATTTGTCCCTAAAACATAATTCCATGGTAAGTAACAATAATTCATCCTTTAAATTGACATTATTAGTGATTATAAATAGAATTCAAAACTTCTGGCTCTTCTTTCCCAAACACAGTCATTTTTTCTGAAAATTTCTCTCTTACTTGATAGGACTATCATCTGTTTAAACAACTCAACTATCAATCTGGAATTTTTCTTTGTACCTACCTCCAGTGTACATTCTACAGCAAATCGGTATTTCTGTTGATTTTCTCTCTGTTTTTCTACTTTATGTCGCTGTCCTAGCATTCCTGACACATATTTATTTTAAGACTCAATAAGTTACCACCAATAGCATCATCTTGCCTTACTGCATTCTTCTCCATGTGTTGCTTTCTTACTCTTGAAATATACTCTAACCTTGAGTTCCAAGTCACAAACATCTAGCTTTAATGTAATGATTTTCTAATTGTCTTTCCTAATAATCACAAATTTCATACCTATGTTTGTTCAAAACTGTATCCCATGGTCCTAAAAAGAACCATATTATGTTTATTTGATTTTTTTATAAGATATTTTCTTTATTTACATTTCAAATGCTATCCCGAAAGTTCCCTATGCCCTCCTCCTGCCCCCCTGCCCTGCTCCTCTACCCACCTGTGGGGAGCAGGTGTGGCAGCAGTCCCAAGAAGGCTCCAGGGACTGCAGCTAAGTCGTATGACTTGCACCTGACTTCCTCATATAAACCACAAACATCATGAGAGCTGCGCAGGTGTACCAGGTTACTGGCAAAGCCATTTTGGTGGAAATATGCCCCTGCTGCCCTGATTAGCTGAAGCTGCGTGCCTGGTGAGGTGGTGTGGCCTGCTGTGAGTGGATGAGAACTGATAGTATATAAGAGTGAGAGGCCCAGGGCTCGTTGTTATCTTTCGCCTACACAGTCAATGTGCAGCCCAATAAACGTGTTGCAGAAGGATCCTGCTGTGGCGTCTTACTTGCTGGCGAGTCAGGCGTCCCACACCCACCCACTCCCACTTCTGGGCCCTGGCATTCCCCTGTACTAGGGCATGTAAAGTTTGCAAGACCAAGGGGCCTCTCTTTCCAGTAATGGCGACTAGGCTATCTTCTGCTACATATGCAGCTAGAGCCACGAGCTCTGGGGGTACTGGTTAGTTCATATTGTTGTTCCACCTGTAGGGTTGCAGACCCCTTCAGCTCCTTGGGTGCTTTCTCTAGCTTATCCACTGGGGGCCCTGTGTTCCATTTTATAGATGACTGTGAGCATCCACTTCTGTATTTGCTAGGCACTGGCAAAACCTACTTTATCATAATGAAATTATAAATAAAACATCAAACAATATATTATAATGAAGTTATTTAACTGACACTTAATAATTATATATATGTAAGTATTTGTATTTATAGGGTAAATATGGAAATTTGATGTATATACAAATTATATTATAATTAAATAAATACATCTAACAAGCTATTATATAATGCAGTGATTTTATGAAGAGAACATTAAATATACACTTTTCCAGCTATTATAAAATATTTGAACTAACATTGGAGGTTATTTGTTACTAAATGTAGGTCTATGCAATTGTGAGGCATTTATTTTACCACTGATCTCAACCTCCACCCATAAGATACAGTAGCATGCACTAGCATACTCTCATCTGTTTCTTCAATCTTATTGTGTCTTGTTTATTTTATGTATTGTGTATTTTGTATATCTTGTGTATTTGACTAAATATACATTATTTTTCCTTTCCCTTACACTCTATAATTTCTAAACTCATGAAAATAGCTTCTTTCGATTTCACATATTACTGAGAAAATACCATTTATTTTTCTTTCAAATTTTACTTAATTAATGTGCCCCAGCATGGATGGTTCATTGCTAGAATTCTTGCCTTCTAAAATGTAAGCTAGCTTTTATTGTTAAGAATTTTAACTCTTGAGTATTAAACTGATATGTAACTTATCTGTTTAATTTGTCATTATTTTTCTAATTCATTAGAATTATTATATAATATTGATATATTCTTTTGCTCTACACCAGGATTTTTTCATTTCTGTATATATTTATTCTTTTGAATTCACAATTACAGCACAAAGGAGCAAAGAGATGCAGTCTATTTCAAGATCCTAACAAAGATATCAAATGCTACATGAAGAAGCAAAACGCAAAAACTCCTGCAAGGATAGACCACAGCCAGCCTCCTCTTTTCTGAGGAACAAAAGATCTGGGGGAAAGGAGAGAGATGGGGAGAGGTGGCAGGAGGGGACAGAGGGAAAACTATGGTCGGAATGGATTTTGTGAGAGAAGAATCTATTTTCTGAACAAACTTACATCTGTAAAGGATCTGTATTCATCTTGGATACAAAACTCAAAGATATTCATTAAGCACATTTTACTTTTTAAAATTTATTTTAAAATTAAATTTATCAAGGTTTTACACATATTGAATAAACATCTATTTATAGGAGTCAGCCTAAAACAAGTTGCTGTAAAGGAGAGAGAGAGAGAGAGAGAGAGAGAAAGAGAGAAAGAGAGAGAGAGAGAGAGAGAATTAGGAACTAGTGCTGGTTTACCAAACAAGATGACTACATACACACACACACGCACGCACGCACGCACGCACGCACGCACGCACGCATGCATGCACACACACATGTATGCACACACAACATAAGTAGATGGAAGGTGTCAGTGTCAGCATCAGTGGAATGTTTAGACTTTGTACTCCTCCTTCCTTCAGTTTTACTAAGTAGTACTAAAGATGTGGAAGCACACAGGGCATAAGCACATACTGCACATAATTTCTAACTACTTCTGTCTGCTGTGACCCAGCCCTCTCATTTTCCCATTTGTGAACACAATGCACTGAGTATTCTGCAAGTATTATTTTTTCTTTCTCTTATTTTGTTTTAAACTTTTCCATTGTCTCATGTATGCGTGTGAAAATGAATGTGCAATGTGCTTTTTGCATGTCTGCGCACACGTGTGCATTTAAGTATGCATGGGATGCCAGAGACTTATGTCTAGACTCATCCTCCATCAGTGAAGCCACGTAGTCTATTAAAGGAAGGACAATTTCCATCATACTTTTTCCAATCAGACATAGCCTGAATCTAGCCATAAAATATGCTAAGATACACCATAGTGAACAAACTATCTATGAGAAAATGAGGAAAGAAGGAGAAAAGCAGGAAGAGAGGAAAGCAAAGGAAGAGAGGAAGTCTGGGTAGATACCTGAGGAGTGAAAGAGCTTGGCATGTAATTCTGAGAACAAGATACCCAAGGTATCAGATACCAAGAACACACATAAATGCCACGTGGCTGTGGCATTTACCCTGTAATTCCAGACTCCACAGAGAAAGGATATCCCCAAATGAGGTAGTAAAAATGTTCATGTATGTAATCTATGTGTTTGGATAAGTATCATGCTTCAATGACTAAGATAAAGAAGTGATGGAGAATGATACCAGACAACGGGATTAAAAAAAAAAAAAAAGATTTATTTAATATATGGAAGTACACTGACACCCTCTTTAGACACACCAAAAGAGGGCATTGCATCCCATTGCAGATTTTTGTGAACTACCATGTGGTTTCTGGAAAGTGAACTAGGACATCTGGTAGAGAACTCAGTGCTCTTAACCACTGAGACTCTAGCCCCTACTATAGCATTTTATTTAATGAAATACATCCTAATGTTTTATTTCTTTAATATGCATTTGCAATTTGGGTGCAAAATAGATTTTAGCACACCAATGTCTTGGAAAGTTCATTAGGCTTTAGTGTAGTAATTTTGTAGTTATGAGTAAACATCCACCTTTAAAATGTTGTGGGTTGGTATGTGCATAGCAATTGGAAGAAGACAATGACAAAATTTCTGAGTCTAGTTGCCCAGTTTTGTTTTTCTTATTGGTAACTATTAGATATTAGTTGCTTTATGTATGTCAATGTATTTCTATCTTTTTTCTGCTACATTAACTTTCAGATATATTTTCACTACAATAGCATGCTGCTGAGTCCCTGAATAATTATATAAAAAGGAAGAAATTTGACAAAGAAGGTGAAAGGCTTCTATACTGAAAACTGTAGAAACACTGTTGAAAGTAATTGAAGCAGACACAAAGAAAAGACAAGATATTGTCAACTAATGATTTGAAGCAATAATAATATTGGTTACAGTATTAATAAAGTTAACCTATAAATCCAGGGTAAGGTCTATTAAAATAGCAATGACATCTTCAAAAATGTAGACAAAAACAATTCTAAGGTTTGTATGAAGTAATAAAATATTCAAATGACCAGAGCAAGGATAGAGAATAAGTAAAAAGCTAGAATTGGTATTCTAGTATATTTTAAAATATACTGAAAAAACAGTGTTTTTAAAAGAAATATTTGAATGTATGAAAGATTTTTGTGCAAAATAATATAAATCAACATAATGATTGAAATAATACAGATTATATTTTCATAACATATGGAATGAAAATAGAATTGGTTTCACATATATCTATTTAAATAAGCAAGGATGTTATAGGTTCGGTATATAGACATAGTTTTCAATACCTTTGGCCATATTTACTATTTATCACAATGTATAGACTTCAAAACATACTAAGGAAACACAAGTCAATATCAAAGTTTGTTAAACTATTACATGCTTAGTACTTATATACAGAGGTGCATTAATCATAAAGCTCAGATTTTTATTTTTTAGATCTAAATTTGACAATTGATAATATTTTTTATTAAAAATCCATAAGCTTGTAGTTTCTCTTTCAGTACTTGTCCAACTGATGTATTTTTAAAAGAGATCTAACACTCATCAAAATGCAAACTTTGATTCATTTTGAGCTATGCTCTTGACAAATTCCAATGATTTCCATGGGTGTCTGCAATCAATAAAAATCTTCAGTAAACCCACTGAACAAAATTGGTTTACTTTCTTGGAGAAGATTATAAATAGTTGCTTTTCTGTTTCTCTTGAGCATTTCTTCTAAGTATTCTTACCAAAGAATTGCTTAATAAGGAAGCATCTAAAACAAGTTTTAATTGTAGAACTCAATATGCTTATTGGCACAATTTTGAATGATGGTTAATTTCTGAATCAGTGAAAAATACTTCTGCTTTATATTTTCTAGTATTTCCTCAATTGCTGATGATATGATTGGAGAACACAGATGTGCCTAAATATTAATAATAACAGTTACAGCATATCCAGAGTGTATGCACATAATTTGGTAGAGCTTAATTGCAATATACATCATACAACCATTTGTTTATCTATGAAAACCAAATAATACCTATTCAGAGTAGGATTTCATTAGCTTGTTTGGCAGTGAAATTTGAAAGAAATGGAACCAGATGTGGACTCAAAGAAGAAAAGCAGGAATTAAAACCAAGAAAATTCTTGGCTAATGTACTCTTCATTTGTATCTGAGGATATTTGCTTGCTAAGCTTTAATTTTTAATGGACACAAATATTTAGCTTCCATATATTTTCCAGTACTGAAAGTATGCATTTTATGAAGCACTACAACCCAGATAATGCTTGATTTTTTATTACAGCAAAATCATGATATGCATTCAGATGACACTGAACTCTACTTCATAAGATAGACATATCAATTTTGTTTCACTTGGTTTTGTAGTGTGGACCTTAAACTTTGTGAGGAAATGTTAAGTACTTTAGCATAATAAATCTGGAAGTATAATTTTTATCCATATTATCTGTCATATTTTCTCAGTTTCATTTGAAAAGAATACTCATATCTCAATAAAATTAAATGATAAACATACATTATTTGTCATATGATGCTCAAATATATACAGTTCAAATATAATTATATTAAAAGAAGCTAGTTACAGAAATTAGTTACTGAATTTAAATAAAGATGCCTTTTATGAAGAATTGTAGGAAGCACGTAAAATAAAAGTATTGCAATATAAAAATGTTTTTAAGTGGTGTTGATGATTGTTTACTAATTAAGTGTGTATACTGTTTTGTGAAGATTGTGTTGGTTGGAATAAGTATAGCACCCGTATATTTAAATGATTGATCATTAGGGAGTGGCACTATTTCAGAATGAGTAGGAAATGTGACCTTATTGGAGTAGATTTGGCCTTGCTGGAAAAGTGTCACTGAAGGTGGGTTTTGAGACTTCCAAGGCCAAGGCCAGGCACAAAGTCACTCTCTTCCTGCTGCCTGCCAATGCAGCTAAATAACACTCTGCTATTTCTCCAGCACCATGTCTGCCTGTATGCAACCATGCTCATTGTTCCATGGTTGTGGATTAAACTAAGGTATTTGGAAGCAAGCTTTACTTAAATGGTTTCTGTTATAGGTATTGCTGTGGTCATGGTGTATCTTCACATCATTAGAAAATTGACTAAGACAAAAGTTACTATCAGGGAGCAGAATATTTCCTTAATTGCTTGCTGCAAAGGCCTAATGTAGACTTTGGGGCTATGGATTAAGAAAGCATTTAAGTACATTATGGAACACTTTAAGTGGGGTATACTTTAAGTGGGGTGCCATACTAGTAGGAATGTCAAGGTAGTGCTTATAGCAAGGTAGACTATGATGACCTGACATTTTCAGAGGGGAAGAATATTAATTATGACCTAGAGACCATTTTCTATGTGATTTTTTGGAAAAGAATAAATATGGCTGCTTTTTTTGCCTTTGTCAGAAAAATCTAACTAATGATAAATTGAAGTTTAAATCAAAGGTGTTTGCAGAGGAGATTTCAAGATAGTCTAATATTGACTTTGTCATATGATTAATAATGGTGACTTTTATGTATATCTATAATAAAAAAAGAGCAAGATGATCAAAGAAAAATACAGAATGCAGAGTTTAAGGAGTAAAGGATCAGCAGGAGGTTCAATGTAGCTAACTCATGCACTCAAGAAGATATGTAATTTAAAGAATAACCTGATGCTAGATGGAAAAAAGGGAGTGGTGACCTTGGGGCAAGATCCATGGAGCTAATCTGCCAACTTGTAGAAAGGAATTAAAGAAAAACTTAAGCCGTGAAAAATAATCCACAGAAACAGAAATGGAATGAAAATGTATTTATATGTGAAGCCAGTAAATGTGGGTATGTTTTGAGGTTTCAAAATGCCCACACTTTTGTGTGGTTTAGCTATAAGCATAACTGTGGCTTCATCAAACAAACTGAGTAGTATTCCTTTTATTTCTAGTTTATCGGATAGTTTGAAGAGTATCGATATTAGATCTTCTTTGATGGTATGATTCTCTGCTAAAGCCATCGGGTCCTGGATTTTTTGGGCTGGGGAACTTTTAATGACTGCTACTATTTCTTTAGGGGTTAAGGAACTGTTTAGATGGTTTATCTGATCCCGATTTCACTTTAGCATCTGGTTTCTATCTAGAAAATTTTCCATTTCATCCAGATTTTCCAGTTTTCTTGAGTATAGACTTTTGTAGTAGGATCTGATGACTTTTTAAAATGTCTTTAGTTTCTGTTTTTATGTCTCCCTTTTCATTTCTGGTTTTGTTAATTTGGATACTGTCTTTGTGCCCTCTAGTTAATCTGGCTAAGGGTTGATCTATCTTGTGGATTTTCTCAAAGAAGCAGCACCTGGTTTTATTGAATCTTTGTACAGTTGTTTTTGTTTCTACTTGATTGATTTCAGCCCCAAGTTTGATTATTTCCTGCCCTCTACTTCTCTTGGGTGTATATACTTCTCTTTGTTCTAGAGCTTTCAAATGTGCTGTCAATCTGCTAGAGTATGTTTTCTTCAATTTCTTTTTGGAGGTACTCAAGAGCTATGAGTTTCCTCTTAACACTGCTTTGATTGTGTCCCATAAGTTTGGGTATGTTGTACCTTCATTTTCACTAAATTCTAAAAAGTCTTTCATTTCTTTCTTTCTTTCTTCCCTGACCATTATTGAGTAGAGCATTGTTTAACTTTCTTGTGTATGTGAGCTTTATGTTGTTGTTGTTTTTTTTTTGTTATTGAAGACCAGCCTTAGTCTGTGGAGATCTGATATGATGCAAGGGATTCAGTCTCCTTGTATCTGTTGAGGCCTGTTTAGTGACTAATTTTGGAGATGGTACCATGAGTTGCTAAGAAGAAGGTATATTTTTTTGGATTAGGATGAAATGTTCTATAGCAATTTGTTAAAAACATTTGGTTCATAACTTCTATTGGTTTCACTGTGTCTCTATTTAATTTCTGTTTCCATGATCTGTCAATTGATGTGGGGGGGTTGTCGAAGTCTCCCATTATTATTCTATGAGGTACAATGAGTGCTTTGAGCTTAAGTAAAGTTTCATTGAAGAATATGAGTGTACTTGCATTTGGAGCATAGATGTTCAGAGTTGAGAGTTCATCTTGGTAGATTTTTACTTTGCCCAGTATGAAGTGTCCTTCCTAATCTTTTTTGATAACTTTTTGTTGAAAGTCTATTTTATTTGATGTTAGAATGGCTATTCCAGCTTGTTTCTTGGGACCAATTGTTTGGAAAATTGTTTTCCAGCCTTTTTCTCTGAGGTACTGTTTGTGTTTGTCACTGAGGTGTGTCTCTTATATGCAGCAAAATGCTGGGTCCTATGTAAGTATCCAGTCTGTTAGTCTATGTCTTTGTATTGGGGAATGAAGTCCATTGATGATAAGCGATATTAAGAAAAAGTGAATGTTGCTTCCTGTTATTTTTGTTGTTAGAGGTGGAATTATGTTTATGTGGCTATCTTTTTTTTTTTTTTTTTTTTTTGGCTTGTTTGACATCAATGGGAGGAGAGGCCCTTTTTTCCTGTGAAGGCTGGATTCCCCCAAAGAGAGGAATGCTAGGGAAGTTTAGTACCATGTGTTTCTGTGTTCCACCATGTTCCCTCACATGATAATAATGACATTATAATATATGTCAAAGTATGAGGAAATTCCATTTACATGCTTTCCATTATAGTAATTGCTATAGTCATGGTACAATCCTTTACATCCATCTAACATTGACAATGAGAAGGACCCTAGTTATTTTTCATTGTGTCCATAAAGCAGATAACAACTTTTTGTAACTCAAACTTCTAGGAGATTCATAGGATTTAGTCTACTCAGGCATTAAAATTAACATGCACATGCATACATGTAAACAAACTTAATTAAATATAATAAAAACAAATCCTTTAAAAGGAGCTACAATTTTTTTTAGAAGTTTAAAACAAAATGTCAAACTCAAAGCCATTCATATAACTAACACAATGTTACTTTAAATCTTTACATAAACAAAAGTATGGACTAATAAATTATTTTATATTTATTTTGTTTGTGGTGGAGAAGCATCGATATATGGTATGAATATGCAAATTAGAGGACACCTAGACCTTAGGTAGTATAGGCTATAGCAATTTTTTTTTTTTTGCCATCTGAGCAATTTTGCCAACTTTGTGTAATGATTTTTGTTAAGTGGTTGTACTAAAATTAATGGGGCATCTTAAGAAGATAAAATTCTTGTATCATATCTTAATTACATAATCAAAATCTTTGAAGTATAGAGCTTCAAAATATGTATAATTAACTCATTACCTCCTTATTTTTCCAAAGTACTTCTGTTCTTATGGTTATGGGTTTTTGTTTTTGTTGTTTGCTCTCACTTTGATTTTTACCCAGACTTCCATATTTAATGTTAAACATTCCTCTGATAAATAAATATGATTATATTTACAGTCCTGCAATCTCTTTAGAATGAATAGAAATAGTAAAACTTTCATATTACTTTATTCAATACCTTAAGAAGTGATGGAAAATACAAATAAGAGCTCTATATAATACCTGAAAAGTAATGAAACAGAATTATATTTTTATGCAGACTTTGCAAATTTACATTGCAAATGTTTATGTGTGCTGTGGATTTTTCTATGAAATCAAAGAATTGTAATATGGAAAAAATCATTGCATTCTTTTTGAGACAGGGGAAGAGGAACTGTCAGACGCCAGAACAGGAGGGGCATTATGATGGACTGTAGAAAAAAGATTAAAGATAATAATTAAAAAAATAAGGATTGATATCTGCCTTTAAACCCCATTTTATTATTTTATTTTCTATTAAAATGTATTGGATAATAGGCACCTACAGTTAAATAGTAATTAATAGTAATAATATTAGTTAATTAGACTGAGGATTCTGTTCAGTGGTAGACTGCTTGCCTGGTATATACTAAATTCTAATTTCCATTTCCAGAGCATGCATGTACATACAAATACATACATACATACACACACACACACACACACACAACAAATACTCACATATATACTCACATATACAATGTATGAACATGTGTGTGCACATACATTCATACACACACATGAATCCATACAAAAATGAAAACAAATAAAACAAGAAACACTAAGCAAAACCCCACATAATGAAACATTGTTTCACATTCAATGGTGGTTGAATTTTTTTATTGAATGTAATATTTTTGTCATGATTAAAATCAAGTGATTTTTGCCAAACTTCCAAAATACATTTATGATTATTTTAAAAATAGGTATATTACCCTCCAAAAAATCACATGAATGAGTATAAATAAAGTTAAGCAAATAGTATGATTAATTTTCTAACATCTCTATGTCTATGAGGTTCATTTATTCAAAACTACCAAGCATAGTTGGAAGACAGCACATGAGTGTTTCAGGCTCTTCTAGCATCTGATAGTTCTATGCCTGAATTGCTGTGGATCATGTCTTCCTGAAAATAGTGCTATATGATTGATGAGGCAAAAGTAAATTGCTGAGTTGTGCAGATGTTTAAAAACACTGCAAATACCACTAAGTGCTCTTTCTATTAAAGCTAGGAAAAATAACAGTAACTTATGATGAAACTTTACAAGGAATATTTAAATATTATGTTTTGGTTTTGACATTCCCCATCAACCAAAATAAATGCATTTCAGTTTGTATTTTTGAATGATTCCACAAAGCCCATTTGTTATGTATATTTCTTTCTTTGTTTGCTTGTTTCTTCCTCCTTTCATTCCTTCCTTCCTTTCTTCCTTTTTTCTTTTGACATCCTATGGTGTTATGGTTTGCCAGTAAGTCATTGGAGATGAGACCCCATAGAAGCTATTTAGCCTGCCCTTGATAATGGTTGCCCAAACTCATTCCTTTCTATTTGTTTCCATAGGAGCCATAAAGTGAATAGATCTCTCCACAGTATATTTGAAGTTTTGTTGTGTAATAAATAAGAGTGAAGAACACAGCTATATGGCCATTGGTAAACACTACTAACATCATTAGCCAAAATGAACTTTGCACGATGATTGGGTATTTTGTCACCAATATTCATTAATGTCCTTAAATTCACAAAATAAAATGTTCCCTTTTCATGTCTCTTGTGTTATTTCCTCATTTTGAAACTGTAAAGAATTGAGGGGAATACAGATATTCTATGAGTAAGAACAGAAGTCTATGATTGTGAAGAGAATCCTGCAGTTTCATAAGAAAAAAATTTGTAGCACATCAATTCTTAATTTTGTATGAAGAGATAGATGCAGGAATTATCTCTGTAGTAAAAGTATTTTTTTTTTCTTCTGGTAGTTTCTGACTTCTCAAATCTCCCAAAACAATGAATAGGTGTTAGGAAACTAAGAAGATTGGAGAAGCATAGCGTTAGTTTTTATATAACTACATGCAATAAAATATTGAGTAAATTTCACATTATTTATACAGCATTGCCTTAGTTAAATTTCTTATTTTACATGTTATAAGTATTTACTACATTTTTATACTGACTAGTTAAGTGTGGCATGAAAAACATTCCATATGAATATGTTTTTCAACTCATTTATGAATGTATAGTGGTTCTTTAATATGTATTATGTATAACACATAAGTTACTTTTGTTCATACTTTTTGAGACTATATATATATATGTATATATATATATGTGTGTGTGTGTGTGTGTGTGTGTTGGTGTATCTGTTTGTCTCTGTGTGTGTTTGTGTAAAGTCATGGTTTGGATATGGTTGGCCCAAGAAGTGGCACTATTAGGAGGTGTGGCCTTGTTGGAGTAGGTGTGTCACTGAGGGCATGGGCTTTTATACCCTAGTCTAACTACCTGGAAGCCAGTATTTTGCTATCAGCTTTCAAATCAACCTTGCTTCTATAAGTGATCTCCATGCCACTCCTGCCTCACTACCCTAGAATCCCCCTACTGCTGCGGACTGGACTCAGTCAGCCCCTCAACCCACAGGAGAATCAGGGTCCTGGTATTCAGGTGAGCAAGGAGTCAGCGAAAGTGACAAACACAGAAGAACACCTGGGAGTGTTGATCTGAATGTAATGTCTCAAAGCAAGCATCAGACTTATATTACAGATGAAATCAAGAAAGTTAGGTGATTCATTAAGGTACACTGAGATTACTGATGCAAAATGATTCTTACACAAAACAGAAAAATATATACACAAAATCTGACTGGAACAAGGCAGTGTTTACAACTGGCATAAAATTCAGTGTTTACAACTGGAATGAAAAACAGCCACTCCTAAGGTCAGCTTATTCTTAGAAGCCAAAGTCAAGGGCTTTATGCCCTTGCCATAGTTCCAAATCTAGTCTATTGTATAATCCACCTTCCCCCTAAGTCATTGTAAATTCCTGTGTATGGGAGTAACTCACCTGCTGTTCTATGTATTTACTCTAGTTCTTTCTTAGACCACAACCTTCCTTCTTCCTAGGCCATTGGAAATTCCTGCACATGGGAGTGACTCAGCTTTTATTCTAAGTTTACTTTCTAAACTAGCCCAGAGATTTCTAGCTCTTTTCCAGAAAATTGTAATGCCTGATTTCTTATACTATCTCTCTGTCAACACTGGAGGGTTTTCGTCTAAATGAGTAGCATTCTTACTAAATTCAAAGCCCAAGGTTGGCTCAATGATTTCCTAGGATATTGGAACACTGGTGGAGGCCAATCTAACTTAGCTATATGTCAAAACTCATTTCTTAGAGGCACTTATAATAAAATAATATTGAAGGAGAGCACACAGATCCGTTCACCAACTAACAAAAGGACAAGTTTGGAGCTTTCTTGCTACAGAATGTCAAGGCTCCAGTAAACTAAGTTTCCTTGAAACTTATTTCCTGGGAACTGTGTCCAAGCTTTTGGGCCTGCTACACAGTTTTTACTGGAGTGGGTGTGGCACCCAACATTGAGGAATCAAGCCTCCACAGGACAAAGGATCTCCCCTCCCATTGAGGTTAGGTAAAGGCACTCCTCTGCTACTTATGTAGCTGGAGCCATGGGTCCTTCCATCTGGGCAAAAATATGGAAAAAGAACACTCTTCCATTGCTGGTGGGATTGCAAGCTAATAAAACCACTCTGGAAATTATTCTGGTGTTTCCTCAGAAAATTAGGCATAGTACTACCTGAGGATCCAGCTATACCACTCCTAGGCATATACCCAAAAGATGCTCCAACACATAACAAGGACACATGCTCCACTATGTTCTTAGCACCCTTATTTATTATAGCCAGAAGCTGGAAAGAACCCAGATGTCCTTCAACAGAGGAATTGATACATAAAATATGGTACATTTACACAATTGAGTACTACTCAGCTATTAAAAACAATAAATTCATGAAATTCTTAGGCAAATGGATGGAATTAGAAAATATCTCCCAGTCACAAAAGAACACACACAGTATGCACTCACTCATAAGTGGACATTAGGAAAGAGGCTCCCAAACCATGTGAAACTCAAGACAAAGGAAGACCAAAGTGTGGATGCTTCAGTCTTACTTAGAAAGGGCAACAAAATAGTCATAGGAAATGGAGGGAGGGAGAGAGGAAGGAGAGGCAAAACAGTAGCAGCATCAGGTGTGGGAGGAGACAGGGGAAGTCTATTAGTGGAGCATAGGGAACTGGGGGTATCCACTAGAAAGTCCCAGATACCAGGAAAGCAAGAGGCTCCCACAACCCAACATGGATGACATTAGCTGAAATACGCAACAAAGGGGAGAAAGAAACTATAGAGACCACATCCAGAGGTTAGGCATAGTCCCCCATTTAGGGATGGGCCTCACACCCACTTCAAAAATATTAACCCAGAATTGCTCCTTTACAAAGGAAATGCAGGGACAAAGAGTGGAGCAGAGACTCAAGGAAAGACCATCCAGAGACTGCCCCACCTAGAGACCTATACCAACTGCAGACACCAAACCCAGACACTATTGCTGATGCCAAGAAGCTTATTGAGTTTCAACCATCCACATATATTCTTTAATTTATAACAATGTCAGATCAAATGTCAAGAATTATAATCATTTGTGCTGATAAACAATGGGATCATTCCTATCTGTGTTACTCTCTGTTCTTACTATGCCTATGTCAACTCATACTGTAGAAAAAAATTGCAAATATAATTACAATTTCTATTTTAAAAAAATGTCTTTTTACTGCATCTCACCACAAACTTCATCATACCTTAAAACAATGTGCTATATTAAACTCTAAAGTTCCTCTCTGTGCCCTGTATCATCTACTCTCCTAGACATGACATCCCAAAAAGGATGATTAATTGAAAGTGTAATTATAAACTGAACTTTTAAAATTGCCCCAGTTTTGCAAAGACATGCTTTTTTCCTTGTTGTTAACTCTGTGGTTTTCTTGTTTCCTTTTATGGTTATAACATTAGTCAAGAAAGAAAATTTAGACATAGCACTTGTCACCAGGATAGTAACTATATACTATAGACTCAATCTCTCTCTCTCTCTCTCTCTCTCTCTCTCTCTCTCTCTCTCTCTCTCTCTCTCTCTCTCTCACACACACACACACACACACACACACACACATACACACACACACACACACAAACACACACATGCACACACATGCACACACACATCCTACTATATTGGATAACATAAAATAATGAAATAAAACAAGGAAAGAAAGTTTTGAGCATTAGGGTGATGGATAAGTGTATACATGCTTGCTATCTTATCTTGAAGGCATGAGTTTCAGTCCACAGTGCCTACATGAAAAGCAGATGTGTCATCAAATGTATATAATCACAGAGAAGATGGTATGAACCCTTTGGCTTATTGGCTGGTGTGCCTACTTTATCTTGTGAACTCCTGGTTCACTGAGATAATATGTCTCAAAATATAGTTGGAGAATGACACACCGAGGGGTTACCTACTATCAACTTCTGGCCTCCCATTTTAAACACAGGTATCCATACCTGCATACATAACCACATGCAACATGGGAAAACAGATATCACACTAAATAATAAAAAGAGGAGAGAAAAGAGAAAATTATGGGTTGCTTTCTGAGTCAGGAAAACAACTGGTGATTCCTATGCAAAGAACTGGCAAATCAAACAAAATAGTGTATGAAAGCAGATGATGCCATAATTAAGGGGAATTATTACTTTGAAAATATGGATGGTTCATAATCCACAAATCTCTTTGCAGGTAATATCCACGAGTCAGTATGATTTTCCTTACTAGCGGCTAACAAGTAACTTTCTCTTTTAACCCAATTCTGTCTTTCTGCATGTCTTATTTATGGTTTCCTTGCTGTGAAGAGACACCATGACCAAAAAACTTTATAAAAGAAAACATGTAATTGGAGATGGCTTATAATTTCTGAGATTCAGTCCATTATCATCATATTGGGAAGCATGGCAGTGAACAGGAAGACATAGTATTGGAAGAGCAAAGAGTTCTACATCTTGTTCTGAAGGCAGACAGAAGGAGAGTAATATCATCCAGGTGGAGAATCTCTACATTGGGCAAGGATTGACCACAAGCTGACCTCCCATCCTACTCCCACAATGACACACTTCCTCTAACAAGGCAACACTTCCAAATACTGTCACTTGCAATGGACCAAGAATATTCAAACCACCACACTGTGTCCTTTTTAGCAAGGAAATTTATACCCAGTTTCAATCACTAACCTATCACATAAGTCTTACATTGCTCATTAATATAGAAAGACTTGCAAAGATATCTTTTTTTTTTATTTTGAAAGTTCATAATATTTTCTATTGGATATTTTCCTTATTTACTTTTCAATTGTTTTCCCCTTTGCAGGTCTCCCCTTCAGAAACCCCCTACCTCATTCTCCCTCCCTTGCTTCTATGAGGGTGATCCCCACCCATCCCCCCACTCCCATCTTCCTGCCCTGGCATTCCCCTATACTGGAGCATTGAATACCTACAGGCCCAAGGGCTACTCCTCCCACTTATGTCCAACAAGGTCATCCTCTATCACCTATGTTGCCAGAGACATGGGTCCCTCCATGTGTACCCTTTGGTTGGTAGTCCAGTCCCCGGAAGCTCCAGGGGTCTGGCCTGTTGTCACTGCTGCTTCCCTTATGGGGCTGCAAACCCTCTCAGCTCCTTCAGTCCCTTCTCCAACTCCTTCACCTCTGTCCAATGGTTGGCTGCACGCCTCTGCCTCTGTATTTGTCAGGCTCTGGCAGAGCCTCTCAGGAGACAGTCATATCAGGCTTCCATCAGCAAGTACTTCCTGGCATCCAGAATAGCTTCTGGTTTTGGTGACTGTATATGAGATGGATCTACTCCACACTTAGTCTCCATATTTCCTCCTGTGAGTATTTTGTTCCTCTTCCTAAGAATCACTGAAGCATCCATACTTTCATCTTCCTTCTTCTTGGGCTTCATATGGTCTGTGAATTGTCTCTTGGATATTACATGATAATAGACTGTGTAATGTTGTACAAACAAAAAAAGCTTAAATAATTACTGCTGAGATACTGAGGCAACAATGCAAAACTGTTTTTTCATCTATTTCCCTGGCTTTCATTTATTGTATGAACAGAACATGTTTTAAATTTTTTTATTATTTCTCTTATTCTGAGATATATATATAGATATATATATATATATATATACACACACACACACACACACACACACATATATATATATATATATATATATATATATATATATATATATGTATATATTCTGTGTCAATGTGTTGTGGATATGAGCACCTTTGAAACAGGAGTAAAAAGTGGCTATAAGCTGCTTGGTGCTGAATGTTTTTTAATTGTAGGACATTAATCAAGGCCCTATTGGATTTTAGAATACAAATGTGTATTCTAATCTTGAATTCACTATATCTTCAGTAATAATTATTGTTTTATATCACACATAAACAATTGATTTCATTTTGTTTTGCTTGTTTATAGACATGTTTCAGGCTGGCCACATGGAGTTTGATAGTCTATCAGGGGTTATTCATTGGAGAAAATTTCTCTTTTGCTCTCAGTAACCATTGACTGCCAATGTCTCTTCATCTATGGGTGTGGTCTTGTCAAAATTTTTCCATCTATGTTTGCATGTCAACCTGCATTGTCATTATGCAAACATGGTTTCAGCAACTACACTCTTGAAGTTTCATTGGTGCAGCATCCCTGTATTATACAGAAAATATTGTCATAGATAATATTCTAATGCTCTGGTTCTTACAGTGTTTCTGGCCTCTTGTTCCCTGAGGGCTGAGAGCCATACTTATCTATGCATGCAAGAATTAGTATTTAAGATACAACGAGAAACTATATTGACTTGACAAAATTACTGCATTAGGTTGTCTTCAAGGCTCCAAGAGCTCTTCATCAATGGGTAGTTCACCTTGATAAGAAGATCAACCCTGGTTACTTAGTTATGACCAGTAGCACCAACTTAGAGCCAAGCACTTGCCCATTGATGAAAAAATAAATATCAAAGTCAAAGAGATGCTGAGAGATGCCTCAACAGTTCTTGGAAACAGAAACAATGTATTACATGAAGTTTTTGGATTTGAGATGAATAGTACTGGGAAGCAAGGAATGAACACAGCCTTCTGGGTTTTAAAATAGCTTCTGGTTACCAATTAAATGAGCCACAACAATGATGTTTTACTCTAACAGTTAAAGAACTGAATTCAGGCAGCATGACCTTGCAAAGACTATAGGAACCTAAATTATCATTTTTCTTACTTTAGCACCCTAGAGAGACTTACCCTCTGAGATTTCTATACTCGTGACTACAGATACATGGACAATATTTTAACTTGATGAATACATAGTAACAATTAAGAAAACTAAAACCTATCCTCAATAATAGCTTAAACATTCTTATAAACTTCTGCTGCTATCTTATAAGTTTTCATTTGACTGTCTTTTAACAGATGGCCATTGTCAGGCATTGGTAGCACTTGGGAGGCAAAGGCAGACAGATTTCTGAGTTCGAGGCCAGCCTGGTCTACAGAGTGAGTTCCAAGACATCCAGGGCTACACAGAGTAACCCTGTCTTGAAAAACAACAACAACAAAAACAAAACAAAACAAAACAAAAAACCAAACTAAACCAAACCAAACCAAACCAAACCAAACCAAACCAAACCAAACCAAACCAAAACAAAACAAAACAAAACAAAACAAAACAAAACAAAAAACTGATGGCAATATGAGAAGAATTTTTTTTAATATTAATGTTGAAATTTCTATTTTCTAAGTCATTGGTCACAGTACCACAATCCTATAAGAGGGATATTTTAAAGAACCTATTTCATATCTAATAATGCTACTATTTATATGACTTTGGTTATAGATTTTAATCTTCTCACTCTTGTAACCAACCATTGATTTGAATGTTGTGGAGAGTGTGTACCAGCAGAGAGCTAACCCTGCAAGCTCTGTGATTATTAGGCATATCAATTTCCCCTTGTTTCCTAGTGTTAGGTATATTCTGTCCTCTGCATCATTCTCAAAATATTCTCAACCACTGTGTGATATTTCTCAAATATATATATTAACAGAAAAAAATTGCTTGGCTTTTCATCTTGATCCTATAGAGCCTCTATATTTCGTATATTTCCTATTTTGTCTTTGGAGAATTTCTTACAACATAATTTTATTATGTTATTTTTCATTCATAATATACTTCTGGATTTTTCTTCCTCACCTCACATCCAACCTGGTCTTTCAAAGAAAGGGAAGGAAAGGAAAGGGAAGGGAAGGGAAGGGAAGGGAAGGGAAGGGAAGGGAAGGGAAGGGAAGGGAAGGGAAGGGAAGGGAAGGGAAGGGAAGGGGAGGGGAAAGTAAAAGGGGAAAAGAAAGGAAAGGAAAAGAAAGAAAAGACAAAAAAAAGAAGAAAAGAAAAAATGTGTCACTGTAACCTATGAAGCATAATTTGTATTGGCCAACTATTCCTGATGACTGGGCCTGCTCAGGGGGTGTTTTATATACTCAGACAATTCTTTGAAGAAAAATTATTTTCTCTGTCCTATCAAATATCATTTCTGATTAACTGCTTGGACATCAGTGGGAATATTCTGATTCCATTTCTGATCCTTCATGCTAGCATTAAGTCTGGCTTACGCTTTTGTAGTTCTTGCATATGCTGCTTTACTCTGTGATTTCATAAATGCATATTAAACTGTATCTTGAAAATATTGTTTCCTTACAATCTTCCACTATATCTTGCTCTTAAAACCTTTGTTCATCCTCTTGGCCTTAGATACCTGATCCTTAAAGACCTTAAAGGAAGGGGTATGATAAAACATCCCATTGAGGACTATTAACTCCAAAATCCCTTTGTGCACTTTTCACAGAAGTGAGACCCTGGAATGACTACCATCTCCTGCAAGAAGAAGCTCCTCTGATGAGAGTTGAAAGATGCGCTTACTGAGCTGTGGGAATACCCAATTGTACTCTTTCTTTTATTTTTTAAAATTTAATTTTGTTTTTGTAGGATAGGGGTTTCTGTTTGGCTATGAACTCTTGGGGTAACCATGGGTGATCTTTACCTCGGGATTCTTCTGTAATTATCTTCACAGCATGAGGATTGTAGGTATCCATTAACACATATGGTTTAATCTGGTGCTTCTGATTGAAGTCAGGGCTTAAAGTTACTATGCAAGCAATCTTCCAACTGAGTCACAACCCAAGACATACTCATCAGTAAAGCTTTTCTTTAATTTTTTTCAATAGTTTGGTAACGTGTCCTCTTATGCTGCCTGCCCCCCCCCCAAATACTCTAATTTTTACTAAGTCAAGTGAAATTAGTCCTTTTTGGAGAGAGGAAAACTATCTGATGCTATACAGCTATTTATCCATATGTAGCAAAGAATGGCCTTATCTGGTATCATTGGGAGAGGAGTCCCTTGCTCCTGTGAAGGCTTGATGTCCCAGCATGGGGGAATGCTAGGGCAGTGAGGCACAGTGGGTTGGTGGGTAAGTGGGGAAGCAGTCTCATAGAAGCAGGGGTAGGGGTGGGATAGGACATTTTTAGAGGGAAAAGCAGGAAGGGAGATATTTGAAATGTAAATAAATAAAATAACCAAATGAAATTGATAAAATAAAGCTATTTATCACTGCTAAGGTGTCTTCTTAACCTCTCAGTAGCAAGTAACAGAAATATTTGCTTAATTTCTATAAAAAACACATTACCTTTATTTGGTTTACAGGGAGGTGAGAGTGGGTGGGTGGATGTGAAACACCCTCATAGAGTAGTGGGAAGGAGGATGTGATAGGGTGTTTCTGGGAGGGAGGGAAACTGGGAAAGGGGATAACATTTGAAATGTAAATAAAGAAAATATCCAATAATAAAATACAGAATTTTCTTGTGTATCCAATTATTCAAGTATTTGTTGGTTTGCATATTTTAAAATGTTCATATGCTCTCTATGATTCTTATAAATTATTTTTCACCACTACTTAAGTTACTACTACATCAAATATGCTAAATGTTGACTTACTAGGTGTGATACTGAGTCAGATTGTCTTCATAGAGAATGAAATATAATCATTCATTAGAAATTGACGATGGAGAAAACATTTATTTTCTAATAGTACAATTTTCTCTGAATGAAGTGAATAATGACATCATCTTCTTAATCTTGATTTTTGAAATAAATAATTAATATTATTTAGAATAGGGTTTGAAACCTGGTAAGTTCTAAAGACATGCTAACTACTATCCTGAAAATGGCTTCTGTTATAATTTTACTAACCATCAATATGCAGACCAGCCAGTAGGGTATCTTTACTGTGAACAACACCACACATATGTAGACACAACATCAATAATAAAAGAGTCTCAAATTAAAACTTTCTGATAAATGAGATAAATTACTTTAAGAAAATAATATTTATTTATGAAAGTGTCTGATTTGCAAGGCAGCATCTTCACTCACATAACTGTTTCATGGAAAATTCTAGCCATAGAAAGAAAGCTAGGGACTTGTTTGTGACTCTGAAGATGACAGGATTGCTACATGTGTGGGATTAAAAATAAGCTAAACTTCTCTGTGTGATGCTTTACCTTTTCTGGTGCTGTGATCCAAGTCTTCATGAAATGGTCTCCCTCAGAACATTTCATATGAATTCATTTAAATCCACATACATAAGACAGAGGTTTCAATCTTGCAGTTGAGCTCCCTCAGAAGATACAAATAAAAGTGAGAGAAAAAGAAAGGAAAACCTCTAGTGTATTTTGTTATCCACACTGAATGATTATGACCACACTCACAGTGTGCGGAAAGTCCTTATGATTGCTTATAATAAATACTCTTGGTAATCCCCAGCTCTCACTATGGTCTCAAGGTCTATGACAAAGTATTTTCCAAAGCCTTTGGCTGACATTCATATGTTCAAAACTAAACCTTGCTCTCATGAAGTAAAAATATTCACTTGGCACTCAGTACTTACCCCCATCTGCTCCTGCCATTTCCAGCTGATTCCTTATGGTCCATGAATAGGGAAGAGACATAAGGATCTCATTTAGCTGAAATGAGAATAGTAGCTACACCTTGGCTGTGGTGCTTCTATGACATCATGAATTTAAAATCCTGAATGGAAATGTGGGGAAATTTGATCAATTCTGTCCTACTTACTGGCACTCTGAGGCTGTGAATAGAAAATCTATTTTTTGTGAAGGACATTTCTTTATGGAAATTTTCGAATGTCTAAGAGGTCTCCAGGTTGATTTGTTTCCTTACTGAGATTCTATCTAAACTTTGAACACATTTGTCAATTGGGAGTATTTACCCAGATATTCATACACTATACACAGGTATCCAATAAATAATCACACACTGCAGACCGTGTTAAGGGAGATATAATTCACACATCTATGTGTTTAATCAGATCATTTGTATAACAGTGTCAAGAGAAATGCAGTTTTTATGATGCTAAGAAAGCGAATAATTAACATGAGAGTGTGAAACACTTGAAGAAAGATGCAATCTTTTGTTCTTTAGATAAAATTGAATTTCCAGAATTACTTATTGTCAATTATGTATTCTAAGTGTAATGATATGCAGTTGTAAATTCAACATTCTAAAGTCTGAGATAGCAAGATTACTAAAAGTCTGAATCTAGCCTGGGCTACATTGTGAGTTCCATGTCAACTTTTGTTACAGCATACAAGACCTTGTCTCAAACTTACATATTATAAAGAAAACAATTTAAAATAGACAATAAAAACCATTTAAAAGTGAAGAACTCTTATGAAATTTCTTTTTTAATCATTTTAGTTGTCATAGGATTTCTTTTCCCCAATACTTACTTAATCCAATATAATTTTCATGTACTGCTTCACAAGTTCTTGTCCTGTCTGTCTTCCAAGCTGAGGATATCGTCACAGGAAAAGAACTAAGAGAAAAAGAGCCTGTCTGACTTTACAAGAATTTCTGAATTCTTGAATACAAGGATTTCTGGAAAATGTGCTAAGAGCTAAAAAGAGAAAGTCTGACCCCTTATCAGAGAATAAAATAATTTCTGTAAAATAATTGCCATGACCATTGCAGTAACACATGTGGGTTTCCTGGATAGCTTTATGTCAGCTTGGCAATAATTAAAAACGTCTGAGCAGAAGGAAATTCTGTTGTGAAAGTGTCTCCATAAGATTGAGCTCCATAGGCAGGCAAGCCTGTAGGGCTCAGCCCATTTTGAGTGATGGGAATCCTTGGCTGGCCTTCTTGGGTTCTATATGAAACCATACTGAGCAGGCTCTCAAGAACAAACCCGTAAGCTTCACACCTGTGTGGCCTCTGCATCAGCTCCTGCCTTCAGGTTCCTGACTCAATTTCCTTCAATCAAGAACAATTTTGTGAAAGTGTTAAGTGAAATATACCTTTCCCTCCTCAGTTTCTTTTGGTCATGATGTTTCATCACATCAGTAGCATTCCTAACTCAGACATTGAGTTGTGTGATGAATAAAACTGATAAATAGCTCGGATGATCACATGCAGAACTTTAGCAAGTGTCTTCCTAGTTTCATAAATGGCTGAAAACATAGGATTAGAAAATTGTTTTAACATTAATATTCCCAAATATTTCCAAAGGAATATTATAATTGTGGATTACTGCTATGCTTGTGGCAGCTAAAATGGACACCAGGAAGAATGATGTTTAGACCTCGGTCTCCCTCTGATGGCAAGAAGATTTTTATGAGAACATATGTGTATGTTATATGATTGTGTGTTTCTGTGTGTGTGTTTCTGTGTATACTTGTGTATGTGCACTCATGGGTGTATAATTATGTGTGCATGCATGTGTGTCTGTATAAAGAGACACACATGCACATATAGTTCATGTATACTTAATTTCATGTATACATAATTTCTGTATATGTACATATAGCTTCTGCATATTTAATTTCATGTGCCATTTCAGTTGCATTCTTGTAAAACAAAATGTGGCATCTTGAACTCTAAACTTCAATCTAAACTTCCATATTTAATGAAGTTATTTTATTCTGATTATAGAACCTTTACAAATAAAAGTGTACACATTCAATTTTAATTATATGTAGCATTCCTGAGATTCTTGACTAAATGTAGAATTTGATTCAGTATATCTGGTTGGAGCCCAACACTCTGTATTTATAACACATACCTAATCTCTGTTCCTGTTCTTGCTTTAGAAATTCTCGATCCTTCAGCAGGAAACAAAGTTATTTTATGTATTTACTAGTTAAGTTTATCTTTACCTACTTAATATTAAAACTTATTATCAAAGAATATGCGATACAAATAAATTGAACATAAAGTAAGTGGTACATAAAGGTTTTAAAGTTATTGCATTTCTATACATTAATCAACTTCCATTTTACCTCCAAAATGCAAACTTTTTCTTTCATAAATATATGCTAATATCTCTTAATGTTTTAAGGTTGATAAAATTATCAACACACAAAGGTGCCCCAAGAGACAACAGCCAAATAAAACAAAACAGGATACAATAAAAGGCAAGGCAAATTCAGATATACTGAATCAAATTCTACATTTATCAAGAATCTCAGGAATGCCACATATAATTAAAATTAAAGATGTCTCATATTGGGTCTGGACAAAGCAATCAAATAGGGAGAAAATGATTCAAGATCAGGCTAAAGAGTCAGAGGTACAACTGCTTCCATTTTTAGGAGTCTCAGGAAACCACTAAACCAACAGCCACAACATCACACACAGGACCTGGTGTGAATAAATGCAGGCTCCTCATTTGCTGCTACAGACTCTGTGAGGCCACATAAGCTCTGCTTGGCTGATACCTTGAGCTATCTCCTGGTGTCCTTGATCCCCTCCCACTTCGGAAGTCTTTCCTCTCCTTGTCTGCAGGATGGCCTGACCTCCGAAGGGAGAAAATGATTGAATCCTTAAAATTTGAAAATTTTATATTGCAAAATTAAGTCAAACTAAAGCATTTACATTTATACATTTGATTATCTGTTTATTTAGGACAATAAGCTGTTCAGCTTTTTATGTTTAACTGAAAAAAATTGGTTGTAACTGAAGTTGTAAACTTTGCTATATTGTTTCATCATGTAAAAGTTCTTCTATCAACAATAATAGCACCTTCCATCTTTTGATATATATATATGTGTGTGTGTGTGTATGTGTGTATGATTTTATAAACAAAGTATTGATATGCTTAATAGCTAAATTATATTTTATTATAATAGGAAAACCTACTGAAGTTTTATATCTTAAAGCTTTACAACCTATTCTACAGTTTATAAAATAATTTAAATATATAATACTAAAGGTAATTTTCCAAGGAATATTTAACCCTCCTTAGGTTTCAATGGAAACAGACAAAGTAACCATTGTTTTATTTCTAATGATGTTTTGTATTTCAAAACAAAGTTTTATTTTCTTGCAATACAAAATTTGTTTCTAGAAAACAAGTATATGATCTGATATTTGAAATCAACTATCTCAACACATTATGGCAAGAGATATATGAGCTATCTTAGATAAAGCATTTTAAAAGAAAGCTACTAAACACTAAGTATTGGCAGTAGAGGCACATTCAGATGCAATATACTTCAAAGAGATTTACAAAAGCCCAGCAGTGATTATAGAGAATGTAATTTTGTTTGCTCACAAGACAAAGTCTTAAATTAATATTTTGAGTGAAGAGCACCCCCTCACACCACCCACCCATACACTGGAATAGAGATCTTATGAAAACATATGCTTCCATTGGGTATATAATGAGGAGTGGCATATCTGTGTCAGATGGTAGTCTCATTTTAACTCCTTTCCCCCTCTTTTATTGAAAAGAGATTTTTTTCATACACTATATTATCAAGATGCTTTCCTCTTCCATAATTATGCCCTTATTTCTCCTCCATTTTCTTCCATATCCACACCATTTCTGTCTATCCACAGAATGCAAGCATGCATTTAAGAAACAATAATAAACTAAAATAAAATAGATAAAAGAAAAAATAAAAGCAAAATACAAGAATAGGTCTAAACAAGAAAACAGAAGAAACAGTAGAAACACATATAGATTCAGAGAACACATGGCTGCATACATAGGAATCCCATAAAAAAAGAGCACAAAAACAAAAGCCAAAATACATACAAAATGTAACTCTCACATTAAGACAAAAAACAAAACAAAAAACCCCAAAAATCAAATTAAAAGTGCCCTAATACAAAATCATGGGACAAAGAACCACCAAACATAGCTTTGTATCCCTTTTGTGTTGGCCATCTTCTTCTGGGCATTGGGTTTACCTTCCCTTTTGAGGGTAATCCCCATTGATGTTTCAGAGTCAGTGGACCAATTTGCAACTGACAGAAAATGAATGAGGACTTCTCATTCCTGTTCTACAGATTCATGCTCAGCATTCTTAAGTGCTATTCTATTCTGAATTGCCAAAAAATTAGAAAGAACCAAAATTCTCTTCAAGTATTGAATAAATATGTGTTACATATATAAAGTGTTAGTCAGCTGAAAAGCAACATGTAATCAGAAAATGTGTTAGATCTAGAAGAGAACATATTAAGTGAGGTAATTCAGACCCAGAAGGAAAACCATCACTTATCTGTAACATCTCATCTGTAATTCCTACGTCCAAGCTCATACGTGAGTATGTAACTTGGAGTATATGTAGAAATACAAAGGGAGCGTGTGTCAGGTTACAATAGAGACTTATATATCAGGTTACAAGTGATTTGAAAGGGAAAATGGGAAAGAGAGAGATGTGTTAGGGAAGACAGGAGGAGAAATATGTAGAAGAGAAGTAGAAGTTATAATAGGAGTAAGAATGTCCAAAAATGTCGTAAGAAATGGGATTGTTTTCTATTGTCTTAGTCAAAAGACACCATGACCACAGCAATTGTTATAAAATAAATGATTTAATTGGAGATTGCTTAAAGTTTCAGAGGTATAGTCTTCTATTAACATGGCAGTGAGCATGGTGACAGACAGGTACTTCTGGAGAAGAAGCTGAGAGTTCTATACCTGGATTGCAGGCAGCAGGAAGATAGAAAGAGGCACTGGGCCTGGCTTCAGCTTCTGAAACTTGAAAGCCCAACCTTAATTACCATATTTCTTGCATCTAGAGCACACTTATGTCAACAAGCATAAATCTCCTATTTTTTTCAAATAGTGCCACTCCATAAACCTACAAAGAAAAGATCCCATGGAGTCCATTCTTATTCAAAACACCACATCTATTTACCTAAAGTTATATATACTACTACTAAGTCTGTGTATACATATAAAAATAGAGTTTAAATGAAACTTTCCAATCTTGGCTAACAACACACAGACAATGTCCTTACAACACCATCCTTTAATATATGGCTTAAGAACATATAAGCTGCCTGTTATAGTTGTTGGTCAGCGTTGTCCAAGAGACTCACAAAATACTACAGGTTATTGTTATTGTCCTTGACTCCCTCACAGATGTAGAAAGTCCAGTTGTTGAAGACTCTTTATATTTTGGATACAGGATCCAGAGGATGTTAGTTAGATTTGAGCAGAAAGCCTACTTACTGAGAACAATTCCCATGGTACAAGTAGGTACCATATAAGATTCCAAAGAACAAAAGCAACTAATAGTTATACACATGTATAGTACTCATGAGTCATGGACACTGCCAGCATGTCATAATAACCCTAAGGCTATGGTATTAGTATTCTTACTCTGTCAATCACCTAGTGGTCTCTAACCTATAATTAGGTAAGCATGGTATTAGTGAAGTCATGAGATCTTGAAAAGAACCTACAAATGTTACTTTACTAAATTACCACAATTCATAACTAAATTCTTTTTAATATCTTTTAAAATTATTTATTCACTTTACATCCTGGTCACAGCTTCCCCTCCCTCTTCTTTGCTCAGTCCTTCCCACTTCCCTTGCCTTTCTCTATATCCACCCCTTCACCCCTTTTCCTCACAAAAGGGGAGGCCTCCCATGGATATCAACTAGCCTTGACATATCAAGTTGACAAGTCAAGGTAATATCAAGCAGTAAGTAAAGTGGAAGATTTGATATCTGTCAGGTGGTGCAGTCTCAAGTGGTGTTTTGCTGATATACACTCACAAGGTATTTTGCTAAGGCAAGACCTGTGGGTGGACATGGAATGATTGGAGAGAGTATAAATAGGACTCTAAAGACAGTTATGGCATGCTTACATAGCTAGCTAGCTATGTAATGCTTTGTTGGTCTTGTGTCTGAGCTGATCTTTGCTTCCTTGAGAAAGACATGGCAGAGAACTTCTCCTGGAGTCCTGGCTGGTCCTGGTCAATCTCACTGACTTCTGCCAAGGCCTGGTGGTTTCTGCTAGATCTTGCTACCACTCCTGATTCATGTTTGGTATCCTGACCCTACTGAACTGGATTGCTGGTACCCTGACAAATTCCTGAGTTTGGAATTGCCTCAAGGAATGACTTCTAAACAGGTCCACATCTCCTTGTCCTTTTTAGCATGTTTTCTTCCATACCTTTGGACTGTGGGCTAGAATGGGGTTCCAAGCACTTGAGAACCTTTATTAAAAATAGTTTTTTTTAAAAATGTAAGCCTACAAGTGTGACTAGGCACATCTTTTATTGAGACTAAACAAACCAGCCTTCATAACTAGAATCTAAACATTTGTCTTTACTCAAAGAAAAGTGTAGCTCTCATTAAATAAACTTCTGTCTGAAGCAGATGGAGACCATTACAGAAAACTAGAACTGATTAAATGCTGAGAACAAGAGATCATATGGTGCCAAGTCCCAATGGGTATATCTTTAACACCATTCCTGCATCCAAGGCTCAGAGTTAATTGCAAAAGTAGGGGTGGACAGATTGCATGAGCCAGAAAACCATGAAATTGGCTGTGAGATTGTGTCCTCTAATGTCAAAAGGGTTACATAAATGTAATTTCATCAATATGGCTACCAAAGGATTATCTGAACAATTCTGTCATTCATAGATATGCTAAGATGGAAAGTTTTGTGATTTGAATAAGAATGGGTCACATATACTCATATACTCAATTGTGTGGACATCAGGGAGTAGAACTACTTGTAAAGATTATAAAAATTAAGAGCAATGGTCTTATAGGAGTGGGTCTTATAGGTGTGGCCTTGGAGAAAGGTTGTTCTCTTTCCCTGTTTGCTCTTTCTGGCATGGCAACTCTTGCTCTTTCTGATAAGTATATTCTTTCTGCACCCTTAAAGCATAGTGCTTTGGAATTCTGGTATATCCTGAAGAGTGACTGAGACATCCAGCCTCATGGACAGAGCAACTCCTGGATTATTGGAATATCATTTGGTAAACAGCAATTACTGAACTAACTGGACTATAGCCTCTAATTCATTCTATACATATAGATTAATTCTATGAATAACATTCTTTTAGAGAACCTTGACTAATAAAGAAGTGAATATCTGTCCAAACTTAACTTCAGAACAACAAAAACTCAAAGAACTACAGGCATTTAGGGAATATCAATAGTGAGAAAAAAAAAGAAAAAGAAAAATGGTCCTCTGAGGGAATAAGTCCATAATTTTTATAAACTTAACACCAAGTGGTCACTGTTGAGAATATTTGGATACAGATAACAGGCAGGAAAGAAAGCAAAAGAGAGGAATGGAAGGGAGGGACAGAAGTTAAAAATACATATATCTGGCAAGAGCTAGCCTTCCTTTAGGACTGAAATAATTAGGGAATGAAGAAACAGACATAGGTGCAGAATGCTCTTTTGGAGTGGTCCATGGTGTCAGATAGAGATTTATCAGTGGCCTGGAAGCCTAGCACATTTATTGTATGCAGCTGTTTAAGGAAGTTTGGCTTCTATTCGTCAGTGTTTTCTTAATGAACAGAACTTATGGAATGAATATATACATATAGAAAAGGAATTTATTAGAATGAGTTCCAGGCTGCACACCAGCTTACCTGGCAATGATAGTTGTAAAAAGAAAGTCTAAGAATATAGTAGTTGCCCAGTCCACAAGACTGGATGTCTCCATTGGTCTTCAGTACACACTAAAGTCCTAAAGAAATAAGTTCTAATGGCACTGAAGGTGTGCACTTGCTATCGAAGAAAAAGAAACCAGACCAAGAGGAAAGGTTCTTCCTTCTGTCTTCTATAGGCTTCCCAAAGTTGTGGTCTAGATTTAATCTCGGTTTTCTCAGATCAAATTTTATAGACTAAAGTGTTTTTCTCAAAAATCTGGATTAGAAGTAGGTCTTCCTACTTGAAATTAAACAGGAATCCCTCTCTCCTATGCTCTCCATATTTGTATTTTATTTATTTCCAGATGTTGTCAAGTTGAAAATAACATTGGTAATCTCTTCAGGGAGTCTCTGTATGAGCATGGACTTTACCTGCAGTTATGCAGTAGGAGGCTATGGTTTGTAATTACTTTCCACACTCACTCATATTTAAACCAGAGGAAGGAAGGCCTAGCCCTTCAAATGAGCCTGATTAGGAAAAGACCTTGCCATTTCCATGTTACTTAGGTATAGCCACACTTGACATGGCTATGCTCACATCAACAATGCTCCTTTACCTTGCTTTTATATACTCTCCAGAATACCCCATTTAATAAAATCTGCTAAACAGCCAGAAATACTTTCAAGTCATGGTAATTCTAAGTAAGGCAAAACTAAATTATGTCCTAGTAGGAAACAGTGGTCAAGGAGAAGATAAAATAACATTAATCTTTACATTTCCAACCCATGCTTCTATGAGGGTGTTTCCTCACTCATTTACTTACTCCCCCCTTCCCTACACTGGCATCATCCATTTTATTGGGAAATTGAGTCCATTGATGTTAGGAGATATTAAGGAAAAGTGATTGTTACTTCTCCAAAATTGACTATATAATCGAGCACAAAACAGGCCTCAACAGATACAAGAAATTTAAAATAATCCCATGAACCCTATCAGACAAACATGGACTAAGACTTGTCTTAAATACCAACAAAAACAATGGAAATCACACATGCATATGGAAGCTGAGCAACTCTCTACTCAATGATAAGTTCGGCAAGGAAGAAAAAAAAAAAAAAAACTAAAGGCCTTTTGGAATTTAATGAAAATGGAAACACATCATACAAAAAAGTACAGGACACAATGAAAGCAAGTGCTTAGTTCTGTGTGCCTCCAAAAAGAAACTGGAGAGAGCATATACTAGCAGCTTGACAGCATACGTGAAAGCTCTGGAACAAAAAGAAGCAAATATACCCAAGAGGAGTAGATGGCAGGAAATAATCAAACTCAGGCCTGAAATCAACCAAATAGAAACAAAAAGAACTATACAATTTATCAGCAAAACCAGGAGTTGGTTCTTTGAGAAAATCAACAAGACAGATAAACTCATAGCCAGATTAAGCAGAAGGCACAGAGTCAGTATCCAAATTAATAAAATCATAAATTAAAAGACAATATAATAACAATATAACAATGAAATATATCTTAAAATAATTTTCTGATTGTTGAATATTAACAGTTGAAAATATTAAAATCATGCTCTAAAAAATAAATTATTCTTTTTTTTTTCTGTTTTTACAGTGAGACTTTATCACCCTTCAGGTCAACCCTCTGTTCCACAAAACCTATATGTCTTCCTGAAAAACCCCTGTCTCCAGGAGGATGCTCCCACCCCTAACCAACCAGACCTCTATAGTTTCTGGGACCTCCAGTCTCTTAAGGGTTAGGTGCATCTTCTCTGACTGAACCCATACCTGACAGTTCTCTTCTGTATATGTGTTGGGGTCTTCATATCAGTTTGTATATGCTGCCTGGTTGGTGGCTCAGTGTAAGAACAATCACAGTGTCCAGGTCACTCGAGACTACTCGTCTGCCTATAGGGTTACCCTCTACCTCAGATTCTTCCAGTTTTTCCCTAATTCAAGCAGAAGGGTCACTAGTTTCTGTCCATTGGTTGGGTGTAAATATCTTCATCTGACTCTTTCAGCTGCTTGTTGGGCCTTTCAGAGCCCAGTCATGATTAGCTCCTGTTTTTAAGATCACCAGTACCATCAGTAATAATGTCAGGTCTTGGGGTCAGCCCTTGAGCTGGATCCCAACATCACTGGACCTCCTTTTCTTTTTTCATTCTTTTTTTTTTACTTATTTATTTTTATTAGATATCTTCTTTATATACATTTCAAATGCTATCCCGAAAGTTCCCTATACCCTCCCTCTGTCCTGCTCCCCTACCCTCCCACTCCTGCTTCTTGGCCCTGGCATTCCCCTGTACTGGGGCATATAATCTTTGCAAAACCAAGGGGCCTCTCTTCCCAGTGATGGCCTACTAGGCCACCTTCTGCTACATATGCAGCTAGAGATATGAGCTCTGGGGGTACTGGTTAGTTCGTATTGTTGGTCCACCTATAGGGTTGCAGACCCTTTCAGCTCCTTGGGTGCATTCTCTAGCTTCTCCATTGGGGGCCCTGTGTTCCATCTTACAGAAGACTGTGAGCATCCACTTCTGTATTTGCGGAGCACTGGCATAGCCTCATACAAGACAGCTATAAAAGGGTCCCTTCTGTGAAATCTTTCTGGCATTGTGCAATAGTGTCTGGGTTTGGTGGCTGACTATGGGATTATGGGATGGATACCCGGGTGGGGTAGTCTCTGGATAGTTCATCCTTTTGTCTTAGCTCCAACTTTGTCTCTGTAACTCCTTTCATGGGTATTTTGCTCCCTATTCTAAGGAGGAATGAAGTATCCACCCATTGATGGTCCCTCTTCTGGATTTTCTTGCATTTTGCAAATTAGTTAGTGTTCATGTGTCTCTGTTTAGTTTCTGTTTCCAGAAACTGTCCATTGGTGAGAGTGGGATGTTGAAGTCTCCCACTATTATTGTGTGAAGTGCAATGTGTTCTTTGAATCTTACTAAAGTTTCTTTTATTTTTTTTTTTTTAGAATTTTTTATTAGGCAATTATTTCATTTACATTTCCAATGCTATCCCAAAATTCCCCATACGCTCCCCCACCCACTCCCACTTCTTGGCCCTGGCATTCCCCTATACTGAGGCATATAAAGTTTGCATGACCAATGGGCCTCTCTTTCCACTGATGGTCAACTAGGCATCTGATACATATGCAGCTAGAGACATGAGCTCCAGGGGCTACTGGTTAGTTCATATTGTTGTTCCACCTATAGGATTGCAGATCCCTTTAGCTCCTTGGGTACTTTCTCTAGCTCCTCTGTTGGGGGCCCGGTGATCCATCCAATAGCTGACTGTGAGCATCCACTTCTGTGTTTGCTAGGCACTGGCATGGTCTCACAAGAGACAGCTATGTCTGGGTCCTTTCAGCAAAATCTTGCTAGTGTATGCAATGCTGTCAGCGTTTGGAAGCTGATCATGGGATGGATCCCCGGATATGGCAGTCTCTAGATGGTCTATCCTTTCATCTCAGCTCCAAACTTTGTCTCTGCAACTCCTTCCATGGGTGTTTTGTTACCAATTCTACAAAGGGGAAAAGTGTCCATATTTTGGTCTTCGTTCTTCTTGAGTTTCATGTGTTTAGCAAATTGTATCTTGTATCTTGGGTATTCTAAGTTTCTGGGCTAATATCCACTTATCAGTGAGTACATGTTGTGCGAGAGTGAATGTGCCTGCCCTTGTACTTGGATCATAGATATTCAGAATTGAGAGTTCATCTTGGTAGGTTTTACCTTGATGAGTATTAAGTGACCCTCCTTGTCTTTTTTGATAACTTTGCGTTGGAAGTCAATTTTTTGTTGTTGGAAGTCAATGTTTTGGTTGTTTGGTTGTTTTTTGTTGTTGTTGTTTGGTTGGTTGTTTTCTGGAGACAGGTTTTCTCTGTGTAGCCCTGGCTGTCCTGAACCTCACATTGTAGACCAGGTTGGCCTTGAACTCAGAAATCTGCCTGCATCTGCCTCCCGAATGCTGGGATTAAAGGTGTGCTCCACCACACCGGGGTCCCAAATTATAATTTTATTTGTTTATTTATTTATTTTTATTTTTTATTTATTTATTTATTTATTTTTGGCTTATTGGAGACAGGGTTTCTCTATGTAGCCTTGGCTGTCCTGGAACTCACTTTGTAGACCAGGCTGGCCTCTAACTCAGAGATCCACCTGCCTCTGCCTCCCAACTACTGGGATTAAAGGCATGTGCCACCATTAAAGGCATGTGACAGCTGGAAGTCAATTTTATTCGATATAAGAATGGCTACTCCAGCTTGTTTCATCGGACTATTTGCTTGGAAAACTGTTTTCCAGCCTTTAATTCTGAGGTAGTGTCTGTTCTTTTCCCTGAGGTCTGTTACCTGTATGCAACAAAATGTTGGGTCCTGTTTGTCTATTAGTCTATGTCTTTTTGTTGGGGGAATTGAGTTCATTGATGATAAGAGAAATTATAGAAAAGTAATTGTTGCTTCCTATTATTTTCGTTGTTAAAGTTGGGATTCTGTTCTTGTAGCTGTCTTCTTTTAGGGTTGTTGAAGGATTACTTTCTTGCTTTTTCTAGGGTGTAGTTTCCATCCTTGTGTTGGATTTTCCCCTTTATTATCCTTTGAAGGGCTGCATTCATGGCAAGATATTGTGTGAATTTGGTTTTATCATGGAATACTTTGGTTTGTCCATCTATGGTAATTGAGAGTTTTGCTGGGTATAATAGCCTGGGCTGGCATTTGTGTTCTCTTTGGGTCTGCATAACATCTGTCCAGGATCTTCTGGCTTTCATAGTCTCTGGTGAGAAGTCTCAAGTAATTCTAATAGGCCTGCCTTTATATGTTACTTGACTCTTTTCCCTTACTGCTTTTAATATTCTATCTTTATTTAGTGAATTTGTTGTTCTCATTATTATGTGTAGGGAGGAATTTCTTTTCTGGTCCAGTCTATTTGGATTTCTGTAGGCTTCTTGTACATTCATGGGCATCTCTTTCTTTAGGTTTGGGAAGTTTTCTCCTATAATTTTGTTAAAGATATTTGCTGGCCCTTTAAGTTGAGAATCTTCATTCTCATCTACTCTATTATCTGTAGGTTTGGTCTTCTCATTGTGTCCTGGATTTCCTGGATGTTTTGAGTTAGGATCTTTTTGCGTTTTGTATTTTCTTTGTTGTGCATGTGTTCTCTATGGAATCTTCTGCACCTGAGATTCTCTCTTCCATCTCTTGTATTCTGTTGCTGATGCTTGCATCTATGGTTCCAGATTTCTTTCCTAGGGTGTCTATCTCCAGCGTTGTCTCACTTTAGGTTTTGGGACCGTGAAAGGTTGCCTGGTTTCTGTGTGAGCCAGGTTTGAAACCACAGTGTCCCCACAGGTGACCCCACAGAAGATAATCATGCAAGGGATGGTAGGTGTTTTGACACATTCCTGGCCAGCAGGCTTCTGACATGAGGCTGCAGCTTTCAATAGGTCTGTGGACATTAGTCACATAAGGACAAAGTTAGAAAACTTGATCACAAGTCAAGCAACCTCAAGACAGATGTCCATTTTAATGAAGTACCTAAAGGCCTGGAGGCTTAGCCAATAAAATACTTTCCCCAGATATTTCTCCCTGCAAAAGTTATTTAACCCCAGGCCTGCCTTGAGAAAGTTGGGTACTGGGGTACGGTTTTACTCATCTATTTTCCAAATGGATTTAACAGATATATACAGAATATTTCACCCTAAAATAAAAGAGTATTCCTTCTTCTAAGCACCTCATGGTTCTTTTTCCAAAATTGATCATATAATCAGTCACAAAATAAGCATCAACAGATACAATAAGATTGAATTATCCCATGCATCCTATCAGATCACCACAGACTAAGACTTAAATAACAACCAAACCATAGAAAACCCACAAATCCATGGAAACTGAGTACCTCTCTACACAAAGATAATGTGGTCAGGGAAGAAATAAGGAAAGAAATTAAAGATTTCTTAGAATTCAATAAAAATGATGACCCAGTATACCCAGCCTTATGGGAAACAATGAAAGAGGAAAATTCATAACACTACAAGCCCTTGTAAAGCAATTGGAAACATCCCAGGGATGTAAGGTTGGTTAAACGTATGAAAATACATTAAGGTAATCCACTATATAAACAAACTCAAAGAAAGAAAAACAGCATGATTATCTCAGATGCTGAAAAAGTATTTGACAAAAGTATTGTATAGTATAAAAGTATTGGAGAGATCAGGAATTCAAGACTCAGACCTATACATAACAAAAGCCTTATACAGCATATATTACCTATGCTCTTATTCTATGTTATGGTGTGCTTACATACAGAAACCTAGCACGACTGTCTTCTGGGGGGCCCAACAAGCAGCTGACTGAACAAAATCAAATACTTACACACAACCATTGAACTAAATCAAGGACTCCTGTGATGGAATTAAGGAAAGGCTGGAAGAAGCTGAAGAGGATGGTGGTCCTATATAGGAAGACCAGCTATGTCACCTAACCTGAACCCGTGACATCTCTCAGACACTGAGCTACCAACCAGGCAGCATATACTAGCTGGTCTGAGGCCCCAAGCAGCTTTATAGCAGAGGACTGCATGGTCTTGCCTCAGTGGGAGAAGAAGAACCTAACCCTTGAGTTGACTTGAGGCCCCAGGGACTGGGGAGGCCTTGCATTAGGAAACCATTGTCTTGAAGACAGGGGGAGAAGGAATGAGATGAGGAACTGTGGAAAGTGCAACTGGCAGGGGGCAATAGCTGGACTGTAAAATGATAAAAGTAATTAAAAAACAGTAACTGTTTTTTAAATTATTGAAATGTATATACAAAGACAACTAAACATAATAATGACGGATGTTCATAGTAATCTTTTGGAGAAACATTGTATCTGTGTGCTATATAGGATACAGCACCAATTTAAATTTTTGTTTCCTTTTCACAATGACCAGAGTATATCTTTCGCTTTATAGAATCCATTCATGATTAATCATAATTAGATTAATGAAAACATTAACTGTACATCAGTCTCTTGGAACAGAATAAATAACAGCTTATGGTTAGGGTTGAATAAGATGTAATCTCAACTAATAAGGGTTTCAAATCTCTGCCAAATCTTGTTACAGACCTAAAAATCTGTATGTACAGATCAAGAGTGCCTAGGCATTTATGTTAAAAAGATAAAAAGCTATCTTAATTTTCAGAGATAACTGGAAAAGTATTTCCTTGGTTAGCTATCTTTCTGCTTCCTGATCCAATGCTTTGTGAGCAGTTGTCCCTAATTCATGGTGTGACCCTTCTTCTCTGAACTGAACATTGTTCGCTGTATCAAGGATGGAAATCCTTGTCATGATGAATGGTACCCTTGAAATTCATAACTCAAATATAAAGCTCACTTTTTTTCATCGTTTCAAATACCATTTTCACAATAATAAGAAAATTAAAATGATTTGAGGAGCTATTCCTCAGAAAATACATATCTACACATGAAGATAGGTCTCCATGCAGACTGCCAGTTTAACCGGCATCATGTGTTGAAGAAGGTATCTGCTTTCTATTCTATGGTTTTGTCATTTTTTTTTTTATCAAAAAACAAGCATCTACAGGTATGTGGGTTTATTTATGGGTCTTTGATTCTATTCCATTGACCAACCTGCCTGCTTCTGTACAAATGCCATGTTGTTGTTATTGTTGCTTTTGCTGTTGTTAAATCACTGTCGCTCTGTAGTAAATTTGAGGTCTGGGATGGTGATTCCTTGAATCCACTTAGAAGGGGGAACAAAATAATCATGGGCAGCAGAGGGAGGGACAAGCTTGTGTGGGTGAGAGAATGGGGAGGGTAAATGGAGGGAAAATGGTGGTCAGGATCTCATAAGCACAGAGACAGGAGTGAGGCCCAGAGGGCAAGGAAAATGAACGGAAATATGTGACTTCCAAATGTTGACGATGAGGGAATCTATAGGAAGTCCCAGAGTTCTGTGATGTGGAAGGATCCCAGGAGTCAATTCAAGTAACCTTAGCTGAAATTCCCAACAGTGGGAATATGCAATCTGAAGAAACCACCTCCAGTAGCCAGAGAAGACTCAGTGGAGAGACTAGAATACCAGCCCACCTACAAAACTCCAAAATTGGTCCTGTCTAATAAAATGCAGGCTCAAAGATGGAGCAGAGAATGAATGAATAGCCAACCAGTGAGAGACCCAGCAGGATACTCATTCCTTTGGGAGTTATTGATCTTTGACACTATTAATGACACTCTGTTATGCTTACAGACAGGAGCCTAACATAACTGTCCTCTGGGAGAACTAAAACAGATGTGCATATGCCAAATATGAAATGGAATTCAGGGACTCTTATGGAAGAGTTGTAGGAAGGATAGAAGGCCATGAAGGGGTAGAAACTCCACAGGAAGACCAATAGTGACAATTAACCTGGACCCCTGTGATCCCCCAAAGAATGATCCATCAGCCAAAGAGCATACATGGGGTGGTCAGAGGCCCCTGGAATATATATTAGAGGGCTACTTTTCTGGCTTCAGTGGGATAGGATGTGCCTAATCCTGAAGAGATTTATGCATCAGGGAAGGGGGTACACCTTGGGGTGAGATAATTTCCTAAAGAGAAAAGCGGTTTGGGGAAGGAAACATGTGAAGGAAGAACAGGATTGGGATAGTATTTGGGATGTAAATAAGTTGATTAATTACACAAAGAAACTTCTGAAAGTCAGTTTTCTACATTTCTGAGTTTATTTATTTCTAGACTGTGTTCTAAAGTAAAGTAGAGAAGACCAAATGATTCAGGTTAGAGAAACACACATTTAGCAGCCTAATAATTCATAAAATCTTCTTAGATATAAAGAAATCATGAGGTGTTATGAATAAAGTC
Source organism: Mus caroli (assembly GCF_978045245.1). Taxonomy (NCBI): domain Eukaryota; kingdom Metazoa; phylum Chordata; class Mammalia; order Rodentia; family Muridae; genus Mus; species Mus caroli. The sequence goes on along the minus strand of NW_028227267.1, from coordinate 88,164,541 downwards.
ATATGCATGATGCTATAGGTTAATTCCAATATCCAAATGGAAGTGTGGTATTTATCAGATTCCTCATTATATAACACCTATAAATGACAAAAAGATGGTAAAGATCTGAGGAATATGTGAAGGAGTAAAGTCTGAATTAACTGGAGCATGGACATGATGGTGGCAAAGTGAGGGATCTCAGATGGTGGAGGAACAGCAAAACCTAGCCATCCTTTGATGAGGCTTAGAAGCATGGCAATGCTTGCCCTAATTCAAGTGTGAAGGTTGAAAGTGTATACAGATAAAGTCATCAAAGCTTCTCTCCCTGGGTACTTATAGTTAAAAGAAGGCATTTTTTTTCAAAAGCATTATATATATTTTAAATTAGGTATTTTCATCATTTACATTTCCAATGCTATCCCAAAAGTCCCCCCTCCCCTCCGCCCCCACCCCACTACCCACCCACTCCCACATTTTGGCCCTGGCATTCCCCTGTACTGGGGCATATAAAGTTTGCAAGTCCACTGGGCCTCTCTTTCCAGTGATGGCCGACTAGGCCATTTTTGATACATATGCAGCTAGAGTCAAGAGCTCCAGGGTACTGGTTAGTTCATAATGTTGTTCAACCTATAGGGTTGCAGATCCCTTTAGCTCCTTGGGTATTTTCTCTAGCTCCACCATTGGGGGCCCTGTGATCCATCCAATAGTTGACTGTGAGCATCCACTTAAGTGTTTGCTAGGCCCTGGCGTAGTCTCACTAGAGACAGCTATATCAGGATCCTATCAGCACAATCTTGCTAGTGTATGCAATGGTGTCAGCGTTTGGAGCCTGATTATGGGATGGAATCCTGGATATGGCAGTCTCTAGATGGTCCATCCTTTTGTCTCAGCTCCAAACTTTGTCTCTGTAACTCCTTCCATGGGTGTTTTGTTCCCAATTCTAAGAAGGGGCAAAGCGTCCACACTTTGGTCTTTGTTCTTCTTGAGTTTCATGTGTTTTGCAAATTGTAACTTATATCTTGGGTATTCTAAGTTTCTGGGTTAATATCCACTTATCAGTGAGTACATATCATTTGAGTTCTTTTGTGATTGGGTTACCGGAGGGTCCTGCAATACCTCTCCTGGGCATATATCCAGAAGATGTTCCAACTAGTAAGAAAGAAACATGCTCCACTATGTTCATAGCAGCCTTATTTATAATATCCAGAAGCTAGAAAGAAACCAGATGCCCCTCAACAGAGGAATGGATACAAAAAATGTGGTACATTTACACAATGGAGTACTACTCAGCTATTAAAAAGAATGAATTTATGAAATTCCTAGGCAAATGGTTGGTCCTGGAGGGCATTATCCTGAGTGAGGTAAAAGACGGCATTCTTACAGAGATCACTACACCAAATAAGATAAATTTGTTTCACTCATCCAGCTGTACACCCACAATGCTTCTTCCTGGTTTATGTGGATACCATAAACATGCTCTATGCAATAACTTGCCCCTGTGTTCACATCTGTATAATGCATAGTCTGATCTTTCAGGTAATTTAATTGCATCAGTTGTTAGCCCATGCAGCTGGTTGCCAAATGTATGGATGTGTGTCCATATGAGTGTGCTTCCATTCCCACTTGGACATAGTTGGGGTTATTCCTGGAGACATGCTGAAAGAAGCAAGAGACAATGGCAGATAAGTTCTATCATCTTTAGTAACCTCTCTGTGGATGAAAAGGGAAATCAGTAAGAAGCCTGTGTTTCTAATCTTATGTTTCTATATTTAAACCAGCCTTGATGAAAAGCTGCATGTACATATGTGTGTAATAGTAATATCAGCCATCATTGGGAGGAGAGGCCCTTGGTCTTACAAAGATTATATGCCCCAGTACAGGGGAATGCCAGGGCCAGGAAGTGGGAGTGGGTGGGCTAGGTAGCAGGGCAGGAGGAGGGTACAAAGAACTTTCAGGATAGCATTTGAAATGTAAATGATGAAAATATCTAATAAAAATTAAAAATAAAATATAATATACCCCTTAAGAAATAAAATTAAATAAAATAAAAAATAAATAAAATAAATAAAACAAATAAATAAAATAAAATAAAATAAATCTTACCCAGTTAAAATAGCTGCTTTTCTTTTTTCTTTTTTTTTCATATTTTTTTATTACATCTTTTCCTCAATTACATTTCCAATGCTATCCCAAAAGTCCCCCATACCCTCCCCCCTACTTCCCTACCCACCCATTCCCATTTTTTTGGCCCTGACGTTCCCCTGTACTGGGGCATATAAAGTTTGCATGTCCAATGGGCCTCTCTTTCCAATGATGGCTGACTAGGCCATCTTTTGATACAAATGCAGCTAGAGTCAAGAGCTCCAATGTACTGGTTAGTGCATAATATTGTTCCACCCATAGGGTTACGGATCCCTTCAGCTTCTAGGGTACTTTCTCCAGCTCCTCCATTGGGGGCCCTGTGACCATTCAGTAGCTGACTGTGAGCATCCACTTCTGTGTTTGCCAGGTCTCACAAGAGACAGCTATATCTGGGTCCGTTCAGCAAAATCTTGCTAGTGAATGCAATGGTATCAGCGTTTGGATGCTGATCGTAGGATGGATCTCTGGACATGGCAGTCTTTAGATGGTCCATCCTTTCGTTACAGCTCCAAACTTTGTCTCTATAACTCCTTCCATGGGTGTTCTGTTCCCAATTCTAAGGAGGGGAATAGTGTCCACACTTCAGTCTTCATTCTTCTTGAGTTTCATGTGTTTAGCAAACTGGATCTTATATCTTGGGTATTCTAAGTTGTGGGCTAATATCAACTTATCAGTGAGTACATATTGTGTGAGTTCCTTTGTGATTGTGTTACCTCACTCAGGATGATGCCCTCCAGGTCCATCAATTTGCCTAGGAATTTCATAAATTCATTATTTTAATAGCTGAGTGGTACATTTAATAGCTGAGTGGTACTCCATTGTGTAAATGTACCATAATTTCTGTATCCATTCCTCTGTTGAGGGGCATCTGGGTTCTTTCCAGCTTCTGGCTATTATAAATGAGGCTGCTATGAACATAGTGGAGCATGTGTCCTTCTTACTGGTTGAGACATCTTCTGGATATATGCCCAGGAGAGGTATTGCTGGATCCTCCGGTAGTACTATGTCCAATTTTCTGAGGAACAGCCAGACTGATTTCCAGAGTGGTTGTACAAGCTTGCAATCCCACCAACAATGGAGGAGTGTTCCTCTATCTCCACTTCCTCGACAGCATCTGCTGTCACCTGAATTTTGATCCTAGCCATTCTGACTGGTATGAGTTGGAATCTCAGGGTTGTTTTGATTTGCATTTCCCTGATGATTAAGGATGTTGAACATTTTTTCAGGTGCTTCTCTGCCATTCGGTATTCCTCAGGTGAGAATTCTTTGTTTAATTCTGAACCCCATTTTGTAATGGGGTTATTTGGTTTTCTGGAGTCCACCTTCTTGAGTTCTTTATATATATTGGATATTAGTTCCCTATCTGATTTAGGATAGGAAAATATCCTTTCCCAATCTGTTGGTGGCCTTTTTGTCTTATTGACTGTGTCTTTTGCCTTGCAGAAGCTTTGCAGTTTCATGAGGTCCCATTTGCCAATTCTCAATCTTACAGCACAAGCCATTGCTCTTCTATTCAGGAATACCCTGTGCCCATATCTTCAAGGGTTTTCCCCACTTTCTCCTCTATACATTTCAGTGTCTCTGGTTTTATGTGAAGTTCCTTTATCCACTTAGATTTGACCTTAGTACAAGGAGATAGAAATGGATCCATTCGCATTCTTCTACATAATAACAACCAGTTGTGCCAGCACCATTTGTTGAAGATGCTGTATTTCTTCCACTGGATGGTTTAAGCTCCCTTGTCTAAGATCAAGTGACCATAGGTGTGTGGGTTCATTTCTGGGTCTTCAATTCTATTCCATTAGTCTACTTGTCTGTCACTATACCAGTACCATGCAGTTTTTATCACAATTGCTCTGTAGTAAAGCTTTAGGACAGGCATGGTCATTCCACCAGAGGTTCTTTTATCCTTGAGAAGAGTTTCTGCTATCCTAGGTTTTTCATTATTCCAGATGAATTTGCAGATTGCTCTTTCTAATTCATTGAAGAATTGAGTTGGAATTTTGATGGGGATTGCATTGAATCTGTAGATTGCTTTTGGCAAGATAGCCATTTTTACAATGTTGATCCTGCCAATCCATGAGCATGGGAGATCTTTCCATCTTCTTTTTTTTTAATTTATTTTTTATTAGGTATTTTCCTCGTTTACATTTTCAATGCTATCCCAAAAGTCCCCCATACCCACCCTACCAATCCCCTACCCACCTACTCCCCCTTTTTGGCCCAGGGATTCCCCTGAACTGGGGCATATAAAGTTTGCAAGTCCAATGGGCCTCTCTTTGTAGTGATGGCCGATTAGGCCATCTTTTGATACATATGCAGCTAGAGTCAAGAGCTCCGGGGTACTGGTTAGTTCATATTGCTGTTTCACCTATAGGGTTGCAGTTCCCTTAAGCTCCTTGGGTAATTTCTCTAGCTCCTTCATTCAGGGCCCTGTGATCCATCCAATAGCTGACTGTGATCATCCACTTCTGTGTTTGCTAGGATCTTCTTTAATTTCTTTCTTCAGAGACTTGAAGTTCTTATCATAGAGATCTTTCACGGCCATTGACTTGCTTGAGTTAATTTTATATCCAGCTACTTCAATGAAGCTGTTTATCAGGCTTAGGAGTTCTCTGGTAGAATTTTTAGGGTCACTTATATATACTATCATATCATCTGCAAAAAGCGATATTTTGACTTCATCTTTTCCAATTTGTATCCCCTTGATCTCCTTTTGTTGTCGAATTGCTCTGGCTAGGACTTCAAGTACAATGTTGAATAGGTATGGGGAGAGTGGACAGCCTTTTCTAGTCCCTGATTTTAGTGGGATTGCTTCAAGCTTCTCACCATTTATTATGATGTTGGCTACTGGTTTGCTGTAGATTGCTTTTATCATGTTTAGGTATGGGCTTGAATTCCTGACCATTCCAAGACTTTTATCATGAATGGGTGTTGGATCTTGTCGAATGCTATTTCTGGATCTAATGAGATGATCATGTGGTTTTTGTCTTTGAGTTTGTTTATATAATGGATTACGTTGACGGATTTCCGTATATTAAACCATCCCTGCATCCCTGGAATAAAACCTACTTGGTCAGGATGGATGATTGGTTTAATGTGTTCTTGGATTCGGTTAACAAGAATTTTATTGAGTATTTTTGCATCAATATTCATAAGGGAAATTGGTCTGAAGTTCTCTATCTTTGTTGGATCTTTCTGTGGTTTAGGAATCAGAGTAATTGTGGCTTCATAGAATGAGTTGGGTAGAGTTCCTTCTACTTCTATTTTGTGGAATAGATTGTGCAGAACTGGAATTAGATCTTCTATGAAGGTCTGGTAGAACTCTGCACTAAACCCATCTTGTCCTGGGCTTTTTTTGGCTGGGAGACTATTAATGACTGCTTCTATTTCTTTAGGGGATATGGGACTGTTTAGCTCATTAACTTGATCCTGATTTAATTTTGGTACCTGTTATCTGTCCAGACATTTGTCCATTTCGTCCAGGTTTTCAAGTTTTGTTGAGTATAGCCTTTTGTAGAAGGATCGGAAGGTGGTTTTGATTTTTTCAGGATCTGTTGTTATGTCTCCCTTTTCATTTCTGATTTTGTTAATAAGGATGTTGTCCCTTTGCCCTCTAGTGAGTCTAGCTAAGGGTTTATCTATCTTGTTTATTTTCTCAAAGAACCAACTCCTCGTTTGGTTAATTATTTGAATAGTTCTTCTTGTTTCCACTTGGTTAATTTCACCCCTGAGTTTGATTATTTCCTGCTGTCTACTCCTCTTGGGTGAATTTTCTTCCTTTTTTATAGAGCTTTTAGATGTGTTGTCAAGCTACTAGTGTGTGCTCTCTCTAGTTTCTTTTTGGAGGCACTCAGAGCTATGAGTTTCCCTCTTAGAAATGCTTTCATTGTGTCCCATAGGTTTGGGTAAGTTGTGGCTTCATTTTCATTAAACTGTAAAAAGTCTTTAATTTCTTTCTTTATTCCTTCCTTGACCAAGGTATCATTGAGAAGAGTGTTATTCAGTTTCCACGTGAATGTTGGCTTTCCATTATTTATGTTGTTATTGAAGAACAGCCTTAGTCCATGGTGGTCTGATAGGATGCATGGGACAATTTCAATATTTTTGTATCTGTTGAGGCCTGTTTTGTGACCAATTATATGGTCAATTTTGGAGAAGGTACCATGAGGTGCTGAGAAGAAGGTATATCCTTTTGTTTTAGGATAAAATGTTCTGTAGATATCTGTTAAGTCCATTTGTTTCATAACTTCTGTTAGTTTCACTGTGTCCCTGTTTAGATTCTGTTTCCAGGATCTGTCCATTGATGAAAGTTGTATGTTGAAGTCTCCCACTATTATTGTGTGAGGTGCAATGTGTGCTTTGAGCTTTACTAATGTGTCTTTAATGAATGTGGCTGCCCTTGCATTTGGGGCATAGATATTCAGAATTGAGAGTTCCTCTTGGAGGATTTTACCTTTGATGAGTATGTAGTGTCCCTCCTTGTCTTTTTTGATAACTTTGGGTTGGAAGTCGATTTTATTCAATATCAGAATAGCTACTCCAGCTTGTTTCTTCCGACCATTTGCTTGGAAAATTGTTTTCCAGCCTTTCACTCTGAGGTAGTGTCTGTCTTTTTCCCTGAGATGGGTTTCCTGTAAGCAGCAGAATGTTGGGTCCTGTTTGTGTACCCAGTTTGTTAGTCTATGTCTTTTTATTGGGGAATTGAGTCCATTGATATTAAGTGATATTAAGGAAAAGAAATTGTTGCTTCCTTTTATTTTTGTTGTTAGAGTTGGCATTCTGTTCTTGTGGCAGTCTTCTTTTAGGTGCGTTGAGGGATTACTTTCTTGCTTTTTCTAGGGCGTGATTTCTGTCCTTGTATTGTTTTCTTTTCTGTTATTATCCGTTGAATGGCTGGATTCATGGAAAGGCAATGTGTGAATTTGTTTTTGTCGTGGAATACTTTGGTTTCTCCATCTATGTTAATTGAGAGTTTGGCTGGGTATAGTAACCTGGGCTGGCATTTGTGTTCTCTTAGTGTCTGTATAACATCTATCCAGGCACTTCTGGCTTTCATAGTCTTTGGTGAAAAGTCTGGTGTAATTCTGATAGGCCTGCCCTTATATGTTACTTGACCATTCTCCCTTACTGCTTTTAATATTCTATCTTTATTTAGTGCATTTGTTGTTCTGATTATTATGTGTCGGGAGGTATTTCTTTTCTGGTCCAGTCTATTTGGAGTTCTGTAGGCTTCTTGTATGATCATGGGCATCTCTTTCCTTAGGATTGGGAAGTTTTCTTCTATTATTTTGTTGAAGATATTTGCTGGCCCTTTAAGTTGAAAATATTCATTCTCATCAACTCCTAATATCCTTAGGTTTGGTCGTCTCATTGTGTCCTGGATTTCCTGGATGTTTTGCGTTAGGATCCTTTTGCATTTTGTATTTTCTTTGATTGTTGTGCCGATGTTCTCTATGGAATCTTCTGCACCTGAGATTCTCTCTTCCATCTCTTGTATTCTGTTGCTGATGCTTGCATCTATGGTTCCAGATTTCTTTCCTAGGGTTTCTATTTCCAGCGTTGCCTCACTTTGGGTTTTCTTTATTGTGTCTTCTTCCCTTTTTAGGTCTAGTATGGTTTTGTTCATTTCCATCACCTGTTTAGATGTGTTTTCCTGTTTTTCTTTAAGGACTTCTACCAGTTTGGTTGTGTTTTCCTGTTTTTCTTTAAGGTCTTCTACCAGTTTGGTTGTGTTTTCCTGTTTTTCTTTAAGGACCTGTAACTCTTTAGCAGTGCTCTCCTGTATTTCTTTAAGTGAGTTATGAAAGTCCTTCTTGATGTCCTCTACCATCATCATGAGATATGCTTTTAAATCTGTGTCTAGATTTTCGGTTGTGTTGGGGTGCCCAGGACTAGGTGGGGTGGGAGTGCTGCATTCTGATGATGGTGAGTGGTCTTGATTTCTGTTAGTAAGATTATTACGTTTGCCTTTTGCCATTTGGTAATCTCTGAAGCTAGCTGTTATAGTTGTCTCTGGTTAGAGCTTGTTCCTCAGGTGACTCTGTTAGCCTCTATCTGCAGACTTGGGAGGCTGGCTCTCTCCTTAGTTTCAGTGATCAGAGTATTTTCTGCAGGCAAGCTCTATTTTTGCAGGGAAGGTGCCCAGATATCTGGTGTTCGAACCGGCCTCCTGGCAGAAGTTGTGTTCCACTCACCAGAAGCCTTAGGATCCCGTTGGGAATCCTGTGTGGGTCCTTGTGGGTGTCCGGAGACTCCACTGGCAAGGCACCCTGGTGCTCAAGTGGACAGGAAGGGACTTGTGCCCCAGCAGAAGCCGGGTTGCCTGCCTCCCTAGTCTCAGGTCCCGCTCAATTGGATTGGAGCAGAAGTTGTGTTCCACTCACCAAAGGTCTTAGGATCCTGTGGGGAATCCTGTGTGGGTCCTTGCGCGTGTCCGGAGACTCCTCTGGCAAGGCACCCTGATCAATAGCTGGTTTTCAATATCACCTTATAATTGTGGTTTATTTTCACTTGACTTCAAACTAAATTCTTGGAAAATTCGAGTAGCCACTTGAAGTCATGTGAGTCCTAGAAGTTCAGAATATTCTACAGTGCCATGGGTGTTTCTGTAGCTCCATCTTTGGACAGTGAACATTACCTCTAGAAAATTTAATACAGGATTTATGGTTCAGTCTGAGACCACATCAACCAAAACATTTGCATGGGTGCTGATGCACCTGTGGCCAGTTCAAAGACAAACACAATCTTAAAGTAATAGAATCATAACTGCTACGGCAGAAAGAAAAAAAAATCCTTATCATAGAAAATGATAGATAAGATTTTAGTGATTTTTGGATTGGTTTCTTAGAGGTCTAAATATACTACTTTTCCTAGATACATCAAAAGGCATGGTCATTCATAATGAAATCTTTATTTTCCCTCCCTTCACTTCCATTTTCCCTCACTTCATATTTTCTCCTGTGCAGATTCTTTGCAAATAAATTATTTAATAATCATTAAGATCATTATGCAAGAGGCTAAAGCGTTCTTAATTAGGATACTTATTTTAGAGTTTGCCTACTTCTCTTTTAGATTAGTTCAGGCATGTTTCTGTATGCTTTTATTTTGTTTGTTTATTATCTGTTAGCTAAAGAATAGTCTAGTTCTAGCTATTCAAATAATGTAGAGACTCTGCGAGCTTGTATTCATGGAGTCTATAAGGATATATGGGAATGGAAAGGCAGAGAGTCTTCTTTCCAAATGTGAACGGTAGATATGAATGAGACTCCATAATCTAAACAACCAAGAGTCTTGACTTGAAGCCAGTTTTGAATTATATGGACCTTGGATTAATCAATGCTCACTTCATTTGTAATTCACAGCAAATTTATGAACCAATATCCAGTTTCTCCTTTTTAAAGGAGGGCAAATTTGAGCCTATGTGATTCTTCTGTAATGTGAACCAAAGTAAGTCTAGGTTACAGGGTATGTTCTCTCTTACCCTAGTGTGTATTTGTGTCCATGTATGTGTGTGTATGTGTGTGTGTGTGTGTGTGAACATGTGAATTCTTTTGAATATGTACCCATATATGTTCCACTGGAGTCACTGGGAGGCTAAAGGACAACCTTGTCCACTCATCGTGACTTTGTACTTTATTTCAGACACAGACTCTTAGATGCCTTTTTTTTTCTCCCTTCGCATAGAGGAGGTTAGCTTGTCCAAGTTTTCTTAGTAATTTTCTGTCACTACTTCCTTCCTTCATGCAGGAATTCTGGTAGTATAAATGGTCAGTCTGGACATTTGGCTTTGTATGGACTTTTAAAGAATTGAAACTCAGGTCCTCATGCTTGAACAGCAAGCAATTTTATCTTCCAGACAAACCAATTCTTTAATAAATATGTGGCAACTAATTGGAAAAGTAGAAAGTGATCAACATGAAGAGACTGTGGTCAGCCAGGAACAGAGTGGAGTCTCTCTTTCTGGCATTTCCGTAGAAGATGGAAGATGCCAAAGGTAATGGATGATGTTTATGAAGAGAGATGTATAAAACAAATGCCAAAGTGAAATGGTGCTCCTTGTAAATTCATACATATGTGGTGAAAGTTCATAAGATAATCCTGTATTACACTAAGGAGAAAAAACCCTAAAGTGAACAGAAAATGAATGTATATTTTGTTTTATTTTCAGATTATACTCAGCATGGTTCTGTCCCTAGAACACTTTGCTTGAAATGAGTCACAGGGTTCAGACAGTAAAAGTTTTGAGTGAATAGCAGGTATTAGAAGATAAATGGCCTTTGGGGAAAGCAGATATTACCAAGACACTGCTGTCTTCTAGACAGCATCCCATCTATCTCAAATTATGTCAGCTCCACCTTCCAAATAGATCTGGGACCTGACTTCTCCCCACCCCATCTCCTCTCCTACACTAGCTTCTTCACCTCTCATATTGCAAAAACCTCCAGTGCTCCTTTGAACCACTGTTCATTTATTTTCCCCTAGTAGTATAAGTGATTCTTATAAAAGCCAGCAATTTCCTGTCACAGTTCTATCACAGTTGGTCTAAGAGTTCTTCATCTTATCAGGAATGAAAGCTGGGTCTCTTACCAAGGACTATGAGGTCACATGGTGCCTTGATTCCATCCCCCACTCATCTCATTTGCCTATGTGATCACTACAATTCCACTGAATATGACATTGTATATATTTTCATTAAAAAAGAATTTCTTTGCTCATTTAATTTAAACTATCAATTTTCTTTCAGAATTTTTATGTCTTCCCTGATATTTTTCTTTATTTGTCTCTTCGAATTAAGTAGCAGTTTACTTATGGACTACCAATTGTCATTTTCTAATATTAATTAATGAAACAATGGGAATATCAGATTAGATAGATTTATTTTCCCTTTTTTTTGAGACTGACAAGTGTAGAGGGCAAATGTCATATGATGAAAAAAGTCAAAACAATGAAGAAAATGTAGTAGTGTAACCTTTATTTTTGACAACCTTCCTCAGCCTGATCAAATATTGAAATGGTTTATCCCCTCTCCATATGATCTAACTGGAGATGTGATTTGAAATATGTACACTTGTCCCATATTTCTCTACAAATCAAGTACAATTAATAAAAAACTCTAAGGGTACCTGGAATAAAATTACATTTAAGATTTTATAGTCTCATGAAATAACTTGTGTATATTTGGAGAGATAATTTCCTTTGAATCATCAGCATTAATAGTCAGAACTTAATTTCATGATTGTCATCCATGTAGCAGGATTTTTTTTTGATCAGAACACAATGTAAAATATACACAAACAACTATTATTGTCCCCAATGGAGGAGTTATAGAAAGGACTGAAGGAGCTGAAGGGGTTTGTAACCTCATAGCAAGAACAACAATATCAACCAACCAGACACCGCCCCCTCCCTCCCCACGAGCTCCCAGGGACTAAACCACCAACCAAACAATACACATGGAGGGACCCATGGCTCCGGCTGCATATGTAGCAGAGGATGGTCTTGTAGAGAATCAATGGGAGAAAAAGACCTTGGTCCTATGAAAGCTTAATGCTCCAGTGTAAGGGAATGGCAGGGTGGAGAGGCAGGAGTGGGTTGGGGGAACTCCCTCATAGAAACAGAGGAAGGGGAGATGAGATAGTGGGTTTCTGGGAGGAAACCTGGAAAGGGGATAACATTTGAAACATAAATAAAGAAAATATTCAATAAAAATTTGAAAAAATTAAAATATAAACAAACAAATAAATAAATTGTAACCTTACCTACATTTAATTTGTTAAGTCCTTTGCAAACTATGGCATTTTGACATAGCTAAAGTCCAAAACAGATATGCTAATTAGCATGGAAGATAACTTGTGACTTATTCAGAACTTTCCTGCATTGAGAATAATGACTTCTGCCAGCTGAAAACTAAGAAGAAGCAATTACATAATCAGATAAGCTGGGCTATTTTAAGTATATTTGTATACTTAAGTAAATGTGTACAAACATGTATGTGATTGGTTATGTGTGTGTGCTTTTGTTTATTTAATGACATAGACGCATGCACACACACACAAACACACACATGTGTGTGCACATCTGTACATTTTAAAACACCTATTCATCCTCTGCAAAATCTACAGAATACATTTCTAACTACAATGCATACCTTTGATCATGAGACGAAACTGCTCTTTGATCTCTTCATTATTTGAATGGGTCAGGCTCAGTATCACGCAACTAATGGTGGAGGCTAAGGAAGATGCCCGCAATGCTCAGAAAAACCACCCTCTGCTCTGAGAGCTCTGCTGAAAAATCACTGATTGAGAAACAAACCCCATGCTTTCTAGTGTTGTCTTCCATCAAAAGACATGCTTAATTGTATGCCCATTTGCAATCTTATTATAAATTAAGTTTGAAAATATAAAAATCCTCACCTTTTCATTAACATTTCTATAAATGTCTACATAGAACTTGAGTTGATTTATTAAAAACGAAAGTTAACTTCTTTTTATAAACTGTGGCATCTAATTTTGAGATTTGAGACAGCATTTTCTGATTTATGCTGGCGTTAATAACATTGACTCTGAGAAAATCACCGCTCCCTCCCGGTTGGGCACTACCCTTGGGAGGAGAGGTCACGGCTATCTAACAGCAGCATCCACAGCTGCTCATGCTGACGCAGGTTTGAGTGTTATTTCCTTGACAGAGGTCACAGGGAAGCAGTAGAAGATAATTTTATGAGGCATCTGCTATATTTGTGGTTATACTCATTCTTCAAGATTGACCTACAAACTTTAGTTTCTACAAGAAAATAACTTTAAATCAAGATGCAGGGGCTTATAAATGGAAAGCCATAACAAATGAACTTTCATGTGAATAGAATGCTAGCTTCAATTGAAAAATCAATATAGTTAAAACCAATAAAATGTTGGTTTCAAGGGAGACTTAAATAGAGGTCAAAATGGATATATTTAACTTGAAAAGCTATAAGGTATAATATAAAAAGCCAGTTAGGGCAGAGCTCAGGACAGTTAATGCTTCGTGTTTTCGACAGTATTCATTCAGAAGTGTTTTGCTTTTAATTTTACTTTTTGGCAAATTATTCAAGTATATAATCATCGTGATAAGCTATAATACATTCCAAGTTTTAAATATTATTGTTGATTTCTGAAACAAGTGAAATTGCTGTGAAATGCATAAAAAATATTAAATATTTCCTAGTTAGCTATTTTGGATTACACTCCTCTAGCACTGTTGGCAAATGGTAGGCATCTTCTAAAGTCAAATGAATAGAAGCTTTGAAACTTGAACTGAGTTCAAATTCTGCTTTATTATTATCACATGTATTTGATATTAGATAAGTTATAAAGGTTTCCTTTTTCAGAATATGATCCATCATCTATCAAATGTACATTTACATAATAATTTCATGATCATTTGAGTAGATTAATGGAATGTCTCACATGTACACAGGTTATGGCTGAACAAATGTTACACAGCAGCATTTAAGAGGCAGAACCCAGGGTGCTGTGAGTTCAAGACTAATCTAGTGTACATAGACAGGTCTAAGTGAATACTAAGAAAGGAAATAAATTCCTATATAAAGCTATCTATTGGTTATTACATATTTCACACTCATACCACATACCTTCTTTGTAGAATAAACAAAACCTAGTATGTCTAATGAAATACTTTAAAATGTCTCATAAGAGAAGAAAATATTCAATTTAGACATTTGTAGGAAATGGCTTTTTCAAACATTGCTGCTTAAAAACTAGCCTTTTCCCCTACTAGACAGTGCATATTTACTTATGATCAGTCATCCACAGAACTCTCAGATGCAGATGTAATTCCAAATAGATATTTGTCATACCAGAAAGATAATTTTATACAATAGTAGATATTCATGTAAGAAAATCTACCCCTGAACATAATAAGGATTTGTATCATTGTAAAATTTGTTCATAAAAAAGAAATTTTATCTCTTTTTGGAGTAGAGTAGAGGAAAATGGAAACATTTTACTAGGAAACTCTCATCATCAGTTATCTAAGTGATGGTAGAGTGTATGAATATTTTTTTCCAGCTACTGAGGACCCCGAATATCAAGAACAGCATTGTCAAGTAAGACATTTGTGCCAGTCAACTGAAGTGGTAATTTATATTGGGGGATCTACATTGCTTCAGTTTGAGACAGGTAGAAAGTAGAAACTTATAAAAATATACATGGAACATCATCTTCTGATCTAGGAAACTCCAACTTCATAATGAAATTTCGAGTGTCCTAGGTATTCTGATGATATGAGTTTGAGTATTCATGAGCAAAGGTGCTTTTATAAAAACGATAAAAACATAGCAGAAGGAAAATGCAAAGAAGCAAATCCTCGCCCAGTCCTGAAAAGCAATCACAAATCTCTGAACATTTCACCTGAGAGATTAAACACTAAAAACAAGCAGAAATATTTCTCACCAGAAATTTGTTTTACTACTGCATCGGGCTTTTTTTTACTGTTACTACTGTTAATAATAATCAGAGGGTTTTTCTTTTAACAGAAAATATGTTATTCTTGAATGTTATAAAGAATATTTTCTAAAACAATCTCCTTATCTATATTTCCCACATCACTGATCCTTTGTGAACTAAAAGAGAGTTAGGTGTTGCGTGGTGGCTCATGCCTTTAATCCCAGCACTCCGGAAGCAGAAGCAGGCAGATTTCTGAGTTCAAGGACAGCCTGGTCTACAAAGTGAGTTCCAGGACAGCCAGGGCTATACAGAGAAACCCTATCTCGAAAAAAAAAAAAAAAGAGTTATACTAGGAAAATTTCTGATGGTATATCTGAAGAACCAAGTAAAGCTTTGCAAACTCTTAAATCTACTAAGATTTTATTTTTAATAAGTCAGGAGTGATACACAATCAATCCCTTATTTGTTAAAATGATATATTTTGTCTTGACATTGTTTAGTATCTTGATATTTTAACCAAGGAACCAAGAGCCAAGTCAAGAAGCAGCAGTAGTTACTAAGTTGTTAGCTCTGAGCTCCAAGTGTTTAATCAGTAGACTACCTATTAATATAATTTTAATTTTTTATTGTGGTAAAATTAATATGAATTCATCATTTTAATCAAATGGTAAGGCCATATCTATATACACATTGCTTTGTAACTAATTATCATAACTAAATTATTTCTTGTATTGAAATTTAAATATTTACATAATTATTCCCTTGTTTTCTCTAACTTCTTCCATGGCCCAACTCCCTAGCAAAATCATGACCTATTTCTTTGTAATTATTATTATAACCTACTAAGTCTATTAAGGGTTGCCCATACAAATATGTGTTTGTCTAAGTACATTGGGACTTGATATCAGAGGGCTTACCCTTACAGACAGTTGACTCTTATTTCATGAGCCAATAACAACTCATAGCTCTTCATCTGGTGTGAGAATGGGAACAACACACATTAAAGTCATGAAGAACAATAATCATGTAAATGTGTGAGCTAGAGATAAGAAGGGAATGGGAGAAGTAATTTTACCACACACATGAAGAATATCAAGGCTATCAATTTGCTTCTTAGATGGAAATTCGCAAAGTTTCTCTTTCTCACAACTTTCTCCTCTCCCCACACTCTCAACTTTTCTCTTCTTTTCCTGTGTATTGGATAAAATGTACTACTTCTCTGAGAAGCATGCAGTGAGAAATTGATTTAAATTATAACTAATTGCTGAATATCTTCCATATTCTTTGTAAGCTTTCTGAGATTTCTACAGGTAAGTATTTGGACCGATAACTGGGAGAAATGTGGACAGCTGATCCTAAGTTATATGTGATACAAGTGAAAACTGATAAATTATTAATATACACATCTAGACTGTAAAACTCTGGGATATTTGTCACTTCTTCTTTTCCATATAAAGTAACTGAAAAGATATCAAAAGGCTATTACATGTTTAAAATTAAGTTGACTGAATTATCATAATCATTGGATAAATAAAAAATATATCTCTGCAGAGAAACGTGTGAGTTGTCACTTAACATTTCGAGGATTACGAATGTAATTCTACATAATGAACTTTCATGTAAAACTGAATATTTTATTTTATTTAATTCTATCCATGATATGTATGTAATATTTTCAGTCTCTATGAGAAAGCGTTTATGGGTATTCTTGGGCTGTCGTTTATTCCATTGTTATATTAAATAAAACATTCATATTTAACCAAAACATAAACCTGTTAAAATAAAATATTATTGTTAACATAAAAGAAAACTAACTATAATAGAAAACTGACAAACATATTTTTCTTTTTTTGTTTTATAAACTATTTATTGCTTCTCCTATAGTTTTTATACTTTAATTTAACCACCAGTTGGGTGTTAGTCTTCATTATATTTTATTTTAATAAATTAAAATTAGTATTGCCTACTTATCCATTAGAATAGACATGCAAAATTTTTAAAATTATGCAATGAGTGTTTTGTTCTTTTGATTGTTGTTGTAAATCGTTTTAGTTTTAGTATTTTCAAAGTTGCATTTTGATATGTCTTTCTGTGAACTTCTGTGTATCTATGAGCCTATGAAGGGGACTGCTTAAAGAAGCCAGAGAATTGGAATTCCCTAGACCTGGAGTTATACATGTGTGTAAATCACCTGACATGGGTACTGGGAAACAAACTTGCATCCCCTGTAGGAGTAGTATAAAATGTCAACTGATGGAACATTTCTCTGTCACACTTGAGGAGTTTTAGGATAAATTTTAGCTTCATTGCAAAACTGTTAAAATAGCTTCTCTTTCTCCCAATTTGTACATTTTCCCATTATTAATACCTTCAGAGTAACACATTTATTTCAATCCATGTCAAATGCATAAAACATATCATCGTTGTATTCTTATATGAAAAATTTTCACTATTATGAAAATTCTGTGAGCCATCACTATTGTGAAAATTCTGTGCGTCATGTATTTTAAATATAATATTACTCCTTACACACTCCCAGGCATCACTGGTCACTTTAGTCTTTTGGTAATTCTGCTTTTTTTTTTTTTTTTTTTTTTAGAATAATAACTTGTTTCAATCACTTATCCCTGCAACTGTTCCAATCAGCTATTTCCATTGATCAGTGACATATTTAAAGGATGTTTCCTCTCTTTTTCCTGAGTAATATGAGTTCTATACTTACGATCTTGAATATTTTGTCATACCAATGTATCCATAAAATATTCTTCCATTTAGTTAGTTATATCATCTATATTTAATACTGGAGAGATTACAGTTTATTCCTTTGCCCATCACTGAACATCTGGATTGTATCCAAGTTTGATCACAACAAAATCTCTGTAAACATCTGTACTAAGTCTTTTCTTCCTTTTAGTGCAGACCCAGGAACCAGAGTCTTTAAAGGAAAAGTATGTTTAGTTTAGTTAGAAACTTCAACACTGTTAAGGCCTAAGTAAACTGTTCAAACCTAGATGAAATGTTAAGGCCTGGGTAACTGTAACATACCTAGCCATCCATTTTGTGCTGTTTCGCATATCATAAGGACACATACTTATGAGCTGTTATCACTGTTGCTAGGATGTTCTGTGCTTTGGTGTTCTTGGAAACCAGTCACAATAGTAGTCAATTAGAACTCATTTGTATAGTTAATCACAAAAAGCTTAGACAAAGCAACAGAAAGGTAGCACTTCCTGAAACTATGTGTACGTTTTTTGGATGTGGCTTTTATAAGCTACCCCTGGGATATACCCCCACAAGTAGCAACACCTGCGCCAATTTAAAAAGCTACTTGGAAAAAGACTTCCATCCTGAGCAGGAGTCTAGTAAAATATAAATTTCCAAGACCTCCCTGGGAACTGACATCCTGCTTGTCAGAAAGAGACATGTACTGACATCCTGGTTTGCAAGTTAAGACATAAAGGTTAGGCAAGGCAAGTCCCCTGCCACAGGTTAATACCCCAACCAATGGTAACAGTACAAGTGTACAACAAAGACATGTTTCTAAGGAAAGCTGCTATCCCTAAATGGAATTTGATTAAGATTTGTGTCTGAGTGCTTTGTGTGACAACTCCCAAACCCAGCAAACACTGTCTTGAAAATCCTGGTGCCTCTTTGTCTTTTTCACCAGACTCAACTATTAGATCCTATTGAGACATCTTGTTGGTAACATTGGCACCTTGACTTTGGCTGTTCTAAAACAGGACTGTTTTTCTAAAATCAATCAATGGATTTTTTAGGTTTATTTATTTAGTAACCAAATAACTAGTTTAGTTAGCAAGTCAGTATAAGGAACTACTAACCTTTCAAAACAAGATAGAAATATAATAGTTAATTTGATTGAGAACTAGATTGAATTGAGAACCAACTGTGACTTTTAATAACAAAAAATCTTTGATTGCATCTGAAAGTGAATGACCTTGAGCCTGAGTTGAAAGAATACTGGGGATGGGGGTGGGGTGGGGTATAGAAAATATTTGAGTGCCACTGTTCTTTCTGTTTGCTATTCAATATGAAGCAAGTAGCCATGGCAACCTCTCACAGCCACCATGATGATCTGCAACACCATCACACCATGAATCAACAGAGCAAAGAGCTGTGTACTGGAACCATTTTAATTTGCCAGTGAAATTAGTTAAACTTAACACTTCACATGATTTATATCAGAAATGCTGTGCTGTGATAAAATGTCTGAATAATCCCACATACAAATAAAATAAAACTAAATTTTGTAAAATTATATTTTCTCTAAAATATTGTTATTGGTTGTAGTACAAGACAATAAAGAATAAAGTGAGTTGCTTAATTATTTTTCTGTCATGGCAAACTAAGCTTTGCTTGTACTGAATTTTAGTATATTGTCTTTAATCACATATAATTACATTTTAAAATTATTGTAACATGCATGTGAACATGTACATACTACAATTTATAAAATAGTATGTAAATAGAATTGTCAATGTTCATCTGAATTCATAATATTTTCACTGATAGAAGGTGTAGACTCAAATTTAATTACTCACAAGATATAAAAGAAATGATATATAAGACATGTTCTCTGAAGAATGATATGTCTGAGACAATTTGTCAAAACAGAAAAAAAATATGTTTGTGACTTTAATTGCCATTTTCACAAGAGATATCTTAAAGAGTATGATGATGCTTCATGGTATTTTACCAAATTTCTTTCAAATTGAAGGCAATCCTCTCAATTCCTGGCATTACCTTATCAACTATTTTATAGGTTCATTTCAATTGAATCTTCAGATATTTTTTCCGTGTTTTTTTTTCCTAATTTTACCTAATTGATTTTAACTCCGTCTTTGATGTACTGAAATCTTCAACATTACCCATCTAGAGTAATTTAGATATATTTAGATCTACTGAATGGGTCATAAGTGTCTTTGTAATATTTAGTATGATAAAGGTTGTCCAGACTCGTTTTCAATAAGTTTTCCAATCTTCCCTAATACAATACATTATCTTGGAAGGAAGCTAAAAATAGGCATGCCTTAGATAATGTTATTAGCAAGCTGAAGTAACTCTTAGTGTCCATGAGCTACCAACATATCTTTTATTAGAAAACATAGAAGTCACATAAATATCATTGGTAATTCTACCAAAGCTTTTGGATAAAGAGCATTGATCAGTGACATATTTAAAGGATGTTTCCTCTCTTTTTCCTGAGTAATATGAGTTCTATACTTACGATCTTGAATATTTTGTCATACCAATGTATCGAATATTTACTGACAACTTTGTGATGCTACTGAAGTTTGTGAACATTTATTATTAGAAAGCATTTTTATTTGTTTTAATCATAAATTTAATAAGATATTGGGATACCTGTTTCCCTCTACCTGTTTTTAATTAGTTTGTTTTTTACTTTCTTCCTGACATGCATATGTTTAACACTCAAGAACAATTGATTAGTTTGTTACCCCTTGTAAGTAGGACTGCAGCATCCCCACTTTGGTCTTCCATTTTCTTGACCTTTATATGATCTGTAAATTGTATCACGGGCATTCCCAGCTTTTTTCCTAATATCCACTTATCAGTGAGTGCATACCATGTGTGTTCTTTTGTGACTGTGTTACTTCTCTCAGGATAATATTTTCTAGGTCCATCCATTTGCCTGTGAATTTCATGAAGTCATTGTTTTTAATGACTGAATAGTATTCCATTGTGTAAATATACTACATTTTCTGTATCCATTCCTCTGTTGAAGGACATCTGGGTTCTTTCTAGCTTCTAGCTATTATAAATAAGGCTTCTGTGAACATAGTGGAACATGTGTCCTTGCTTTAGGTTAGAGAATCTTTCAGGTATATGCCTAGGAGAGGTATAGCTGGGTCCTCAGGTAGCACTATGTTCAATTTTCTGAGGAACTGCCAGACTGATTTCCAGAGTGTTTGTACCAGGTTGCAATCCCACCAGCAGTGGAGAAGTGTTCCTCTTTCTCTACATCCTCTCCAGCATCTGCTGCCATCTGAGTTTATTATCTTAGCCATTCTAATTGGTGTGAGATGGAATCTCAGGGTTGTTTTGCTTTGCATTCTCCTGATGACTAAGGATGTTGAACAATTCTTTAAGTGCTTATAAGCCATGCGAGATCTTCAGTTGACAATTCTGTTTATCTCTGAACCTCATTTTAAATGTAGTTATTTGGTTCTCTGGAGTCTAATTTCTTGAGTTCTTTGTATATGTATCCCTCTATCAGATTGGGAGGAAGTAGGGGGGGAATAAAAGGGGAAAGGATTAGGTGTGGGAGATGACAGGGAAGATGACAGGAAATTGAACAGAGGCATGTAACAATGAGGGTTGGGAAACTCGGGATGACCAACAGCAAGACCCAGATGCCAGGAAAGCAAGAATCTCCCAGGACCCAATGGGGATGATATTAGCTGAAATACCAAACAATGGGAGGAGGGAGAACCTGTAGAGACCATATCCAGAGGTTAGGTACAACCTCCAGTTGAGAGATGGGGCCACCCAGTTCTCAAAATTTTAACCCAGAATTGCTACTGCCTAAAGGAAATACAGGGACAGAAAGTGGAACAGATACTGAAGGAAAATCCATTCAGACATTGCCTCACCTGGGGATCCATCCCAAATGCAGCCACCAAACCCAGACACTATTGCTGATGCCAAGAAGTCCTTGCTGACAGGAACCTGATATGGATGTCTCCTGAGAGGCTTGGCCACAGCCTTACGGGGATGTTTGCAGCCGACTTGAACTAAGCAGAGGGACTCCATTGGAGAAGTTAGGGGAAAGACTGAAGGAGCTGAAGGGGTTTGCAATCCCATAGGAAGAGTAACAATAGCAACCAACCAGACACCCAACAGCTCCCAGGCACTAAACCACTAACCAAAGAATACACATAGAGGACCTATGGCTCCAGCTGCGTATAGCAGAGGACGGCCTTGTCTGTCATCAAAGGGAGGAGATTTCTTTGGTTCTGTGCTTGTTTAATGCCCCAGCATAGGGATATTCTAGGGCTGTGGTGGGTCTGGTAGCACCCTCATGGCGGCAGGGGGAGGGGTGGGATGGGGCGGGTTCACTGGGGAAACCAGGAAAGAGGATAACATTTGAAATGTAAATAAACAAAATAACCAATAAAAATTTTAAAAGGTACAATTGGTTAACTCATCACACTGAAACTGTGAATGAACAAAAACAACTCTAAAACAGTTATTTTGAGCTGATTATTGAGAATATTTCATAATAACAAGGGAAATTTGACAAATGCATAGACATCCAGTAACATATGTAAATCCAGTCTCTGGTGTTCCTTTCATGGACCTCAGGCAAAGTAGAATTGATAAAATCTTTAAGAGCCTCGGGATGTTTGGAATGAGAAGTAAATATTGGCTTTTTCTTAAATGTTTTGGCTCTACTTGTGACTGGTAATCATGTGAGATTAGCCTTTGAAATTTTAATGTCAGGCATTTGATTTTATTTGCCTCTGAAAGTCATATATTTATTTCCTATATGAGGAAATTTAATATGTATTGAATATATCATTCATACTGTAGCCAAGCTCATTATTATGTTGTCTGTATTATCTGTATAATTTATGAAAGCTCCAACCTTGAACCCTCATATAAGAGATAGAATTTTTTTTACAAATTCATAGACCAACTTCAGCAAGCCTCAGGTTTTGGGAAGGTTCCTTGCCTATTTCAAATGTCATAGAACTGAAGATATATGGCCTCCCTCTATATGTATTAGAGTTTGGCTTAAGGGAATACTGCAGCTTCTTTGATGGCATGTCTAGGCCAACAAACATTTTTCCATTTCAGTAAGAAGGTCTATTTTTTTAAAACTTTCTTATAAGCTCTTTGGTCACTGTCATAGCAACCTTCTTCAAGACCTTTCCTAAGTGCTCTTAACTTGGCTGCCTGTTGGGAAGCTTACATTTTAACTTATCTTGAATTTCATATGGATCTGCCCTGGGACAAAGTGATTCCTACCTTTGAGTTAAAATAAGACATGTAACTCTTCCTTTCATATATATATATCGAGAGAGAGAGAGAGAGAGAGAGAGAGAGAGAGAGAGAGAGAGAGAGAGAGAGGTTACTGATTGACCGATTTTCAAAACTATATCTCAGGGAAAATTAAGACCAAAAATATGGAGAAAATGATGACTAATTACTACATGGAACATGAAGAATATTAATATACTTTATCAGTTACATTGCTGAAATATAGATGTTCCTAAATGTCAGTGTACTGACTGGGTTTGTGTGTCAACTTGACAAAAGCTGGAATCATCACATTAAAAGGACCTTCAGCAGAGGAAATGCCTCCATAAGATCTAGCTGTAAGAATTTTTTCAATTAGTGATCAATGGGAAGGGCCCATTGTGGGTGATACCATCTCTGGGCGCCTAGTCTTGAGTTCTATAAGAAAGCAAGCTGAGCAATCCAGGGGAAGCAAACCAGTAAGTATCATCCCTCTATGGCCTCTGAATCAGTTCCTGCTTCCTGACCAGCTTGAGTTCCAATCTGGATTTCCTTTGGTGATGACCAGCAGTGTGGAAGTGTAAACTGAATAAAACCTTTCCTCCCCAACTTGCTTCTTGAACATGGTGTTTTGTCCAGGAATAGAAACCCTGACTAAGACAGTCAGTGTACCTAAAATAATGATAATGTAAAAGAAAACAAGTCCCAGATCATCATAATGTGTATTCACCAGGAAAATGTTTGAAATGTTTTATGAATAATCAAGATGTGGAAAAGAACATAAAGTAAGAATATATTAGCAAAACATGGATCATACTATTTGCTGAAAACGATAACAAAGAGTTAAGATTAAAAAATATTAATTCCTGCCATCTACTCCTCTTGAGTGTAATTGCTTCTTTTTGTTCTAGAGCTTTCAGATGAGCTGTTAAGCTGCTAGTGTATGCTCTCTCCAATTTCTTTATGAAGGCATTCAAGGCTATGAGTTTTCCTCTTAGCACTGCTTTGACTGTGCCAAATAAGTTTGGATATGTTGTACCTTAATTTCATTGAATTCTAAAATGTCTTTAATTTCGTTCTTTCTTTCTTCCCTGACCAAGTTATCATTGAGTTGATAGTTGTTTAGCTCACACATGTGTGTGCAATTTCTGTTGTTTTTGTTTCTATTGAAAACCAGCCTTAGTTTATGGTGGTCCAATAGAATACATGTGATTAAAACCTCCAATGTTCTTGTATCTGTTGAGGTTTCTTTTGTGTCCCTCAACTAAGAATGAACACAGAAAATATGGTACATTTACACAATGGAATACTACTCAGGAATCAAAAATAGTGACTTCATAAAATACTTAAGCAAATGGGTGGAACTAATAAAGATCATCTTGAGTGAGTTAACCTAGTCACAAAAGAACACTCATGGTATGTAATCACTGATAAGTGGCTATTAGCCCAAAGTCTCAAAATGCCCATGATACAACCTATAGATCATAGTAGAAGGAAGGAAGAGCAGGGTGTGTATGTTTCAGTTCTGCATTAATGAGGAAACAGGATGATCATAGGAAGTAGATAGAGAGGCAGACCCAGAAGGTAAAGAGGAGGGGGGAAATAAGGAGAGGCAGTATCAGGAACTGGAGGGGATATAAAAGAGGTATGGAAAGTCAGGAAATCAAACAAAAATGTGTAGCAGGGGTGGGGGTGAGTAACTGGGGATAGCCACTGGAGGGTACCAGACACCAGGGAAACTGTGAAACTCTCAACACCCAACTGAAATAACTTGAGCTAAAATGTACATAGAAGGGGAGACAGAACCTATAGAGTCCACCTTTAGTAAATAGGTACACCCCCAGTCAAGGGATGGGGCCACCCACCTATCTCAAAATTTTTAACCCAGAAATGTTACAAAGGAAGAACAGAGTACAACGAAGAAAGTTCCAGTACAAAGGAAGAGCAGAGACAAACAAATGGAAGAGAGACTGAAGAAAGGGCCATTTAGGGACTGCCCCACCTGGGGAATCCATCATGTCTGCAGATACCAAACCCAACACTATTGCAGGGGTCAACAGACATTTATTGACCAGAACTTGGTGAGGGTGTTTCCTTGGGAGGTCTGGACAGCAACTGACCAATGCAGATGTGGATGCTTTGAGCCAACCATCAGACTGAGCTCAGAGAACCTGGTGGGGGAGCTGGCAGAAGGATTAGAGGAGCAGAGGGGAGTTGCAACTCCATTGGAAGAACAACATAGGCTACCCTGACCACTCAGTTCTCCCAGAGACAAGACCACCAACCAACGACTGGACCTGGAGGGATCCATGGCTCCAGATACATATGTAGCAAAGGATGGCCTTGCTTCATAGCAATGGGAGGGGAGGCCCTTCCTCCTGAGGAGGTTTGATGCCCCAGGATAAGGGGAGGCTGGAACAGTGGGGCAGGAGAATGTGGGTGGGTGGGTGGGTGGGTGAGCACCCTAATATAGGCAAATGGGAGGGGGATGGCAGATATGGGATGTGGGAGATGTAAATGAATGGGATGATTTATTTAAAAAATAATAAAAAATATAAAATGTACAGACAGTGAAGTAATTGTAAACCTACATATTCTAGATGACTTTATGTTACCCTGAAACAAGTTCGAGTTGTTTGGGATTAGGGAATCTGAATAGAGAAAGTGCTCCTATAACACTGTTATCTTTGCAACAGTGTTATCTTTTGTGTTTTTTTTTTCTTTATTGCTAATTGATCTGGGAGGTCCCACCTCACTGCAGATGATGCCACATCTGGGTTGATAGTCCTAGATGATGTAAGTAGGCAAGATCAGTAAGCTATGGAGAACAAACCTGTAAGCAACTCTTCTCCATGGCCTGTGCATCAGCTCCTGCCTCCAGGTTCCTGCCATGTTTGAGTACCTTCCCTGATCCATCAATGATGTTCCATGACATGGAACTGTAAGTTGAAGTAAACCCCTTTTTACCATGTTGCTTTTGGCCCTGCTATCTTATCACAGCAATAGAATAGATAAGAGTTAAAATGAAGACACATAAAAGGGTTCTGATGCATTGGCTGTTGATACAGAACATACAACTCAAATGAGTGGAGACTAGGGCAAATGTTTTCTAGTAATGTAGCTCAAAGAATTAGTGAACAGTGTATAGAGATGCAAAAGTTTATTACCTTTTAACAATACTTAAACTGCAAAATTGCTAGCAATGCCTTTTGAATGCTATGCTACAAATTGGGGGGAAAGGTTGTAATGATAAAAAGATTACACTGGCAGATTGAATGAAAAATTTCTTGGTATGCTATAATGATTCTTTGAAAATTGTCCCTATCTTAGATTCATTATTTGGTATTTACAGGGATAAATGAATATTTCTGTCAGTAAAACAAGTGCCTATAAACAGATCATCACACACCAAAAAAATAAAAGAAAATTTGTACTGGGATAGTAAAAAAAGAAAAGAAAGAAAAAGAAACATTGCCACCAACCACCACCTCTGACATCAAACACAGAGAGGTAAATGCATACATAAAAGACAGGAGAAAACCTTTAGTCCTTTAAAAATCAAATACAACAATAATTTGCTTTGCTTAGTACTCTGAGCAAATTTTACTATTGCCAAATGTTGGTTTCCCAAAACATCAAAACTAGACTCTTTTGCCAATCAACAAAGGTTAAACACAAGATGCAAGGATGCACATAGGTATCAGCAGGTCCCTTAGCCATGATTGAATTACACGTAATAACTCTATAATTTTGATATAAATAGACTAATACTTTTCTACTTGTTATCTTTGGACTACTTGCACAAGTTTTCTTTGTTTTGAATTGAAATAGATATGTTTGTGTATATATATATATATATATATATATATATATATATATATATATATTTGATAATTGGAACTTTATCATAATACCATAGTGTGCTCTTTTACATTAGCAGAAATAATAAAGCCTTTTAACTTTCATTTTTTTTATCTTTCAGTGTTTACTACAAATTTTCTTTAAAATAAATAAAAATGCTTTATTTTGGAATCAACTCATGTCATTTGTGTAACCGTGAAACAAACATTAAGAAAAATTGTGAGACATTTCTCAGTGATTTTCCTTGAGGTTAATGTATAGAAATATAGAAAACAAAAAGTAATAATAAAAGAAAACTCCACACACAATAAACATAAGAGTGTACAGAAAGGAAGATTGGTATATTATATTGTTACAATGAATGCCCAAATCAAAAATATGAAGAATGCTAGGAATGATATGTCCACCAGAAGTTTCCATGTGGGAGGGGAGATGGAGCCATCTTCAGACACTTGGGTTGGATAGCCTTCATTGGCTCCTTTTTCATTAGAGCTGTTTCTCAGGCCAACATGCTATCTAAAAGCAAAGAGTCGTCTTACACCATTGAGATAAGTTGTAATATAATAAGTTATAATGTAAATATGATATAATTACTTTCATATGTGAAGATGGAATTGAGTAGCCCACCTTAACTTTTACAACTGTTTATGTCCATTATCATACTATCTCTATACCTCATAGAAACTTAGCATGAAGGACAGGAGTGAAAACATCACTTATATATAGCCTTTAATTTTATTTTGACGTTTAGTCTTTATGTTGAACTACAAATATCTAAGCAAATGTTTTTCCTTTTACATTTTTTCAGAATCAATTTTTTTAAAAATCCATATTTGTCATTAGAGATACAAATACATTTATACTGTCTTTTCTCAGTATATTTTTATCTACAAAAAAATGACTTTGGATATCCTTGAAAGTAAACTCCATCCTCCTGTATTTCCATAGTCCTTAAAATAGTGTTTGTATATAAACATAATTACGGTTTATAAGAACACATGCATAAATAAATATTTTAAAGCATACTAATTACATGCATATTTAATTAAAACATACCCATACCGTTATGTGACTTAATCGAACCACTTAATCCCTTTACAGAGACCTCAGACCCATTGATCTAATAATGCTAAAAAAGTAAGTAAATAAATAAATATGCCTGAGTAATTAGAGTCTCAGTCTATTCTGATTTCTGACTCTCATTTCTCTACATCTGACTCTCATTATTAAACTTTCCTCTCTTGAGTATAAGAGAATTAGATAATTGCCAAGGCCATGGAAGTGGTATCATGAAGCAATAAAGTCCTGTTAAAATATCAGCACAATTCAGTCCCATAAACCTTAGTGAGACTAACTGTGTTATCTCTTCCCTCAAGACTGTACACTGCAAGCTAAACAAACATAATCGTTGTATTTAAAATCCTAAAGCCATGCACCAATTAAAAAAAAATAGTTCCAATGATATCTAGACCTATTCATGCATCAACAGATTACTTAATTAACTTCAATTTAGCATTCTGGGCTGGGGAGGTATCTCAGTGAAGAAAGGATTTGCTATGTAAGCTTGAATATAGAGTTTAAGTCTCCTGATCGTATGTAAATAGAAGGTATGTGTGTATGTCAAACAGCCTATAACTGATGGTGGGGATTTTTATATAGTCCTAGTCCCAGCGGGGAAATGTGTGCATGGTGCATGGCAGGGTGTTTGTATAAGTCTCTCTCTCTTTTTCTCTCTCTCTCTCTCTCCCTCTCTCTCTCTCTCTCTCTCTCTGTGTGTGTGTGTGTGTACATATACTTATGAAAGTAACTACAGCATCTATGAAGGCTTATGTGCAACAGCCATGTCTTTGCCAAAGGATTTTTTTGTTTTGCATCGCTCACAGAACTTTTTGCCAGCTTCTAGTGGCTCTTATATTCTTTCCAACTCTCTGAATAGGGGAAAGCAGTATTGAAATGGATCTGTAGTATCTAATAATGAGCATAGACATTGGATTATTGTTATCATTTTTAACAACTATTAAAGTCAGTATCAATCACTTCCCTATTGAATAAGAAGTTTCTGTAACTAAGATTGAGGGAACAGTACACATTTTTTTTTCGAGACAGAGTTTCTCTGTGTAGCCCTGGCTGTCCTGGAACTCACTTTGTAGACCAGGCTGGCCTCTAACTTAGAAATCTACCTGCCTCTGCCTCCTAAGTGCTGGGATTAAAGGCGTGCACCACCAAGCCCGGCTAACAGTACACATTTATGAATATAAACATATGCTATGTAGAAGGCATCTTGACAAATTTGACTATTATTTTTACCCCCTGTCTTTATCTCTGACTTCCTTAACCATAAAATTTAGTATCAAATATAACCCTCCTCTGGTGGGGCAGCTCTCACACCTTACCAAGACAACCAACTATTGGCTACCCCCACAAACTATCTTAACACTATTTTACACATTGCTACATTTGGCGCAGTACACAGTTTTATAGCATTTATGGTCAAGTTCTGAGCAAAGGTTTTTTTTTTTTTTTTAATTTCCCTAATATCCTACATAGCACTTTGTCATACTATGGAAGCTAAATTAAAGCAGAGTTTCTTGGCCATTTCACACTAATTTTTTTGTCATGTAAGAAACGTAATGCTAGTAAGTTTTATTATAGATTATATCATATTATATCCATTATATATTTATTTGAGCCACTAACTAGGCAGCATACATGAGCTGGTCCAAGGCCCTAAGCACATACACAGCAGTGGACTGCCTGGTCTGGTCTCAGTGGGATAAGTCATGTGTAACCCTCAAGACATGTGGCCTGGCTGTGAGGGGGGGACAATCCCAATGAAGACAGACGGCAGGAGGAATTGAAAGATGAACCGTGGGAGGGTGAAATAGAAGGGGTAGTAACTGAACTGAAAAAAATAAAACTGAAAGTAATAAAAAAAAGAAATGCAATGCTAATAAGTTTTATTTTTGGTTATGAGTCTAGCCTTTAATGGCTGAGCCATTTCTTCGGTCCACTAATAAGTTTTATTATAGGTTATATTCTCATTGAGACTGCTCATCCTCCTACAGGGTTGCCCTCCTCCTCAGCTTCTTCCAGCAAATGGTTTCAGGAAACAATCAGGAGTTGCCATCTTAATATCCAAGAAAATAGACCTTCAACCAAAAGTTATCAAGTGTGATGAAGAAGGACACTTCATATTCATCATGGGGAAAATCCACCAAGAGAAAGTCTCAATTCTGAACATCTGTGCCCCAAATGCAAGAGCACTCAAATTCATAAAAGAAATTTTACTAAAACTCAAAACAGACATTGAATCCCACACAATAATACTGGGAGATATCAACACCCCACTCTCACCAATGGACAGGTCATTGAAACAGAAACGAAACAGAGTCACAGTGAAATTAAGAGTGGTTATGAACCAAATGGATTTAATAGATATCTACAGAACATTTCACCCTAAAACAAAGGATACACCTTCGCCTCAGCACCTTATGGTACCTTTTCCAAAATAGACCATATAATTGGTCACAAAACAACTCTCAACAGATACAAGAAGATTGAAAAAATATCATACATCCTATCAGATTACCATGGAATAAGTCTGGTCTTCAATAACAGCAAAAACTACAGAAAGCCCACATACATGTTTAAACTGAACAACTCTTTAGTCAATGATAACTTGGTCAGGGAAGAAATAAAGAAAGAAATTAAAGACTTCCTGGAATTTAATGAAAATGTTAATACATCATACTCAAACTTATGAGACACAACGAAAGTAGTGATAAGAGGAAAATTCATAGCACTAAGTTCCCTGGTTTTTAAAAAAAAAAAAAAAAAAGAAAAAAGAAAAGAAAAGAAAATGAAAAAGAAAAAAAAAAAACCCAGACAGATCTTACACTAACAACAGCACACCTGAGAGCTCTAGAAGCAAAAAGAAGCAAACTCACTCATGAGGAGTAGAAGGCAGGAAATAGTCAAACTGAGGGCAGAAATCAACCAAAGAGAAACAAAGGAAACAATACAAAGAATCAGCAAAACCAAAAGCTGCTTCTTTGAGAGAATCAACAAGATAGGTAAATACCTAGCCAAACAAACTAAAGGGCCAAAAGGCAGTATCCACTTTAATAAAATTAGAAATGAAATGGGAGACATAACAACAGAAATGGGGGAAAATCAAAACATTATCAGATCCTACTATAAATGTCTATCCTCAACAAAACTAGAAAATCTATATGAAATGGATGCTGTTGTAGACAGATGCCACATACCAAAGTTAAATCAAGAGTACATAAACTATCTAAACAGGCCCTTAGCTCACAAGGAAATAGAAGTCATTAAAAACCTCCAAACCAAAAAAAGTCCAGGGCCAGATGGATTTAGTGCAGAATTTTACCAGACCTTCAAAGAAGACCTGATAGCAATTTTCCTCAAAATATTCCATAAAATAGAAACAGAAGGAGCACTACCCAGCTGGTTCTATGAAGCCACAATTACTCTGATAGATAAACTACACAAGGCTCGAACCAAAAGAGAGAACTTCAGACGAAACACACTTATGAATATCAGTTCAAAAATACTCAATAAAATTCTTGCAAACCGAATCCAAGAACACATCAAAACCATCATTTACCATGATCAAGTAGGCTTCATCCCAGGGATACAAGGTTGGTTTAATATACGAAAATCCATTAATGTAATTCATTATATAAACAAATGCAAAGAAAAAAAATCACATGATCATCTCCTTAGATGCAGAAAAAGCATTTGACAAAATATAATATCCCTTCATCTTAAAAGTATTGGAGAGATTAGGAATTCAAGGCCCATATCTAAACATAATAGAAGCAATTTATTTCAAACCAACAGCCAATATTAAATTAAATGGAGACATACTTGATGAAATGCCAATGAATTCGGGGACAAGACAAGGATGCCCACTCTCCCCATATCTATTCTATATAGTACTTGAAGTGTTATCTATAACAATAAGACAATAAAAAGAGATTAACGGAATCCAAATTGTTAAAGAAGAAATAAAGGTATTAATACTTGCAGATGATATGATAGTACACATAAGCAACCCCAAAATTTCTACCAGAGAATTTCTTCAGCTGATAAACAACTTCAGCAAAGTGGCCTGATATAAAATTAACTCAAATAAATCAGGAGTCTTCCTTTATACAAAGGATAAACAGGCTGAGAAAGAAATTAGAGAAACAAGTCCCTTCACAATATCCACAATAGTATAAAATATTTTGAACTTAATTTACAGAACAGTTGTTTTCACATTCTACATTTATTATATGAAATCTAAAGGAACAGAACCAAAACAAGTGCAGTCCTAAGAAACTTGCATTATGAAGTGCACATCCAAGTTCGCTATTTTTGGTGTTGATCAGTTCTGGTTTACTCTGCTGAGTGGGACACAGCTGGATGAGAGGTGTATATACTTATTCAAGGGCAATGTGTAGCAAACCACAGATTATGAATTTTACTATATTAGATTTTTAATCAGTTTTATAAAAATCCTGGCACAATAATATTCTTGACTTTTTATCAGAGGGCAATAACACTCTATATTACAGGAAGAGAAGCATGACTGAATTAACAATAAAAGTTAATATCATAAAATTGTTTGTACTAAAAGTAAAGAATATTGCAATATTCATAAGAAGTATATCAATTTGGGATTGTCTCAAATATCTGGAAGAAAAATATTTCTATTATTAGTCTATTTCTGGGACTGTCCATACTTTTCTCATGACACAGTTAAAGAGAAAGCTGATGGCATTGGTACTTTTCCCATCAAAGGAATATCATTTCATGAAGTTAAAAATTGCTCTTTTGTCTTTGTTACTACCAATAAAGTTTAGAAACTAGAACAAGCAGGAAGTTCTTCTGGTTAATTAAATGCCTACATAACCTGAAGGTAATGCAGTAATTTTTCTCTATTACTATTTTATCATTTTCAACTCAGTCTTTATCTAAATAA
Organism: Mus caroli; assembly: GCF_978045245.1. Classification (NCBI taxonomy): domain Eukaryota; kingdom Metazoa; phylum Chordata; class Mammalia; order Rodentia; family Muridae; genus Mus; species Mus caroli. The sequence goes on along the minus strand of NW_028227267.1, from coordinate 88,132,120 downwards.
ACTATCTAAATTCTCTTAACTTCCTTGAAATATTGACAGTATATTTCTCACTGAAAGTCAATCAATGTAATGGCACAAAAAGTGAGAAATAATGTATATTCAAGGCATGGGAACTGAATTCGAGGTAATGAAAATTAAAATATAAAACAGTTTATGAAGTTAAAAATGAAACTGATGTATGGAAAAATTAAGCTGGCTTGTGGCTTGGGCAAGGTGCATGAAAGAACAGAATGGCATAAGGTACATTGTAAGCAAAGAGAAGAGAGAGAGAGAAAGTAATTACAAGTAGTACTTCAGTCATGTCAGGTACGATTTTTAGTTCATAGACTTAGCATTACCCTAGTTAAATGTATTTAAAATTTTTGCAAAGAATTTAATTTTAAACAAGATTTAGGAAGCAGCTTCTTCCACCCTTCCCTAATTCAACAACAGGAGTCAGCTGTTTCGCTCCATTGTCAGGGTACAAATGTCTGCATCTGACTCTTTAGGCTGCTTGTTAGGCTCCCAGAGTCTGGTCATGGTAAGTACCTTTTTGTGGGTACTCCATGGCCTTGGGACCTCTCCTTGAACTGGATCCCACTTTGGGCCTGTAACTGGACCTTCTTTTCCTCAGGCACCACCCGTTGATCCATCCCATAAACAGCCACCAAACACAGACACTATTGCATATGTCAGCAAGATTTTGCTGACAGGACCCTGATACAGCTGTGTCTTATGAGGCTATGACAGTGTCTGGAAAATACAGAAGTGGATGCTCACAGTCATCTATTGGATGGGACACAGGGCCACCAATGGAGGAGCTAGAGAAAGTACCCAAGGAGCTGAAGGGGGTCTGCAACCCTATAGGAGCTCGTGTCTCTAGCTGCATATGTAGCAGAAGATGGCTTAGTCAGCCATCATTGGGAGGAGAGGCCCTTGGTCTTGAGAACAACAATATGAACTAACCAGTACCCCCCAAAGCTCATGTCTCTAGCTGCATATGTAGCAGAACATGGCTTAGTCGGCAATCATTGGGAGGAGAGGCCCTTGGTCTTGCCCTAGTACAGGTGAATGCCAGGGCCAGGAAGTGAGAGTGGGTGGGTTGGGGAGCAGGGAGGGGGGAGGGTATAGGGGAATTTTGGGATAGCATTTGAAATGTAAATGAAGAAAATATCTAATACAAAAAACTAAAAAAAATAGCCAGAGTAATTATTGATTCCTAATGACTTACAATTACATTCATAGATTCATGCTTCTCTTAACGTTTTTCACAAGCTTCTATTTGAAACAGATAGTGACTATTATGAACACCCACAACTTACCGCTGTGCAGAAAATACGGGACTTTAGAGTACTCAGTCCAAAGAAAAAGATACATATCTCAGTTCCTTCTTCAAAGATTCAGGGCTCATTGTTGAAGATAGAGAATTAAAAATGAAAGAGTCAGAGGAGGACAGACTGTCAGACTACAAGGACACTCTTCTAGACACAGCAAGGAAGTGGGTATCTGTACTGTGAGCTCACAACAGTTTTCAATATATATATTCAATATATATTGACCAATGGAAGACAAAAATGGGCCAAATTCCAGTTTGGGCAATGGTCTTTAGTAGGAAGACTTACTCTACTCTAGGATGTGTAAAGATTCAAGCTAAAGGAGAATAATTCCTCGCTAAGATTATACTATTAAATGGTGACTTGACCATATTCAAGAGGAAGGCTGAAAATCAAAGACGATTTGGGCATCAGGTTTTGTTTTTGTAGTTGCTCTTTTTGTTTTCTGTTTTTTTGTTTTGTTTTGTTTGTTTGATTGTTTGTTTTTGTAAAAAGACACAAAGTTGGATGGGTCGGGAAGGGAAAGTTGGGAACATGGAAAAGTTTGAGTGAATGACTGATTATGTTTAAATTACAAGAAATTCTCAGAACTATGAAAAATATTTTTCAATTAAATTTCACAAATTACACTTCTGAAAAAAATAATAATATAAATTGTTTCAAATATTCGATATGTGGGATTTCCACTTACACTCTATTTTTTTTAAGTGTTGGAAATCATGCATGCTAGCTGTTTGCAGCTACTGAGCTAGACCAGCAACCTCTAAACTGCCACTATTAATGGTTGCATCTTAGTATTTAATAGAGTAAATGGTATTCAACTTTAAAAGTAGCAGGAAGAATCTCTGGCTCGGTGATGTATTATCTACTGCGGACTTCCTAATTGAATGTTTCAGTGGATGATCTCTTCTATTTAGGCGGATTTAATTTCATCCCTTCAACGATTAGTTAGCCTGAATGTTGACATAAATCTCTAAGGAAGCAATATTTCTCTAGATCAGACTATTTATATAAATGTATACTGGGGTAAAAAAAGAATGCTCATTTTATGTTAGAAATTGTGAAAAGCAGAAGGATTTAGAAAGCAGTAATAGCATATGCCTTCCTTAGTTAATGAGACATTTTAAGAGCTTTTAAAGATACCTGTTATATTTTATGATCATAGTTCAAATTTTTTTAACCTTAAATATCACTGTTTTTAAATAGATAAACTTCTGTGCTCATTTCTAATCTTGAAAAGGATGATATTTAAATGTGTGTATTTTTTTATATACTTAGCAGTCATGTATATGAAATTACTGTCTTCACTGACCCTTCCAAACTTACAGCAGTAAAAAGGATAGCCTTTTAAAATGGATTAATCTGTGAGGACTCTGGCTTATAAATGAACATAGTGCTATTGCAAGTATATTAATTGTCACAAAAGTGATTATTTTATTTTATTTTATTTTGAATGTAATAAGATGTAAATGTTTAATCTCATTTCTTTTTTTCATATAAAACTATTTTTATTACATATTTTCCTCAATTACATTTCCAATGCTATCCCAAAAGTCCCCCATACCCTCCCCGCTATTTCCCTACCCACCCTTTCCCATTTTTTTGGCCTTGGCGTTCCCCTGTACTGGGGCATATAAAGTTTGCATGTCCAATGGGCCTCTCTTTCCAGTGATGGCCGACTAGGCCATCTTTTGATACATATGCAGCTAGAGTCAAGAGCTCCGGGGTACTGGTTAGTTCATAATGTTGTTCCACCCATAGGGTTGCGGATCCCTTCAGCTCCTTCAGTACTTTCTCCAGCTTCTACTTGGGGGCCCTGTGATCCATTCACTAGCTGACTGTGAGCATCCACTTCTGTGATTGCCAGGCCCCAGCATAGTCTCACAAGAGACAGCTATATCTGGGTCCTTTCAGCAAAATCTTGCTAGTGAATGCAATGGTGTCAGTGTTTGGATGCTGATCATGGGATGGATCTCTGGATATGGCAGTCTCTAGATGGTCCAACCTTTCATCACAGCTCCAAACTTTGTCTCTGTAACTCCTTCCATGGGTATTCTGTTCCCAATTCTAAGGAGGGGCATAGTGTCCACACTTCAGTCTTCATTCTTCTTGAGTTTCATGTGTTTAGCAAACTGTATCTTATATCTTGGGTATCCTAAGTATTTACACAATGGAGTACTACTCAGCTATTAAAAAGAATTAATTTATGAAATTCATAGCCAAATGGATGGACCTGGAGGGCATCAACCTGAGTGAGGTAACACAATCACAAAGGAACTCACACAATATGTACTCACTGATAAGTAGATATTATTTTATTTTTAAATAAAAATAATTAATTTGGTCTTGTTTTCTGTTTTCTGCATTTCTTTTTCCTGTACTCTTCTCCCATGTTTTGACACAGCAAGAAGTCTCTAGCTTAGCATGGATACTCCCTTAATTTTGAACCCACATTCTACAGAAGATTTTGTTCAGAATTTATACATTTTGTGTTATAGTATCTTAAAGCAGAAGAAAAGGAATGACAGGAATATGTTTATATTTTATGACCAAGATATTTGTCCTAATGTATTTATCTATTCAGTATCCAATTTGTAAGTAGCTAATGTTTATATATATTTTAATTTAAATATTGTAAAGTTAATAGAAAAAAAACTATGCAATTATTACACTCATGGAACTTTCAGACTGTCAGAATAATTTAGCATTTAGTAATGGCACTAATGTAGATGACCTAAAATACAATCTACGTATTGACTACTAAGCTGAAATCACAGCAATGGTTATAGGCTTTTAGTGAATACCTGGAGAGAGTACAATGAGAGAATATCTATCACATTTTAAATGATAGAGGCAATGCAATAATTAATTCAATGGAGAAGAAGTGGATATAGAAGTATGGAGGTGAAATCCTGCTCCAGATTATGACCCACAAGGGTAATGCAAAGCCACTAATTTGTATGGCAGGGGCATACAGCACATTCCACTTGATGTCAGTTTAAAACTAGCAACGACACAGACGAGCTTATACACAGAAGGAGAACAAAAACAGATAAAAGGTGTGCTTTAAAATATAATAATAGAATGTTCTTAGTTGTAAAGACATCCATACCAGCTCTGGGGAGGCCAAGATATAGGAATCATGGTTATATGTTAAGAATCTGTGTCTCAAAGATTATTTAATGTCAGGAAGGACAATGAGTTTACATAGCTGACCAAAGACATTTTAATAAATTAATTAGTTAGTTAAGTAATTAATTAAAATTTACATTCACTCCATATTTACTCAACCCACTGCCAGTCCACCCTCCTACTGCTCCACATTCCATACCTCCTCCTTAGCCCACCCTGTCTCCATGAGGATGTCCCAACCCCCTATCCCACCTGAACTCTAAACTCCCTGGGGCTTCCAATCTCTTGAGGCTTGGGTGCATCATCTCTGAATGAACACAGACCCAGAAGTCCTCTATTGTATGTGTGTTGGGAGCCTCATATCAACTGGTGTATCCTGCCTATTTGGTGGTCCAGTGCTTGAGAGACCTCAAGAGTCCAGATTAATTGAGTCTGCTGGTCCTCCTACAGGGTTGCCTTCATCCTAGACTTCTTTCAGTCTTTCTCTAATTCAGCAAAAGGGGTCATCAGCTTCTGTCCATTGGTTGGGTGCAAATACCTGTATCTGACTCTTTCAACTGCTTGTTGAGTCTTCTGGAGTGTGCTCATGGTTGGTCCCTTTCTGTGAGTGCTCCATAGCCTCAGTCATAGTTTCAGGCCTTGGGACTTCCCTTTAATCTGGATCCCTCTTTTTGGCCTGTCTCTGGACCTACTTTTCCTCAGGTTCCTCTCTATTACCCTCCTTGTAATTCTTTCAGACAGGAACAATTATGGGTCAGAATGGTAACCCTGTAATGGCCCCCTCTCCCTCATTTGATACCCTGTCTTCCTGCTGGAGGTGGGCTCTATAAGTTCCCTCTCCTTACTGTTGTTCATTTCATCTAAGATCCCTTCTTTTGAGTCCTGAGAGTCTGCTTTTTCTTCAGATCATATAAATTTTTGCCTTTAACTTTTTATTGGTTATTTTATTTATTTACATTTCAAATGTTATCCCCCTTCCATTTTTCCCCTCCACAAGTCCCCTATGTCCTCCTACCTCCCTCTGCCTCTATGAGGGTGAACCCCCCACCTACGTCTGCCTCAGGGGCCTAGTGTTCACCTATCCTGGGTCATCAAGCCTCCACAGGACCAAGGGGCTCCCCTCCTAGTGATGCCAAACAAAGCTATCCTCTACTACATATATATCTTGAGCCACAGGTAGTCCCTGTGCACTCTTTGATTGGTGGTTTAGTCCCTGGGAGCTTTGGAGTGTCTAGTTGTTTGATATTATTCTTCCTATGAAGTTGCAAACTCCTTCAGCTCCTACAGTCCTTGCCCTGACTTCCTCATTTGGGTACCCTCACACAATATTTGGCTGTGAACCTCCACATGTGTATTGGTCCAGCTCTGGCAGAACCTCTCAGGGGACAGCTATACTGGGCTCCTGTCAGCAAGCACTTCTTGGCATCAGCAATAGTGTCTTGATTTGGTGTTAGCAGATGGAACATATCCCTAGGTGAGTCAGTCTCTGCATGGCCTTTCCTTTAGTTTCTGCTCCACTTGTTGCCCTTGTATTTCTTTTGACAGAAGGAATTCTGGATTAATAGTTTTTGAGGTGGGTGAATGGCCTGATCCTACAACTGAGGGCAGTGTCTATTCGCTGATTGTGGTGTCTATAGGTTCTATCTCCTGTTTGTTAGATATTTCTGTTAAAATCCTCCTTGTTGTGTCCTAGGAACCTTTTGGGTACTTGGCATCTGAGCTGTCCCCAGTTCCCACTGTCCCACTGCTACACACCTACTTGCAAAGTCCTGACCCTCTGTACTTCTCCATATCTCCTCTCATATCTAAGCTGCCCTTCCCTCCTCCCTTTCACTCCCAGCTCCCTCTCTCACTCTACTTCCCAGAGATTATTCTCTTCTCCTTACTGAGTAGGACTGTAGCATCCACACTTTGGTGTGATTCTCTTTCTTCTTGGGTTTCATATGATCTGTGAGTTGTATTGTGGGTATTCCAACCTTCTTTTTGGCTAATATCCACTTATCAGTGAGTACATACCATGTGTGTTCTTTTGTGATATTTTTAATAGAAATTCTTTATATATCATTTTATTGTTGGTATGGCAATACAAAGTCATTGCTTTTAAATTAATGAAATGTGCAGTGAGAAGTTTGCAGATATTAGATTTAAAAAAATGGATGTATAAAAGTAAAATTTTCTCTAAAAGTTTTCAGATTCCTTATTTTAATTATAAAAATATCCTTTTCAAAAAAAACTCTAACACCATATGAAGTATATTGATCAACAGAAGATTTTAAATTTTTACTTATTTTTATTCTTTAATCCTATTTTACAGACCTGACTTAATCCAGGTCTGCCCTAGACCACTCCCATCCCATATGCCCCCCACCCATGACAAACCTCTCTCCTCAGTCTCCAAGAGGATATCCCCACCCCTACTCCACCCCCAGGCCTCCCTACTCCCTTGGGCTTCATGTCTCTTAAGGGTTAGGTCCTTCTTGTCTTTTTGAAGCCAAACCAGGCAGTCCTCTGCAGTATATGGGTCAGGGGCCTCATATCCGCTGGTGTTCACTGCTTGGTTAGTGACTCAGTGTCTGAGAGATCTCTGGAGTCTAGGTTAGTTGGACTGGTGGTCTTCCTACAGGGTTGCCCTTTTCCTCAGCTTCTTCCAGCTTTTCTATAATTCAACCCCAGCGGTCCCCAGCTTCTGCCCATTGCTTGGGTGCTAGTATCTGCATCTGACTCTTTCAACTGCTTTTGGGCCTCTCAGAGGAAAGCCATGCTAGGTTCCTGTCTGCAAGCACACCACAGTATTTTTAAAGAAAATTCAATGACATTTTTCTGTATAGAAAAATTTCTGAGACAATTTTTCATTGGTATGTGTATGTTATATTGAGTGCATGTATTTTTGAGGTCAAACATTTTATTTCAACCTCAAAAAATTATTTAAAATAGTGGTTTGTAAGATCTACTAGTGTGTCCTCAAATCTGACACCTAAGAAATATACACAACCCCACCAAACTTTGTCACATATGGCTTCCTTTGACTACAAATCTCAACACTTGTGCCTGCAGCAGTGAGACTCTGCAGAAGGCCTGCTTATCATGAGGCAATTATAGAATCACTACTTTACAGACCTCATGGCCAACACTGTCCCCTCCACATAAGCTTTGCTGCAGTCACTTAGTAATTGTATAACCAGATCTCTTTTCTCTCATACACTATATGCCCACAGCAGTTTCTCTGCCCTACCTCCCCTCTCCTCTTAACCAACTCCTCCTTCACATCCCTTAAAAATTGAGCAGATTTCTGAGGCATAAGCATCAAACAGAGCCTAACAAGACTAGGCACAAACCCTCATATTTAGGGTTCTGAGGCAAGTTTTTCTTTTTTTATTGGTTGTTTTATTATTTATATTTCCAATATTGTCTCCCTGGTTTCCTCTTCAAAAACCACCTATCTCATTCCCCTTTGCTTTTGTGGGGGTGCTCACCTACCCTCCCACTCCAGTTCCTGGCTCACTTTTATAGTATTCTCCTTGTACTGGGGCATCTAGTCTCCACAGGATAAAGCGGCTCTCTTCACATTGATGTCCAACAAAGCCATTCTCTGCTACACATGTGGCTGGAGCAATGGATCCCTCCATGTGTACTCTATGGTTGATGGTTTAGTCCATGGAAGCTCAGGGTGATCAGGTTAGTTAATATTGTTCTTCTTTCTATAAGTTTACCCTCCACAGTACTTCATCTCATTCCTCTTCCTCGCTGTCTCCAGAAGAAAGTCTCTACCACCCACTATTCACCTCTCTAGCCCTACCCACTCCCTGAGACCTCTAATCTCTCCAGGGTTAGGCTCATCTTCTCCAACTAGGGCCAGACAAGGTTGTCCTCTGTTGTATATGTGTTGGTGACCCATTAGGCAAGTTTTAAATGTGACAAAAAAATAAAGAATCAAGTATCCAGGTCAATTCTGACCTTACACTTAAGGGTATTCACTTTGTTACCTTGGGAAAGGTTCCTTGAGATGCCTTGTCTAAGTAGTCCCAGGAGCAAGGATGAGGTAGAAAGCCTTCTAGTATCCCATTTTTAATTATATGGGGAAAGGACCAAGAACATAGCTTAATCTTTAAAGTGAAAGACTTTACCTACGAATAAAACAAACAGACAACCATAATATGAGCTTTGGGCACAGAAAAGTGTCGCCTTTAATCTTATCTCTGAGGAAAAGAAAGGAGATTGTGTGGCCAAATCACAGAACTCCAGTATCAGTGTGAAATTGTATGTTAAAAAATTGGTTGGAAGTAGTTGAAAAAGACAATTGATGTTGAAATTTATGTCCCACCCTTATATATGTGTAGATAATGCACAGGCCTATGTGAACACATTGTATTTTAATACAACATGGTAGAACACAAATATTACAATACTAAATATTGAAGTTATATAGATAAAATATAAGAGCATTAGAAAACAACCTTACATAATGAATTATAGCTCAGCCTGAGTTATACAGTGTGTGAAAATGTCTCTACCAACATGCAACTCAGAAAATATATAGTTTAGGAAGTAAAACCATGGATAATTATATACATAACACAATTATACATAGTTACACACATAATGTGTGTGTGTGTGTGTGTGTAGTATGTGTAAAATACACTCGAGTTTTGAGTATAAAATTCAGTACTTGTAAGTACTTTAGTTATTTTATTTTTATTTAATTATTATATTCAATTACATCTTTTTGAAGAAAACATATATTAGTTAAATTTAAAATGAAATTCATCCTTCCAATCTGCGCCCATCTATCTTTGGTGTAAACTCGGCAGCCAGTTCCACAGCCCCAAGAGGAGGCTCCACTCACAGGGGCTCAAGCAAGCCCAGGCAAGATCTTAGGATCCCAGGATCCTAGGAACTTTCTCACACCAGGGTCTCAGGGTCTCAAAGGCAACTTAAACCCCTGGAATGCTGACACACCAAAAATCTCAGGATCACAGAATCCTGGAATCACAGGATCACAAAGACACCTGGACTCTGAGGAGTTCTGACTCAACAAGGATTACAGGAAGGACAGGCTCCAACAAGGATTATAGCAAGGACAGGGAGCACTAGAAATAATCAGATGGCAAGAGGTAAGCATAGAAACAGAAGCAACAGAAACCAAGGTTACTTGGCATCATCAGAACCCATTCTCCCACCATAGCAAGTCGTGGATAAACCATCACACTGGAAAAGCAAGATTTAGATGTAAAGTCCCTTCTCATGACAATGATGGAGAACTTTAAGAACATAAAACTCTTTAAAAGAAATTCAGTAGAACACAGGTAAACAAGTAGAATCCCTTAAAGAGGAAACACAAAAATCCCTTAAAAATTACAGGAAAACACTGTCAAACAGTCGAAGGAAATGAACAATACTATCGAGATCTAAAAATGGAAATAGTAACAATAAAGAAATCACAAAGGGAGACAACTCTGGAGTTAGAAGACCTAGAAAAGAGATTAGGAGCTATATATGAAAGCATCACCAACAGAATATAAGAGATAAATGGGCAAATCTCAGAGGCAGAAGATATCTTAGAAAACATTGACACAACAGTCAAAGAAAATGCAAAATGCAAAGTTCCTAACTAAGAACATCCAGGGAATCCAGGATGCAATGAGAAGACCAAACCTAAGGATAATAGGTGTAGAAGAGAATTAACATTCCCACCATGAAGGACCAGGAAATATCTTCAACAAATTATAGAAGAAAATATCCCTAACCTAAAGAAAGAGATGCCCATGAACATACAAGAATCCTACAGAACACCAAATAGACTGGTCCAAAAAGAAATTCCTCTTGTCACATAATAATCAAAACACCAAATGCACTAAATATAGAAAGAATATTAAAAGCAGTAAAAAGGTCAGTTAACCTACAAAGGCAGACCTATCAGAATTACAACAGACTTCTCACCTGAGACTAGAAGCCAGAAGATCCTGGGCAAATGTCATACAGACCCTAAGAAAACATAAATGCCAGCTGAGACTACTATACCCAACAAATCTCTCAATTACCATAGATGGAGAAAACAAGGTATCCCATGACAAAACCAAATTTACAAAATATCATTCCACAAATCCAGCTTTACAAATGATAATAGATTGAAAATGCTAACACAAGGAGTGAAACTATGCCATAGAAAAAGCGAGAAAGTAATTTTCTTTCAACATACCCAATAGAAGAAAATCACACAAACATGAAGATAACATCAATAATAGCAGGGAGCAACAATCACTATTCTTTAATATCCCTTAACATCAATGGACTCAATTCCCCAATAAAAAGACAGAGACTAACAGACTGGATATATAAACAGGACCCAGCATTTTCTTGCATATAGGAAACATGCCTCAGTGATAAAGACAGACACTACCTTAGAGTAAAAGGTTGGAATACAATTTTCCAAGCAAATGGTCCCAAGAAACAAGCTGGAGTAGCCATTCTAATATCAAATAAAACCAACTTCAACCAAAAGTTATCAAAAAGGATAAGCAAGGACACTTCATACTGGTCAAAGGAAAAAGCTACCAAGATGAACTCTCAATTCTGAACATCTATGCTCCAAATGCAAGGGCACCTACATTCATAAAAGAAACGTTTCTAAAGCTCAAAGTACCCACCACACCCCACATAATAATAGTGGGAGACTTCAACAACCCACTTTCAGCAATGGACAGATCATAGAAAAAGGAACTAAACAGAGACATAGTAAAACAAATAGAAGTTATGAAACAAATGGATCTAATAGATATTTATAGAACATTTCAGCGTAAATCAAAATGATATACTTTCTTCTCAGCACCTCATGGTACTTTCTCCAAAATTGACAATATATTTAGCCAAAAAACAGGCCTCAACAGATATAAGAAGATTAAAATAATCCCATGCACCCTATCAGATCATCACAGACTAAGGCTGGTCTTAAATGAATGAATAAATAAATAAATAAATAAATAAATAAATAAATAAAAATTTTAAAAAAGAAAAACACACATACACATGGAAGCTGAACAACACTCTACTCAATGATAACTTGGTCAAGGAAGAAATAAAGAAAGAAATTAAAGACTTTTTAGAATTTAATGAAAATGAAGACACATCATACCAAAACTTATGGGACACAATGAAAGAAGTAGAAAGAAGAAAATTCATAGCTCTAAGTGCCTCCAAAAAGAAACTGGAGAGAGCTTACACTAGCAGCTTGACAGCATACCTGTAAGCTCTAGAACAGAAAGAAGCAAATACACCCAAGAGGATTAGACAACAGGAAATAATTAAACTCAGGGCTGAAATCAACGAAATAGAAACAAAAAGAACTATATAGCGAATCAACAAAACCAGGAACTGATTCTTTGAGAAAATCAACAAGATAGATAAACCCTCAGCCTGCCTAACCAGAGGGCACAGAGAGAGTAAACTAATTAATAACAACCAAAATGAAAAGAAAGGCATAACAAGAGAAACCATGGAAATTCAAAAAATTAATCATCTGATCTTACAACAAAATTTATAGTCAACTACATTGGAAAATCTGGATAAAATGGACAATTTTCTAGACACATAAAAGATGCCAACGTTAAATCGGGATCAGATAAACCATCTAAAGAGTCCCATAATCCCTAAAAAAAAATAGAATCAGTTATTAATAGTCTCCCAACCAAAAAAAAAAAAAGCACAGGACCAGATGGGTTTAGTGGAGATTTCTTTCAGACCTTTAAAGAGGACCTAATATCAGTACTCTTCAAACTATTCCACAAAATAGAAACAGAAGGTATACTATCCAATTCATTCTATGAAGTCACAATTATTCTTATAACTAAACCACACAAAGACCAAACCAAGAAAAAGAAATTCAGACCAACCTCACTTATGAACATTGATGCAAAAATATTCAATAAAATACTTGCCAATTGAATCTAAGAACACATCAAAATAATCATTCACCATAATCAAGTAGGCTTCTTCCCAAGGATGCAAGGATGGTTCAATATATGGAAATCTATCAATGTAATCCACTACATAAACAAACTCAAAGAAATAAACCACATGATCATTTCATTATATGCTAAAAAAGCATTTGTAAAAGTTCAGCATCCCTTCATGTTAAATGTCTTGGAAAGATCAGGAATTTAAGGCCCATACCCATACATAGTAAAAGCAAACCAGTAGCCAACATCAAAGTGAATGGAGAGAAAATTGAAGCATTCCCACTAAAATCAGGGACTAGACAAGACTGCCCACTCTCTCCCTATCTCTTCAACATAGTACTTGAATTTCTTGCTAGACACTTAGAAAACAAAAGAAGGTCAAAGGAGTACAAGGTAGAAAGAAAGAAGTCAAAATATCATTATTTGCAGATGATTTGATAGCATAATTGAGTGACCACAGACCTCCCACAAGAGAACTCCTAAAGCTAATAAACAATTTCAGTAAAGTGGCTGGATATAAAATTAGCTCAAAAAATTCAGTGGCCTTCCTCTACACAAAGGATAAACAGGCTGAGAAAGAAATTAGGGAAATGGTACCCTCACAATAGCCACAAATAATATTACGTATTACTTAGTGTGACTCTAACTAAGCAAGTGAAAGGTCTATATGACAAGAACTTCAAGTCTCTGAAGAAAGAAATTAAAGAAGATCTCAGAAGATTGAAAGATAGCCCATGCTCATAAACTGGAAGGATTAATATAGTAAAAAAGGACATCTTGCCAAAAGCAATCTAGAGATTCAATGCAATCCCCATCAAAATTCCAACTCAATTTTTCATAGAGTTAGAAAGAGCAATTTGCAAATTCATTCGAATTAACAAAAATCCCAGTATAGCGAAGACTGTTTCCAACAATAAAAGAAGTTCTGGGGGAGTCACCATCCCTGACCTCAAGCTATATTACAGAGCAATAGTGATTAAAAAAAAAAAAAAACCTGTATGGTATTGATAGGAAGATCAAAGTAATAGAGTTGAAGACCCAGAAATGAACCCACACACCTATGGTTACTTGATCTTTGACAAAGGAGCTAAAACCATCCAGTGGGGAAAAAGACAGCATTTTCAACAAATGGTGCTGGTTCAAATTGCAGTTATCATGTAGAAGAATGCAAATTGACCCATTCTTGTCACCTTGTAAAAAGCTCAAGTCCAAGCGGATCAAGGACCTACACATAAAACCAGATACACAGAAACTTATAGAGGAGAAAGTGGAGAAGAACCTTGAACATATGGGCACAGGGAAAAAATTCCTGAACAAAACACCAATGGCTTATGCTCTAAGATCAAGTATCGACAAATGAGACCTAACAAAATTGCAAAGCTTCTGTAAGGCAAAGGGCACTGTCAATAAGATAAAAAGGCAATCAATTGACTGGGAAAATACCTTTACCAATCCTACATCTCAAAAGGGCTAATATCAAATATATACAAGGAACTCTAGAAGAAGTTAGACTCCAAAGAACCCAATAACCCTATTAAAAATTGGCTATAGAAGTAAACAAAAAATTTCAACTGAAGAATTTCAAATGGCCTAGAAGCACCAAAAGAAATGTTCAACATCTATAGTCATTAGGAATATGCAAATCAAAACAACCCTGAAATTTCAACTCACACCATTCAGAATAAGTAAAATCAAAAACACAGGTGACAGCAGATCCTGGTGAAGATTTGGAGAAAGAGGAACACTACTACATTGCTGGTGGGAACGTGAGCTGGTAAAACCACTCTGGAAATCAGTTTGGTAGTTCCTCACAAAATTGGACAGAGTATTACCTGAGGACCCAGCTATACCACTCCTGGGCATATACCCAGAAGATGATCCAACCTGTAATAAAGACACATGCTCCTCAGTGCTCATAGCTGCCTTATTTATAATAACCAGAAGCTGGAAAGAATGCAGATGTCCCTCAACAGAGGAACGGATACAGAAAATGTGGTACATTTACACAATGGAGTACTACTGAGCTATTAAAACCATGATTTAATGAAATTCTTAGGGAAATGAATAGAACTAGAAAATATCCTGATTGAGGTAATCCAATTGCAAAAGAACATACATGTTATGTACTCACTGATAAGTGGATATTAGCCCAAAAGCTCCAAATAACCAGGATACAATTCAGAGACATGAAGCTCAATAAGAAGGAAGACCAAAGTGTGGGTGTTTCGGTCCTTCTTAGAAGGTGAACAAAATACTCACAGTAGCAAATATGGAAATAAAGTGTAGAGTAGAGCCTAAAGGAAAGGCCATGCAGAGACTATCCTACCTGGGGATCCATCACATATACAGTTACCAAATCCAGACACTATTATGGATGCCAAGAAGTGCATGCTGACAGGAGTGCAATATAGCTGTATCCTGAGAGGCCCTTCCAGAGCTTTACAAATAGAGAGGCAGATGTTAGCAGCCAACCATTGGGCTGAGCATGGGGTTCCTAATAGAGGAGTTAGAGAAGGGGGTGAAGGAGTTGAAGGGGTTTGCAACCCCATAGGATGAACAATATCAGCCAACCAGACACCTCCATCCCGGAGGTCCCCAGGACTAAGCCATCAAAAAAGGAGTACACATGGCTCCAGCTGCATATGTAGCAGAGGATGGCCTTGTCAGGCATCAATGGGAGGAGAGGCCCTTGTTTCTATGAAGGCTTTATATATGTCGCAGTGTAGGGGAATCCAGGATGGGCAGGTGGGAGTGGGTGGGTGGGTAGAAGAGCATCCTTATAGAAGCAGGGGTAGGGAGGATGGGATAGGGTGCTTGTGGTAAGGTAGGAAACCAGGAAAAGGGATAACATTTGAAATATAAATAAAGAAAATATCCAATAAAAAATAAAAAAAGACAAAAAGAAATGAAATTCAAAGAAAATTATTAGCTTTTAAAATCTTCTTAATTATTACTGAAAGAAAAATGTTCTCGTTACCTGGCACTACATATACAGAAGAAAACGTGCAGTGTTTGCTGTCTGATAAATTTACTGAAGCAACATTGCTTGGTGAGCTGTCATTTCCTTCTGCTTAAAGAATTAGTTTAGGCGTTAGGCATTACCGAGAGTAATCGGGGACATTCAAAGGTAGATATAAAAATAATGAGCAGGGACATTTTAATAATGTGAGATGTCCTACTTAATCTAGAAGTACAACTATACCGAAAAAGTACAAAATCAGGCTAATATTAAAGCATGTGTGAAACTGAATGGAAAAATAAAAACAGATATGGCCAGAATGGAAGCAAAACAAAACGTTTTCTAAAAAGAGTCTCATTAAAATCCTGATACATTTTTTTCTGAAATAATCGACTTCTAACTTAATTTTGTACTCTTATGTATTAGTTACATGCAAATGACATGTGTGTACTCTGTTAAATTGAATTAAGTTTGTCTCAAACCAATGACTATACTAGGATGACAACTTGCTAGTATGCCCCTGTGCACAGAGAAGTGAAATGTAGCTTTTATGTAAACAGATTTTACAACCTATAGACACAGTCTTAGACCCAGGCCTTTGAATCTTGGGCAATTCAGAACTAAAAGCTAATGAAACTTGGCCACATAAGTCAAATTCTAAGTACAGTCATTCAGACTGTTTCTATGTGACCAATCACCCTCTCCCCATTTTTATGAGTTCACATACAGCATGGGGAGCATTCTAACCAATTTGTGGTGCCCCATGGTTAAATCAACAGGAGTAGCTTGCAGTAACCACTCTTTCATGTAAAGGCTCAGTCATTTCCTCCTCCTCCTCCTCCTCCTCCTCCTCCTCCTCCTCCTCTTTCTTCTTCTTCTTCTTCTTCTTCTTCTTCTTCTTCTTCTTCTTCTTCTTCTTCTTCTTCTTCTTCTTCTTCTTCTTCTTCTTCTTCTTCTTCATCTTTTTTAATGTGAAAATGCTGAAAGTTGTTTGCACCATCAGAACTGAGGGCCAGAACTAGACTGGTTGAAGAAAGAGCAAGCTGAACTCTAGTAGGGTGTGTGGTGTTAGCCAATCATCTTCTGTGAAACAAAGTACTGATTATTCAGGAAACACTACATACAGATCAGGATTAGAAAGGTGGGGAATGACACCATTTTTGTTGTCTGTTTGTATTTGTTTCCCTGTGATAGGCTGATGACACTATGGGATGGAGGGGGTCTATTGATGCAGAGATATTATCAATATGAGTCTGCTGGGGCTTGGTGTGTGCTTTTGATAAGACTTCTAAGTCCTCCCATCTTTCCTATCCTTTGGCCCAGATGCTTGTGCCTGAGCAGGTCTTGGCTTCATAGCTGTCCTAGGAGAAAGAAAGCATCACTCCCAGGAAACAGAACTCTGATCTCCTTACTCCTCCACCATACCGCACATACCCTCCACGCCACACCAATTTCCCTCTTGACCTTGTCAACTGAGACCAGCTGACATTGGAAATTACATTTGAGTCATTAGATGGGTCTTCGCTTTGTAGAGGGAACAGCATATTGTGTTACTTTTTGACTTGGTAGACTGATCAAAATACCTTGCTAATTAACTTGGATCCACTCTCTTCCCGTTCTCCAGTTTGTACCTGTGTTCAGCATGATAGCCATTACAGATTTGGTCACTTCTGTTATACCTATATCATGCATTTGCCTGGGTGTAGTTGTCTCATTCCCATTTTTCTTCCTGTGGAGTCCTCGAGTTTGTGATTCTCAAAGGACTGTAAGTTCTTGATTCCCTGTCTCTTCCGGGAGCCTAAAATAAAGCACTATTTATAGAGTCTAATTAAAAAAAATATATTGCAGTTTATAGAATTGTTTTCCATCTTTATTTATGAATGCAATAGTCCATGATGAGTTTAAAAATGTAAAAGTTTTCAGTGAATTTATTTTCTATAGCTTATGTGCATGAAACAGAAATAAAACATACATGGTCTACTGGAAGGAAAAGTCCTATACTATTTAGAAATATCTAATCTTTGAAATCCTCAACAGCTATATTAGATTCAATGAATTCTGTCAAAGCTTAGTATTTACTAAAGACCATAGACATATTCTAACACATAATTCTATATAATATTGGCATAATTTATTGAACTAAATGGGAGTTAAAAAGTATAATAATTTAAATAAAAACTGTTTAAAATGGTGACTGAAATTGTTTCAAACCATATAAATCTATAATTTCAATAGTCAATCTCTCTCTTTTTCTTTCAATAATATTAATCTTCAACAAATTTTACAATCTTCCTCTTATTTCTGAACCTGGACTAATAAATTTTAAAAGAAGTTCAAAGTGAAATTCACTTTAAAAATAACTTTTATTTCCAAAATCATAATTAAGTTTATGTAGACAGGCATAGTTTAGACTGTGCACCTTCTTAGAATTGGGAACAAAACACCCAGGGAAGGAGTTACAGAGACAAAGTTTGTAGCTGTGATGAAAGGATGGACCATTTAGAGACTGCGGTATCCAGGGATCCGTCCCATAATCAGCTTCTAAACGCTGACACCATTGCATACACTAGCAAGATTTTGCTGAAAGGACCCAAATATAGCTGTCTCTTGTGAGATGATGCCGGGGCCTAGCAAACACAGGAGTGGATGCTCACAGTCAGCTATTGGATGTATCACAGGGCTCCCAATGGAGAAGCTAGAGAAAGTACCCAAGGAGCTAAAGGGATCTGCAACCCTATTGTTGGAACAACATGATGTACTAACCAGAACCCCGGAGCTCTTTTCTCTAGCTGCATATGTATCGAAAGATGGCCTAGTCGGCCATCAATGGAAAGAGAGGCCCATTGGACTTGCAAACTTTATATGCCCCAATATAGGGGAATGCCAGGGCCAAAAGAATGGGAATGGGTGGGTAGGGAAGTGGGGGGCGCTATGGGGGACTTTTGGGATAGCATTGGAAATGTAATTGAGGAAAATATGTAATAAAAATATTAAAAATAAAAAAAATAAAAAAATAAAAATAAATATTTTAAATAATTAAATAATAAATTATTAAAAATTAAAATTTTAATTTTAGTTTATCTTTCTTAAAATTCTATGATATAACGATAGTCAATTTTCTTTCTTTCATATAAGACTTTGGATTGTGATTATATTTTATGTCACTTATTATCTGAACTTTAAGTTTATTTATTTATTTATTATTTTTATGGTTCCATCTATAGTATCCAAATATCACTATGGGGTTGTAAATTCATTTTCTACTGATTTTTAAGGCACTTTAATTTATATATTGAATTATTTTACATAACTATACATCCAAATAACTTATTTATTATTCATTTATGTAGAGGCACATATTTATATTATTATCAGTTTATAGCTATACTGACCATTAGGAAGGAAATATTTTCTTTAGTTATTTATTACTGTGTTTGAAAATCCCATTATTTAAAAACAATATTAGAATGCATGCCATAATCAATTTATATGTTCTGATTAGTCTAGAATTGGGTCTTTCTTTAGTTTCTGGGGTAATTTAAGAGTTATTACTTACTGTTTCTCAAATTGTATCTTACCAGGTCAAAATAAATTTCTTCAACCATTTTTTTTTGTTAATCATAATGTGTAAGTTTCAAAATTGTTTAACGTATGTATTAATTCTTTTCTTTCTAAGGCAATCATAAAATCCTAATGCTCTGAAATAATACATGTGCATGAAAATAAATAATTTTTCCCTGTATAGCATATAAACAGATAGTAGTTTTCATCCATTGTTAATCTTTTAGTTTCATTGATGTAAACTGTGGAGGAAAGTTTT
The DNA here is from genome assembly GCF_978045245.1 of Mus caroli. Taxonomy (NCBI): domain Eukaryota; kingdom Metazoa; phylum Chordata; class Mammalia; order Rodentia; family Muridae; genus Mus; species Mus caroli. Next base: position 88,112,944 of record NW_028227267.1, on the reverse strand, counting down.
GTCTCTTTTTTCCTTACAGTAAAACTTATTAGTTTTTTAAAAGGATATAATATTTTAATTGGTGATACAAAATTTTTTTAAATCAGTCTTCCATTTTAAAGTTTATATTATCAGTTATTTTTTCCACTTTAGGATTATAGGTTCTAGACATTTTAGGTTGTTAAGAGGACTTATTTCTCATTTATTCACATTAGCTTCACTTCATTAAAAACATACTCATATTGGAAGAGCATCAATTAACTTAATAAATTGTTTAATTTAATGCAATGTTGTGAACAATATATGTCAAATTCATAAATGGACATACACTAATCTTTCTACAGTGTCTGAATAACAACAATAAATTTACAAACTAAGTTTAATTCATTGGCAGCATTTGGCTAACTGGTGTCACATTCCCGTTACCCAGCTTGTTGCCAAATAGGTATTTTAGTGTAATATTATATAACAATATTATTTCTGAGAAAAAAAAAACACTCCATATCACAGAGTAATTTTTCACAACTATGTCATTTTTAAAATAATGTCAATAAGGCAATCCACCATGTGAATTATGGTAACACACAATGAAGTTGCTACATAAAAGGAATTTTAATATAAAGACAATCTGTGTGATCAATATATAAGGAAGTGAGACAGGGGAGGGAAAAGGAGAGATGAAAAGAGAGAAGGAATGGCTGGTGGCATGCCAGCTGTCAATTTTCTCTGGTATTCTACTCCCTTTACACATACTCCTAGATGCACAGTGAGATCCATGCTTCTGGTATCTTTTCTTCCACTTCTAATGAGTATGCATGCACACACACACTAGTCATTAAAAATTATAATAATGATGCATCATACGCATGAAATCTAATTTAGCTCCTTTACCTGGTACTCATATTGGGTAATACAATATTTGAATACCAAAATCAAATTGGCTCCGCGGAACAAATTGAGCAAGTCTTTGAGATGTTTTCAAGGAAACATGGTATTGAGGTATTTAAAAATCTAAACAATCAAAATTTTAAATAATTTACTATAGTCTGAATATAGTCTAATATTTATTCTATTTACAAATCAAGAAACATTTAAGACACTAATGAAAGTAAAAAGAGCATTTATATTGTGAGTGTATTAAATGACTCTGAAACCTAGCCGTCCACAAGCATGAACTCAGGCTAAATCTCCATGGGGATAAGAAGTTTTCTGTTGACCCAAAGCTAGTTAGGGGTTGTGTATAGATTATATAGCCCAGAATACAATTCTATTTGCTGAATATAGGGATATGGGATATATATATATATATATATATATATATATTACCTGTAATATATATATATTACCTGTTCTTAATGTTTTAGGTTAGGAACACAATTTGAGGTAGTTCAAGCAATAAAACATGAATTAATGTAAACATTAGTATTCAAGATCACTGTATATTACATAGACAATAATCCTGAAACTTTAAAATCTAAAAGGTAATTTCTATTTTTACACTTTTATTTATTCATTTTAATGCATTTCTCTTTTTTAATTACTTCTATGTTTTTACTCTCCAGTCATTACCCCCTTCCCAATCTGTCCCCCCACAGTTCCACACACCATGCCTTCTCCCTGTCTTTAAGAGGATGGCCTCAACCCCTACCAGGCCTCACCATTCCCTGGAGCCTCAAGTCTCTTGAGTGTTAAGGTACATCTTTTCTCACTGAGGTCAGACCAGGTAGTCCTATACTGTATATTTGTTGGGGGCCTTGGACCAGCTAGTGTGTTCTGCCTGGTTGGTAGCTCAGTGTCTGAGATCTCTAGAGTCCAGGATTGTTGAGACTTCATATGGGGTTGTCCTCCTCCTCAGATTCTTCCAGCCTTTCCCCATATCAACCACAGGGGTCCCAAACTTGAGTCCAATGATTGGGTTTAAGGATCTGCTTCTGTCTCAGTCAGCTGCTTGTTGGGCTTCTCAGAGGACAGCCATGCTAGGCTCCTGTCTGTTAGCAAAACATTGCATCACTTATAGTGTCAGGCCTTGACTCATCCACTTGAAATGGATCCCCATTTGAGCCTGTCACTGGACCCTCCCTTTCCTAGGGCTTTTCTACATTTTTGAACCTACAGTTCTTTTAGACAGGAACAATACTGGGTCAGAGTTTTTAACCAAAGGATGACAACCCCATCTGTTCACTTGTTACCCTGACTTTCTACTAGAGATCGATTCTACAATTTACATCTCTCCACTGAAGGGCATTTCATCTAAGAATCCTGAGAATCTCTTACCTCCCAGGTCTCTGGTACTTTCTAGAGCCCCCACCCCACCCCCTTTGGTTGCATAATCCCATTCATTCTACTGGCCCTCAGGGCTTCTATCCTGTCTACTATCTACTTCCTTACTGATCATATTTTCCTTTTCCCTTCCCCCTCCCCTCCAGATTCCTCCCTTCCTCTGTTTTCTTCTCCCTCCCACCTGAGATTCAAGCATCCTCCCTTGGACTCTTCTGAGGAAGCTAAATTTATAGCTTTCACCAAACTTGGGATCATTTAAGCTATTTCATAGAATAAATGTTTACTGTAATATCTTCCCCCTTTAACTTTGGGATAAAGTTAAACAATTGATTAATCAATCCATGTTATATAAAATATACTTAACTGTTTAATCTTGAAACATTTTATCTCTGATCTGAACAGGTAATCAGTTTAAGGATGTGCAGTAATAAACAGATGAGAAATTTTTCTATGCTCATGTGTATGTTAATACAATATTTTGTGTGAACTTAAATTTCATTAAAACTACAATCATCTTGAAATTTTTACTTAATAAATGTGTGCAGGTTTATGTTTCCAGTTTCTGGTGCTTGAAGAAATGTGTGTATTTGTGTGGTTTATTTTTGTGGTATGTATATTGCATGTCCATATCTCTATAATGTGTGTACTTTCCTGTGCATGAGAAAGCCAGAGAACTTCTTTTGTTCTGTTCTGTCACCCTCATTGTTCTGTGGAGACAGTGACCCTCATTGAACCTAGTGTGAGATCAGAGAGATAGGTGCAGGAAATTCTCCTGTCTTCATCCCCATCACAGTGCTAGAGTAAGATGCATGTGGAACTTCACAATAAAAAAAAAATTCTTTTGTGGACCTAGCTAGAGGCCATTTCTTGCAGGAGCAAACATAGAGGGTCTATTGTTTTGATCAAATTCCTACCTACTGTTCTTCCCATTAGCTTACTTACTAACTTATAATTGTCCCAACACTCTATTTAAGAGAATATGACGTCAGCTTTTCTTTCCTATCATAGGAGTATGGAACGTTGTCTATTAATTCTATGTGCATAATGTATCTTTTACTTTAAGTATTTTGATTGTTATTCCAAATATGGAACGAACATATCTTCACACAAAGGCAGATTTTAATATCGAAGTATATTATTATAAAAACAATATATGTGTGAATGTGTGTTGGTATTGGGCAGTTGTGTGAGATGCTGAGTGTGTGAGAGAAAAATATTCTTACTTGAAAAAAAAGTCTTTCATAGACATGAACATATAGCATGGAGGAATTTTAGAATCAGTATTCTAGATAAGTAGCAGGTCATAAAATACCTGTCTGTCAAAATATATTAGTAAGGCTAGGAGTTTGTCATTTGATGGATCAACTCATCAGGACATGCTGCTGAAGAATAACAGAGATCAAAGATCAGATTCTTAAGAAAGAAGGAAAGTGGCAGAAGGCAAGAATTACTAGCCAGATGTCTATGTGTCAAGCATCTGCTGTGTGAAGGCAATAGGTAATACCATTTTATTCCTTTGTATTTTAATATAAACAGGTACTTTGAAATAGAGGTAGGAGTTTATTTCCAAAAAATATAAAATTGTATTTTATACAAATAAGTACAAATTATAATGAATAAGTGTTATAGAGTTCATTGTTTTAGATTTTTTTCAGAATTTTAATAAATTACAATTCTAATATTAAGCAATGAATGACCCAAGAAAGTCAAATGGTAGGGTAATTTATTTGAATGTTCAAAGAATTGCTAGACCTCCTTCAAGATGAAATTTTGTTTAGTATTAGTTTAATAGTTGAAACTAGTTAGTTAAAATGGATTTAAAAACAGCCTCCTGGATACTCTATAGAATGATGTTATGGTCATTACATCGATACCTAACTAAGATACATATTTGACTTCATTTTAGTGATTAAAAAATTAATCATGTTTGCAATTCCTCTCTACATTCTTCTTTTTTCAAAATTCTCTGTCCTTTTAAAATATGTAATATCAAAAGTCAAATATTTATATATAATTTCTATACTTTAGGTGTTATAGATGATTTCAAACAAGTTCAGAGATTAGAATTTTCCACCAAACATAAACTTTTCATTCATTAATTATATTATTAGATGTCATAAAGAGCACATTATTGTTGTGAATGATTTTTGACTTGTGTATTTTTATGTATTTATGCATGTGTAAAACTATTGGTTTTTGTATATACTGTTAGTGCAAATTGTATTTTATACAAATAAGTGCAAATTATAATGAATAAGTGTTATAGAGTACATTGTTTTAGATTTTTTCAGAATTTTAATAAATTACAATTCTAATATTAAGCAATGAATGACCCAAGAAAGTCAAATGGTAGGGTAATTTATTTGAATGTTCAAAGAATTGCTAGACCTCCTTCAAGATGAAATGATTTATGAGAATGCATTTTCTTTAAAAGTGATTTCTCTTATTTTCCTGATGTACTATAATTCTACCATTTCCTGCTTTGTTTTCCTTAGTCTAAACCTACCCATATACTGCTGCTTGCTCTATTTCAAATTCATAGACCCTTTTTCATTATTATATTTTACATATGTCAATGCTTGTTTTTTAAATTAAGTTATTAAAATGTAAATGTGCAATGGTTCCTTTAATTGTCCTTTGCTTGTTTGTATATTGGTTTGTTTGGTTTTTGTACTGGGAAACAAAACGAGTGTCTTTGCAAATACTAGACAATCCCATAAATAATGAGTTAAATCTAAAGTCCAGCTTTTCTCTTTCTCGCATTTTACATTTGGACCATTTATCATCACTGATATATGACTATTCTTTAATCTCTGTTCTTCAATCAGAATGTGTTGTTTTATCTCCAGTGACCCTTTTCATCCTATAAATCTATTCAGCACTTCTCATTTCGATTTAATGTTTCTTTCTCCTTACTTTCTTGAGATATTTGAAAGTTTTTTTTCAAATTTTCATTGTGATATTGACAGTTTTGATCAATGTAACTAGAGCAGTGTTTGTAAAATGTCGCTTAGTTTTTGTTTGACTAATGAATCTTTCCAGATTTGAGTTACAACTTTTTGGAATATGACCAAAGCAGAAGTGACTCTTATGTGTCTTGCTTCAAGAATATAAATTATGATCAAGACTTGAGGCTGCTAATATTGAAATAAATTACCTAAATTGGTTGATATATTACCTAAATTGGTTGATAATTGCTTCATTTCTATCTTGAGAAATAACCTCCTTCCCATTCTTTTTATATGTGATTTGTCCTACTTTTTTTTTTTTTGCTTGTTTTTGTTAGGAAGATCAAAGGTAGTTGAGATATTTTTCAAACATTATTTATAGCAGGGCTATGACATTAGTTTCCTTAGGACTAGTGCTATCCGGTAAAGAATTTTAATTCAGCAGCATGGCTGCTCTGGCAAAAGATCATATGCAAAGACCTAGGTATGTGATCTGGCTAGAATGTAAACATACATCATACTTTTAATCTCTCTGTCTGAAATACAGTCATGGTGTTAGTACACACCTTTAAGGTAAAATTAGTTTAAGGAAGGAAGCAGCCATGTTTGAAAGTGATATCTAAATGAGGAGCAGACATAGTGGTGAATCAGAGAAAGATTTCACAGAATGAGTCAGAAATAATTTACACCCAACTCTCATGAGAACAGTACAGGGAACGGAAGATATTTAATAGTATCACAAGGAGTGAGAGTCAGTTGGGAGTTAATGACTTCACTCCAGTACCATGGGATTGTACATACTTGTGAGTTCATGTGGTCCCATGCTGATCAGCACAGGAACTCTTACTGGGACAGTTTTACAGAGACAGGTTGCAGGTAAAAACAGAACACACCATAGAATGAGGAGGAGGGAGAAGTCTACAACTGCCAAAGTTAGAGGCCAAGCAGAGCAATTCAGTGAGAAGCTGAGAAAAGGCAGATTGAATCAGTCAGCTTGGACAGTGGTTTGAATCAGAAGAGCTGAATTGAACCAGGCAGCCAGAGTTCAGAAAGAAGTAGAAAGTAAGCCTTTGAGATAACAATTATATCTGGTAATAAAAGGCAATTTTACATGAGTCAACTAGTGATGTTCTTAATGGTTTGAGAATATCAGCTTTCATAGTCATGTGTGTAAGAATTCTTTACTTGAAATCTATTTTTTCCAATTAATTTCTATTGGTTATAACTTCCTAGAAGTCTCTGTTAAATCTAAGAGCCTTTGGAAGCCCACCAATATGAGAAGAGCAATATTTATTGATCAGTGATCTGGGCAAAGTTACAATTGTATTTATAGTAGCAATGTGGCCCCTACAGGCTTTCTTGCATCTGTTATTCATTCTCCTTGAAGGAATCAGAATGTTATTTTAGTTTCTATGAATCTCACCCAGTAATAGGTACCACATAATTAATTTTACTTACACTTTTTAAAATTTGTGTACTTAGCTAACCATTTCTTGTTTAGCACTGAGAGTCCAAACCACTGACATCACTCTTTCATTAGTTATTTGTTCACTATATATTATATACATTCAAAACTAGTTAAAATTATGCTTGCTTAATATTTATGAGTATACATGAAATATTATGAATATATTAACATGCTGTGAAAACAACTATAAATACAGCATAAAACATTTATACACATTTCTTTTGATCTTAATTTTTACCATTTCATGGATAACAAAATTTTTTACAGTTACTTTTTTTCTATGCTTCTGTAGATAATATTGTGCCAAATATTTGCATAGCAATAGTCTTTTTTCACACTCCTCATTCTCTTCTGTAGCCCTTAACAACTGATGTATTGATGGATTTTTCTATGTATATATATAATATATATACATATATAATTGTGGTAAAGAAAATTTATTTATTAAATTTGTTTTGTTTTTATTTTATATGAAATAATTTTACTATGTGTTCTATGCTTAATTAAAATACATCAAAATGCCTTTGTTATGTTCTTATTTCTTCCTGCATTTCTTGGCCTCATAGTATAAAGTGTATGGCTTTGGAAGAGTTCATGCTTTCTTTGCCTCTAGTGATTAATATAGAAGAAATTCATTTGTAATTGAATATTTTCATATGAAAAAATAAGCTATGTTTCCTTTAGGCAAAACTTTCTTTGGTTCTAAATGCTTTTTACAATTTCTTATGATAGTATAAAGATGAGTACCAAGCAATAGGACTGTATGAAAACAGTGCTTGATTTCACATGAATATTCATCTTGAAATACACTGATTTCCCATCACTAATTTCAAGTAAGTTATTTCTCTTCCATTGTATTCTCTATATTTCTCTTAACTATGATATTGCTTCATTATTGTTGTTGTTAAATATTTCTTTCCTATATTTTCAACCTTCCTTTCATAGGAATTAGAGACTAAAAATTGAGCTATGTCATATATATCACATGAATATACTTTTTTTTTTGGAGGGGTGACAAGGAAAGAGTTTATTTAGCTTACATTTCCATGTCACTGTTCTTCATCAATGGAAGCAAAGGCATGAACTTAAACAGAGCAGGAACCTGGAAGCACAAAATCTGTATAGTATGAAGGCATTCTCAAATCTGCCAGATTTAGTTTTGTAAGTTCCTAAAGGGCAAAGAATGCATTCCTCTATCTCTGTGTTTTTATTTCTTCAAAAAATATAGCATATTCTCATTCTCTAATTCTTTCATTTACTATTTAATAAAATGTATTCAATTTATACATTTCACAGTACCTGACAATGGGCTATGGGCCTTGGGGATTCTGGGTTAACTAAGTCTTTCTTTGAGCTGCAGTCCTGGTCTTAATATTTCTTGAGCCATATCACTTTTAACCACCAAGTCATTGATATTCATCTTCAAGTCAAAAGGCTTTTAGCTGTGTGACTGCAGTCATATCCCAGCTAATATTTTATTATTTTGCTCTCTATATCTAGAGGGAAACTTTTCTACACAATAGCTATGATAGTATATTCAAACTAAGATTTGCTTTTCTTATGTGATTATGTATATACCAAGGTAAACCTTCAACAGCATCATCATTTCTAGCCCTAAATTTAGCATTTTTATATTTTTTAGAGTCTCATTATATACTAATTTTTGAAGACTGTTGAATTCCAATACTCTAAATGGTCTATTTTTTAACTTGTTGTAGATCTGTCAGTCTTTCTCTCTCTCTCTCTCTCTCTCTCTCTCTCTCTCTCTCTCTCTCTCTCTCTCTCTCTGTCTCCCTCTCCCTCAGTGTCTGTGTGTGTGTATGTGTTTGTGTCTGCTTGTTTATTCGTTTATGAAGTATGTCAGTAAGTTGAATATAAACTTAGGTACAAGATCCCAGTGTTATTTAATGGTCAGCTACTTCAAACAGTATTTGCTATGTAACCAAAAGAAAGTATTCTTACCCATTTTTCAGTGCACTATACAAACAGTTCTGCTCTAATTTAAATGTCATTTAAAAAAACCTACGAGAGAAATTCTCCAACCTTTTTTCTAGGCTTAGTTAGTGTCAGTTATATGTTATTGTTTTATCACAAAAAAATAGTTAAAAATTTGATAATCCTTACAAAGCAAAGGTTCTGCATACTGCAACTGAGCAAGAAAAGTAAAATGTTCCTAAACCTCTTAAAATACATTAAAAATGAACAGTGATAATAAATACACAAAGAAAATCAGCAATTTAGTATATACCTTTTATCAATAGCATATATGTGTGTGTGTGTCTGTCTATCTGTCTGTCTGGGTCTGTAAAAGTAAGAAAGGATTCATAGATGAACATTTTCATTGAGAAATAAATTTCAGTTCAAACACAAAAACTGCCATGTTGTTCATAAAAGCTCACTCATTCTTATGTTATTGGATGCTTGCTCTTTGGATGAAGTTCACGGGAAATTTTACAAGCTAAGGTTTACAAAGTGAAACAGGTTTTTTTTTTTTCCTCAAGTAATATAGTTTTTCCTTCTAGCAAAATGCTTAAGGGTTTAAAATACTCTCACATGAAAATTAGTTTTAATGTTCTGATTTATCTCTTGTGTTGTTTTAGATGTTTTACCATAGGCTCTAACCTAAAGGAATTCAATATTTTAGCACTTACTATTTCTTTGAATAAACACTGGGTTTGGCACAATAACTCAGTAAAAAAAAATCTATGTATTAAAAACATGAAAATATAAAAATATTTCTTTATATACATAGTTTGGTCACGTAGCATAGTACCGAAAATGAGCACGTTATTGAGTATTTAAATGAGAAAAATTGAGAATGCTGATCATTGCTTACTGTATCATCTTTGAGTGTGCCATTATTTTCAACATCACCTGAAATGAAAGGAGAGGTTCTCCTTAATTCAGCTTCTATTCTTAAAGGACTTCTTGGTTTTAAGACTCAATATCTATGGCAGAATATTTCTATCAACAACAGAATCCTTTGAAAAGTATTGGAGTAGAAAATAAGCTGGCAGTGTACATGAAAAGTAATGATAGAAAGTCTATCATGTGACTTAAGGAGAATTCCTTATTGAATGCAAACTCTATACTACTTAAGTGTATATGGAGTTCACTCACAGCCTGAAAGGAGAAATGATGTTGTTTATGATTGGTTCCATCTATTCTGGTCTTTTAACTGTCAGCTCATGGTTGACAAGTTGAATAATTAGAGAATGCATCTGTTGACTTCAGACAGAATGTTTGATTTTTTTTTTAATGATTTGAAGCCCATTTCTTTATTCAACTTTTGAGCAGCTTTGAATACAGAAATAGTCTATTTTTAGTTTCCTGAAATTATAAAATAAATTTCCCTTTAACAATTTTGGATGAAAAATAAACTGCCATCTTTTTGCATGCCATTGGTTTTGTGAACTCGATGTGATTTGATAAAAATCAAAGAGTGGTGAATAGTTAAACATCTTTATAGGAACATATGTGCCCTTACTTTTTACAAATGTGCTTGTGTGTCACATGATGATTTTTTTAGATAATTACTTATTATTGATGAACAGCGTAATTATTCTCAGAGCAAATGCATGTATAATTTAGTGCTGCTTATGTTGCTGCAGCTGCTGCTACTGCAGTGCCATACAGATTTTTTATTGCTCTTTTAATTCTTCTTTGTCTCACCCACAGATAGATAGAGACATTCATTTTCGGTCTCTAATCCTTTTTATTATTTTTTTTCATCCTCTGGTGAGCAGCACAGCCATATCACATAACGAGAAGCTTCCCTATAACCATGTGTGTAGGGACAAATTATCTAACTCTGTTTGGCATCAGAAATGAAATATCAGATGGTTATTTTCTCTTTCAAAAATATCTTAGCTGTTCATGTACACCTGTAGCTGTGTCAGTAAAAGATGGGACCTTTAAAAATTCCTCTGCCTTCGTGGGCATGCCAAACGGTGGCATCATCATGCTGGTCCTGTGCAGTTAGCCATACTGTTGATATTTCATGGGTACCATGTGCTTATCATGTTTAGAAGATAATCTATTGGACCAGATATATTGGTCCACTGGCACATAAATTTTTATGACTCTTCTTTCATATTTTTTCTGAGCTTTAGTTATACAGGTTGCATTTGTGATGTATTAATTTAGAATGGGCACAGTCACTACTGGTTTTCAAGAAGTTGTGAATCTCTCCATATTTTGTAAGAGGAATATAGTTTGATAGCACTGGGAACTAAGGTCCTAACTAACTCTGATGAGGAACTACACTTGGTCAATGGGTGCAAAGAGTGGAAGAATTTGTTAACTCAAGGAAAGAGTTCTTATACAGGAGTGTATAATTTCAACTGTTCAGCCCAGGGAACATATCTGTAAAACACATAAATGAATACTATATGTATGTATGTATACACACACACACACACACACACACACACACACACGTTTACTGAGGCTATGGAGCACTCCCAAAATGGTTCCTATCATGAACGACTTCTTAAAGACCCATTACACAGCTGAAAGAGTCAGATGCACATATTTGAGCACGACCAATAGACAGAAGCTGATGTCCCCTGTGGTTGAATCACTTAAAGGCTGACAGAAGCTGAGTAGAAGGGCAACTCTGTAGGAGAACCAACAGTGTCAATTAATCTGAACCCCTGTGATCTCTCAAACCCTGGATCACCAAGCAGATAGCATATACCAGCTGATATGAGGTCCTCCATACATATACAGCAGAGAACTGCTGGGTCTGGGTTCAATCAGATAAAATGTACCTAACCCCAAGAGACTGGAGGCCCCAGGAAGTGTAGAGGTCTGGTGGGGTGGGGGTGAGGGAATAGGGACATCTCCTCTTGGAGACAGGGGAGTGGAGAGGAAGTATGGGATGTGGAATATTCAGAGGGTATAGAGGTGGGGAGAAAAAATCTGGAGTGTAAATAATACATCAATAAATAGATTAATTTAAAAAAAGAACCACAGCTATTTTACCTACTGTCTACTTGTGTTTTCTGTTGTTCTTTTCTTTTTCCCCTTCATTGCTTACTTTCTTCCATCTTTCTTTCCTTCCCTCTTTGGTGGAGTGAGGTAGAACAAGGGAGAAATAAAATGAAAAGTTTGAATTATTTTTTTGAAAACATACACAATATTTCCTTTATATGATTATTGCTACTTTAGTTGTGGCTTACTAGATAGTGCCAAGGGGATAAAACTGACATGTAGATGCACTGTACTTATTGAAGGGAGTAACTGAATTAACTATATTGCACATTCACTCAGTGTACGTGATCACTCATATTCTCTTCAGGATTTGAGAGAACAGAGTAAAATACTCAGAACCAGAATTTCTTTTTTTTTTTTTTTTTACTTTTTAATATTTTTTTATTCTGTATTTTCCTCAATTACATTTCCAATACTATCCCAAAAGTCCCCCATACCCCCCACACACGTCCCTACCCACCCATTCCCATTCTTTTGACCCAAGCATTCCCCTGTATTGGGGCATATAAAGTTTGCAAGTCCAATGGGCCTCTCTTTCCAGTGATGGCCGACTAGGCCATCTTTCGATACATATGCAGCTAGAGACAAGAGCTCCGGGGTACTGGTTACTTCATCATGTTGTTCCCTCTATAGGGTTGCAGATCCCTTTAACTCCTTGGGTACTTTCTCTAGCTTCTCCATTGGGAGCCCAGTGATCCATTCAATACCTGACTGTGAGCATCCACTTCTGTGTTTGCTAGGACCAGGCATAGTCTCACAAGAGACAGCTATATCTGGGTCCTTTCAGCAAAATCTTGCTAGTGTATGCAATGGTGTCAGCGTTTAGAAGCTGATTATGGGATGGATCCCTGGATATGGCAGTCTCTAGATGGTCCATCCTTTCATCATAGCTCCAAACTTTGTCTCTGTAACTCCTTCCATGGGTGTTTTGTTCCCAATTCTAAGAAGGGGCATAGTGTTCACACTTTGGTCTTCATTCTTCTTGAGTTTCATGCGTTTAGCAAATTGTATCTTATATCTTGGGTATCCTAAGTTTTGGGCTAATATCCACTTATCAGTGAATACATATTGTGTGAGTTCCTTTCTGATTGTGTTACCTCACTCAAGATGATGCCCGCCAGGTCCATCCATTTGGCCAGGAATTTTATAAATTCATTCTTTTTAATAGCTGAGTAGTACACCATTGTGTAAATGTACCATATTTTCTGTATCCATTCCTCTTTTGAGGGGAATCTGGGTTCTTTCCAGCTTCTGGCTATTATAAATAAGGCTGCTATGAAAATAGTGGAGCATGTGTCCTTCTTGCCAGTTGGGACATATTCTGGATATATGCCCAGGAGAGGTATTGCTGGATCCTCTGGTAGTACTATGTCCAATTTTCTGAGGAACCGCCAGACTGATTCCAGAGTGGTTGTACAAGCTTGCAATCCCACCAACAATGGAGGAGTGTTCCTCTTTCTCCACATCCTCGCCAGCATCTGCTGTCACCTGAGTTTTTGATCTTAGCCATTCTGACTGGTGTGAGGTGGAATCTCAGGGTTGTTTTGATTTGCATTTCCCTGATAATTAAGGATGTTGAACATTTTTTCAGGTGCTTCTCTGCCATTCAGTATTCCTCAGGTGAGAATTCTTTGTTCAGTTCTGAGCCCCATTTTTAATGGGGTTATTTGATTTTCTGGAGTCCACCTTCTTGAGTTCTTTATATATATTGGATATTAGTCCCTTATCTGATTTAGGGTAGGTAAAGATCCTTTCCCAATCTGTTGGTGTTTTTTTTTTTTGTCTTATTGATGGTGTCTTTTGCCTTGCAGAAGCTTTGCAGTTTCATGAGGTCCCACTTGTCAATTCTCAATCTTACAGCAGAAGCCAATGCTGTTCTATTCAAGAATTTTTCCCCTGTGCCCATATCTTCAAGGTTTTTCCCCACTTTCTCCTCTATAAGTTTCAGTGTCTCTGGTTTTATGTGAAGTTCCTTGATCCACTTAGACTTGACCTTAGTACAAGGAGATAGGTATGGATCAATTCACATTCTTCTACATGATAACAACCAGTTGTGCCAGCACTATTTGTTGAAAATGCTGTCTTTCTTCCACTGGATGGTTTTAGCTCCCTTGTCGAAGATCAAGTGACCATAGGTGTGTGGGTTCATTTCTGGGTCTTCAATTCTATTCCATTGGTCTACTTGTCTGTCACTATACCAGTACCACGCAGTTTTTATCACAATTGCTCTGTAGTAAAGCTTTAGGTCCAGCATGGTGATTCCACCAGAGGTTCTTTTATCCATGAGAAGAGTTTTTGCTATCCTAGGTTTTTTGTTATTCCAGATGAATTTGCAGATTGCACTTTCTAATTTGTTGAAGAATTGAGTTGGAATTTTGATGGGGATTGCATTGAATCTGTAGATTGCTTTTGGCAAGATAGCCATTTTTACAATGTTGATCCTGCCATTCCATGAGCATGGGAGATCTTTCCATCTTCTGGGATCTTCTATAATTTCTTTCTTCAGAGACTTGAAGTTTTTATTATACAAATCTTTCACTTCCTTAGTTAGAGTCACGCCAAGATATTTTATATTATTTATGACTATTGATAAGGGTGTTGTTTCCCTAATATCTTTCTCAGGCTGTTTATTCTTTGTGTAGAGAAAGGCCATTGATTTGTTTGAGTTAATTTTATATCCAGCTACTTCACCGAAGCTGTTTATCAGGTTTCAGAGTTCTCTGGTTGAATTTTTTTTAATTAGGTATTTTCCTCAATTACATTTCCAATGCTATCCAAAAAGTTCCCAATACACTCCCCCCCAGTCCCCCACCCATCCACCCCCACCCCTTGGTCCTGGCATTCCCCTGTACTGGGGCATATAAAGTTGGCAAGTCCAATGGGCCTCTCTTTCCAGTGATGGCTGACTAGGCCATCTTTTGATACAAATGCAGCTATAGTCAAGAGCTCTGGGGTACTGGTTAGTTCATGATAATGTTCCACCTATGGGGTTGCAGTTCCCTTTAGCTCCTTGGGTACTTTCTCTAGCTCCTCCATTGGGGGCCCTGTGATCCATCCAATAGCTGACTGTGATCACCCACTTCTGTGTTTGCTAGGATCTTCTTTAATTTCTTTCTTCAGAGACTTGAAGTACTTATCATAGAGCTCTTTCACTTCCTTAGTTAGAGTTACGCCAAGATATTTTATATTATTTGTGACTATTGAGAAGGGTGTTGTTTCCCTAATTTCTTTCTCAGCCTGTTTGTTCTATGTGTAGAGAAAGGCCAATGACTTGTTTGAGTTAATTTAATATCCAGCTACTTCACCGAAGCTGTATTTCAGGTTTAGGAGTTCTCTGGTGGAATTTTTAGGGTCACTTGTATATACTATCATATATCTGTATAACATCTGTGCAGGATCTTCTGGCTTTCATAGTCTATGGTGAAAAATCTGGTGTAATTCTGATAGGCTTGCCTTTATATGTTACTTGGCCTTTTTCTCTTACTGCTTTTAGTATTCTATCTTTATTTAGTGCATTTGTTGTTCTGATTATTATGTGTTGGGAGGTATTTCTTTTCTGGTCCAGTCTATTTGGAGTTCTGTAGGCTTCTTGTATGTTCATGGGCATCTCTTTCTTTAGATTTGGGAAGTTTTCTTCTATAATTTTGTTGAAGATGTTTGCTGGTCCTTTGAGTTGAAAATCTTCATTCTCATCCACTCCTATTATCCTTAGGTTTGGTCTTCTCATTGTTTCCTGGATTTCCTGGATGTTTTGAGTGAGGATCTTTTTGCATTTTCCATTTTCTTTGATTGTTGTGCCGATGTTCTCTATGGAGTCTTCTGCACCTGAGATTCTCTCTTCCATCTCTTGTATTCTGTTGCTGATGCTCGCATCTATGGTTCCAGATTTCTTTCCTAGGGTTTCTATCTCCAGCATTGCCTCACTTTGGGTTTTCTTTATTGTGTCTACTTCCCTTTTTAGGTCTAGTATGGTTTTATTCATTTCCATCACCTGTTTGGATGTGTTTTCCTGTTTTTCTTTAAGGACTTCTACCTGTTTGGTTGTCTTTTCCTGTTTTTCTTTAAGGACTTCTACCTGTTTGATTGTGTTATCCTGTTTTTCTTTAAGGACTTGTAACTCTTTAGCAATGTTCTCCTGTAATTCTTTAAGTGAGTTATTAAAGTCCTTCTTGATGTCCTCTACCATCATCATGAGATATGCTTTTAAATCCAGGTCTAGCTTTTCGGGTGTGTTGGGGTGCCCTGGACTGGGCGAAGTGGGAGTGCTGGGTTCTGATGATGGTGAGTGGTCTTGGTTTCTGTTAGTAAGATTCTTACATTTACCTTTCGCCATCTGGTTATCTCTGGAGTTAGTTGTTATAGTTGTCTCTGTTTAGAGATTGTTCTTCTGGTGATTCCGATTAACGTCTATCAGCAGACCTGGGAGACAGGCTCTCTCCTCTGAGTTTCAGTGGTTAGAACACTCTCTGCTGGCAAGCTCTCCTCTTACAGGGAAGGTGCACAGATATCTGGTGTTTGGACCTCCTCCTGGCCGAAGAAGAAGGCCCAAAACAGGACCTTTCACAGATGCTGTGTTGCTTTGGCAGGTCACAGAAGCTGTCAGCTTCTGTGGTGCACACTCTCACTTGTGCAGACTAAGTTCCTAAGTTCAGTGGAGTCCCGGATCCAAGATGGTGCTCCCTGCTCCTGAGGCAGAGGGCTCCCGTTCAGGGAGGACCACTGTCCTCTGGCTGTGAGGGTGCCAGATGTCTGCGGCCCTAAAAGGGTGCTGGCTCAGCGGCTCTGTGGCTCCCGCCTGTCCCAGAAGCTGTCTGCCTCTGTGGTGCACACTCTCACCTGTGCAGACTAAGTTCCTCCCAGAATTTCATATAGCATCTGTTAACATAACATCTGTGTTCTCCTGGTTGGAAATTGACCTCCACCAATTAGAGAAATACCTACTCCTGTAACTAACAAAACCCACTGAACTTAATTTTGAACATACATGTTGGTAAGTATTTTCATCTTGTTCCAACAATTTAGGCTATGAAAATTATTGGTAGTTGTTACTTCTTGGCAAAAATAATCTTGTCTATCTGTTCATATTCATAATTTGTTATGAGTAAATACTCTATGAGGAATTTATGTGGTGTATTATATTTGTTTGATCTACCGCTATGTCATCAGTAATAATTGTGATTTTATTTACATTCATGTGATATAATGCTTCATTAAATACATTTTCTTGAATGTGATTGTACTAAAGTGTACTCATCTACTGTAATTTTCATTACTCCTTGATTTCCTAATCTTTTTCTTTTTCTATGAATTTGGTAAGGCATTCTTTGGTGAATTATAGTGTAAAAATTACTACACACATTTTTCGATTAAAAAGAGAACATTGTACTTTATACCAATTCCAATATTTTATATTTATATCCCAATAATTTGCGTGTTTTGTTTTTGTGTGCATGTATATAGCTGCAAGGGCTGCCCATATTCATCCTCTGCACTAATGAACTAGTCTTTTATTACATTTGTAAATTACAAAGGAAATATAAAGTAGAAGAACTTTTTTTGTTGTTTGGATCTAGCTACTGTGCTGAGACACATTTAGGAAAATATAGTGTAACATTAAAAGTTGTAGACACTGGTTATAAATTCTATCATTAGTAGGCACAAAGCTGTTCTTGTAGTAATGGCTTAGCAACTTATTTCAACAAATGTTCCCTTTAGACTATCTTTTAATATTGTTTTGTAAACTAATTTTTGGTTATGTAAGGGTGGAGTTAATTAAGCAAGTGCTACTTTGTAAAGAGAGCATGTAAAAGGCAATAAGATGTTTCCTCCAGTGCTGATTAAGGCTGAGAGTAGTTTTCTTAGCACCAATTGGGTAAGGAGCATGACAGCATTGGGGCAAAGGGGTCAAGCTGAAAGAGGCTTGGCCTAGTGATTGACACATACAGATAAATATAGCCTAGCCAGCAGATTATTGACTTACATCATTCTTTATTTCTTAAATTTTAATTTGTTTTGCTTGTTTGGCTGCACTGAAATTGAATCTGGAGTATATACATGCTAAAGATACACTACCAGTGGGCTATGCGTATGGCTGTATGACATTATTAAACTGTTACTTTTTCTTAGTATGTATGTGTATGCATCCATATGTGTGCCCACATGTGTATGCAGTGTGAGGTGTATACATGTCTATGCATGTGTGTGTTACTGTGTGTTTATATTTCTACGTATGCATTATGAATGAAGGTTCTTGTAGAGTCCTGGAAAAAGACAAGGAACCTTTGTTACTAGTGTGACAGGTGATTTTGACCTGCCCTACTGTGAATTAAATGCTCTGGAAGAGCAGTGATTGCTTTTAACTGTCGTACCAAACTGAGCCAAACATGATCTCATGTTGAATGGAATTATTTTAACAGATTTCTTATTAACAACCCAAAGATAAAAGTGCAATTGGAGTAAGAAAAGCATGAAAGAGACTGCAACAAAAAATTTGGTAAGATATGAGATTTATTGATCTTGTTAAATGTGAGTTACAAGAGTGAGCATTCCAAGATTACATAAATATCACAGAGCTCTCAGAGTGATGTTTACAGCTCTGCATGGAAGATGAACATTTTTATAATTAACCACACTAGAATTTACCTTTGTTTAAAATATTCAGAAACCAATTCTTTTGCTTGCTAAGTTGCTAATGTGAGATTTGCATGTGGATGCTTAGTAAAAATTATTCCAGTAAGTAGTAAAATCATCTTCCCTTATGTAACATTTTATCACAAATGAGATCTGAATTATGTTCTACTCCCAAAAAGAAGATTCAAACAAAAATACAAATCATCATCTATCTTTTCCTCTTTTGTCAAGGCAAACCACTTCATGTATGTACATAGGTAGGTAAGTAGGTAGGTAGGTATATATTTGAGACAGAGTCTCCTTATGTAGCTAAGTTTTGGCTTGTACTCTGTAATCCTCCTACCTCAAAAATGCAAGTGCTGATATTACTAGCATGAGCTGTGAGATCAACCTAAATCTGGGCTGCTTTTCATCTACATGCATGAGTGATGGGAATTGTTATTGCATTAGTAACTGACCCCAAAGAAACCTAAAACATTATTAAGAAGCAAATATTTGCTGTTGTAAAGGCTTAAATATTATGAGGTGATTTGATGATGGAAATTAACATAACTAGATGCTCCTGAGAGATGCAAACTCATTTAGAAGGACACCATGGATATGAAGTATGTGGATTTCTTGTTGCTTCTTTAAAATATATGCTTTGAAACATCAGTATTCAGTGAGGATATACAAAGACTTTGGGAGTTGTCATTGTCATGATAAGGATATAAAAAGTATAACATTGAAAAGACTTTGATTATCTTAGGATATGTGACAACTTAAATCTCAGTGGAAGCTCTCATACTAAATACTGAAATTAGGGATATATATATATATAGATTCACAGGATAGAACTGACTCAGGGGCAGATATTATAAACTGTTGGTATCCATAACGAGCTAAAGACACACAGTAGAAGCAGATTTACACTAAAATGGAAATAAGTTATTTTGAGGGTAATGGAACAGGAAGGACATGTTTACTTCTAAGCTTTGCCACTAGGAAATTTAAATATTCTAATCCATGGCAACTTAAGAAAATAAAGTAAACAACAACAACAACAAATTCTTTTAATGCTCATAAATTAAAGGAAACAACTAACCACTGTAAAGCACACTGAGTCTTCTCCACTGACAGACTAAATCTCCACAAGGAGAGGGATTATCAACAAAGGAGTATTTCCAAATTCTGTTCTTGTCTTTTTATTGAGCTAGAGATATTATGTAGCTGAAAACATTTATGATTTCCATAGCCCAGGGATATGTACTCACTAAAAGATTGAGATTTATTCAAAAGATATCAAAACATTCCTATTTTTCTTTGCATTACTACCATGCTAAAAATCCTCTAGTGTAGTAACAATGAATTACAGCTGTGCGTGCTATGTGACAAAGAATGTACATAAGGAGTTCTTAGGGACACATAAGACAATGAGTTAGACAGGAAAAGCACACAAAGGAGGTTGATTCTTTTGGCATGAACAGCAAGCTACATTAAAAATTAATCACAGGCAAAAGTCTAGTTAAATGAACATGATAACTATCACTAAAGGCCTGTCTCTCTTTTCCTATTTCCTGAGACATGATGCTCGGGTTTCAATCAAAGATTAAAAGGCATGCTACTAGATAACTAAAAATATTATGATGAATAGTTTTATAAGCATCAGAACCAGAGGTATCATGAATATATTAAAGAATCAAATGAATGCATTAGAAAACATAAAAGAGAATACAATACAACCAAAAGCTGAAAAGCTTAATAGAGAGTGAATTTAAAAAAGAAAGCATGATATGAAAGCTAGAGGGTATTTTGTAGGTTCATTCATAGGCTGAACATAGAAGGAATGAGTGGCTGTATATTATCACAATAGTCACTCCCAGAACTGCATGGAATGCAAAGCAGCAAAATAAATAAATAAATAAAAAGAATAAATAGAGATGAAGAAACAATGAAATAATTAACTCTCAAGTTTAATGGAATGTCTGGGAAAGAACAGAGTTGAGCAGGGGAAATTTTGAAATTACAATAGCCAATAAATTTCTAACATTTCTACTAGGCAGTAACCACAAATATACAAACAAATAAGTAAATCCTGAAAAAAATATATGTAAGCCTTTCAGAGTTAAACTACAACAAGCTACAGATTCTATGGAAATGTTAGCAGGAAGCACTCGAGACAAGGATGGTCTGCATAGAGTTAATCAACAGTCAGAATACCTGAAGACTGATAGAAGCTATTCAGTTAGACAGGTACTAGCAAGAAACAGTAAATGTATTGAAATAAAAATAACCATATGAAAACAATATCTTTGCACTCACTGATGTTGTAAACAATGATCACAAATATTTCTTTCACAACACTTCTCTGATATTTTAAAAACACTAGATGTCATTTTGACACTGTTTACTCTTCTTGAAATATTAGCATATTTTAAAATGCATAAGAAGTGAGACAACTACTTAAAAATGGAGACCGAGGAAATGGTTTTGTAAGTAAAGTTCCTGTAACAACAACAACAACTACTACAACAACAAAATAGACTTCCATGTGTTCACTGGGGCTGGGCTCCCCATGATCACTTGATAACTGTGTTGCAATATGTCCAGTTTTC
Organism: Mus caroli; assembly: GCF_978045245.1. Classification (NCBI taxonomy): domain Eukaryota; kingdom Metazoa; phylum Chordata; class Mammalia; order Rodentia; family Muridae; genus Mus; species Mus caroli. The sequence goes on along the minus strand of NW_028227267.1, from coordinate 88,092,050 downwards.
TGAGATGGTCTCTATTTGCTGAAATATACTCTTCGTAAATGATGATGATAGCTATGCTTGTTGTGAGAAGGATATGATTTAAATGTACAAAGGAATGATGCTGATACAGCAAAGTAGCGGAAGCAGATTCCTCTACAAGGCACAGTAAGCAGGCTAGGTATCCAGTATTAGGCATAATCTTCCTTTTGTTGTGTGGGCATTAAATCCAGCTGACAGAAGTTTCATCCTATAATACTTAAATGTCCTACAGGGTATCAGTTCTCAAATACCCTGGTGTACTACATTAAACTAGACTATTCGATGTTACTGATACACATATGCAAGACAGTGCTAACATTATCTCCTAAATCATTGTACCGTAGTATAACTATTTAGAATGTAGTTAGGGATTATAATTATTTAGTAAGTTGTGATTGTAAGTTCTCATAAAATTTATGATTTCCCTAGCCCTGGGTAGTTAGCAAGGATTCCAATACCAGGCAAAAGTTCTCTCATGGAAAGTGCCTTACATCCAATTAGAAAACTTCACTGCTGCCACAGTTTGTGTGCCACTGTTGTACTCTAGAGCATGCTGACAAACATCATAAGAAGCCATGCAATTTTTTTAATTGAAATACAATCACATTGATCTCTCATTTCTTTTTTCTCTTCAACCCTTCCCAGTTACTCTCCTCCAAACTCTTCTCATACCCTCCCCAATCATTATGTTGATGTGATCTTTCCCTTAATTGTGTTTATTACACACATACCTATAGTGAGATATGAGTGTGTGTATGTGTGTGCAAGTATGTGTTCACTGTGTCTGTTTCTGTGGTTTGTGTGTACATGGTTTCAAGCATGATACTACATGGGAGAGCCAATAATAGGGACCATCCATGGAGCAGGTGATTTTTCCTCCCAAGACATGCACATGCATATATGAGAAAAGAAAGATTGTGGCTTGATGGTCATGTGTTTTTGTGTCAAGATGATAAAAGGACAATTGAACTGAATAGTTTCTGTCAACTTGACCCAAGCTAAAATAATCTGAAAAGAGGAACCCTCAATTAAGAAAATACCTATATAACATAAAGTTGTTGGGAAAACTGTAGGGCATTTTTTTTAAAATATTGATGAATGATACAATTTGTGGACCATGTCATCCCTGGGTTGCTGGTCCTGGTTTCTAAATGACAGCTGGCTAGCAGGTTATAAGGAGTAAGCCAGTAAGCACCACCTCTCCAATTATCAACCCTTGCCTCCAGGTTCCAAGCCTTCTTGAGTTTCTGTCTTGATCTTCTTCAGGGATAGTTTACAATGTGGAAGTATAAGCCAAATAAACCATTTCACATCCAATTTGCATTAGATAATGTTGCTTATTATACCAATAGTAACTCTCTCTCTCTCTCTCTCTCTCTCTCTCTCTCTCTCTCTCTCTCTCTCTCTCTCTCTCTCTCTCTCTCTGTCTCTCTCTCTCTCACACACACACACACACACACACACACACACACACACACACACACACACACAGGTTACTGAAAATTGAGTGACTGGGCAAGACTGTATAGAGCAAGAGTGAGGTCAAGATGTGGCCAAACCCTGGAAATCTCATCCTAAGACCAGAAGGAATAGAACTGTTACCTTCATGCTCTGGACTTTCATGTCTGGTGCATGTAGACTTTGGTAGGACTCCTACCTTGAGATAGTCATCTAGCCTGATGTATAAGTTTCAGGTTATCTGTCCTTTGGCCAGCACCTGCAATTCCTCTTCATGCACACTCTCTTACACACACACACACATACACGTACACATACTACACAAATATACCACTTACCACACATACACATCCAACCACAAACCATATTCACAGAGCACATCACACACATACCACAGAGCACCTAAACACACACATACTCTCACACACACTCTCACACACATACACACACACTCACACACACATACACACACACAGACATTCAAGCAAACCAAATGTACACATACATACACATATACCCAACACCACAAACATACCAAAATGCCAGAAACATGCACACACACACACACCAAATTTCACACACACACTCACATAGACACACATCAAACACACATATACACACACCAAACACATATCACACACACTATACCAAATACTACCTAGACATACCAAACACATACTGAACACACTCCAAACACACACCAAACATGAACACACACCTACATTACCCCACCCCTAACATTTCCATATATAACCTATTTAATCTTTAAATTGGTATTTGTGTGGATGGTCATGAACCTTGGAGGAGAACCTACAAGTAAAACTACCACTTATTCAACCAGTATATTTGCTAACCATACTTTGAATATTTGTCCTTATACACACAGATAAATACTGATTTTGTTACTTGATATGTTCTCTATTGTATTGCTGCTTAGATACTTCTCCATTTTCATCTCTAGTTGATTCTGGAGTACATATCTCTTTCATTCCGTTCATATTATGACACTTTCATGTTTTGACTCTTAAAACTTTTCTCATATCTGGGATCAGCTTTTTTTTTTCTTGAACATTAGAAGCTGTTTTGCTGTATCTAGAGATTGAATCAGTCCTTCTCAATCATTACTGCAATGCTTATTCATTGTTCATTTATGTCTTATCCAACATGACTGAAGAAATTTGTGCAGAGGGTGAATCATAAGGAGACAAATATCAGTGCACCCAGGAGTTTTAAATGTTTGGATAAAGTGCAAAATCCATAGATAGATTTGTTAGTGAGGCCTAGAATAGGAGAATATGCTGCAGTTTTAGGATACATGGTAGTCAATAGCAGGGAACAATTTGAAGATCTTTGTAGGCACAGAAGAGAGAGTATCGAAATTGAGTCTATTGGGGGAGAAATTTGTCACAATACAGCACTATTGAATAATGCCAAGCACTGTAAATGTAGATAAATGATCATAACTTTGGAAGTATTTTGGAATCTATCATCATTCCAAAAACACTTGTTTAGGCCTTGTGAGAAAAACTGCACCCTTTCTTAGTATATTTCTGTGTGTGCCCCTGTTTTAAAAAAGTTCTCTTTAAAAATACAGGTAACTCACATCTTTCATCATTATCTCTTTTTTCTGAATAACTATGTATTATTGGCAAAAAGAATAAAGATAGTTTTGATTTTTTTAAACAGAATACCCATATTTTTACAAGGATAGTATTAGTCTTACAGGGTAGAAATGTATTTACATGAAAGACTAGACAACAGACACTATTGCATTTGGAATTATGCATACGTAAAAGCCCCCAGTTGATTGACAAATGCCACCTCTAGTGATATATCATGTTAATTTAGACTATTAGATGGCCTAGACCCACACATGCAGGAATGTCTTTTCATTGCCTCCTTGACCATTGTAGCAGTTAAACAACAGAGATTAATTTCTACTTAATTTAATGCATTAATATAGGCAGTGCAGTTTATAAATGACTGTGTATTTGCACAAAGAGAAATAGACTATGAAATATGCTATTTATGTCAATATGTGTCACAAAAATAACTTTCCACAAGTGTACAGTTTTATTTCTGTTGTACATTTAATGTAACTAATTTTAGGGAAGATTTTAGGTAGTTACAACTCTTCTACTGTCATGTCTAGCAAGTAAATAACAGTTGTGTAGTACATATTTCCAGTAAGACAAAGTGTAAGTAAAAGTGATTTTTTTAATAACAATACATGTACTTTCCTGTCATGCAATGATATTTATATATTTTCTCTTAGATACACTGTACATTTTCTTGAGATCTGAAAAATAAGTAACACCTACATTGTAAAACCAGTTAACTGCTAAGATGTGTTAATGCTAATATGTTCACCTAAAACAATTTGAATGGCTGATTCATTTTAATAAACAGTCAGGAATTCGTATTCAATATACACTATTAATGCCCCCACAAAGAGTACTTGTGAAAGTGATAGGATAGTCTCAATGTTATTGATTACACACCAAAAAATAATGTTACAGAAGAAGCTTGTGACCCCCAAGAAGTCATAGAGCTGAACAATATATTCTCATTTTCTTCCAGCAATTCTTTTCCTTCTTAAATATTATCAATTTTATACAATTTATATGAATGTTTTGCCTATATATGTGAGTGCATACCATATGTATCCCTGGGGCCTGCATATGACAACAGAAGGCAACAGATTCCTCAGAACTTGAATTAGAGTTGAATGGGAGCAGCCATGTGTGTGCCAGGAAACACAAATGCTATTCTGCAAATGCAAGTCACTGTCAGCTGAGCCATGCTTCTGTCTCCCCATCTTTCAAATTTTAGTCATTATAATCCTCAGTAATGTCTACCTACATAAATATATGAAATTTAAATTTTAAGCTGAATATTATTTAGGTAAGATCTAAAATTCGAAACCTTTACAGTTCTTCCATTTCCTATTATTGAATTGCATATTCAGTAGTTTTTATCTTTCATAAATTATCCAATATATTATCTAGAAAATATTCAAAAAGTCATTATTGGTCTGAGTTTTTTCCTAGTTCCTATTACATGGATGGTATTATTTAATCTTGGTAGTTATTTTTGAGGTTTTTACATCCGTTATTTTAAATGTAAAGAACATTAAAGCAGATGTGCATATGATATACAAACATAGATAACTATATTAGACATTACAGAAATGGGAATGTACTACAGAGAGGCAAATGTTGAATCAGAAAATTGGCTTAAGAGCAAGTTATGGCGTCATAAAGATGTAATGATTCCAGTACTTGGGAAGTCAAGGGATGAGGTTTGCAAATCTTAATTTACAGGCAAAATAAAGAAAAATTCTCTCAAAGGAAGCAAAAAATGTAGTAACAATTTTTTAAATGGAACACACATTGAAAAAATTCAAGTATATTTCTTTATATATTTAAAAGGCATACTTTCTAAATATACTAAGCAAAGACACATAATTTAGGCACATGTACTAAATCAGGAATGAAAAGAAAGGAGTCTCACTGTTGTTTTCCAATGTTTTCTTTCAACAACTATTTTCAAATGATAGGTCTAGCTGTGCTTTGACTCAGGTGCACCAATATTCTTGAAAAGACAGATAAAAATCAAATAGTTACAGTTACAACATGAAATATCAAATGTAATTAATGCGATGAATTAAACACATTGCACAGGAGATCAGACCCAACAGGTCAAGGACAGCTCTTCTGATAAAATAGTATTTGATCCAGGGTCAAAAACGAAAGAATAGTGTGAAAGTATTAAAGGTTTAGTGGCCACAGGGCAGAGGCAAGGACATGAAAAAGCACTTGGCACATGCCTGCAAATGATGTTTCTACTCCAGAGAAAAGAACTTTGGACTGCATTACAGAGCCAATGACACTGGTATGCCCTCCATAATAGATCTAGAGGGATGTCAGGGTACAAACCACACACTGCCCGTTAAGGCAGAAAAATATACTCACATTGACTGAGATGTGAATGCTTTTCATCATAAATATTTGTTGATACTCTCAAGAAAAGCAGTATGGATGGAACTGAGAAGCTATTGAAGCTATTGAACTGTGCATGACTTGATACCATGCTATTTAATTCACTTTGAACTCTAAGGTGAAATTACAGGTGTTACTTAAGGACACGTGTTAAGCCAGAACATAATTATATAGTACTAAAGATAGATATACTATCTCCTATTAATAAATGTATCAACCAAATATTTCTTTTTACTACCACCAGCACACTTTTCATAGTGTTCTAATCAATCAAAAAAAAAATGTCCCCTTCTCCCTAAAGTTTCTAGTTTGTACCATTAAGCTAAGACACCATGATTTTTTTTTTTTTTTTTTTGGAGTGGACATTTTCGCTATTTACATGTCCAGTGTTTTCCCCTTTCCAGGTCTCCCCTTTGAAAACCCCCTATCCCATCTCCCCTACCCCTGACTCTATGAGGGTGCTCGCCTACCCACCCACCCACCCACTCCTTTCCTCCCGCCCCTACACTGGGGCATCCAACAACTTCAGGCCCAAGGGCTGCTCCTCCCACTGATGTCCATAAAGGCCATCCTTTGCCACATATATGGCCAGCGCCATGGGTTCCTCCTTGTGTACTCTTTTGTTGGTAGTCTAGTCCCCAGGGGTTTCAGGGGTCTGGCCTGTTGACACTGTTGCTCCCTAACAGCACACCTGAAAGTTCTGATCCCATGACTTTTGTCCAGAATCCCTAGTTACTCCCTTGCTCCCAGAGAAAACATCCCAAATCCACAGCTCTGAATTCATTCTGCTTCCCTGGATCGCTGTCATTCAAATATGACAATTGTAAGTACTTAGCTTAGCCTTGTTCATGACACTCCCTTCAGTGTTTAATATTCTTTCTCTAAAGACTGTTGTTTTTTTCACTTTATTTCTTTCATTTGTCTGTTTAAAACACATCCTAGGATGTATTTTCAGGCTAGTTTTAGCCAAGACTCACCACATTTTTATTTGGTTTTCTTAGCATTTACCACTGCTCCTGTGTACCTACTTTGGTGTGCTCTGTCTGATATCTCCTACTACACTGTAAAGTTCATGGAAGCAAGGACAGTGTTTACTCCAAAGTCTAATTCTCAACACACAATTACCCAGGAGGTTATAAATAGAAAGTACTTATCTGTCAAGTGAATAAATGTAAAAAACCATAACCGCATATTTCTTACCTGTTAAATGATAAAGGGCAAGTTTTGTAATTATTGTGGCTTTTTTGTTATTGTTGAATTCTCAGTCTATGGTTTGTAAAATGTAAACTTTAGGAATTAAACTTTCAAACACTGTTTTCTGAAAAGATTCTGGCTAGGTCTCCACAATACCAGATATTGAGCCTAACTTAACAGAGTGGGGAAAAATATAGTGTTAACCTCCACAGAGGCATGCATATTTGATTACTCAAACCCTAAAGTTAAAAATGACTCTAGATTTTCTTTATTTGTAATACTATTTATACCTTCTCTCTCTCCATTAGTGTGAATAATTGAGAGTTAGGTGTATTTTTAATCATTTTCCTCATGCTTTGCTGGACTATATTGACTAGAAAATATTATGATTTTTTACACATCATATAAGTCAATTATGTAGACATTATATATATTAAAAAGGTATAACAGGCATATTAGCGTATTTGTTGAGAAGAAATTGTTTAAAAACCACATATTTCTTTTATATGGTGTCCTGGCTAGTTTTATATCAACTTGACATACCTAGAGCAATCAGAAGTTAGTGCAGCTCTACTCAGAAAATTGTCCTTAAGCTAGAGCTGTAGGCAGGACTGCAGGACATTTTCTTTATTAATGATTGATGTGGAAAGACTCACTCCATGTTCATGGTGCCATTCCTGTGTTGCTGGCCCTGGGATCTGTAAGAAAGCAGACTGGGTGAGCCTTGTGGAGCAAGCCAGTATGCCACATTCTTCCATGCCCTCTGCATCAGCTCTTGACTCCAGGTTCCTGCCCTGTTTTGAGTTCTTGTCCTGACTACTGACAATGATGTACTATGAAGGGGAAGTATAAGAAAAATAAACCCATTTTCCTCCAACTTGCTTTTGGTCATGGTATTTAATTACCATAAGCTAAAACAACAGACAACCATATCTTTCAGATAAACGAACAAACAAACAAACAAAAACTATTAGTGACTTAACAGAAGAAATAAAATGAGAACCTACCTGGGGATACTGTTCTGTCATCACAGCTACTCAGGAACATTCCCAAGTGCATAACTTGCCCAGAAAACAGTGATAGTTCAAGGTCAGTCAAGGCCAACAAGAATCCAAGTGAATTTGAAAGAAAAAAAAATATCGAAACATTTCTGGAGAAAAGACTAGGTATAGAGCATGATTGCAGAGGAAGACTGTGTATTCCATTCCTAGTACTGCATAATCCTCCTAGCAAACAAATAAAAACAAAGAACTGAGCACAAACACAGAGGCTATTGCTACTGTGCTTCATTTTGAGACCACATGCAGTGATGGTCTTAGTTTAGGGTCTTCTGACTTAAAAAGATAATGACTCTGCTAATTAGTATTCTGTCAACATAACTCAAAACAGGGTCAAATAAACAGTTTCAGTAAAATAGCTGGATATAAAGTTAACTCAAACAAGTCAATGGACTTTCTCGACACAAAGAATAAACAGGCTGAGAAAGAAATTATGGAAACGACACCCTTCTCAATAGTCACAAATAATATAAAATATCTTGAGGTGCATGTAACTAAGGAAGTGAAAGATCTGTATGATAAGAACTTCAAGTCTCTGAAGAACGAAATTAAAGAAGATCTCAGAAGATGGGAAGATCTCCCATGCTCATGGATTGGAGGAATCAAAATAGTAAAAATGTCTATCTTGCCAAAAGCAATCTATAGATTCAATGCAATCCCCATCAAAATTCCAACTCAATTCTTCAATGAATTAGAAAGAGCAATCTGCAAATTCATCTGGAATAACAAAAAAACTAGGATAGCAAAAACTCTTCTCAAGGATAAAAAAAACTTCCGGTAGAATCATGACCTGAACTAAAGCTGTACTACAGAGCAATTGTGATAAAAACTGCATGGTACTGGTATAGTGATAGACAAGTAGACCAATGGAATAGAATTAAAGACCCAGAGATGAACCCACACAACTATGGTCACTTGATCTTTGACAAGGGAGCTAAAACCATCCAGTGGAAAAAAGACAGCATTTTCAACAAATGGTGCTGGCACAACTGGCTGTTATCATGTAGAAGATTGCGAATTGATCCATTCCTATCTCCTTGTACTAAGGTCAAATCTAAGTGGATCAAGAAACTCCACTTAAAACCAGAGACACTGAAACTTATAGAGGAGAAAGTAGGGAAAAGCCTTGAAGATATGGGTACAGGGGAAAATTTCCTGAATAGAACAGCAATGGCTTGTGCTATAAGATCAAGAATCGACAAATGGGACCTCATAAAATTGCAAAGCTTCTGCAAGGCAAAAGACACCTTCAATAAGACAAAAAGGCCACCAACAGATTGGGAAAGGATCTTTACCTATCCTAAATCAGATAGGGGCCTAATATCCAATATATATAAAGAACTCAAGAAGGTAGACTGCAGAAAATCAAATAACCCCATTAAAATGTGTGGTGCAGAGCTTAACAAAGAATTCTCACCTGAGGAATACCGAATTGCTGAGAAGTACCTGAAAAAATGTTCAACATCCTTAATCATCAGGGAAATGCATATCAAAACAACCCTGAGATTCCACCTCACAGCAGTCAGAATGGCTAAGATCAAAAATTCAGGTGACAGCAGATGCTGGCAAGGATGTGAAGAAAGAGGAACACTCCTCCTTTGTTGATTGCAAGCTTCTATAACCACTCTGGAAATCAGTCTGGGGCTTCCTCAGAAAATTGGACATAGTACTACCAGAGGATCCTGCAATATAACTCCGGGGCATATATCCAGAAGATGTTCCAACCAGTAAGAAGGACACATGCTCCACTATGTTCTTAGCAGCCTTATTTATAATAGCCAGAAGCTGGAAAGAACCCAGATACCCCTCAACAGAGGAATGGATACAGAAAATGTGGTACATTTACACAACGGAGTACTACTCAGCTATTAAAAAAAATGAATTTATGAAATTCCTAGGCAAATGGATGGACTCCAGGTCATCATCCTGAGTGAGGTAACCCAATCACAAAGGAACTCACACAATATGTACTCTCTGATAAGTGGATATTAGCCCAGAAACTTAGAATATCCAAGATATAAGATACAATTTGCTAAACGCATGAAACTCAAGAAGAACAAAGACCAAAGTGTGGACACTTTGCCCCTTCTTGAAATTGGGAACAAAACACCCATGGAAGGAGTTACAGAGACAAAGTTTGGAGCTGAGACAACAGGATGGACCATCTAGAGACTGCCATATCTGGGGATCCATTCCATAATCAGCTTCCAAATATTGACACCATTGCATACACTAGCAAGATTTTGCTAAAAGGACCCAGATATAGGTGTTTCTTGTGAGACTATGCTGCGGCCTAGCAAACACAGAAGTGGATGCTCACAGTCAGCTATTGGATGGATCACAGTGCCCCCAATGGAGGAGCTAGAGAAAGTTACCAAGGAGCTAAAGGTATCCTCAACCCTATAGGTGGAACAACAATATGAACTAACCAGTACCCTTGGAGCTCATGTCTCTAGCTGCATATGTATCAGATAATGGCCTAGTTGGCCATCAGTGGAAAGAGAGGCCCATTGGTCTTGCAAACTTTATATGCCTCAGTACAGGGGAACATCAGGGCCAAGAAGCGGGATTGGGTGGGTGGGGGAGTGGAGGGGGGTAGCGTGTGGGGGACTTTTGAGATAGCATTGGAAATGTAAATGAAATAAATACCTAATTAAAAAAAAGAAAAAAAAAAGAAAAAAAAAAAAACCAGGGTCACTAGGGAAGAAGGAATCTCATTTGCAAAATGGCCTCCATCAAATTAGTTTGCAGTAAAGTTATTGAGTCCTTTTCTTGATTGATAACAGGGTAAGGCCCAGGTTTCTATGGGCAATGCTATTCTGGTCAGACGATTCTGTGGTATTGGACAGATGCTCCTGGGTCTATAAGAGTGAAAAACTGAGCATGCCAGGCAAAAGCAAGTCAGTATACAGTGTTCCCCACACAGCATTTTTATACTTTTGCCTTAAGCTCCATCAGCAATGGAGTGGTACCTGGAAGTGTAAGATGATCCTTTCCTCCTCAAGATGCTGCTGCTCATGGTCTTTATCACATTGTAGAACAAGAAGAGGCAATGATTACAAGGCACTTAGGGAAGAAAGGGCTTACTTAGGTTTTCATCACTGATGGAAGCAATATGTAAACTACAAATACAAAACCTGAAGTCAGGAAGTGGAAGAAATCCAGGCATGTATGCGGCTTACTGGCCTTATCTTACTTAGGATGGCTATTGATTGGATGAAACATCATGACCAAAACAAATTTTAAAAGGAATGCATATAATTGTGAGCTGGAATATATTTTCAGTGGCTTAGGCCATGATCATAATGGCAGAAACTATGACCGCAGGCAGGCAGATAAGGTGTTGGGACAGCGGCTGAGAGTTCACATTTAATCTGCAAGCCTCAGGCAGGAAGAGAACTAAACAAGGCCTAGCACAGTCTTTGGAAACCTCAAACCCTACTATAATAACAAGGCCACATTTGCATCAATAAAGCCTTATTGAAGGCTCCTAATTCTTCCTAACTTTCCACCAACTGGAGACCAAACATTCAGATAAACAAGGTTATGGAAGGCATTCTGATGTAAATCAATCTAGGAAAGTTCCTTATAGATATTTTACTCTGCTTTCTCACATACTTTAGGGTCACTGGGTCAGTGGTGGGACCACCCCACTGTTGGATGGGACCTCTCAAGCCTATTATAATTCAGAAAATGCCCCCCCTCAGACTTTCCTCAGCATAATTGGATAAAGACTTTTTATCTTCTGTAGTTATTGCTTCCCAGTTAAGCCTGGCTTGTGTCAAGTTGACAGAAGACTTAGCAGTGGTCCCACTTAAACAAGAAAGTTCATTTAACTGAGATAATTATATTCTAACTTTTTTTATAGTTTAGGTAATTTCTTGTCTTCTAACTAGATTGTGAAGATCATAGATTATCACCCATGTTAATGCAGAATATAATAAATATATTGTTCTGTACATTGCATCTCATCCAAATTCTTTGGTTTCCATTTGATTATTTAGTGAATATCATATGAGAGATTTTTCAAATATGTGCCTGTGCCTAGTTTTCAAATAGCCCATAGATCATAGCTAATGTTGGCTCAGCTTTCAGGATTATTCAATAATTGTTTAAACAACAGGGCTAAAGGTCATTTTTGGAAATAGAATATATAAAGATATATTTTTAATTATTATTGAATAATTGGGTATATTTATTATTCATAGATCATTAAGCCAAACTCAGAAATAACATATTGAGTCATATTGAGTTCTTTTCTTAGATGAGTATATCAAGAATGTAACATAAGCCACTAAGATCAGTCTGAGAAAGACAAAGAATAATTTTTAATATGTATTATTATTTGTAAGACAGTTTAACTTAATAGAATTTTATCTATTAAGTAACTTTACAGAAAAGCCTTATAATGGCATCTAAATAGATTTCACTTCTGAGCAACAAAATATTTCATTTAAAGTATGGATAAAATATCAACCATTTTGTTAAGATACTTTTTATTTTTTTTTCTGATGCTTGTATGAATTTCTAACATGATACTTGTAGCATAGTGTATTTGTGTTATGGATGGGTTCACCACAACATAGGGAAATTTAATAAACTGTCATAGTATTGAGAAGATTAAGAACATGCTCTATGCCCTTGAGTGGAACATGCAGAGGAGCAAACCATTCCCTATATGAATATGTGTAAGATCCCTGAGTAAAATTCCCATGCTTTCTTTGTTCTAGTACAGTATTACTTTGGAAATGATGGGCATGCTCTCCTGGTCCACATCAAATGATTATACTTTCTCTCCTATGTTTTGCTTTGGCTATTATTTTTTGGCTTTTCACTTACCTAGACATGAAACTATTCGGTGGTTTTACATTTATATTTGTAAAGGAAGGCACAAATTACTAAATATCCTCAGGGATTATCTCATTAATAATCTATGTTGGGGAGTAGTCTATTAACACAGTTTTCATAGATGTTTTTCCAACATTGATCACATGCATATGCCCTCTCTATGCATGTGAATTCATGCTTATGTTGTTGTCATCAGATGATCATTCCTGAAGAAACAGACAAAGGAAAAGAATATATCTTACAATAGGCATACAAGGTACATTCATGACAAATAACAGTGAAGAGCAGATGACAATCACAAAAAAAGTGTTGATGTAATTTAAAAAGAAAGGAAACATCTACTATCTTAACTTTTTTTATATTGTTAGATTTTAATTAATCATCTTTACATTATTCTCAGAATGCCATTTTTTACCATTCTTATTTGGGGGAATATTTAATTCTTCAAACATTCTTCAAGAATTTATTTTTATATTTACCAGACTTTTGTGTTCAAACTATTCACATATCTTTATTATGTGGATAGAGTCTATTAGTCTATAATAGAGTTTATTAGTCTATACTTTATTATGCTATCATCTGATGTCTATTCCTTACATATTAGGTACAAGAAGAAAATACTGCACTGTAATAAGTACATAAGCCATATTTATGACAAACTACAGGGGAAAACAAGTCATATATAATTGTCAAGGCTCTATAAATTAGGCAGATATTTAATGTCATAATAATATTTTTATACAAAATGTTCAGAAAAATGATAAAATATTAAAACCTGAAAGGGAAAAGAACAGGTAATACATAATGGCAGATATACTACAATTACATTTCATTTCTAAGTAGAAACTCTAAAATCCAGAAGAAGCTGTGTAGGTATCTTGACAACTACAAGAGAATGCAGATGTCATCTAAGAATAATATATTCAATGAAACTTTCAATCAACATAGATGGAGAAAAGAAGGTATTCCATGATAAAACCAAATTTAAACAATGTCTATCTACAAATACAGTCTTACAGAAGATACTAGGAAGAAAAATCAACCCCAAGGAGGTTAACTACACTCAAGAAAACACAGGAAATAAATAACTTCACACCAGCAATACCAAAAGAAGTTACAAGTACACACACACACACACACACACACACACACAAAACTCCCTCTATATTTCAAGGAACTTGTCCAAAAGTGACCATACTCAGTCACAAAACAAATCTCAACAAATACAAGAAAGTTAGAATAATATTCTGTGTCTTATCACAAAATCATAGATTAAATTTGGATTTCAGCAAATGACAGAAAGCCTACAAACACATGGAAACTGAAGAACTCTCTACTCAGTGACCACTGGGTCAAGGCAGAAATTAAGAAATAACAGTTTCTAGAATTCAATACAAATGAATGCACAATATATCCAAATTTGTGAGACAAAATGAGAGCAATGGTAACAGGAGATTTCATAACACCAGAAAGCTCTATGAGTGATTCAACAATATAGACAAACCCTTATGCAAACTAACTAAAAGGCAGAGAAAGTATATCAAAATTAACAAAATAAGAAATGAAAACTGAGACATAAAAAGACACCTAGCAAATCTGAAGACATATTAGACCTGGGAGGGAAAGGGGATGGGGGGGGGGGCGTCAGAAACGGAAACATGCCTGGGTATCAGGTGGGGAAAAGGACTGAAATCACTGAGGGCCAGCAGAAAGAATGGAAACATACAACCTTGTGGGGAAGGCGGTGGGGGGACCCTCCTGAATATACTAGAGACACGGGAGGTGAGAGACTCTCGGGACACAAAGAGAGGGACTTTAGATGAAATGCCCTACATTGGGGAGAGAGAACTTGTAGAGCCCACCTCTAGCAGAAAGACGGGGCATTGAGGGACAAGGTTGCCATCCTACAGTCAAATAAAGAAAATATCTAATAAAAAAAAGAAACAAAAAATAAAAATCAAAAAACTTTGACCCATAATTGTTCCTGTCTGAAAGAATTACAGGATGGAAATGGAGAAGAGCCTGAGAAAAAGAAGATCCTGCCACAGGCCCAAAGTGGGTTCCAGCTCAAGGGGAGGCCCCAAGGCCTCACACTATTACTGAGGCTATGGAGAACTCACAAAAAAGGACATATCATGACTGCCTTCCAAAAGACCCAACAAGCAGCTGAAAGAGTCAGAGGCAGATATTTGCACGCAACCAATGGACAGAAGCTGCTGACCCATGTGGTTGAAACATTGGAAGAAGCTGAGTAGGAGGGTGACCCTGTAGGAGGACCAGCAGTCTCAACTAAACTGGACCCCCAAGACATTTCAGACATATACTAGCTGATATGAGGCCCCCAACTCATATACAGGAAAGGACTGCAGGGTTTGGGTTTATTCAGAGAAAATGCACCTAACCCTCAAGAGACTGGAGGACCCAGGGGTTTAGAGGTCTGGTGGGTGGGGGTGGGATGTTGGGATATCCTCCTGGAGACAGGATGGCGGGGAGAGGAGGAGGGGAATAAATTTTGGAGTTTCAAATAAATAAATTTACAAAAAGAAGTAATATCAATATTCATCCAATTGTTCCATTAATAGAAACAGAAGGAATAATGCCAAATTTATGAGGCCACATTCACCATGATGTTTAAACTACAACAAAGAAAGAATTTCAGACCAATTTCCCTTATGAACCTCGATACAAATATACTCAATAAAATTCATGCAAACCTAGTCCAAGAACACATAAAAAAGATTATCTATAATGATTAAGTAGTCTTCATCCTGGAAAAGCAGGAATGGTTTAACACAAAAATCACTCAATGTAATCCTCCATATAAACAAACTGAAAGGCAAACAACAAACATGATCATCCCATTAATGCATTCTTTATAAAATCCAAGTCCACTTCATAATAAATGTCTTGGAGAGATTGGGATATAAGGCTAATACATATACATATACATACATAATATGGTGGATTAAATGTATTTGGCCCAGAGACTGGCACTATTAAGAAGTATGGATAATAAGGTATAGCTTGTTGAAGTAGGTGTGGCTATGTTGTAGGAAGTGTGTCACTGTGGTTCTAGACTTTGAGACAACTTTCTCCTAGCTGCCTCGGAATGCCAGTCTTCTCATTCTCTTTGGAACAAGATGTAGAATTCTCAGTTCCTCCTCCAGCACCACGCCTGCCTACACTGCCATGCCTCCCATCTTGATGATGAAGAATAGAACCTCTGAATCTGTAAGCCAGGCCCAATTTAATGTTGTCGTTTGTTCATGATGTCTCTTCACAACAACAGAAACCCTAACTAAGACACATACCTACAGAGCATTATGTTCATTGTCAAAGTTACCAAGACCAACTGAGCATATATTTAACTGCATATTGCATGGAATATGGTAGATACATTAGTCTATTTCTTTACTAGTTCTCATTAGTAATATAATTTTAATGAGCTATAACATTTAAAATGCACAGGTACTTATATTTTTAAGAAATATTCACAGAACAAAAGAAAATGAATATTGTGCTAAGCCTCAGCTTCAGTTTCAAATATTTAGGTTTCATTTCATTTTTATTTAGTGCATTCATTGAGAGTTCATACCATAATATTCCAATTTTAGCATATCAGTAGAGTCTTAGAAAAATCTTCACAAACATTCCCTCATTCATAATTTAGTTCAGTAACTCAGATGAAGATATGCAAACTTGGCATAATTTTTAAAAATAATTTTTAACAATGAACTTACAACATTTCAAGTATTGATTAAATTCACTGATATCGGTTTGACTGTGTTGTGAGTTGCACGTAAACTTTATATAAGAGGATCAACATCAACACTCATGCAGACTGATAAATTAGTGTTTCTGCAAAACTTGTACTTACTCACAATGTAATGACTTTAACAGGTGGGATTTTTAGGACTGTATGTCATGAAATAGGACAGTTATGACAAGAGTTAGTGTACTTGTGAAAGGAACAGCTTCCAACATTCCACAGAAAAAGTAGTAGATTGAGAGAGATAATAGCTTGCATAAATCACTTAATTTCAGGCACAGGTCTTCATCTTCTGTTTACAATCCCTAAAACTCAGTCTGGGAGTTGGAGTCAGTCAATTTCATGTAGATCTGTCTGTGAGGCATCCACTATGCCAATAAAACACCATGCTTAACACAGGCAAACTTTTGATCTTCCTCCAGATTTGAATTTGGATCACAGATGAGCATTGACAAGAAATTTGAATGAGGAATAATCTTAAGGTAGCATATATTTTAGATAGAGTATCTTTATTGATACCTTACATAAAATACCATATGTAGAAACTATTTGTAGAATAAATGTTGATATTTTAATAAGAAACTATCAGAGTCCTTTAAGGTATGATGAATGTTAGCTAGTAATTGGATCACAAAGATTTTTTTTTATGTTTAAATAAAATGTAAGCAATTATGAAACTAGGAACTAATAGGACACAACTAGCATAGCAGAAGCAGTGTTATCATTTGAAGGAAAGATATCGGCAAATGGTAGTAAACTTTCTTGTCTTCCACCCACTGACCATATTATTCCAGGAGAGGCATACCTGCCTGAAGGAAGCACTGTATGATATGATAGCTGATTCTCATTAGATCAGAAACTTCCCTGAATACTTCATTCCTCATCTTATTAAATCTCACACTCGTGCCAAATTAATCCTTGTATAAGAAAAAAAACATAAAACTTTATTAAAGTCATCAAAACTATGAAGTTTCAGAAGCAAAAATCATATCTCAGCAAATCATTTACAATACCAGTATTCCAAAATATGTACAGGTTAGGATTCATAATACATTTAAAATAATAATGTAGGCTGTACAAGAGTTGACAGTCACAATAAAAGATGCAATAGAAGTAGAAATATACTTGAATAATTTTTTAAAAATATGAAATTTAAACCCCCAGTCTTTATTATTATTGTGGCAACAACTCAACTGAACTCAACTGTACTCAACTGAACTGCACCAGACTCAACTGTACTCCACAGAAATCCTACAAACTCCACTGAACTCAACTGCACATCTCTCCATACATGGATCTTCCTTGGCACTAATTGTTTGGAGAATAAGTGTGAATAATCTTATATGGCATTTTTTTAATGTTGACTCTCTTTTAATTATTAAACATCTCTGCTATTACTGCATTGTTTTTTCTTCCAAATGTACTTTCATGCAATTGTATCAAAATCATGTTATTTCTTTATGTTTTTGATTGTTGTGATTGTAATTTTATTTGTGATATTATTACTATTTAATTTCAAATAGTTTTGTTAAAAGAATTATTCAGTTTACTCTAATAATTATTACAATTTTAAAAGATTTTTATATTTCTAAACATTCACAAAAATCTCGATAAGACATTCTTATTTATTTCTCATTCTTTTCTTAGTACCCATTTTAAGAATCTATGTATGCAAAAATTTATTCCAGAAACTATACTTTGGATTTTTACTATGTTTGTTAGTGTAGATTTTTTCAGATTTCTCTTCAGGTCAACAAACTTTTTATGAATTATGACCAGAATTTACTAAGACTTTTCTTAACATTATGATTCAGTTGAATTGCTAAGTTCACTATCAGTATTCTAGATCCTATTCCTCTTATTAATTTTTATATAATAGTTTATTTTCTTCTTATTAGTATTGTCATGAAATCTTAGTATATAAGGATTTACATAAACTAACAATGGAAAAAATCTAACGCTCTCATCCTTTAATGAATAATTTTTATTTAACCAGACAACTGATGGCCTTCACAAATGGCCTTTCCTGTCCTCTCACAATGCCAAGTTTTAACCATTCTCAGGCCCAGTTCATGCCTTTAAAACCAGGAAGTAATATTTGGTATTGGTGTAAAAAACTAGTGGCTAAAAATGTTATAGAACTTAGGGAATTCTCATACTATTATTCATATAAGTGTATATATTTTTAAATGAGTGGGCTATAAACAGAGTAAATGCCAACAGACTTCATTGCTTTTTGTTTTTTATTTTTAATATTTTGTTTTTTGTTTGTTTTGTGAAGTTTAGCGTTTAGGAGTTAGGATTAGAAGATCTCAGATGAATTTGGAAAGGTAAGTGAAACTGATCAAATTACATTGGACAAAACTTTATTACATTATTACTTTAAAACATTATCACAAATAGTGTAATAAAATTATCTCTAAAATTAATTACATCAGCCTTGCTCAGCCATATTAGAGAAACATGAGCATAAACACAAATACACAGAGCCAGATGCTATGCAGAGGGAGAGGCCTTTAAACACTCAGCAATAAGGTGGCATGTTTCTCTCAGGACACAGAAAATGAGGCAAAGTAGAGATGAAGAAAATCAAGAAAGCAAGGTCCTCTAGATCAACATTATTAAATCTGAACTCACAGAGACTGGGACAGCATGCATATGCCTGCAATGTGTCCTCTAGTATATATAATATAGCTTCCAGTTTACTGTTTTTATGGGATTCCTGAGTGTGCAAATGTTTGAGCTTCTACTTCTTTTGCCCTTTCTCGATACCTTTTTCTTCTGCTTATTTCTTTGTTTTTCAATTACAATGTGTTCGTTTTTGTTTATCTTATTATATTTTAAAATATATATAAAAATAAAGAAAATTAAAATATAGAATATTACATAAAACTATCATTTAAGCACAACAAAAATATGTTTTGAAGAGTAGGCAATTTTGTGTTTACAATTTAACTTTTATGTATATTTGATATGTATGTATATTTGTATATACATATGCATACAGATATGTTTTTATGGACATACAGACTCATATATATGTGATGCAGTTCTAAAGAATATAAGATTTGAATATAGTTTTCTAGATACAGAAGATGGATTCATAAAAATCCACATTTTCCTCTTGGATGTGTGATCTCTTTATAGTTTGTTAATATGGGAATTTCAATAGCTATTACCATAAAATGCTAATAATTTAATGCAAACATTTATTTAAAATTATTTAGTATTACTTAGTAGTGTCGGTAGGCATCATGTACTTATCTTCTTTACATTTGCATATTAACATTATTAAAATCATCTTAGTTTACACACTTTGTATAATATATAGTATTTAATGTATTATTATATTTTAATTTATAACAATTTTACATAAAAGGTAAAATATTTACATCAAAATTTTTCTAGTGGTAATATTCTAGCCTCTTGATATAAAACTATATTCCTTATTCAAACTAGTAAAGACTAATTAGAAATAAATATAGGAGTAAATCACAATACTTGGCAAGCATAGAAAAATATTCAAGTGGGCTAGTTTCCAAAGAAATTAAAATTAGAAGCAAAGTATATTTGCATTCTCTAGAGATAGTGTTACCAAAATATGTTTCATTATAGGAGAGAATTTATTAAATGAGCTTGCAGTATTAGATGTTGGATAGTCCCAACATGGTCTTCTCCAAACTAGAGAGCAGAGGAAAGAATAGCAGTTCAGTCCAAGAACTCTCATAGTAGAAATGACCAATGACACAGCTTAACTGTTTTACTCCCAGTAGAATAGTCCCAGTAGAATAGCATTTAGAGTTTGAAGAATCTAAAATTTGGTGTCTGTTGACAGTGGCAGGAACAAAACACATACACATTTAACACAAGGAATTTGGCTAGTCATGGTGGTGAGTACATTTAATCCTACCACAGGGCAGGAACATGGAGAAGTATCTCTGTGAATTCAAGGCCAGCTTTGTCTACACAGTGAGTTCCAGAATAGCCTGGAACCTGAATGAAAAACCCTATCTGAAAAAAATAAAATAAAAAAAGAGGAGGAAGAAGGGTTTTCTTTTCTTTGATTCCTTCTCTTGCAATCCTGTTGAGTACTCCTACCATAGTCAAGGTGGGTTTTCTTCCTTTTTTTCACTGATAAACATTAAGTTGCTACTCATCTCTGTATGAGTACAAAAGGCATACCCAATTGCTGAGTATATAATTCTCAAAGGGTGCCCATGTAAAGCGACAATAAAGGTAGCCATCATAAAATCGTTAATAATGCTTTATATATGGCTGCAAACATTTAAGAAATATTATAATATTCTTTGTATTTAGATTATAGTATTTGTATTACAATATAATTTGTGTTATAATACATAATATAATATAGATTAACTAATGGTGTTTTTATAATATGCTAGGATAGTCTTTCTATAGGGAGATATCTGTGAAATTAATATATATATATATTTAGCAGAGCTTTATAAACTGGAATAATAATAGCATAGTTCCAGTCAGATAAATGGGATTTACATTATCATTAGCTTTGAGAAGTGCAGTAATTAGACTGAAGATAAAGGGCATTTGGCTGTCATGTATTCCTTGTATTGTTTACTGACTTCCCACATGTCCATGCACAATGTACCCATAGCCCCTGCCTCTAAGCAAATGGTCGTAGTCTCAGTAGGTAAAAAGATCACAGATCAAAGTTCAAAATTAAAGAATGGTTTTAAGTTAAGGGAATGGAAAGACTCCTAGTATAGCAGTGTTTTTTTTTGTTTTGTTTGGTTTTTTTTTTTATTTTTTTAAGACAGGGTTTCTCTGTGTAGCCCTGAATAGCAGTGGTTCTTAACCTAAGTGTCTCTATCCCTTTGGGGATTGAATGACCATTTCAAGAGGCATCATTTACATTATGTGTCATACCAGTAGCAAAATTACACTCATGGAGAAGCAGCGAAATTAGTTGCATGGTTAGTGTCACCAGCATATTAAAGGGTCATAACATTCAGAACTTTGAGAACCATTGGGATATAGGGTTCCAAATGGGCATAGGTGGGCCAAGAACATAAGCTGGTAATGCAGCTGAAACCTATTCCTTCCTCCCACCTCAAGTAAGACAGCTTCTTTCTTCTTTGTAGTTATTGATTATTTATATATTATTATTTTTAATTATTTACCTTACATCCTGCTCACTCTCCCCTCCCAGTCAACCTTTCCATAATTTCCCCCTCTTCCATCTCCCATCCCCTCATTTTCTGAGCATGTGGCATCCCTCCACTCTAGTATCTTCCTACTCTGGCCTATCAAGTTTCTGTGAGGCTAGGTGCATCCTCTCCCACTGAGGACAGACAAGGCAGTCCAGCTAGAAGAACATATCCTACATACAGGCAACAGCTTTTCAGATAGCCCCCGATCCAGTTGTTAGGGACGGACTTGAAGACCAAACTGCACATCTGCTACATTTGTTCAGGGAGGCCTAGGTCAATGCACGGGTCCCACTGAACAGTGTACTGTGGTGGGGGGTGGGGGAGTGAAGATGACAGAAATGAAAACTCAGAGACAACGTTTAGAAATTGGGAGGGCTCTCCTGTTAATGCTGTGGCAACCACAAATTTCTCTTAAGCCTTACATACTTTATAGTATCTTGGAAAATAAAGTTAGACACTACCAGAGACAATTGCTGTGGAAAATTGGATATCTGTTCCAATGTGAAGCCCTCACTGCTCCACCATGATTACCAGAATATTCAGCTTTCCACTTGGAAGCAGGACAGGAAATCTGACAGTAGTCCCAGCTTGACTTGAGTGCTTGACAGCCAGGATTTCACAGAAGTAGGCAAAATTGGCCCCTGCAGGTCCAGCCTGTTCTTTGGTTGGTGGTTCAGGTTCTGAGAGCACCAAGGGTTCATGTTAGTTGACACTTTGTCTTCTTGTGGAGTTCCTATCCCTTTAGAGGCTGCAATTCTTCCTCCTGTTTTTCCATAAGAGTCTCCAAGCTCCATTCATTGTTAGGCTATGGGTGTGTGCATCAATCTTTGTCATGTGTTGAGTGATGGCTCCCTCCTATCCCTCCGCATATCTGATCCTAAACCATCCACATCCCCTTTCCCATCCAGTTCTTTGTCAATATGCTGGGTGCCCATCTGCAAGAATAACAGCATATCATTAATGATGTCAGAAATTAGTACTTGCCTAGTAATTGGTTGGCCATTTCACAGTCTCTGCTCCAACGTGGTCTCTGTATTTCTTGAAGACAGGATACATTTTGAGTCAAAAGTTTTGTAAGTGAGTTGATGTCCCTATTGCTCCACAGTGATTCCAGTATGGCTACAGGAGGTGGCCTCTTCAGGTTCCATATCCCCAGTGTTGGCAGTCACAGCTAAACACACCCCCCATTGACTTTTGACTGCCTCCCTTATACCAGGTCTCTGTCACATCATGGAGATGTCCCCTATAGCCCCCACCACTGTCAGATGCAGATCCATTCATTCTCATAGCCATTTTCCTGTGCCTCCTCACATCTGATCCTGAACATCCCCTTCCCCCTCCCTCTCCCCATGCCACCCCCCACCCAGTTCCCTCCCTCCATCTTCCTGCTTTGACTATTTTATTCCCCCTTGTAAGTGAGATTCAAGCATCATCCCTTGTACCTTCCTTCTTGTTTGGCTGTTTGGGGTCTGTGGAGTATTGTATGGGTATCTTGTATTTTATGGATAATATCCACTTATAAATCAGTATGCATATCCTTTTAGAACTGGGTTAACTTATTCAGGATTATATTCTCAAAATCCATCCATTTACCTGAAAAATTCATGTTGTCTTTGTTTTTTCATAGCTGAATAGTTTTGTAAATGTATCACAGTTTTAAATTCATTCCTCAGTTAAGGGACATACAGGTTGTATCCAGTTTTTAAAAGTAAATCTCCTATGAACATAGTTGTGCAGTTGTCTTTGTGTGATGGTGGAACATCTTTTGGGTGTTTTTTTTTTAATTTATTTATGCTTTTCATATGAGTACTATATAGCTGTCTTCAGACACACCAGAGCAGGGTATTGGGTTCCTGTTACAGATGGATGTGAGCCACCATGTGTTTTTCCTGTGAATTGAACTCAGGACCTCTGGAAGAGCAGTCAGTGCTATTAAAACCTGAGCCATCACTCCAATGACTGGATCTTGAGGTAGAACTATTTTCATTTTTCTGTGAAACTGATAATAGATTTCCAAAGTGGTTGTACAAGTTTTTAAACCCATTCTTAACATTTAAACAAAATTTTCCCTTAGGTAGAGACCCAGTAGTTACTCTTTGATTACATGTACCTTTTCATTGAAACCCAGAAAATGATACATTAGTCACCACATGAAAACTCTAGTATACAGAATCAGAACACAGATAAAGGAGAGTAAATCTCTACCATCAGCTGCTAACTCCTCAAGGTCACTTGCATCTTTTGCCTGAATGAAATCCATCATTTTTTAAAGAATAAGAATAAACCCAAATTGGTACTATACAGCATAACAATGGCTGTATAAAAATAAATTTGGGAATGCTTAGTGAAATGCTAAAAATATGACTCAATCTATTGGCAAATAACTGCACACAACCTAAATGTTCTGGAGTCGAAAGGAAGAGACAGTAGCAATCAGAGGAAACTAAAAGTAGGCTTATAAGATTTAAATAACTGAAGCATGCAGACCAGGGGAAACTAAATGGACTCACATGACAAATACTTTTATGTTATGCATGAAATGAAAATCATGGGTTTCTGAAACAAATTTCACTTAGAGACAAATTAAAAGTAGTCCACGATAAGCTTCAATGATAAAGGACACAGGACCTACAAGGTAATAAAATAGGACAGAGAATTTCAACCACTGCCCAGAGCTCAAGTGTGTATATGCAAGGCCAATGACTTCAGATAGCTGTGGGAAATCCACATGAAGAAACCAGATGAACTCCACACAGGTTTCAGCTGCTGCCCAGTGCAGAAGAGCAGAGTTCTTTCATTATTAACAAGGTAATTGAGATTTAGAATTTCCCTAGAGATGCAGGATAACCCTTTAAAACAATCTTAGAAATACATTTGCACAAATTCAAGGTTGTGAGTCAGTAGTAAATTTGTATAATAGAATAAAATATAATTCAATTATACACATGCAGAATGGCTATTTTAAGTAATTTTATTGTAGTAAAAAACAAGTTGTTTCCTGACTATCTTTTCAAATATTTGAAAAAATAACTCACCAGAAAGTTAAAAAATAGTCACATAATCAAAAATAGAAATGTTCTTTTTTTCTTCTTCTTTTTATTGTATATTTTCTTTTACATTTCACATGTTATCTACTTACCTGGTTCCTCACCTGAAACTCCCTATCCTTTCCTCTTCCCACCACTTCTATGAGGATGTTCTTCAGTCCACTCACCCTTTCTCCAATTCCTCCCCTGGGAACACCATAGGGCACCCCGTGCTCTGTCCAGTGTTTGGCTGTGAGCATCCACCTCTGTATTTGTCAGTCTCTGGCAGAGCCTCTCAGGAGACATTTATATCAGGCTCCTGTCAGCATGCACTTCTTGGAATTCATAATAGTGTCTTGGTTTGTAAATTGTATGAAGGATGGCTCCTCAGGTGGGGCAGTCTTTGGATGGCATTTCCTTCAGTCTTTGCTCCATGCTTTGTCTCTGTATTTGCTCCATGGAATATTTTATTCCCCTTTCTAAGAAGGACCTATGCACCCACACTTTTGTCTTCCTTCTTCTTAAGCGTCATCTGATCTGTGAAAGTATCTTAGGTTTCTGAGCTTTTGGGCTAATACCCACTTATCAGTGAGTACATACCATGTGTATTTTTTTGTGATTTGGTTACCTCCTTCAGGATGATATTTTCTAGTTCTATATTTGCCTAAGAATTACATAAAGTCATTGTTTTTGATAGCTGAGTAGTACTCCATTGTGTAAATGTACCACATTTTCTGTATCCATTACTTTGTTGAAGGACATCTGGGTTGTTCCCATCTTCTGGCTATTATAAATAAGGTGGCTATGAACGTAGTGGAGCAATTTTCCTTGTTATATGTTGGAGAATTGTTTGGGTATATGCCCACAATTGCTATAGCTGGGTCCTCTGTCCAATTTTCTGAGGGCTAATATACAATATTTACAAATAACTCAAGAAGTTAGACTCCAAAGAATCAAATAACCCTATTAAAAATGGGATACAGAGGTAAACAAATAATTCTCAACTGAGGAATACCAAATCTCTGAGAAACACCTAAAGAGATAGTCAACATCCTTAGTCAACAGGGAAATGCAAATCAAAACAAACCTGAGATTCTACCTCAAACCAGTCAGAATGGCTCAGAACAAATACTCAGGTGACAGCAGATGCTGTCAAGGATGTGGAGAAAGTAGAACACCCTTCCATTATTGGTGGATTGCAAGCTGGTAAAACCACTCAGGAAATCAGTCTGGTGGCTCCTCAGATAATTGACCTTAATATTACCTGAAAAATATTCTTAATCTCAACATTTTTATTATAAAACAAACCATTTTGATTATTATATGAATATATCATAATAACATTTATTCCATTATTAATATTTCTCCCATATAAAGCACCCTACCATTTTCTCCTTGATCTTTGCCCGACCTCTTAGTGACCTTTATTCACTTGAATAATTTCATTTCTATTTTCTCTGAAGGAGAGAGAACACACAATATTCCTCTTGCTGAGTTCTCATTTACTTAATACAATTGCCTCAAGGTACATTTATGTTCCAGCAGAGAATGTAATTTCCTTGTTCTCTATAGATCTGTCTTCTGAGGAAAGCTCAGGATGTTTCCATAACTCAGGGACTGTGTGTAGTGCTTTAGATGCACTGGCATGTAAGGATCTCTTGGACTCAAGTATGTACATACTCAGGTATCTTATATTTGGGTGACACTATTAAAAATCTCTACACTGATTTCCATACAAGATGGACTGGTTATATCTGTACCAGACTTGCATAAATGTTGTCTTTCCTCAGCATTCTTGAAGCACATTTGCTCTTTACTGGCTGAAGTGAAATGGGTACTCAATGTAGTTTAAGCTTCACTTTATTTGATGGATAGTGTTAAGCATTTTTCATAAGTTTATTTAGCTTTTTTATTTTGTATTGTATTTGTATTTAACATTAGCATTTGTGAAGTGTTTTATTATTCCACTTGTTGATTATTGCTTGTTTGTTTCTTATTGTTTAGTATTCTTTTCAGTTCTTTATGCTAGAAATAATCCTTTGTCAGAGTTAGTTCTAGGAAAATTTTCTTACATATGTTGCCTGTTTCTTTGTAGCTCAGAACTTGCTTATGCCTGAATGCTTTTTCTGAATTTTTCTGTAACAGTTTTACAGTTTTATGTGTTCTGCTATAATCTTTGATCCTTTTTATATTTAGTATTTTACTAAAAGGTATTCTTTAGATTATACATCGAAAAAATGAAGTATGATTCTATTTTATTTTTTCTAATCAACTCCATGCATATTCATGAATATGTCTCTTATTGCTTGTCTGTATTATTTCATTTATATGTTGTTGGATTTTTGTTCATTTCTTTATTTCAAATTACACCATGTCTTTGTTAAGTTGTTTGTAAATCATTATTATTATTCCTGAAATTTTTTTCTAGTTTACAGCTACTCCAATGTGGCTGTCTGTCAAAAGAAGGTCCAAAATCCAGGAGAGTTTCAGTACATATAGCCAAGTGCTTTAGCTGGTAGTCTGCATATGCTGGAATCTCAAAGAAGTAGACTCCAATAACTTGGAAGGAATTGTCTTGCCAGAGAGAGCAAGACCAAGCAGACAAACAAAGCAAGCTTCTTTCTTAATGTTTATATCTGTTAAGTAGGGTACCAGTAAAACGTGTGACCCAGATTAAAGGTGTATCTTCCCACCACAAATGATCCAGAAGAGAAGTGAGCCTCTCCCTTCTACAAATAATTTAATTAAGAAAACAGTTCTCAAAAAAAAAAAAAAAAAAAAGAAAAGAAAACAGTTCTCAGAGTAGTAGTACAAAGCTAATTGAGTTTTGCTTAAGTAGGGATTTAGTCCTATTGACAACCAAGAATAGAATCACATTGGGGTTACAGGAAAAGAGTTGACCAAAGCACACTCCAACATGAGCGACGGTTTACAAAAGCTGGAAAGTTGGAAACCTGGAACACACTGGATACCCTTCAGACTGCTTAATCGGTTGGAGAGTATCTTTATATGTGACTGTCATCAAAACCTCTTGTGTCCACTCTGTTGGTTTCTACTGCTTCCAGGAAACTGAGGTGGCCCTCAAAATGGTCTTTGCAGCTTGGTTTGTATGTATCTTCTTTGCAGCTTACCTCCTCTGAGAGTTCTCTTAATAGATTGATTATTTAAGGGTTTCTTTGTACCTTAGACCTAATCCTTAACCTGTAACTAGAGTTTCTTCAGAAGCTACTGGGAGATATGGAATTTCCAATACGCTTGAATTTGAGTGTTCTGTTTTACTTTTTGTTACTCTGACAGATAAGGATCTAGGTTAACTTTTTTTTACATGTAGATATTAAATTTTTCAATTACCATTTGCTCAAAAAGTATTGTTTCTCATATATATAATACATATATGATATGTGTTATTATATACATATGATATATTTTAGATAGTATTTATTTTATCTAAAATCTGGAGAGTTATACTGTCAATCAAATTGGAAATTTAATCATTTAAAGACACCATTCCTACCTAAATTTACCTCAAGTATAAAAATGAGAAAAACAATTTTTAAGACAAAGCTGTATAATATTAATAATTATAAACAAAAATATCTAACTCAGAATAAAACAAGTAAAATCAAATAAAAATCCATTTGAAACCTATAAATACATGAGCTATAGATTGCACTTTATTATAATTTCGGAATTAACTAACAATAATTAATGGATACTTCATTCAATAATATGTATATAACACAATTCTCAAGTTGACATTAATGTTCAAAAACTAGTGAGTCATAGAATATATAGATATTTATGATTTCCAGAAGATTTATATCATAGAAAATGTTAGATAAAGCCTTTATAACCTAACATCAAAATGTAATAAACCAGCATATTTAAGTTTATAAGTAAATTACTTAAATTTTTACTAGTAAAAAATTTTAGACAATCAAACATTAGTTTTATTTGTTACAATTTTTCCAGGAATGATTATTCACAGACATATTGTACATTTATTTGAAAATCATACTTTGGTGGCATTCAGTATTTCATTAAAATTGATATTTTACTCATCTAATATTACTGGCTGAGATTATAGTTTGACAGATCTGAGCTTTCCAGACAGTATGATTCTCCTGTCAAGGGCTTTGATACTGTATTTATGCAAGCCCTTGATCGAGTAAACAGCTGTTTGTAAGCTTAACATTCTGTGAAGTGTCATTATTCATTCTGTTAAGCTTTCATTATTCACTTACAAAAATAAGTACTGTCACTTGCTGCAATGTTTACAAATGTAACTGCTTTTTTTTTTCTTATAGATCCAAAACTTTTAGATCCTATTATAGGCTTTTACTTAATGTTCTAGAGCATTATGTTTAAACATAAAGGGAGAGAGAACAAAGGCTTATGATCCAGATAGACATCATAAATACAAAAATTAATTCTATAATTATATTATAATGTATCTCTAGAATATGCCATGATTTTAATGTGAAATGTGAAATTTATATATCTGTATAAGGAACTGTATAATTTATACCAAAATAATTATAACAGAATCTTCAAGTTTATATGTACATCTCTCTCTCTCTGTCTCTTTCTGTGTGTGTGTGTGTGAGAGAGAGAGAGAGTTATTCTCATTAAATTTCTAAATAGAGTTAAAAATCAAATTTTGTCTATTTCCAACACTAAATATATTTACTTGTTGCCATAAGTTAGAAGGTTTGCTCTAAATATACTGAGGCAAAATCATCCACAAGTGTTAACAAACACACTAAACATGCCAAGGGTCAAGATCCTTGACCACAGTTGCTGAAGCAGTATACTAGAATTCTAGCATGACATATGTTGTCTAGTTCAGCTATTGCCATGGAAGCAGCATGTGCTTCAAAATCAATTCTACTCCATAAAACCGACAACAACCCTGTCTACTTCAGATTTGTACTGAGAGAATAACGCTCAGATGTCAAAGCAAATGTCATTCCTACAGCTATGAGATTAAAAATAGTGAAGAGCCATGCAAAATAGTTTAAGATTTATTCAAAGTTTTATTCGTCTTTATTCTAACTTCTTTTCCTTCAGGTTGGCACTGGAAGCCTTGGAAATGGAGGTAAGAAGGATTGTGAGTCACCTCGAAGGTGGTGGGAACCAAACATACTTTCCTACAACAAAGCAATATCTTAGTTACTGTGAAGTTACTACTTCTGTGCAGAGACACCATGACTCAGCTGGCTTCTATGAGAAAGCATTGAATTGGCAACTGTTTCAAAGGGTTACACCACAATCTTCATTGAGTGGGGTAGAGGTATGGTTGTGTTTGAGTAGTATCTGAGATCTTTATATAATGATTGTCAGGTAGAGACAGATGTAACTGGATCTAGTGTAGGGTTTTGCATCCTCAAAGCTCCTAAGCTCACCGGCTAGTGATATACCCCTCTAGCAAGGCTAAACATACTCCAACAAGGCCTCATATACCAATCCTTACTTATCAGGTTTCATTAACTGGTGACCAAGCATGTAAGTATATGAGCCTATGTGGGTCATTATTATTGAAACCATCAAAAGCAATGGGTACTCTTAGCCACAGAGTTATACTCTTAATCTAAGTTATAATCCTATTTTGTATGGCTCTTCACTATTTTTAATATCATAACTATAGGAATGACATTTGCTTTGACATCTGAGCATTATTCTCTCAGCACAGATCTAAATTAGACAGGGTTGTTGTCGGTATTATGGAGTAGAATTGATGTGTATTGGTTTTGTTAATTATTTTTTGAGTTAAGATTACATTATGTAGGCAGACTGAGTTTATAGAAAACCGTCCTTTTCTGCTTCCAGTTGGGAGGAAAAAGAAGAGACCACCATTCCTGACAAACCTGTAGTTCACTTAAACAAATGAAGAAAAATGTTTAACTTTAAGAGCAAGGAAATAGATGAAAACATGAGTAAAGGTGGTAATTAATAGTATATCCATTAAATTAACTAATTTAATGTTTATGAATCCTCATCTGAGAAAATGTATATTCTCTATATGTGCACAGCTACATCTGAAAGCAGAACAGTACATAGAATCCCCTGAAACTAGAGTTGCAGGTGTTTGTGAGATACTATGTAATTGATGGAAAAAGAACATCAAGAGCTTTAAAACACTCTACTATCAGTCTAGCCATTCATTTATTTTTAATTTGGAGCCAAAAGAGAGATTTACTTTGCCAAAATGTTATCTTATAGATGCAGTCACTATACCTGTTTGTCAATCTATTTTACTATGCCCCATAAACCTCAGTGGCAGGAGGTGAGTGTGTGGAGGGATTTAGATTGTTCATAAGTAATAATGGCGTGGGGACAGAAACTAAGATTAATTCATGTGTTCCAATATTGCAGCATTCATTGAAGGTTTTATGCTAACAAAAAAACCTCATTAAGTGAGTTACTTTTCGGATACTTTAGAGAAAACATATATAGGAGTTTGTACAAAGCAAGAAAGTCTCAATTATTTTCCTCCAATGTTATCTAATGCCCTGTGATTCGTGAAAAACACTGATCTGCTTTACAGACGTGGTTGGAATAAGAATGGGATCCATAGACTCAGATATTTGAATATTAGCTGTTCAGTTGACTGTGCTAAATGTGTAGATGTTGCATCACTGGAAGATGTACATCACAGGTTTATAAAAATAATCATTTTAAGTATTTTATCATAAATGTATCATTAAGTGAAACTTGATATTTTTGGACATATTTTTCTAAACTAAATATACCCCAATAAAATGCAAAATCTTGATAAGTTTGCTATAAATATAAAATTAAAGATGTGAAAAAGCATGAAGTTAAGGCAGAGATCCATAACCAGATTCAGGATACAATGAAGACAACATGCAACATATCCCTTCATCAGATTGGGCTTTATAGCTATGTTCTGACATCCAACAAGAATAAGCATATCTTATGAAGTGAATGCACATATTTATCACAGGAAGCATAAAATTAAGTCCAAGAACAATCCAGGCAATAAAATATACTTCAGGTAAAAGGGCCTCTGCTTTAAATTCTTCTCTTCTCTTCTCTTCTCTTCTCTTCTCTTCTCTTCTCTTCTCTTCTCTTCTCTTCTCTTCTCTTCTCTTCTCTTCTCTTCTCTTCTCTTCTCTTCTCCCCTCCTCTCCCCTCCCCTCCCCTTCTCCCCTCCCCTCCCCTCCTCCCGTCCCCTCCCCTCCCCTCCCCTCCCCTACCTTTCCCTCCTCTCCCCTTTCCTCCCTCTCCCCCTCACTCACCCCCATTTCTCTGTTTCCCAAGGCATAGTTCACTGTGTATCCTTTTTTACTCTCTGTTTTGACACTGGATCAATCATCAATCTAATTGCTTCCTAAAGACTTTTTATTTAATTCAAATAACAATAACAGATACATTAAAATAGAGTCTATAATATGAAGTTTAGAATTTAAGCTAATTTAAACGGAGGGCAAAGAAAGGAATCACTTATAAATTTGAAGTCTTGGGAGGCTTTAAGTATTTTGGGGGAGGGAAGCTGATGTTTGAATGGGTTATTAATATGTGTGATTGATCCGTCCAGCAGGTCCGGTTATTCGAGGGTCTTGAGGGGACCTTCTCCTAAGAACTAAATGGGGGGAGAATGGGATGGAGACCAATTGCAAGAACAACACAGAAGCAGTCTGAGTAGCATCAAGGTCTCTCTGTATTCAGCAAGGGTCAAGGCTTAAATGCACAATCAAA
Source organism: Mus caroli (assembly GCF_978045245.1). Lineage (NCBI taxonomy): Eukaryota > Metazoa > Chordata > Mammalia > Rodentia > Muridae > Mus > Mus caroli. Next base: position 88,059,767 of record NW_028227267.1, on the reverse strand, counting down.
AGGGGAAGTATAGGTACTTCTCAGCAGGAGGGGTGGGGCAGTGGAAATTTTTCTTCTGGCAGCTACACAGGGAAGCAGGAACTTGGTGGTATCAGGGTACATCTTGTGGTCAGGACATCTGGTGCTGACTTAGGGCTGGAACATTCTGTGGTTATTCTCGGAAAGGTGTGTCAGTGGCCCGCTTTTGACCCCCTTTTCTTCTTGGGGGAAGAGGCCCAATTCAGAGATCAGGACAATAGTGTTGTCTTAATAGCTCCCCCATTTTAATATTTTTATAAAGGCATATTGGATAATAAATTTGTAGCCACATTTTTAACGACCGCCTAAACGTCTGTTTGCTCACCGGATGATTCTCTAAAACCACGAAGGACACAAGGACAAGTCATCTATGAGGCTTGAATTAACTGTTCCAGTCTGTTGGGTATAACCTGGGCTAACCAAGGGATTTAGGAATGAAGCAAGAGGTAGAGGTCTGATCCCCAGTATGCAATGTTAGGGGCCATGTATAGGATTTATTCTTAGGCCCACAGATTTTTTACCCAGAGTAACCCTGACCTGCTCCTGTGCCGTTTTTCCGGGGGAAGGACACTAAGGCACTCAACCTTCATGCAATCAGACATGCCTCTCAGAGACTGTCTAACAGCTTCCAGACTAATCTCTGTGCAGTGCTTAGCCTTACAACTCTCATGGTCGATGACTTCAAGTTCCAATTTTTCGATGTGTCTAGCCTGGAATGACTTATTTAGTTTCCAATGTGGCACGAATGTATATTACCATGTCGGAAGCACAGACTACAGCAATCTATAAATGATTCATGGCATGAGACTGATGGCTGAATTTATGGGGAGGGGAATGATCTTACTTAAGCATTTTATGGAAATTGAGTCTCTCTCCCCGAGACGAGGGTGATGAAGCAGCATCCATGTCTGACTCTTCTCCAGTAACCTGCTTGTTATCGCCAATGTCCAGCCTATGGTAATTAACTGAAACAGATGCACTTGAAAGAGATGAATCAATTTGAGATTTAACAAATTGGGTCAATTTCTGAAATGCCCAAAGACTGAAGGAAATCAATAATAGGAGTCCCAATAGGGGCCCCAAAAGGGAGGGCAACAAGATCGAAAGCCAGGGGGAGGTTGAAAACCAATTTTGGTGCCATGACTCTTGTTGTTCTCTCTCTCTTCTTCTTTTTTCTAAACTAGCAGTAACCTTGGCAATGCTATCTTTAACTAATCCAGTTTTATCAACATATATGCAGCATTCTTCCTTAAGTGCAGTGCATAAGCCTTCTTGTTATAGAAAGAGCAAATCTAATCCCCTTCTATTTTGTAGTGCAACTTCTGAAAGGGAAACCAAGGAATCAGTAAGATCATCTAGGCCCCTTTTTATATTCTCTATATCTTGGCTGATAGCCTCATTGAACAGGTGGCAATTGCACGTATTCTGTTGAGACGACATAAGGGCTGCAATTCCAGTCCCAATCCCAGCAGCACCCAGGCCAAGAAGGACTGCAAGAGTCACAGCCGATATAGGCTCCCTTATAAAAGGGCGGGATGGCAAGGAGGCACCTCGGTCCCAAAACTTTAATAAGTCATCTGACTCATGAATACTAAAATTTGGAAAAAGCTGAACCAAGACACAATAATCTCTATTATTTATAAATTTTTGTATAATAATATACCGTGTAAGGCCTGTGGAACATGCCAAAAAGGTATCGTTTGGGGCAAGAAGATAAGAATACCTATTTTTATTTACTCTAAACGTATTATTGCAAATATCTAGCAAGGGCAGCGGAGGAAACATACTTGGGCCCAAGACACAACTTCCTACCCCAGAGAGTTCTGTCAAGGTAAACTGAACTGACTCGAAGGGAAGCTGACTAGCATCTGAAAGCAGGGTAAAATCTCCAAATAAGGCTATGCCCTCATTAAAGGGCAGGGAAGCAGAAAAGCACATCCAACAATCTTCAAATTCTGACACATTATCTCTTTGTGTCTTATCCAACAAGGCTAAAGCAGAAGCATTCAATAGAGACCACAGTAAATCAGTGGAAGAGGGGGGCCCCCGCCTTTTTCTGGAGGAGCCAGTGGGGTGTTCCTCATGACCTGGAGCAGACTGACAGGCTTGAGCCCGAGTGAGGACAGGAAAAGCCAATTTTTTATTCCCTTGTTTCTGAGAGAGACCTTTGCGGCCAGTTTGAGGATATTTTTGAGATGGGACCTTGAAGGTTCCCCTTGAGGGCTCTTTGTAGACTCTGAGTCTCTAGACTGAGGTCTTGTGGCTCCTTTTGAAGCCCTAGAACATCTTTAAGATTGGTGATCTGAGTCTGAAGTTCTCTTTTAGTTTGAAGTAATCGCTGAACGGATGAAGGAGCCAGGGATACAGGCAGAGGATTAGGCTAAGGATTAGTGGGGAAGGGGGGCAAATGAGGAGGAGGGTGGAAATTGAAGGGGCTCGATGGTAAGATAGGCACCAGGCATATAAATGAAAACATAAAAATACACTCATTTAGGATTAGTACACAACTAGTGTAAAATTAAAGTGGTGCTGTAAAGAAATCAGTGCTTCTAATATCTGCTACAGAAATTAAAATCAAACTGTTTGATTCTTGTAAAAACAAGTTATTCAGGTTTGTTTTAGCAACACAAACTTAAGGCAAATTCTTCTGCTTCACCTAAAAAGAATGATTGTGATTACAACTTGTTTACAATGGGAGCTTCTATTTTCCTGCCCTGCAATTAGAAGACTAACACACATAGCATTTGAGAAGTATTGCTAATTAATTGTTAATAACCTGCTGGGAACATAACCAAGACAGACACAAAATTGCAAAACTAGCTATCAAGTGTGTTGGAGCAGAAATGATTTAAAGATTTTAATCAGAATCCTTTGCACAAAGTATTTATTTAGCTTGGCTACCTAAATGAAAGAGTCATTACAGAAAAAAGAATCTGAAGATGATTCTGGCCAATCTTAATTTCTAAAGCACTGGTGTCTTTATACTTTCTTGATTAGTATAATTTCCTGTGACTTAATTTTCATGATATAATTTGAAAAAATTTTGAGTTTTAGTTGTAAAAATTTTTAATACCTTTATGATTTTTTTCCTTTTTGCAGTTGAAAATTAGAAATCATATTTTATATCTATATTATATTAATAAATAGATATGGAATTGAAATTTGAAATTCACTAATATATCAGGTTTTATGAAACCTATTCAAAATAAATTTTGTTAAAAGGAATATGTCATGCTGAGGAGATGGCCCAGAGAGCTCTGTTCTTGACACATAAGCATGAGAACATATGGCCAATTCTGCAGATCCCATGTGAGACCTGCTATAATAGTGTGCATAAAAAATACACATGTTCCTAAGGATAACAGCAAGCAAAGTGGAATTCCTGGATCTTGGGTTAGCTGGCCATCATGTACAGTAGCTAACAACAGAGAGATATCCTGGCTTCAACAAAGTGAGAGCCAAGGACCAACATATAAATTTGTCTTTTGGAGACTACATATGTACCATAAAAATAAATACAAACACATAGATATATAATCACACAGACAGACACACAGGTGCATGTGAATGCACACACACACACACACACACACAGAGAGAGAGAGAGAGAGAGAGAGAGAGAGAGAGAGAGATACAAATAAATATATAAAGATCTACCTAACAACAGGAACCCTATAGTTGTTATCTCTAGGATGCATCACGTTTGGGCAAAGGTGTCAATATCATTTTTTAACCTTTTCTGTTGCATTCATTACTTGTTTTTCCATGTATTGTGTTTACATATTTCTTAAATTTTCTTTCCATTGGGCAGCTGGATTTGAACTCATAGAGATATGTCTTCTGGGCCCCACAGGTTCTAGAATTAAAAGCATTAATTAATACCATGCCTAGCTTGTCCATTTTCATTTTAATGTTTGAAGTTCATCCCTTGATAAGTTTTACATAGATTACTTTCATAAAAGTAAATTTTGAGATATAAACAGATAACATGAGTTCATGTAAGGATTCTCAGAATCCTGAACATTTTAACTTAGAAGACAGAAACAAAAACCATGCTTGCTATAATGCTATTGAAAATTAATAGTTTTCTTAAAAAGCAACAACAACAAGAACAAGCCAGACAGTGGTGGCACACACCTTTAATCCCAGCACTTAGGAAGCAGAGACAGGCAGATTTCTGAGTTCCAGGCCTGCCTGGTCTACAGAGTGAATTCCAGGACAGCCAAAGCTGTACAAAGAAACACTGTCTTGAAAATCCAAAACTAACAAACAAACAAATAAATAAAAGAAAAAGCAAAATTCATGAATAGGAAGGAGCAAATGAAAGCAATCTATTAAAAAAGGATAAATGGGCATCCACCATAGTGTCTGGGTGTGGTGGTTATTTATGGGATGGATCCCCAAGTGGTGCAGTCTCTGGATGGTCATTCCTTCACTCTCTGCTCTGAACTTTGTGTCTGGAACTTCTTCCATGGGTATTTTGTTCCCCCTTCTAAGAAAGATGCTGAGCTTCTGGACTAATATCCACTTATCCATGAGTGTATATTATCTCTGTTCTTTTCGTGATTGGGTTACCTCACTCAAGATGATATCCTCCAGATCCATTCATTTGTCTAAGAATTTCATAAATTCATTGTTTTTAATTGCAGAGTAGTACTCCATTGTGTAAATGCAACACATTTTCTGTATCCATTCCTCTGTTGAGGGACATCTGGGTTCTGTCCAGCTTCTGGCTATTATAAATAAGACTGCTATGAACATAGTAGAGCATATGTCCTTCTTACATGTTGGAGCATTTTCTGAATGTATGCCCAGGAGTGGTATTGCTGGATCTTCTGGTATAACTATGTCCATTTTTCTGAGGAACCTCCAAACAGAGTGGTTGTACCACCTTGCATTCCCACCAGCAATGGAGGAGTGTTCCTCTTTTTTCCACATCCTCACCAGCATCTGCTGTCACCTGAGTTTTTGATCGTAGCCGTTCTGACTGGTGTGAGGTAGAATCTCAGGGTTGTTTTGATTTGCATTTCTCTGATGATTAAGGATGTTAAACATTTTTTCAGGTGCTTCTCAGCCATTTGATATTTCTCAGGTGAGAATTCTTTGTTTAGCTCGGTACCCCATTTTTTAATAGGGTTATTTGATTTTCTGGAGTCCATCTTCTTGAGTTCTTTATATATATTGGATACTAGTTCCCTGTCTGATTTAGAATTTGTAAAAATCCTTTTCCAATTTGTTGATAGCCTTTTTGTCTTATTGACAGTGTCTTTTGCCTTACAAAAGCTTTACAATTTTATGAGGTCCCATTTTTTGATTCTTGATCTTACAGCACAGGCCATTGCTGTTCTGTTCAAGAATTTTTCCCATGTGCCAATATCATCCATGCTTTCCCCTACTTTCTCCTCTATAAGTTTCAATGTCTCTGGTTTTCTGTGGAATTCCTTGATCCATCTAGACTTCAACTTTGTACAAGGTGATAAGAATGGATCAATTTTCATTCTTCTACATGATAATCGCCAGTTGTGCCAACACCATTTGTTGAAAATGCTGTCTTTTTTCCAGTGGATGGTTTTAGCTCTCTTGTCCATATCAAGTGACCATATGTTTGTGGGTTCATTTCTGGGTCTTCAATTCTATTCCATTGGTCTACCTGTCTGTTGCTGTACCAGTACCGTGCAGTTTTTATCAAGGTTGCTCTCTAGTATAGCTTGGGGTCAGGCCTGGTGATTCCCCCCTTTCTAACATGGTGAAGAATTGTGTTGGAATTTTGATGGGCGTTGTATTGCATTTGTAGATTTCTTTCATCAAGATAGTCAGTTTTACTATATTAGTCCTGCCAGTCCATGAGCATGGGAGATCTTTCCATCTTCTGAGATATTCTTTGATTTCTTTGTTCAGAGCCTTGAAGTTCTTATCATACAGATCTTCCACTTCCTTAGTTAGAGTCATACAAAGATATTTTATATTATTTGTGACAATTGTGAAGGGTGTTGCTTCCCTAATTTCTTTTTCATCCTGTTTATCTTTTTTTTCCCCCCAGTCAGGGTTTCTCTGTGTAGCCCTGGCTGTCCTGGAACTCACTTTGTAGACCAGGCTGGCCTCAAACTCAGAAATCTGCCTGCCTCTGTCTCCCAAGTACTGGGATTAAAGGCATGTACCAACCTGCCTGGCCTGTTAATCCTTTGTGTAGATAAATGCCACTGGTTTGTTTGAGTTAATTTTATCTTCAGCTACTGCACTGAAGCTGTTTATAAGGTTTAGAAGTTCTCTGGTGGAATTTTTAGGATCAATTATATATATATATATATATATATATATATATATATATATATATATATTATCATATCATCTGAAATAGTGATATTTTGATTTTTTAAATTTGTATCCCCTTGACCTCCTTTTGTTGTCTAATTGCTCTGGCTTGGACTTTGAGTATTATATTGAATAGGTAGGGAGAAAGAGGGCAGCCTTATACAATACATTTTTCAATGTGCTGCCTATGTTCAAAATAATAAGTCGATCAGGTGTGCTCTTTATTATCTTAGATTGCAAGATACTATATAAAGGAATAGTCTTCTATTATACAAACAATTGTTATCATTAATGTTCACTGCAGATTGGGGAATACCATAGCATTGCGTGCCAATTTTAAATTAATGAAGATAGCATATTTAAATTGTAGAAATATATGATGGCTAGATTCCTTTAATAAAACTAATTTTTTATAGAATATAATGTCATTGTAAATGTGAAATATAAGGATCCATGAAAACAGGGACCTATTTATCTTCTAGAACTAAGGTAAGAAAGAAAAGCCATTTGATTTGGAGCAATTGATTCCAAATAGGAATAATGAAAGGATTTGGTTGAATAGGGGTCCTGGAAAATGGATTCACAGTAGTACAAAGAGACAAAGAGAACAGATTTCAATGATAATGAGTGTGATGAAAGAAGATAATCATGCAAATAGGGTAGAGATAAATGAATTGCTGAGAATTCAGGAAGAGATATTTCATTGTTCCTCTGGTCTTAGGACTTCACAGAAAGATACAACAGAGCAAAGGCTGTTTTCTCTGAACGAGGCTGTTGTCAGAGTGGAGTCATTTTCTTCCTTTGTGGTTGCATCAATAGAGTTCATTGAAGTACTTGTGCAGGTGAACAGGAGCACTTCATTATATTCAGAAGCTCAGAGTTTTCTAACCAGAGGATCCACAGAAATAAACATTGGAATCAATTAGTTGTAATATGAAAATGCTATAGAAAAACCAGAAACAATTCTAAAAACCAAAAATCAATGCAATCTTTTCTTGTATACCAACAACAAGCTATGAAATTCAATTAAAAAAAAGCTTCCATTCATAATAAAAAAAATCTTCTGGCAATATACATAAAAAGAAATAAAACAATTCAAAGGACAAATAATGCATTGGTAATAAGGATATTTGCATATGTAATATTACTGAATGGGCATCTTAATTTAATTTTAAGCAAAATGACAATAATCTATAAATTTAACATCATTTAATAAATGACTGTTTTTATAAAATGTACAGGTTACAAAGTTAATGTAAATATTAAAAATTTTAAAATGTTTAAAAATAATTATTTATTCAATTATTTGTTTGTTCGCAGCACATTGGAGTTCCATTGTACAAGTGTACAGGTCAGAAGAAAACTATAAGGAATCTGTTATTTTTCTTTTATCATCTAGATTTTTGTATCAAACTCATGTGGTTAGGGTTGATAGTAATTGTCTATGCCTCGAACCATCTCAGTAGACTTAAGTAAGTTTAATATAAATATTTTCTCAAATACATAAAATCAACTAACTAGAATATCTGAATTATATGAAATATTATATATATACACGTATTTCTTCATAGGGAGTAAATATAGCATAGATAATAAGTATGATACGGCATAATAAAAGGTAGAACCATTAAAGAAGATGGTAGTAGCAAAGTACAGCTTCTTCAATATTAAATATTAACTTTGTGTTTGTAGATTAATGTCTACAGATAATGTATGCACCACTGTTATGCTTATCAGGAGGAAAGAGGAGGAAGCGCGTTGTTGTGTACACGTGTCCCCTCGAAATAGTAATAAAGCCATTCATAAGCAAAACATCTATGGCTACTGGAGACTGATGCTGAGAAACAATAAAAGATGAGCTAAGCTTTATTAAACATGTGGAACAATCTTTTGTCAATATTGCTAAGTGAAAAAAGCTAATGTGAATTAGAAATGTGTGCATGTGGTTCTGATGTGTGCAAGACATGATGGGTAAGGCTGAGCAGTGAGACGATTATTGCTTTTCAATGACACTGGTGCCTATGATCATCGAACAATAAACATAAGCACTCTGTGAAAGGGTCCTGATGGCTAGGTTACATTAAGTGCTTGGTGAAATGCCTAGACATTGATATGAGCTAAGAGTGATATAGTAGGGTTTGTTCAGCAATTTTAACAAATATGACACAGTATGAAAAATTATAACTGGGACAGTTTTATGTACATATGTGCAACTTTTCTTTAAATTCAAAATCAAAAGCATAAGAAATAGGTTAATAAACATTAGGGTTTATCTTTTCCTTTTTATTCTAGAGCTGTAGGAAAGGGTGTCTCCTAGTTGTCAGGAACTTGGCTTCTAGAAGTTTACAATGGTCAGCTACTGCGATAAGAGCTACATAACATAATCATGTTTTCAAGATTTTGGATTGCCATTTTCCAGCCAAATAACATCTCATAGGAGATTGTTGAAGTACACTAAAAACCCCTGAATCTCTCAAGTCATCTCCAATCCAATCTAGTAGACAAACACATTTTATTATTTTTTTAAATGAGGATATATCAATGCACTCTGTACAAATTTGACCAAGAATGATAATGTCTTAACCATTTTATACTTTAAATAGATCCAAAGTGAGTCGGGTAAAGAAAATAAACACAAAAGCACTTTTATGTGCTATAAGCATATGGACAAATATTAGGGAAAATAGTATGAGCGAGTTAAGTAACATCCATTGTTGACTGAAGGAAGGAAAGTAAGTGAAACTATAATTATTTGTCACTGCAACCTTCAAACAGGTTTTAAATATTATGTAAATATGTGTACAATTGTATACATCACACAGCTAGAAGAAAGAGACAATGATTATTAACTGAAGTTGATAATTTGCTGTATTTATACCTACTCTTTACTTCAATCTACAACATTTTACATGATATAAAAGCTGTTTTTCAAATCTTTTTAGGCTGTATATTATTGTATATATGACCCTAGCAGTATAAATGTCACAACATTCATGGTAAATGTGCTTACAGTTTACAAAGGAAAGAGTAATTAGTCTAGAAAATAATTGTAACATTGTGTCTTTTTCACAGAATTGTATCAACTTCATTGTTTCAAGTACTCATTTGCTTTAAAATCATTTTAATACTCAATCTGAGTATGTGGACTTCTGCTTCAGTTTATTCCTTTTGCTTTTCACCAGCCCATAAAATGAATAAAATTCCATAAGAGACATTTTTGTTTTACTGATTTTTATTTTTAATATTTTTGTATATTATTTTTCTCTAAATATGAAACATACTCTGTTCTGAGTAGTTCTCAGAATTTTTCCTTTTTGTCTTTCCATGATTTTCTCTGTATTTTGAGAATCTGTTCCTGCTAATGTACATTTTTAGACAATATTATCCAAAACTTTACAAAGTATTTCTCAAGGTCAAATATAGATAAATACAGCAGGTAATCTTCCACAGTGCCTTGTCATATATACAACACTCAGCTTTCAAATTCTGAGGCCTAAGATAAAATATATATTTCCTTAGGCACTGGGGGTTAGTCATAGTAGACTGGAGAGTTACCTAGAATTATCCAAAAATTTCACTGTTGACATTTGATTTAGAAAAAAATTAAGCATTCTTCTGTTTTGATGTCTAATGATGGAGAAATATAACACAATGCTTGACATCATAATTCATACAGTTTTCACATGCAAAAAAAAAAACACTAACATAAATGTTACATAAAGATATGAAAATCTATTTCCTGACTGTCATACTAACTACCTACAGTTCTAACTTTCTAGTGACTGTGCCCAGACAATGACAATTTGAATGCTAGCCTAGCAAAGTAGCTGTGAACTGTAACAGCTATAATAATGACCATTCTGTCAAATTAGACCCACTAATGTTGAAATGAATGAGGTAACGCCACCTTGGACTAACTTTATTTTGTGCTTACCTGTACACTTTTCAGCCTTCTGCCTCCCATCACCTTCATTTTCTTTGTCCATGCTTATGAGCCTGTCTGTGACCTTGACCATCGTCCAAAATATTTTGTAGCCTTTGTAAAATGCTGCTGCTGAGCTTTACAAAGTAAGAAGATGTTGCTAGGCTGCCTCAAATTCATCACCCGTGTATCCCTCTCTCCAATTGAACACTGATGTAATTGTGGCTTCATCTTTTAAAATACAGTATCTCTGAACTTGGGTACCAAGAGACTTTTCAGAGATACAAACCCATTCTTTGCCTGTTCATAAAAATTCTGAAAAATTTAATTGGTTCAATCAGCATGGTTGACAATAACTATTTTATGCAGATCATTTCAATATAATAATGATTTATCTTTCTTACCAGACTGAAAGCCTTTCTGGATTCTATCCACAAAAGAGAATCTAGGCCTGCTACTGGAAAACAGGCTAAGGACCCATGGAAAGGGTGTTGTGTTACATTTTTCCTGGTGATATATTGAACAAAACTGTTCTCAAACCTGATAGGGAACCTGAGACAGACCAAAGAATGGGATACCTTCAAAATCAAACTTAATGAACTAATGAGTTATACTTTTGTTAATTATAGAAATACAGATGGAAAGACTTACTGAAAGGCATGTAAATGACTTACTGACAGACACATCACAAAAGCCAAACCCAACAGTAACAAAATCTGAAAACCTAAAAACCTGAAGCCACTGTACAACTTGGCAGATGAACTCATTGTAGACTCTTGATATGGGATGTTTCATTGGATTGAGCCCCTTCCAGAAAACTCAGCTGGTCTCTCCTTCCAGGCAGCTCTGCTTACTGGGCAGTGTCTTGTAGCATTCTTCCCTAATTCTTTATGCTTGGGGAACTTTGGGGATATGTAAATCTGCTCACTTTCAGGATTTTCCTGAAGCAAGTTTGAGTCGTTACTTCCTGTGCTTAATTAATGAAATGGTTCACTCCTCCATAGAGCATCCCATTGTTTCAATTTTCTTTTAATTTCAAGCCTTAACATAGTCTGTTATTTTACCTACTATAAAATCCAGTATCCCAATGAACTGTCCTTCAAGATGGAAGGTTTTAAACTTAGAGGAAACTGCTTTAAAATAATGGAGATTTAATAGACCCTACCATAGTTATTTTGTTAGATATGGTACCAAATGATCTTCTAAGTACTTAATCTTTTACAAACGTTTAACCCTCATCAGAGAATCATCTCTTGATAGCTGATGAACTTAACAGACTTAAAATAAGAGACTTTAGTGTGTTCAATTTTTTCACAAGTATATATATATATATATATATATATACATTATTAATGTATTCATGTATTTATTTATTTTTTTAAATTGGATAATTTATTTGTTTACATTTCAAGTTTTAGTCCCTTTACTGGTTTCTCCTCTGCAAATCCCCTATCCTAGTCCCTCCTAATCTGCTTTAATGAGAGTGCTTCCCCACCAACCTACCCACTCCTGCTTCACTGCCCTAGCATTCCTGTACACTGGGGCATCAAACATTCATAGGACCAAGGGTGCCCTTCCTATTGATGCCACATAAGGCCCCTTCAGCTCTTTCAGTCTTTCCCCTAACTCCTCCATTGGGATCCCTATGCTCAGTCCTATGGTTGATTATGAGCATCCACATCTGTATTTGTCAGGATCTGGCAGAGCCTCTCGGGAGACAGCTGTATCAGGCTCCTATCAACAAACACTTCTTGGAGTCTGCAATAGAGTATGGTTTTGGTGTCTGCTTGTAGGATGGATCCCCAGGTGGGACAATCTCTGGATGGCCTTTTCTTCAGTCTGTGATCCACTCTTTGTCCCTGTATTACCTTTAGACAGGATCCCAGGGATACTTGTGAAAGAAGGGACAGGAAGACTCTAAGACTCAGAAATCAGAGAACCCTATGAAGAAACGATGTTTTCTTAACATGATTGGTCCATGGCTTTCATGAAAGCACATCAGCTATGGTTGCCTACACAAGACATAAGCTGATCAAACCAGGTAACACTCCAACACAGAGAAGAAAGAGGAACAAAAAGCCTCTCTTCTACCTGAGAATCTGTTGGACTGACAGTTGTTAAGAGAGAGAAAGTCAGCTTTCTTAGCCAGTGTAGGTCTTAGTAGGCTAATAATGCTCCAGAATTTGGTCTCAGATCCATGTTTACATAGGCAGCACTAACTGGACACTGGATTATGTATGATTATAAAAAAGAGCATTGTAGTATTGTGTTTACTATTCGTGATTATCTTAGCTCTTTATGGGCTTTTGGATTTCCATGTAAAATGTAACTTTTTGTTGTTATTGATGTGGTTACTGTTTTAATTTCTTCAAATAATTATGATGGAATTTTGAGGTGGTTTTGGTGAATCAGTAAATCATTGTTGGTAAAACAGCTGTTTTATTAAACTCAGAACTGAACTATAAATCTATAAGCACTGGAAGTTTTCCATCTTCTGATGTCTTTCTTTCTTTCTTTCTTTCTTTCTTTCTTTCTTTCTTTCTTTCTTTCTTTCTTTCTTTCTTTCTTTCGCATTTTAATATTTTCATTGTACAGTTCTCTCCATGTGTTTGTGAATATAATTCCAACAGTTTTAGAAGCTATCATTAGTGGGACTGTTTCCTTGAGTTGTACTCACTGTGCTTTTATTCTTGTACAGGAAAAGCACTGATGCTTCCAAGTTAATTTTGAATTCTAGTAATTTGATAAAAATGTTTGCCGGCTTTAGGAGTTTCCTTGTGACAAATTTATGTTACTTTCTGTTCATGTGCATATCATCTCCATATAAAGATACTTTGATATCTTCCCTCTTCTATTTCTCACCCTTTTTATTTCCTTCTCTTGTCTTATTTCATCTTATTCCAGTAAGATCAAGAAAAACAGTTGTCAAAGATGTGGGAAAAGGGGACCCCATGGAGAGAATCAGGTTACCAGGCGAGCAGTAGCTACGTAAACATGCTGAGCAATTTATTTTATACTAAATTTAAACTCAGATATCTCAGGGTAGTGGGTTACAGTCCCACATTAGGCACCACTTACTGTCAGGTACTAGCCTCCACACAGGATCAGAGTTTTCAACTGGAAGCAGGGAATCTGGAAGGCACATAATAAATATATACAAACTATTTTGGGGGTCTATTAGCTAACAGGCAATTTATAAAGCATTTTATTGGATATTTTCTTTATTTACATTTCAAATGTTATCCCCTTTCCTGGTTTTCCCTCCTCCCAGAAACCCCCTAACCTCTTCCCCATTCCCCTCCACACTGGGGCATCTATTGATCCCTCATAGGACCAAGGACCTCTCCTCTCTCATTGTTGCGTGACAAGGCATCATTTGCTACATATGCAGCTGGAGCCTTGTGTACTCCTAGGTTGGCAGTCCCTGGGAGCTCTGGGAGCTCTGGTTGGTTGATAGTGTTGTTCTTCCTATGAGATTGTAAACTCCTTGAGCTCCTTCAGTCCTTTCTCTAACTCCCCCATGGGTGACCTGGCACTCAGTCCAGTGGTTGGGTGGGAGTATATGCCTCTGTATTTGTAAGGCTCTGGCAGAGCCTCCAGGATGACAGCTATATCAGTCTCCTTTCAGAAATCATTTCTTGGCATCTACAGTAGTGTCAGGGTTTGGTAACTGTATATGGGATGATCCACAGGCAGGATGTCTCTGGATAGCCTTTCATTCAGTCTATACTTAAGGAAACATGCTTAAACATGATCAAAGCAGCCTTATTTATAATAGCCAGAAGCTGGAAAGAACCCAGATGGCCTTCAACAGAGGAATGGATACAGAAAATGTGGTACATTTACACAATGGAGTACTACACAGCTATTAAAAATGATGACTTCATGAAATTCTTAGGCAAGTGGATGGAAATTGGAAATATCATCCTGAGTGAGGTAACCCAATCACAACAGAACACACATGGTATGCCCTCACTGGTAAGTAGATATTAACCCAAAAGCTCTGCATAGCCCGGATACAATTCACAGACCACATGAAGCTCGACAAGAAGGAAGATTGAAGTGTTGGTGCTTCAGTCCTTCTTAGAAGGGGGAACAGAACACTAATGGGAGCAAATATGAAGACAAACTGTAGAGCAGAGACAATTTTTTAAGGCTTAAAGTTTCTTTCTCTTCTCTCTCACTCTCTGTTTTTGGTTTTTTTGTTTTGTTTTGTTTTGTTTTTCTTTTCTTTTTTGCTCATTTCTTGAGGCTGTATTATCTTGTGCAAGCTGTTTTTCTCCTGTGTGCTTTTCTTTTCTTTTCTTTTCTTTTCTTTTCTTTTCTTTTCTTTTCTTTTCTTTTCTTTTCTTTTCTTTCCTTTCCTTTCCTTTCCTTTCCTTTCCTTTCCTTTTCTTTTCTTTTCTTTTCTTTTCTTTTCTTTTATTAGGTATTCTCTTCATTTACATTTCCAATGCTATCCCAAAAGTCCCCCATAAAGGTCCCCCCACACTCCCCTACCCACACACCCCCACTTCTTGGCTCTGGAGTTCCTCTGTACTGAGGCATATAAAGTTTGCAAGACCAGTGGGCCTCTCCTTCCACTGATGGACGACTAGGCCATCTTCTGATTCATATGCAGCTAGAGACACGAGCTCCGGGAGTACTGGTTAGTTCATATTGTTGTTCCACCTATAGGGTTGCAGACCCCTTTACCTCCTTGGGTACTTTCTCTAGCTCCTCCATTGGGGGCCCTGTGTTCCATCTAATAGCTGACTGTGAGCATCCACTTCTGTGTTTGCTAGGCCCCGGCATAGCCTCACAAGAGACAGCTATATCAGGGTCCTCACTGATAAGTGGATATTAGCCCAGGACCTTAGAATACCCAAGATACAAGATACACTTTGCAAAACACATGAAACTCAAGAAGGACGAAAACCAAATTGTGGACACTTTGCCCTGTCTTAGAATTGGGAACAAAACACCCATGGAAGGAGTTACATAGACAAAGTTTGGAGCTGAGATGAAAGGATGAACCATCTAGAGACTGCCATACCTGGAGATCCATCCCATAAACAGCTTCCAAACGCTGACACCATTGCATACACTAGCAAGATTTTGCTGTGTGCTTTTGTTTTATTGAACTTCCATACTCTTATACACCACTGTGCATTCCCCTTTCACTCTCACATACACTCTTGACATACATCTCACATACATCACAGGCACTCTCCATTCACTCACACACACTTCACATTCTCTTTTCACTCACTCTTCACATTTTCTCTTCACTCACTCTGTTCATGTTTTTCTCATGTTCTCTACCTTCTCTCTACACTTGCCCTCTCCCTCTTTTGGTTGTCCCAGTCTCTTATTGACACTCCAGAAGTAGGTAGGAAAAAAAAAGGCATTGTATAATCGTTACCAAATCATATTTTAAAAAATAACCACATCTCACAAAGATTTAAGCATTTCAATTTTTTCCCAAAATTTTAAGCTTTCCCTATTTTCAGGCCTGCCTGTAGCCATAATAATAATAACTATAAACTTATAATTATTTAAACTTTAACTTTTGACTTATTATACTACAGAGTTCTGAACTCTGAGGTCAGCTACTTGCATTTTCCTGTGAAGCTCCAATGATAAATGACATAGGAAAAGCTGAAAGACAGTAGCTAGAATTAACCCTTAACTCAGTAGTTCTATTCGCTTTCTGTTTTTGTACATTGTATACAATGACTCTCGAAAGAATCCCAGTTCTTTGATTTAGTTTTAATAGTATAAGATTTTAAATATTTTATACTTGTTTTTCTAGGAACCACTCTCAAATGTTTAAAACTTATTTTATAACTTTAGTAGTTTTTTTTTCCTTTTATAGGGTCCCAATGTTGGCTCTAATTTATTTTCTAATAATTTTTTAAAACTTTTTGTATAAGTCAAACACTAATCTGGAACTCCCATTGTTCAGTTATTATATTGTTTCCAAAATGAGAACACAATCATGTACCTGGGCCATTAGCACTCTGCTGTGCTATGTCTCAATTTTTAATTGTTTAAAAATCATTACGTCAAAGAACATCTATTTTCACAGACTTCACCAGAGGAGAAGGAGAAAGAAATAAGAAAGTCAGATATAATAAAATAATTATGCACACCAAGACCAACTGAAAATCAGTCACGCACAAAGGAAATCTATACAGCCATTTTATAGGGCTAAGGTTATGAGAAATGGCAACAACTGTTTTTTGTAAAGAGTTGAAATGGGCTACTGAAATGTCTCCATCCCAGCCTACTGCAGCCATTTCAGATGGCGGGTCCCCTGGAGGGATGTGTCTTCTTCTCAAGGTCCCAGATGCCATCCTTTCTTACAAGGAGCTGCCATGGTCTTCTGAGATGTCTCCATCCTTGCTCGCAGTCACTATTGTGGCATGCTGTCCCAAGCACTTTATAAATGATATTTTTCAGAATGTTAGCAGAAAAGGGATATCAAATAAGTTACCAAATATAATAAAGACACTTCTTCATTTTTTAATGCTTAGTTGGTTTGCATCTTGGGTTGGCTTCCTCCTAGTTTTGGTGCCTTCAATTTGTCAAATGATAAAGCTTCAGTGCCTCAATGATAGATAATTATTGACCCAAAGCAACTGTGGATTTAGACTGGTCCTTGTGTTGATTTCCTTCATCAAAGTTTTTTTTTTTTTCTGATGTGATTTTAATCTTATTTTAGATTTATATTTAAGCATTTTTTCACATCTTCTAGTGTACTTTATGTGATATGGCATAGTTTAGTTAATATAAATACAAGAAATGTATGTAATTAAAAAGACATGCTTTAATACATATCTACATCAGAGTCATAGTCCTGATTTTGAAAATATCCTCCATTTGTCTTAATTGAAAATACAAATATTAAGATTTTATAAATGTTCCTATTTCAGTATTTTAATACCCATTCCAGTTTCTGTTGGAGATCAAAATTATGACTTAAGACTATGTAGAATTTTCAATAAAGCTGGAAAGGAATAGACTGACTTCAAAGATATTTATTAATCCTTAATATTATTAATATTAAATTGAAAAGTAGAGGAAAAATTTAAATTGAAGAAACTCTTTTGAAACCCAACTTACTCTGATGAATATAGTATTTTCCAGTCTACATTGGTTTTTCTTAGACATATTCTTTATTTACATTTCAAATGTTATCCCCTTCCCTGGTTTCCCCTCAGAAAACCCTCTATTCCCCCTCTCCCTGCTCACCAACCCACCCACTCACACTTTCCTTCTTGGCATTCCCCTACACTGTGATATCAAGCCTTCACAGAACCAAGGGCCTCTCCTCCCATTTGTCCAACAAGGCCATCCTCTGATACTTATGTGGCTGGAGCCATGGGTCCCTCCATGTGTTCTCTTTAGTTTGTGGTTTAATTCCTGGGAGATCTGGGGTGATGGTTGGTTCATATTGTTCAAGGCTAGTCTTGAACTCCTAATTGTTTTGGTTTGGCCTCCTGAGTTCTGGGATTGTAGATATGTGCCACTTAGCCTGATACATCTCTGATATATTAATGTATTTGTATAAAATAGAGTCTAAAGGGGTAAGATTTAATATGATAGTATTTTTAGGTAGCATTTGATTAAGAAGAATTTTGGTTTTATACTTCTCAGTGTTATCTCTGATTAGATAAGTGATGTATTATTTGATAATAAAACTCTGAGTTAGGATACTTTACGTTTCTAATAGAAACTGTTTAACTACTAAAAATAAGTGAATCTAGCCAGTTATGTGTCTGAACATAGTAGTTGAAAACGATTTATCCTCACTTCCTGTCCTAGTTAGGGTTATGATTGCTGTGCTGAAACACTATAATAAAAAACATCCTGGAGAGGAAAGGGTTTATTTAGTTTACACTTCCATATCACTATTCATTGAGATAATAAGGTCAAAATCTCAAAACAAGGGCAGGAAATTGGAGGCAGAAGCATATACAGAAGTCACAGAAAAGTGCTGCTTACATATCTTGATCATCTTGATTTTTTTTATAAAACCCAAGATCACCAGCCCTGAGGTAGCCACACCCACATGGAATCGACCCTTCTGCATCAGTAACTAATTATGAAAATTCTGAGTTATGACTGTAGCCTGATCTTTTTTTAATTATTATTATTTTCTTTATATATGATTCAAATGCTATCCCAAATAGCATACCCTTCCCTATACCCTTCCTCCGCCCTGCTCCCCTACCCACCCACTCCCACTTCCTGGACCTGGCATTCCCCTGTACTGCGGCATATAAAGTTTGCAAGACCAAGGGGCCTCTCTTCCCGGTGATGACCAACTAGGCCATTAACCCATTCAGCAGGTCCAGTTATTCTTGAGTCTCGAGGGGACTCCTAAAATCAAATGGGGGGTGAGAGAGAAAGGAGACCAAGCACAGAAACGACACGGAGCCAAATCTGAATCTTGTCAAGGTCTCATTGTGTTTAGCAAAACTTACAGTTTTTATACAAAAAGGGGAAATAACCCTTATGCAGAAGGGCAGGGGAGGGGGCAGTGGTAATTTTCCTTGGTGACTACAATGATATCTAAAAGTACATCTTGTGGTTATGACATCTGTTTGCGTCAGTCAGGTCTGGCGTCATCTTGTGGTAATTGTTGGTGACCTTCATCTGGACTTAGTCAGCTTGAGGAGGGGGTCCATCTGGGAACAGTCCGTTGGTGACCTTTGTCTGGACTTAGTCACCTTGGGGAGGAGGTCCAACTTTATGTCTTAAGACTTGGTAGTTCACTTGGATTATTACAAAGAATTTAGTTTGGGCTCCCAACAGGCCATCTTCTGATACATATGTAGCTAGAGACACGAGCTCTGGGGGTGGGGGGTGTGGGGGTACTGGGTAGTTCATATTGTTGTTCCTCCTATAGGGTTGCAGACCCCTTTAGCTCCTTGGATACTTTCTCTAGCTCCTCCATTGGGGGCCCTGTGTTCCATCCAATAGCTGACTGTGAGCATCCACTTCTTTGTTTGCCAGGCACTGGCATAGCCTCATACAAGACAGCTATAACAGGTCCCTTCAGCAAAATCTTTCTGGCATATGCAATTGTGTCTGGGTTTAGTGGCTGATTATGGGATGGATCCCTGGGTAGGGTATTCTCTGGATAGTCCATCCTTTAGTCTTAGCTCCAAAATTTGTTTCTGTAACTTTTTTCGTGGGTATTTTGTTCCCTATTCTAAGGAGAAATGAAGTATCTACCCATTGGTCTGCCCTCTTCTTGATTTTCTTGTGGGACATTTCTTTGTTCAGGTTTCTAACTCACAAATGACTCTAGCTTATGTCAAGTTGACATGTAACTAGCCAGGACACTTATTTAGATTTACATTTTAGATATTTAGTTTTCATATTCATCTCTGCCAAAATATATGTGTAGGAAAGAAGCTATTCAAAATAGGCTGAACAAACTTTCCTTAATACATTTTTTAATAACATGTCTAATTATTTAGGGGCTAACAGTAAAGCTAAAATAAAGGTAACAAATGTAGTAAGTACATACAAATAAATGTGGTTTTCATTGGCTGTTATAGAAAGAGATAAAATAATTATCATTTAGGTGATGGAACATATTGGTAATTGTCAAACTATAAAAATGAACATTTAAAATACTTTCTTCAGAGAATGTTGTCCCTTATACTCTGTTTCAGTGTGTATATTCTATAAATGATTATTCTATAATCCCCAAGTTTTCAGAGTAATGTTTAGTAAAAATGTCAGAATTGAACAGATATTGTATCCTTAAGTGGAATTCAGTTATTGAGTTCTGTGTTAGAGGAAAATAAATATACAGAGGATTATTGCCTCAACCAAAGCTGTGATGGGTTTAAGCATTTCACTTGTCTTAATAGCCAATCCCTGGAGAACCAGATTTGATCAATGCATAATCATTTCCATTCAGATGAGTATGCCCAAATAAGTAGAATGTTCATTTTGTGGTCCAGTAATTTCAGTTGACTTAATAACACAAGTAGAACAACTATGAATAACTATGCAGCATCCAATTAATTTCTTGGTGATAGATTTTCATAGAGTCAATCTCATTGACTGTATAGCACCAGATATGTTTTGAAGTTCTATCACACAGTCTAGAAGAATTTGTTGTAAGAAAGATTTGCAGAAAATACAAGGACTTCTTTGCAGACATACTCATACATGAGATCCTTCAAAAAAAACTTGATATAAAATAAAGTTGTGGATTTTATTACATCCTGATACACTAAATTTGATTAGATTTTGAGCTATATATGTATTTGCTGATGAAATTTCAATGTTTCAAATAGTATAAATAATGTAAAAATATACATAAAGTTTTACAATGCTGTAATATTTAAATATGTAGAATAATGTGGTAAATTATGAAAGATTTCAGACTCTGGTTCAAGTTATAAGTTGGCATTCTTATTATTTTGTTAAAGGTAGTTGTTTAAAGAAAGAGACAATAACTGTAGAGTATTATATGGTTAGAGAGCTAAGCCAGATAACATGCTTCTATTTAATATAAACCTTGCAACCAAGATATTAAAATACCATTTATATAAATAATTATATTGCTATTTAGTAAATATACATATTGTATTTCTAACAGATTTTAAGTAAAATTAATATTTTTATTGTTCACTTTAAAGTTATTCATCTCTAAATATGATGGAATTTTATTCATGTGTCATTTAATATTATATATATTGCAATATTTTGGGGGATATGGCTACAGAGATACTATTTTATTTTTCACAAAGTTATGCTAAAATGTTTGACGTTGTGATAAAACTCTCTCATTCAGGAATTTGAGAAGCAGAGTTTGAATTGCTACAAATCTGAGACTCTGGCAAATGCTGTAAGTTCTAGGAAAGACAAGGTCACAGAGCAAAACACTGTTTCTTTAACTATGAAAATTAACCAAATCCTATTTTGCCTAAAAAAATTACTAGTTTTTCAAAGGTAAAATATAAGGTTGTTTAATATTGTAGAGTAATAGGTAACATAATTTTGTTAATATAATCATGTTATATCTACATATTTCTTTTACAGGTAACAAATTTACTTGATATGGCAAAATTATTTAGTATTCAATAGCATGTATATCTATATATAGCATCCATTTGTTTTAAATGTAACTCTACTCTAAGTGTAAAATGATTCCATTTTAGTAGAGTGTATACTTTTAAGGCAATTAATTGCAGTGTTGAAATATAATATTGAGAAACCACTCTGTTGATATTTTATCAAAACTCAAGACAGCTCACAATTTATAATTTACCATTTTTACTTTGATCTGCTAAGGAAAGAAAGCAAAAGAAAATAGCTTTGTCTATGTTTTACAGCTTAGAAATCAATATTAATAAATCAGTGTCAATAATACTATATTGCAAACTCTATCATGTTACTAAGACGTGTGACCATAACATGTAGGATGTATTTCATCCTTTGCAGCAGGAAATGTAAAATTGAGTTTTGTGAGGCATTTTTTATTACAGGGCACTGGTCCCAGTCAATCACACTGTTTTGTTTTTGTATGTTTTTTTCTTTTTTGGAGGAGGAGTGTTGTTCCTGAAGATACCATTTAGGATAACATTTTTATACATAAGCCTTCGCCTGAAGGTTGACTTTTTTCAGTTATAAACATTTTTCCAGTTGTTTCTAAGTTTGAAGTAAAAAGAATATACCTTTTTCTGTCTATGAATTTCCCAAGATAACAACTCCCATATCTATCTTTCATTTGAAAGGGAATGCCCAGCTGTGTACAGCATGGACTAGAGCATATTGGACCTATGCGTTCTGAAGTCTGGGGATGAGAGCTCTTGCCTTGTGTATGTGAGGATTTCTTTTTTTTTTCTTTTTTTTTTATTACATATTTTCCTCAATTACATTTCCAATGCTATCCCAAAAGTCCCCCATACCGCCCCCCACTTCCCTACCCTCCCATTCCCATTCTTTTGGCCCTGGCATTCCCCTATATTGGGGCATATAAAGTTTGCAAGTCCAATGGGCCTCTCTTTAGAGGATTTCTAAACTGAGCATAAGGTAAGGCAAGATATGTCTGTTTTCTCCTTAAATTGCAGAGCCTAAAATGACTATGAAGTGAGCAAAACTTTGCTTCAGATGTATCAGGACAACAGCATTTTGTTTTACTTATTTCGATGGGGTCCTAATGTACACAATATGTCTGTGGGTTTGAAATGATAACTTTACATCTCATCCTGTCTGACAGAATGAATGATAGCTAGGAAGAAAGAACAGCTGATTTAGATCAGGACATTTGTAGAAAAATAAATAAGCATGAAAGTGGAGGAAAAATGGAGCTTGTTTTAGTGGGAAGCAGTAAATTTAGAATAAAGAAAATAAAAGAACAAGTAAGAAATGGAACAAAATATTAAAAATTATTTCACCATTCATTATCTAGCATGCCAAAATTATGGTCCTAAGCTCTGTTCCTTTATCTACTTTAAATTCCCTTGCACCTATATAATATCCTCAATAATTGCATGGATAAATGAATGAAAAAGAAATATTCTGGGGGGGGGGGCTCTTCATGTTACAAAAGGCACAACTGAAAGATGAAATTTATACAAGTAAAATATTTTATTAAATTATAACAATCTGGACCAGAAAAATCAATGGATAAAATCCATTTTTAATATCCACTGCAAATAATCTTAAGGCTTAAATATCTTTTAAATATCTACTCCAATGAGATAGTTGATTTTATAATAGTTATTGAATAGTTAGTGTATAATATTTTACTATAATAATTGGAAGACTTGTCTTTGGACATCCTTGAATGTATTTGCAGGTCCTTGTCATGGCTATTCATGTTCAAAATGCATCTAAATTATAACCACATCCACACAATAATACTCATAATTGAATTTATTAGCATTAAAACATGGGGTGTGATAGAGAAAACAATGATAACAGATTCTAAGTCTAAATAAGTTTAATAAAGTCTAAAAATGGGAAGTAAAAATATCATTCTAATTAAAAATGGTAGCTGTTCATTTGAGTATATTACCAAAACAGGAATGCACTGATTAAATCATTAATTATGTTACTTATATAGTTACAAAACAAAGAGATATAATGTCTCTTTTCTGATGCTTATAGCCTAGAAGTAAAATTACAACAAAATATGAAAAGTGCACTCATTCTGACATTTGAAGAAGTGTGATCATGTTCTGAAAAAAGCAATGATGAAGATTACTGACATTTTCCAGTGATACAAAGAAAACCTTCACTCTGTGACACCTTAAAGGAAAAGTAGCCCCATGTGAGTCTAATGAAAAAACAATACACATTTCAGCAAAATGTAACTGACCATCTAAAGCTGTTATCTTAAAATTTAGTTATATTCCAATGAATAGAGCTTTCAGTGGCATAGGCACAAAATAAATAAATTGTGTAAGATGGAAGAAGCTGGAAAATGTTCAAGTTTAATTCTTTTTTTTTAATTTTTATTATTTTTTATTACGTATTTTCCTCAATTACATTTCCAGTGCTCTCCTGAAAGCCCCCCATACCCTCCCCCCCACTTCCCTACCCACCCATTCCCATTTTTTTTTTTTTTTTGGCCCTGGCGATCCCCTGTACTGGGGCATATAAAGTTTACGTGTCCAATGGTCCTCTCTTTCCAGTGATGGCCATCCTTTGATACATATGCAGCTAGAGTCAGGAGCTCCGGAGTACTGGTTAGTTCATAATGTTTTTCCACCTATAGGGTTGCAAATCCCTTTAGCTCCTTGGGTACTTTCTCTAGATCCTCCATTGGGGGCCCTGTGAACAATTCAATAGCTGACTGTGAGCATCCACTTCTGTGTTTGTTAGGCCCCGGCATAGTCTCACAAGAGACAGCTATATCTGGGTCCTTTCAGCAAAATCTTGCTAGTGTATGCAGTGGTGTCAGGGCTTGGAAGCTGATTATGTGGTGGATCCCTGGATATGGCAGTCTCTAGATGGTCCATCCTTTCGTCTCAGCTCCAAATTCTGTCTCTGTAACTCCTTCCATGGGTGTTTTGTTCCCAATTCTAAGGAGGGGTACAGTGTCCACACTTTGGTCTTCATTCTTCTTGAGTTTCATGCGTTTAGCAAATTGTATCTTATTTCTTGGGTATCCTAAGTTTTGGGCTAATATTCACTTATCAGTGAGTACATATTGTGTGAGTTCCTTTGTGATTGGGTTACCTCACTCAGGATGATGCCCTCCAGGTCCATCCATTTGGCTAGGAATTTCATATATTCGTTCTTTTTAATAGCTGAGTAGTACTTCATTGTGTAAATGTACCACATTTTCTGTATCCATTCCTCTGTTGAGGGGCATCTGGGTTCTTTCCAACTTCTGGCTATTATAAATAAGGCTTCTATGAACATAGTGGAGCATGTGTCCTTCTTACAGGTTGGCACATCTTCTGGATATATACCCAGGAGAGGTATTGCTGGATCCTTCGGTAGTACTATGTCCAATTTTCTAAGGAACTGCTAGACTGATTTCCAGAGTGGTTGCACAAGCTTGCAATCCCACCAACAATGGAGGAGTGTTCCTCTTTCTCCACATCCTCGCCAGCATCTGCTGTCACCTGAATTTTTGATCTTAGCCATTCTGACTGGTGTGAGATGGAATCTCAGGGTTGTTTTGATTTGCATTTCCCTGATGATTAAGCATTTTGAACATTTTTTCAGGTGCTTCTCTGCCATTCGGTATTCCTCAGGTGAGAATTCTTTGTTCAGTTCTGACTTTTGTAAGAAATGCATTTCTACTTCCTGTTCCTCTAACTCTTTCAGTCATTGTGTCCCTGCTCCAAGATATTCCCTGAGCCTTAGTAGTAGGAGCTTTGTTGTAAGTGAATCCGTTGGATCTGTGGACCACAGGAACCATTGTCCTTTGAATTTTGATCATGTATGGTTTTCTATAACTGTCTCTGTTTGATGAGGAGTCATTTTCACTGGGGCATCAAGACTTCACAGGACCAAAGGCCTCTCATCAGTTTTTATTGAAGACTGTTCCTAGTTGTGGGCTTTAAAAAGCATCGTTTCACAGTACATGGAACAGAGGAAAGTTAGTTCTGGGTATGAAGCATGTGTTCTAGACCTTACATACCTGGGTTAGTTATCCAAATGTGGATTGATACAGACTAAGTTCACAACTTGGTATTGACACAGTCATGGAAACTCTCTCCTCTTTTGCTCAGCTTCCTTGGTCCTGTATATATCTGGAACTCTCTATCTGTGAGTGCCCATGCCAAACAAGCCAGCTTGCTGAACTACAAACTAAATAAACAAAGAAAGAAAGAAACAAGTTCTGATTACTCTTATATAGCAGCAGGAAGTGCACAAAATTCATGTAATTCCATTCATTTTTCTCTGTCCATTTAAATTTAGTAGAAGACTCTGAATAAGGAGGTAATATAAAACAGGATGTACTAAAGGTTTAAAAAGAGAGGAATGATGATTTGAGCACTTCATATTCTTTTCTCTGGTATCCAGCAATAAATATACTTGTTATAATAATAAGGACCCATAGCATCTATTGATTAGTTGATGAAGTTAAGTACAACCTTGTAAGGAAATATAAAGACAAGAGAATATAAAACACATTGGCTACTTAAGCAAACTTTGGTGTTATTGCTGTGTGGTTAAGTAAATCATCAATTAGAATTTATTGATATCACTTATGTAACATCAAACCATGTCCAAATTTTGCCAAAAAATATTTCATTTTGAAAAGTGCTTTTACTAAAAGTCTCCAACACTGTCTATCCATTAATCAAATGGTGACTGCAGTTGTTAGTTGTTGAATTTCCTTAGAATGCTCCAACATGTAATAAGGACATATACTCTACTATGTTCATAGCAGCCTTATTTATAATAGCCAGAAGCTGGAAAGAACCTAAATGTCTCTCAACAGAGGAATAGATACAGAAAATGTGTTACATTTACACAATGTTGCACTACTCAGCTATTAAAAACAATGAATTTATGAAATTCTTAGACAAATGGATGGATCTGGAGGATATCCTCCTGTGTGAAGTAACCCAGTCACAAAACACCACACATGATATGTACTCACTAATAACTGGATATTAGCCCAGAAGCTCAGAATACCCAAGATACAATTTGCAAAACACATCAAACTCAAGAAGAAGACCCAAGTGTGGATACTTCGATCCTTTTTAGAAGGGGGAAAATACCAATGGAAGGAGTTACACAGACAAAGTGTGAAGTAGTGAGTGAAGGAATGACTATCCAGAAACTGCCCCACCTGGGGATCTATCCCATATACAACCACCAAACCCATACACTATTGTGGATGCCTACAAGAGCTTGCTGACAGGAGAATGATATAACTGTCTCCTGAGAGGCTCCTCCAGTGCCTGACAAATACAGAAGTGGATGCTCACAGCCATCCACTGGACTGAGCACAGGGTCCCCAATGAAGGAGCTAGAAAAAGTACACAAGGAGCTGAAGTGGTTTGCAGCTCACTAGGAGGAACATCAATATGAACTAGTCAGTAGCTACAGAGCTCCCTGGGACTAAGCCACCAAGCAAAGAGAACACTTGGTGGGACTTATTGCTCTAGCTGCATATGTAGCAGAGGATGGCCTAGTCGGTCATCAATGGAAGGAGAGGCCCTTGGTTCTGTGAAGGCTCTATGCCCCAGTGTAGGGGATTGCCAGGGACAGAAAATGGGAGTGGGTGTGTTGGTGAGCAGGGAGAGGAGGGAGGAGATAGGCAGTTTTCGGAGGGGAAACTAAGAAAGGGGATAACATTTGAAATGTAAATAAAGAAAATATCAAATGAAAAACAGAATTTATACTCTGTAATTTTATCTCTCACATAGGCTCTCTGGTTTCAGTTATTTTCCCCCACCCAATCAATACCTGATTATGTTCCCTTCTTCCCCTCCCTGTTCCCTTTCCCACCCAGGATATTCCCTCCCTCTCCTCTCCTGTGACTGCTTTCTTCTCCCTCCCAAGTGGAACTGAGGAATCCTCACTTGCACCCTTTGGCTTGTTAACTTTTTTAGTTCTGTAGACGCTATTCTGGCTATTGTGTACTTTTTTCTGGCTAATATCTACTTATTAGTGAGTTCACACCATGCATATCCCTTTGGGTATAAGATACCTCACTCAGGATAATATTTTTTAGTTCTATCCATTTGCCTGCAAAACTCAGAATGTCTTCATTCTTAATAGATGAGTAGTATTCCATTGTGTAAATGAACCACATTTTCTGTATCCATTATTCTGTTGTGGGACATCTGGGTTGATTCCAGCTTCTGGCTATCTTAAACAAGGTTACTATGAACATAGTGGAACACGTGCCTCTGTGGGATGTTGAGGCATCTTTTGGGTATATTCCCAAGAGTGGTGTTGCTGAGAGTTATTTCCAATTTTCTGAAGAAACTCCAGATTTCCGGAGTGGTTGTACATTTGCAATCCCACCAGCAATGGAGGAGTGTTCCTCTTTCTCCACATCCTCACTAGCATCTGCTGACACCTGAGCGTTTGATCTTAACCATTCTGATTAGTGTAAAGTGGAATCTCAGGGTCATTTTGATTTACCTTTCCCTGATCACTAAGGACTTTGAACATTTGTTTAAGTGCTTCTCAGACATTCAAGATTCCTCTCTTGGAAATTCTCTTTAGTTCTATACCCCATTTTTTAATTGGGTTGTTTGGTTTTTATGTAGAGAGTGAGAAACTTTAGATCATTCTGCAATGAAAGGCAAATATCTATCAAATCCCTCCATTCAGGATTCAGGGACTTTAGCATAAGACAAGCCAGACAGAATGAAGTAGATGGCACCAAGAAGACATTGAGGACAAGAAAACAATGCTGTGTAAATCAACATGATTAAAGCTCATAGAACTCACAGCCATTGAGGTAGCTTGCTTGTTCATAGCCTGTGAGTGCCTGTAGGCACCAGGTCCTTGCGCATGAATTATGGCTTCCAGTTTTGTGTTTTTAATAGGATTCTTGAGTTTATGAATGAGTGGCTCTCTGCTTCTTCTGCCCTTTTCTAGGCACTTTTCCTTCTGTCTGGTTGATGAGTACTTTTTTTTTCTTTTTCTTATTTTGCTTTATTTAATTTTTTATTGACTTTTAGAGGTCTGTTTGTTTTTCAATAAAAGGAAGAGAAATTAAAAACTAAATAAATGTGGCAGCTGAATGAAATATAGCATTTCATACTGTAATGTAGACCAGTACAAAAACATTCAACTAAACACTAAAGAAATCAGAATGTTCCATAGTTTAATTAATAATGTTATATCACATTAATGTCTTGTTTTTTCACAAATATTCCAAATTTATAAATGTTAGCCATCAGAGAGAGCTTGGCGATGCTAAAAAGAGTACTATATAGTGTCATTATAAGTTCTCTGACCATCTGAATTATTTTAACATAAAATATTTTACCACAAATTATATGAGTACTTCCCAAATAGCTCTATTAATATAAAGCCTACATCCAAACACTCTTGACATATGATGTTAAAAGAAATGATAATTTTTGCTCACCATGCGGGTAATGGCAAAGGCATGCAAATAATGTAAAGGATACTTTTTATGTCTGAGAATTTTATGTGTATTTGCATTGTATGCATCATATGGTTTGTGAAACACTCTGATTATGTGTGTATTACAATATTTACTTGAAAATATTAGTAGTGTATATGATTTGTGTTATATTTTATTTGATATCAAACATGAAAAACAGTTTTCTGGATAATATGGTCACTATGTAGAAGAATGTGCAGTTTGATATAAAAGACAGCAAGAACTTGGGCAGAGGGTCTTTACGTAACTCAGAACAGAATGAGTAACTGGGAAAAGCATGAAGGTGGGTTTAATCTTAGTTGGGTAATGCAATAAATATGGAAGATAAAGACAGAAGAATGTACTAGATATGGTAACACAAATACCTTGAACAATGGAGTTATAGACGGCATTTATTAAATTATTCAAAATCATTAAGAACATGACATTTTCTGTAATAGTAGAGCATTAGATGCCACCAGAAGAAACCACAAAGTCTGATACTGAATACTATGAATTAATGATGCTATCTTGGAAGTTATGTGAAGATGATCAAAAGCAAAAGTTGATAAATATATAAACAGTACATAATTATTTATTAAAAACAAATAATAAATGCTTATAAAATTAGTATGAGAAAGAAAATATATTCCTTAAATTTAGGAGCATAGATAGCTTTAACAGTAGCCATCAAAATTACATTCTTGTGAATGTTATTCAGTCTTTGAAAGGCAGTGAGAAGCAACCTCTGTATAGTGCTTAGGTTATACCATGATGTATAAGATAATTCAGTGAGTGGTACAGTGCTATTGGCATGGATCTTATGTGGCTGAATTTTTTATGTGTGGTACTGGTCCAAATATTAGCAAGAACTCATTACATATTTGAAGGAGATCCATAAATTGTATGCAGACACAAGCCTTAAAGTGAAATTTGTTACTATACAAAGCTTAGAGGGTGTATGAAGTCAGCTTCCTTTTTTTATTTTGCACTAATTCACTGCATGCCAAAAAGAGACATGTTTATTCCTTTCCTGAATCTTATTACTTCTTTGTTCATTCTTGTGGGTGTTGTTGAATAGCACTCAGTAATTAGTGTTCAATTTGATTAATCCCTGTGTATAATTTTCTAATATTGTTCTGAGCAAATACTTTCACTCTTTAAGTTCTGTAGCAAATTCTCCATGCTCTTTTAGAGGAATTATAGCACAAATATATGTGACAGACATAATTAGTTTTTAAAAATACCTTAAAGGATAAGCAAAACCTTGCATTAAAACTTTAAAATCTAAACCAATAAGATGATGATAGTGAGTTTTATCACCCAAAATAGAAGAATTGGATCAAATTTGAGTTAACGTGATAATAGCTAAAAGTAGCTCAAAGCAAATGCTCATTGTCTTTAGTAATAATAATCAAGTCATCTAGAGTTGGATGTATGGCTAACACTAATGTCTAAACTTCTAAATGTTTCCTTAAGCATGTATTGGATAAAATTAAAAACATAACTTTTGTCACTATTTACTTATGAAGCTTATATTTCCTATTTCAGCAGATATCATAAAATATATAAAAATAATCACTATAAAGAGGTGTTTCAATGTTTAAACAAGGTTTTTCTGATGTGAGCAGATGTACCCAGTCAGTAGATGGATGCTTGATAAATGGCTTACAAAACATATATTCACAATAAGACTTATATAGTGAGTGCCTGGATATAGAAACTAGAAAATTCTAATGCCTCAAAATTTTCATTGAAACATAGTGTTTATAGCACTAGTCAAAATTATATGTATAATTTAAGGTTTATTCAATAATCTATTATTGGAGGATATAAGTCAGAAATGAATGAATGAAATTCTCTTATTACAAAAACTCTGAAGCTTTAGGAATGACTGGATTCATCAACCTTCTATGTTTACTGATTGGTTTGGGTCAAATAAAAATTTCTCATATCTGTATTCTTGTTAATTTCCTATGTGTCCAAGGGATTTTAATCATATTCTCCTACTAAACCCTCCAATTACACTGGATTTTCTTTCTAATTTATATCCCCAGTGTCTAGCTTCTACTCGTTTATTGCTTGCCATATTGAGTTTAGTCATCTCTACTCATATGTGGATGCCTTTGTGATTACAAGGGACAATCGTAAGCCTATTTGGAGTGGAGGATCTTGATCCAATTGGACTTGAGTTTTGTACAGAAGATAAGAATGGATCAATTTGCATTCTTCTACATGCTGACTGCCAGATGATCCAAGACCATTTGTTGAAAATGCTATCTTTTATCCACTGGATGGTTTTGACTTTTTCTTAAAGATCAAGTGACCATAGATGTGTGTGTTCATTTCTGGGTCTTGAATTCTATTCCATTGATCTATCTGCCTGTCTCTGTACCAATACTGTTTTTTATCACTGTTGCTCTTTAGCGTAGCTTGAGGTAAGGGATGGTGATTTCCCCCCTGAAGTTTTATTGTTAAGAATGGTTTTTGCCATCCTGGGTTTTTTTTTTTTATCCTGGGTTATTTCAGATAAATGTAAGAATTGCTCTATCTCTGTGAAGAATTGAACAAACTGCTGACACTCTGGAATTTTGATGGAGATTGCATTTTGGTAAGATGGTCGTTTACTGTTAAACCTGATGATCCATGAGCATGGGAGATCTTTCCATCTTCTCAGGTTTTCTTAGATTTCTTTCTTCAGAGACTTGAAGTTCTTTAAATATAGATCTTTCACTATGGAAAGCAATTGGGTGATTTCTAGAAAAGTGAGACTAGTTCAAGACAAAGCTATACCACTCCTGGGCATATACTCAAAACATACCCCACCATACCATAAGGTCATATGGTCCACTGTGTTCATAGGGGCTTTATTAATAATAACCAGAAAATGGAAACACCCCAGATGTTCCTTAACTGAAGAATACATAAAGAATATGTGATTCGTTTACACAATGGAATACTACTCAGCTATTAAAAGCAAGGATATCATGACATTTTCAGAAAAGTGAATGGAACTAAAAAATATCCTGTGTGAAGTAACCCACATCCATAAGGATATCCTTGGTATATACTCACTCATTAGTGGATATTAGCCAAAAAGTGTAGGACACCTACACTATAATCCACAAGAAGCAGCTAAGTAAACAAGAATGCACAAGAAGATAGTTGAATCTTACTCAGAAAGAGGAATAAAATAGCCATCAGAATCATAGAGAGGGAGAAAACTAGGTGGGAGAGGGTTATAGGGAAGGGAACTGCCAGGGGCAGTGGAGTAAAGATAATGTGTTTGGAGAAAGGTAAAAGAGGACCAAGAGACTGAATGTAAATCTCTGGCAGACAGGAACAAGTGAATCTGTAGGATATGTCAGAGATACACGATAGGGGAGGCTCTCAAGAGACTATGGGGGCGATTCTACTCGAGACTACTAGTGCTATGGAATATCGAACCTGAAGTAATAACCTCCAATAGCCAGGCGTGGCCCACAGTAGAGGGATAAAGACAACAGCCCACCAATGAAATCCATCGACCCCAAAATGTTCCTGCCTACAAGACATGCGGGGACAAAGATGGAGCAGAGACTGGGGGCAATACCAACTAATGACAAGCCCAACAAACAAAATGAAACAAAAAGATACAGGTGGGTCAAAAACCACAATTTGAAATATGAAATTCTAAAAATGCCCGAAGAAAAACTAGGCAGAAGACATAAGCATAGGAAATAATTTTCTGAATAGGACTCCATTTACCTAGTAATTAAGGCCAACAGTTCATACTGAGGATATTTTAAAATTACGTAGCTCTGTACAGTGAAGAAAAGAATCAATTGAATGAAGAAACCCACAAAATGGGAAAGAACCTTTTCTGGTTGTATATCTGACACTGGATTAATGGATTAATATGCAGAGTATAGGAACAACTCAAAGAAAGAAAGAATGAGAGAGAGAGAGAGAGAGAGAGAGAGAGAGAGAGAGAGAGAGAGAGAGAGAGAGAAGAAGAAGAAGAAGAAGAAGAAGAAGAAGAAGAAGAAGAAGAAGAAGAAGAAGAAGAAGAAGAAGAAGAAGAAGAAGAAGAAGAAGAAGAAGAAAGGAAGGAAGGAAGGAAGGTTCAGTCAGAGAAGATGTACCTAGGGATTCAGGAGGTCTGGTAAGGTGGGCAGGTGGGAATGGAAACATCCTTGTGGAGATAGGAGGTGGGAGGGGTTTGGAATGGAGAACAGTCAGAGGGTGGACTTGGCAGGGGATAAAATCTGGAGTGTAAAAAAAAAAGAAAAAAAGGATTAAATATAATTTTTTAAAACAGAAAATAACAAAAAAAAATGGACCAGTAATCTCTTGTTTGTTTGTTTGTTTGTTTGTTTGTTTGTTTGTTTGTTTGTTTGGTTGGTTGTTTGGTTGGTTGGTTGGTTGTTTGGTTGGTTGGTTGGTTGGTTGGTTGGTTGGTTGGTTGGTTGGTTTTTCAAGACAGGGTTTCTGTCTTGTAGCCCTGGCTGACCTGTAACTCACTCAGTAAACCAGGCTGGCCTTGAACTAAAAAATCTGCCTGCCTCTGCCTCCCAAGTATTGGGATTAAGGGCATGTGTCAGCACTGCCATGCTTGGACAAGTGATCCTAACAAAGAATTCTCAATAGAAAAATAAACCAGAATAAAAGATAATTTTAACAGTGTTCATCATTCTTTGCAATTAGGAAAATGTAAGGTAAAGCAAGATTAATTTACATAATTTTTTAGACTTTGTGTCCATACCCAGCATGTAGGTGTTCCTTCACTCACTTGAGTTTCTATATCCTTAAGGCAGCATGCACATGTGCTTATTTCTTCCTTACATTTCACATTTTTCTTTATTTTATTCTTCCCTCCCTCCCTCCCTCCCTCCCTCCCTCCCTCCCTCCCTCCCTCCCTCCCTCCCACTCTCCCTCCCTCCCTCCCTCCCTCCCTCCCTCCCTCCCTCCCTCCCTTCTTTCTTTCTTTCTTTCTTTCTTTCTTTCTTTCTTTCTTTCTTTCTTTCTTTCTTTCTTTCTTTCTTTCTTTCTTTCTTACTCTCCCTTCCTCTCTTTCTCTCTTTCTTTCTTTTTGTTATCTTAATATTTTATTGTATTTTGAGACAGAATCTTGTGCATCCTAGACTGGCCTGGAACTCTCTGTGGAACAGAAGATGGTGTTGAGCTACTGAGCCTCTTGCCTTCACTGGGAATGTAAGCTTGTGACACCACCAGCTAAATATGTTGATAGGGATGGATCCTAGGGCTTTATGAACATTACAAATGCACTCTTCACCCTCAGCCTCACTGTCCTTAAGATTAATAATGGAAGTTGTTTAAAATCTCCAATACTAAGAGGGATAAAATATGTTATCACCATTGCCTCCAAGAGAGATTTAAAAATACTCTTAGTTTTTCTTATAAGTTACATCCTTTTCTGGATGCATGTCAGTTTCTGTTATGTTCTGAAACAAGAGAAATGAATCAAGAGCATATTTCTTCCAAATATGGGATCCAAAACCAGAACAGATCTAATGATAAAGTTTACTTTCAGATAGGCTAAAATCCAATTGTACCTGTCTTCTGCCTTCTATCCTCCTCTGTCTTTTATTTCTTCATCTTCTCTTATCATCTTTTCATTTCTCATTTTGATTATCCTTTCTAGAACAACTACCATGAACATTGGAACCACCTCTATATTGTTCATGCCTGTTGTTGAGTGCAAAATGAGGGTACACTTAAGCACCTGGACTAGTTGATGCTGTGAAGTTTTTGTTTTTCCATTTACAATTTTATTTTAAATTTTGAGGAATCAAATTTCATAATAGATATGTGAGACTGTCTCCATGAAAGAAATTCAACAGTTCAAAATAAATTCTGAGAATCTAACCAAATATCTCAATGACTTGCTTAACCTTTAGTAGAATGAATATTGAATAAACATTTCTGTGTTCTTCAAGCAAACAGCACTCCTATATAACCTTTCTATATTCATTTATGTTATTTGCTTATATACAATGACATCATGTCTATAAAATACTGGAAAACATGACATGATTTTGTGATCATGCACTGCAACAGCATCTGTGGAGTCTATGTCTGATAAGATTGCTTTTATTTTAAATTAAGCCATGCCTCTTACTAACACTTATTATTATGCTTAATATAATCAAAATGCTCTAAATATTATGTATTAAAATATTTTGTGAAATCTAATGTGTAAAGATCATGTAATTTTAAAGGAATTGAAAATTGATAATGCCTCAGACTATACTAAGAACCAGCCAAATTTTGTTCAATGCTTTTGAATGCACCATTTCTCTTGAGCATACCTTATAGGAATTTTACTCTGCTATCTGTCTGCTTTAATATCCTACATTTTATGTCATCTGTATTGCCTCACTGATGATAAATTTTATCTCATACTTCACTGGAATAAATTTTCATAAATATTCATATGATCGCTCATGTCTTGGACCTGTTCCATTGTGCTTAGAGGTGGTTATTGAAATCAAATTGAAGTTCAAACTAAGATACATATTTAATAACAGCTTACAAAGTAAAAGTATAAAGCCAGATATTGTCTAAAGATTCAAATTAAAGAAGAAGTGATGGAAAGCTTTTAAGCTTGCTTTTCTGTTCCTTCTTTTATTTAATTAAATTCTACTTACATCACTTTCATATCCATCTCCTTCTTCCTACCTCTTCATGCCTAACTGTCCTTCCCTCCCCAATTCACAGCCCCTCTTTTTTTAGTCATGAATGTTGCATACATATAAATGAGTCAAGGGATGAATACAACCTGGTAAGGCTTCTCATTGTTGCTTATATGTATAGATATCTAGGGTTAACCATTGTATCTGACAATCAATAAGGGCTTGTGTGTTGGGGAACAGTGATTACTTCACAACATTTACTAATTGCTTGCAGCTCTTTATTTAGGCATGGAGTCCTATGAAACTTTCTGTAACTACAATGAGTTGTCAACTTTCCTTGAAACTGTTAATATTTTATTGAGACAATCACATCTCTGAGACTTCGTTGGTATTCTTTGTTGTTGCTGTTGGTGGTGGTAATGGTGTCTTTCATTGTACAAATATATTTATTTTAATTAATTAATTTATTCACTTTATATTCAGACCATAGTTTCCCCTTCTTCCTCTTCTTCCAGTTCTTCTCCACCTCCTCCCTGCCCCATTCACTCTTCCTCCCTTTTCTTTTAGAAAAATGAAGTAACACTCACCCCCATCCCCATAAATATCAACCAGCCTTGGAGAATCATATTGCAGTAAGGCTAGGAAAACCTTCTCCTATTGAGACTGGAAATGGCAGCCCACTACAGGGAATGAAGGATCTTAAAGGTAGGCAACAGAATCAAAGACAGCACCTGATCCCGCTGTTAGGAGTTCCACCTAAAAGTCAAACAGCACAAATAATATTTGTTGAGGGTATAGTACCATGCATGTTATCTGGTTGGCATTTCAGTCTCTGTGACTCCCTATGGTCTAAGGTTAGTTCATTCTGTATGTTTTCTTGTGATATCCTTGACCCCTCTGGCTCCAATTCTTCCTCTATTTCTTTCACAACATTTCTCAAGAACCCTCCCTAATTAATGTTTGGTGTGGGTGTCCATGTGTCTGTTTCCATCCACTGCTGAGTGAAACCTCTATGATGAAAAGTATGCTAGGCTCCTCTCTGTAAGTATAGCAGCATCTAATTAACAGGATCACAGTGAGCTCCCTCCTTTGGGATGGGTCTCAAATTGACTACCACTGGTCGGCCACTTCATCATCTTTATCATCGGCTCCATCTTTATCCCTGCATGTCTGGTAGGTAGGTAGGCAGGTCTAAGGCTTTGAGTCTGGGTTGGTGTCCCAATCTATCCATTGGAAGTCTTACCTGATTACAGGAGATGGCATATTCAGGATCTATATGCACCATTGCTGTGAGTCCGAGCTAGAGTCATTCTCAGAGATTCCTTGGAGTTTGATTTCCTATAGGCTTCTGGCTCATAGCATGGATGCTCCATGTTCTAGCATTCTTCTTGTCTTTCTCATTACTCACTCCCTCTGTTTTCCCCCCACTTGATCCCTCCTGTTACTATCATCATGTCCCCCTAAAGTGACTCCTCAGCCACCACCACCCCCACCAGAATCTATTCACAACGTTTATTTTATCTTAAACCCTTGGGCCCTCTTTTTTACTTAGCTTCATTTTTTTCTGTGGATTGTAACATGGTTACCCTTTATTTTAGGTGTAATAAACACCCATAAGTGAGTACATATCATGTGTGTCGTTCTGCATCTGGGTTACTTCATTTAGGATAATTTTTTTTTTCTAGTTACATCCATTTGCCTGCAAATTTCATGATGTCATTTCTTAAATAGTTGAGTCAGACTCCATTGTGTAAATGTACCACATTTTCTTCATCTGTTCTTTGTTTGTTTATTTGTTTGTTTGTTGAGGAACATCTAGGTTGTTCCTAGTTCTGGCTATTACAAAGTTTCTGTGAACATAGTTGAGGTGTCTTTGTAGTATAGTGGAACACCCTTTGGATATAAACCCAAGAGTGATATAATTGAGTCTTGAACAATTCCCAATTTTCTGAGGAACCTCCACTCTCAGCAGCATGATACATAAATTTTTGGATACATTCTGACATATGTAAGATGGAATCTCAAAGTAATTTTGATTTGTACTTCCCTAACTGAAAGATGTTGAACATTTCATTAAGTGATTCTTGGCCACTGGAGAATCTTCTGTTGAGAATTTGGTTAGAACTGTATCCCATTTTTAAATTGAGTTACTTGACTTGTTGATGCTTAGTTTCTTGAGTAATTTATATATTTTGGATATCAGCTCTTGTTGGATGTGGGGTCAATGGAGGTATTTTCCCATTCTGTAGGCTGCCATTTTATCTTTTTGAGGGTGTCCTTTGTCTTTTAGAAGCTGTTTGGTTTCATGAGGTCCCATTTATTAATTGTTGATTTTAGTTCCTAAGCTATTTCTGTTCTATTTAAAAAGTTGCCTATAAGTTCAAGGCTATTTCCCACCATCTCTTCTATAAGGTGTAATGTATCTAGTTTTATGTAAATCTACTTACTTGAGTTATTTTTTTCAGGGTGATAGATATAGTTCTATTTGCATTCTTCCACATTAATACGTCTAGTCGTACCAGCACCATTTCTTGAAGATCCTTCCTGTTTTCCATTGTATTGTTTCAGCTTATTTTTCAAAAATCAAGTGTCCATAGGTGTTTTATTTAATTCTTAATATTTCATGAGATTCCATTGATCAACCTGTCTTTTTGTATGCCCACACCATGAGGTTTTTTTGGCTATTGCATTATAGTACAGCTTGAAATCAGGGATGATGGCATCTCTAGATGTTTCTTTTTTGTACAGTATTTTTTCGATATCCTGTTTTTTGTTTCTGTTGATTTGTTATGTTTTGTTCTTCCTGTAGGAAGTTGAGTGTTGTTTTCCAAGGTATATAATTGGTTATGTTGTAATTTTGATGAGACTTGCATCAAATCTGTAGATTGCTTTTGGTATGATGGCTTTTAAACATAATATAATAATGGATTTGGATTACAACATATATCTAATAAGACAGAAACTAAAAAGTTACTAATTTTAATGAGATATGAAATGTTCTTAGAGAGAAGATTGGCTTATTATATAAAAAATATCTTTAGAGAGAACATTCCATGTACAAGGACAAAATAAGCAAGATATATCAAATTAAATAATTATCTTTTAGTTTAAATATATTTACTGACTGTTATCAAATATATAAGGAAAAAAAGAATTTATGAAAGAAAGCATGAAAAAGAAAATCCAACCCATACCAATTTTTTAGAAAAATTAACTAAGACAAAAAATAAGAATAAGTTTATATCTTTTTAAAAAATATTCCAAAGTAATCAGTATAAATCAAATATGACTTAAGAATGAAGAACAGTAGAGATTCACAAAGTTTAGAAATAAGGAATGGACAAATTCAAAATTAATTGGAGGTTAATGTTATTCTCTGGACAATGGCATATTTCTGTAGAAATGATTAGAATGTAAATATAAATTATTTTCTCAAATAGTATAAAAGTTGACAAATCATATGCGATAAAAAGCAGCATATAATACAGTCCAATGTTTAAAAATTATGAGGAGAAAATATAAACGTAGAGAATAATAAATCAATATAAAAACACAGTACTGAAGAAAATGTGTGATTTTAAAGTTACAAAACCTAGACTGTGCAAATCAGAATTGAATAAGATGATAATAATATTTAACTTCAGTTCAATTGTTATTTTAGATTAAGGACTAAAATATATGAACAAGTAATTTGAGAAGTAGTGAAATCTATTTCATATCTGATATTGATTAGAAATATATACCACTGAAGACAACTAAATATTTGAACCCTGACATCAATGGAGATTAAGAGAGCACACTATGCATTGGATCTAGGAAATTTTAAACCATTTTCCATGGAAATTGTGACATATGTATATAAAGGTTCTAAAGGAATCAAGAAAATTTCAGGCTGAAAATCCTTCTTTACTGAAGATAGATAATGAGTGATAAAATTTACACAGTGGTATTGTTTAGAATATTTGATATTTCAAAAATAAAATCAACTTCGACTGAATTTATACATTAGCTATTAAGAGCACTTGCTGTCCTTACATAGGACCCAAGTTCATCACCCAGTAACCACACCATGGGTCTTACCATCTCTTGCATCTTCAGTTCTAAAGCATCCAAAGCCATCTTTTATCCTCTCTGGGCACATGTATGCTTATGCATAGCATACACCCATAAACTCAGCACACACTCATCTACACATACAATGAATATATAAATCTGTAAAAGAAACATGCTTCACTCCCCACCCCACCCCCGCCCCACGATACAAGGAAGTGTCTAATGTCTCAACAAAATGGTAGAACTCTGACCTCCAGGACCACCCTTAAGAAATATGGAAAAATGTTGAAAACATGAATTCAGAAAAATATATATAATTTCTCATCTATACAGAATATAAGGATGGAATATGAACTATAAGAAGGGCTTTCTGGACCTAAAAACAGAAACAACTCTACTATGAGCAAGTTTGTCAGAAAGGTGAAGGCAGATACAAGAGCAAGCATATTCCCAAGTTGAGGGTTAGCCTGATACTGAGCGAATTAAGGTCTAGTTCCAGGTACTGTCAGAATGGTAATTTCAGGGCAAGGTTTCACCCAGCTAGCTTTTCATCTTTAGGGAGGCTGAAAGAGCTCTGAATTCTTTTGCAATGTTAAATTTTATTGCTAAGACTCAATGGGCTGTGTTTGTGGAATGTGGATTCATGTAATAATTAAACGGGAACTTGTGATAATGATTGAACTGATGTGTAAATTAAAGACAGAACCTTTGATTTGCAAGAGATGAGCTATCCAGAGAGTGTGTAGAGTAGCAAGAGAAGGCTTTCTCATGAGGGAGAGAGAGAGAGAGAGAGAGAGAGAGAGAGAGAGAGAGAGAGAGAGAGAGAGAGAGAGAGAGAGAGAGAGAGAGAGCAATTTTGAAACCTGTTTAGAACAGATCATAGGCCATAAGCTTGGACACACCATTTAACTTTGTGTCATTCTTTGGCTCCTAGAACCCCCTTCCTCACAACTGTTCCCCAAGCCAAGCCTGGTCCTTGGCAGCACAAGAAGGCAACTTGATTACATTCTTTCAAGCTTGGATAACTAGATAATATATAAATATTGATATTAAAATTGGTTAGTATAATTATGCTGAATTTTATTTTAGATCACTCTTCCTATTGCAGAACCACTAGAGTAATTCTTACTAATAACACTCTAAAATCATCGGCAATTATATTGAGGACAACTGTTTTCCGAAATGCCAAAGAACTTTAAATGATTATTTTATATTTCCAGAAAAGTAAACAACTTGAATGTAATTAGCTTTGGCATATAATTTTTTCATTGTGTATTCAGAGAATATGTTGCATACAATTCTTAGTAAGAAGTATGTCAATTTACCTTTTGCCCACATAGCTATTCACTTAGGCCATTCATATAATCACTGAGTGTAATTAGATGCTTCTTTCAAACAAACATTATCAACAAAGTTCTTCCTGCTCAAAATGAAAATATTGTAGGAAACTTTATATTCTTGCTTTTTTTTGTGGTTTTGAAGAAGTTTAAAACAACTTGAGCCATGTCGATATGTTTCTTTATAACAAATTACAAAGTACATAAAGTATAAAGTAAGTACCAAAGTTATAAAGTTTCACTTTATATAATATTATGAGATGATGGAAATTTGTTATTTCATTTTGTGGCATGAACTATGAATCAAGATTCTCTTTAAGCTCAAAATTCTATTTCTGGATAACTTCATCAATGAAGAGATTTCAATTATGGGCTTCATTATCTCTACTCTGAAAGAGAGTTTGTTTTTACTTTATGTCTTCTACTGATTGGTGATTGACCAAATAGTTCTTCTTGATGCTCCTTGGGGTTTCATGCTGAGTAGCACTGGCTTCCTGCAGAGAATGAAATGTTATCAACTGCTTGTTCTAGAGCCACCATCTGTTTCTTCTCTCTTCCAAATGTCATCTCTTGTTCTGCCAACAAGACACACTTCTATCCTCCTTAGAAACATTTCTACCAAGCAGTCAGCATTTGATTCCTTCTGACATTTATTCCATTAGCATGTAAATGCATAGAAATTCAGCCCAGTACATGAAAGGGAAATTAGTAAAGGACACAAGGTGTCCTTTACTAAACAGTGAGAAAAAGAAAAATAGTTAATAGAGGAATTTTGTTGGCAAAATGATGTAACTATTTTTATGGGGACTAATTGTATACAATTATTAAATGGAAAGGAAAAAAGAAGATTTGGGCCTAAAATATTTAATAATTACTTGTAAGACATCCTACAGATATACAGAAACAAGTTGTGTATGATCTGTTTTCCCAACACAGGTTGAGGCAGGAACATCAAAGGTGATTAACTTGCATTGCTGAGCAAGGTGGTGTCTCAGAAAAGCCAGACGATATAAAATAAAACAAAAAAGTAAGTAAACAAATTACAAAAATAGCTTATAAGATAAGAATTTTTGGTAACAGAGACAGAGAATTAGCCATGAATAGCTAATATGTAATGCCACATAATACTTGAGCATTAAATAAAATGATGACAGCTAAGTGACACACAACAAAATGGGTTATAAGAATGGAACGTCTATGGACAACCCCAGTTATCACTTGATGATCTAAACATACTTCAGGAGATTATATTTAAATTCATAGAAGAATAAAAGAAGTAACTATATTATACACAATATCAAAAACCATAAATGTATAAATAAAATTTATAGGTATGCATTTCTTTGATTTCAAAAAACTCTCCATGAAAATATTTATAAAATATATTTTTAAAAAATCACAGAAACATCCATTGCTGAATATTTTTTGGATTGAGAAATCAAATGTACTATGATATGATTTTGACACAAGAGGAGTACTGAAACTTATTTTTTCAAATAAGAAGCATGACACATAAAATAGGTAAAAGTTTATTCATAAATGCATGTAACTCTGACTTTATATTGAACAAAAAATAAAGATTGCTTATTTCCTCTTTTATGTTCCACTGAAGGCACACCTGTCATATCTAAAGAGAAGAAATGGCATCCCCACACAGACCATAAATGCATAGATATAAAAGTGATGTTCAGGTTGTGTTTCTCTAGCATGTGTTTCTCATCCTTGTGTTTATCTAACAGGCTTGAGTTGAAAGACAGCCTTTGAACAACAGCACTGCATTTGAAATACATATATAGTTACATCAATTTTAAGGAAACTCTAACCTTTCTTTTTCAAGAAGTGCCACAAAAAATATGTTTCCTTTTAATACCCTAGTTTAGCACAAACATTGAAATAAAAAATTGCACTCTGTGTCACCTTAATGCATTTTCCACATGAAAGACACCAGGGACAGCCTGTTTATGCTTTTATGCTATAAAAGTGAATCACTAAGTATTGGAGAAGTCCAACAAAACTGTCTAGACTCTACAATTTGGCAGATGAATTTTCTGGTACTGCACAATTATGCTGTTTGTTTGTTTTTTTAAATCACAATTGATGAATACTATTTATTTAAAATCAAAGCTCATAAAAGCATATAAATTTATGGTACATACAAAAAGTGGCCAGCATCTAATATTAACACACACATATACATGCACAAACACATACATACACAGACATATAAACATGTACATACAGAAACAGGAACACACAAAAATACACATACACGTATATAAACACACACACACTAACAAACACATATACTACCACAAAAACACACACATACATACACAGGCGTACACAGAGACACATATTCACATTACTATTATGAAGAAAATGTCTCAAAATTAATAGTGATTTACACAAAGAAATTATACTCATCTATTAAAAACAAAGACATCTTGAAATTTGCAGACAAATGGATAGGACAGGAAAAAAATCATCCTTACTGAGTCAACCCAGACTCAAAAGAACATGCATATTATGTGCTCACTGATCAGTGGATATTAGCCATAAAGTATAAAATGCCCTTGCTACAGTCCATAGACTCAAAGAAGCCAAATAAGGAGAGCCCAAGGGAGCACATTTGAGTCTCACTCAGAAGGGGAAATAAAATAGAAATGACCATTGGATGGAGGGAAGGAACTGAGCAGAAAAGGGAATTGAGAAGGTAATGGGGTTGGGGAATCAGGTAAGCTGAAAGCTGGTGAGAGGAATGGAAATCACTGGCAGGTGGGAAGATGTATCTGGAGGACAAACCAGAGACCTAGGAGGCAGGTGGAAACCCCAGGAAATCGAGACTAGAAACTCTAGATGAGTCTCTATGCAATTTTCAATATAGAGCTTGAAGTGGCCA
This sequence comes from Mus caroli, assembly GCF_978045245.1. Taxonomy (NCBI): domain Eukaryota; kingdom Metazoa; phylum Chordata; class Mammalia; order Rodentia; family Muridae; genus Mus; species Mus caroli. The sequence goes on along the minus strand of NW_028227267.1, from coordinate 88,016,038 downwards.
CCTCTTATAACCAGGCAGAACTCCCATTGTGGAGGGATAAAGAGAGCAATCCACCCATAAAATCTTTGACCCAAAATATGTCAGACCTGCAAAATATACAGAGGTAAAGATGAAGCTGAGACAGAATGGCCAGCCAATGACTGGCCCAAGAACCATTCCCTGACAATATAAATAATATTCCATATGTTTGTAGACAGGAGCCTAGCATAACTGTCCTCTGAGATCTCAACATAGCAGCTGATGGAAAGAGATGCAGAGAACCACAGCCAAACATTAGACAGCTCAGGGAGCCTTATGGGAAGAGTTGGGGGAAACACTGAGAGAACTGACAGGGACTCCACAAGAAGACCAATACAGTCAACTAATTTGAACAGTTGGGTGCTTCCAGAGACTGAACCACCAATCAGAGAGCAAGCATGGATGGGCCTAAAACCTCCTCATATATGTAGCAGATGAGCAGCTTGGTCTTCATGTGGTTCTCCCAACAACGGAACTGGGGCTCTCCTTGACAATATTGCCTGCCTGTCCATCCCATTCCATTAACTGAGACACCTTGTTTGGCCTCAGTGGAAGAGGATACCTCTTGTCCTGCAATGACATGATGTGCCAGGGTGGGGTGATACTCAAAAGAGGTCCTCCCAATTTTCAGAGGGCAAGGGGCTTGTGACTGGAGGATAGGCCTGGGGGGACAGGGTTGGGGAAGACAGGCTTCAGTGAGGATGTAAAGTGAATGTGGGGAAAGATTTACCTAGTGCTGCAAAGCTATGAAATGCCAGGGTAGGAAGACACCCAGGAGGCCTCAACTCTCTCAGAGGATAAGGAACAAAGATGGGAAGAATGACTTTGTAAATTGAGGACCTAAAGGGGAATCAATGACTGGGATGTAAAGTGAATAAATAATAAAACATTTTTTAAAGAAGAAGAAAAGGAAAAAAATCAATTGATAATAATAATAAAAAGAAATCAAGTAGAATAAGATTTTTTATAAAAATTACAAAATGAATTATAAATACCATAAGGCTCTCTATCTCAAATCCCACGACTGAAGAACAACCATCTTTATATTAATTTTATATATTTTTAAATAGTATTATTTTAAATAATGTCAAATAACAAGTATTTCTCCATAAAATTTTTTACTGATTTTTTTGAAAGTGATTGACTTTTTTTCCTTTTTTTCAGTATATTTTCTTTATTTACATTTCAATTGTTAGCCTGTTTCCCATAATCCCCTGGAAACTCCCTAGAACCCCCCTATCCCATCCTCCCTCCTCTTGCTTCTATGAGGGTGTACCCTGACCCACCCTTCCACTCCTGCCTCCTTGCCATGTCATTCCCTACAGTGGTACATCAAGCCTTCACAGGACCAAGAGCCTCTCCTCCCAGTGAGTCTCAAAAAGTCCATCCTCTGCTACATATGCAGCTGGAGCCATGGGTTCCTCATAGGCACTCTGGTTTGGGAGCTCTGGGGGACCTGGTTGGTTGATATTGCTCTTCTTTCAACAGGGTTACAAACCCCTTTAGCTTCTTCAGTCCTTTCTCCAACTCCTCCATTGGGGACCCTGCATTCAGTCCAACAGTTGGCTGAGAGCAAAAGACTCTGTATTTGTCAGGCTCTGGCAGAGCCTCTCAGGACACAGCTATAACAGGCTCCTGTCAGCAAGCACTTCTTGGCATCTGCAATAGTGTCTGGGTTTGTTATCTATATATGGGATGGATCCCCAGGAGAGGCAGTCTCTAGGTGACCTTTCCTTCAGTCTTTGCTAGATACTTTATCTTTATTTCCTTCCTTTGAGTTTTTGGTTAACCCTCTAAGGACCAAAGCATCCACACTTTTGTCTTTATTCTCCTTTGAGCTTCATCTGGTCTGTAAATTGTATCTTGAGTATTTCGAGCTTATCAGTGAGTGCATACCATATGTTTTTTTTTTTTTTTTTTTTTTTTTTTTTTTTTTTTTTTTTTTATGACTGGGTTACCTCACTCAGGATGATATTTTCTAGTTCCATCCATTCACCTAGGAATTTCATGAAGTCATCATTTTTAATATCTGACTAGTACTCTATTGTTTAAATGTACCACATTTTCTGTATCCATTTCTCTGTTGAAGGAGATATGGGTTCTTCCTAGCTTCTAGTTATTATAAATAAGGCTCCTATGAACATAGTGGAGCATATATCCTTGTTATATAGTGGAGCATCTTTTGGGTATATGCCCAGGAGTGCGTCCTCAGATAATAATATATCCAATTTTCTGAGAAACCGCCATACTGATTTCCAGAGTGGCTGTACAACCTTGCAATCCCACCAGCAATGGAGGAGTGTTCCTCTTTCTCCACATTCTTGCCAACATCTTCTGTCACCTGAGTTTTTGATCTTAGCCATTCTGACTGGTGTGAGATAGAATTTCAGGATTATTTTGATTTGCATTTCCCTGATGACTAAAAATGTTGAATATTTCTTTAGGTGCTTCTCAGCCATTTGAGTTTCCTTAGTTGAGAATTTAGCTCTGTACCTCAGAGTTTTACTCTGTACCCCATTTAATAGGATTCTGTGGAGTCTATCTTCATGAGTTCTTTGTATTGAATATTAGCCCTCTGCCAGATTTAGGATTGGTAAAGATCTTTTCCCTATCTGTTGGTTGTTGTTTTGTCCTATTGACAGTGTCCTTTGCCTTATAGAAGCTTTGCAATTATATGATGTACTATTTGTTTATTGTTGATCTTAAGGCATAAGCTCTTGGTGCTCTGTTCAGGAATTTCACTGAATTTTTTGAAATAATATTTATTATGAAATTTAATTGCATATTTTATAATTCTATTACCTAATATGCATATTATATATGTATTTATATATTTGTGTGTGCATTAGCTCTCATTTTCCACATTTTTACCTCTGTTGTGCAACTTATCCATAATTTGTGAGGATTATACTGTGTGAATCAAATTTGTAAGGATTAGGTTCCCCCTTTTTCTTGTTGTATTATATAAAACTCTCTCACACACATACTTTTGGTTTGTTTGGTTTTTGAGACAGTTTCTCTGTGTAGCTCCGGAACTTGCTTTCTAGATCAGGTTGGGCTTGAACTCATAGGTTTATTTATAATTTAAAAGGTTTACTTATAAAATCATGAGGGAATATATTTACTTGTAAATCTCTGCCTCTGCTTCTCAAGTGCTGGTATTAAGGGCACCACCACCACCCAGCATGGCCAGTATAACCCTAGTTTAATACAATCCTCGTATTCTTTTTAAAATCACATGGACAATATTTTCATTAGCAATGCAACTATAGTAATTCTAACTATTCACATATATAGTATTATGCAATAGAGTACAACCATGTCTGTAAAAATTCTTATCATTTTATCCTTAAGGAACCATTACTAACTTTTACATTTGTTTTTTTCACTGTTTATTATCTTAGCATAGTTTGTATGGAGTTAGTTCATATGTATTTATATATTTGTGTGTGCATTAGCTCTCATTTTTCACATTTTTACCTCTGTTGTGCAACTTATCCATAATTTGTGAGGATTATACTTCTTATTTCAGGCCTCATGTTTGTTAAATTAATGAAATTATTATATAAGCATCTACAGAAGAAGATTATTTCTTTCCATTAATAACAATAGTATGGCCTTACGGTGGTGGCGAATGCCTGTTGTCTAACACTCAGAGGTAGAAGCAAAAATATCTCTGTGAGTTTGAGGTAAACCTTATCTATAGAATGAGTTTCAGGACAGCAAATGCTACATGAAGAAATCCCACTTTAAAAAAAGAAAAACAATATCCCAAGAAAACAATAGAAATTAAATTTCTTTTATCAGTGCTCATCAGTTTGTTTTGTAATATTTATTTATACTATTTTTTAATACTTGAAGGACTATATCTATAAATTATATATTATATTGCATGGTTCTATCTTATAGAATTATTACACTATGAAACTATTTTTCTTGTAAGTGTCGCCTAAGAATTCTCATCCTTGTATATCATGTATTGGATACTAATTCCCTATATTTTTAATATTTTAAGTTAGCGTGGTTTATAAATTAATAAACATGTCAACTCAGGTTCATATTGTATCTTTGGCTATTGCATTTTTCACCTAGTTACATTTCCATGAACCACAGTATATTAACATGTTATCTGTGACATTTTTCAAAACTTTGCTTGGATTACTTAAGAAGCTTGAGGGATTATTGAGCAGACAGACATATCAAATTCCAAACTATTTGCATTTTCTCAGATTGTCACCATTTTCTACTTACATTGTCACATTGCTGGAGTATGACCACAAAGATAAAAATTCCATTGTCACAAATCCTTTCAACAAATGGATATTTAGCACAATTTGTCATTTTTACGTTTTCTTTAGTCATGTGGGGAAAGCTGTATGCCATGCTTCTCTGTTTGAAGATGTTCCCTATTGTCTTGCTTTTGATTTTGTTTCCTTCTTTCCAAGAGTTTATTAACTGCCTATACATAAGGAATCATGAGTGAAATTATCTCTTTAAAAGTGTAATGATGCTCATCCGGCCGGATCAGCGCAGGGGTAGCTGGAGCGCAGGGTTGCCTGACAACCACCAGCTACCCACGACCCCCGCCGCAGGATTTTGGGACTGCTGGTGAGTGGAACACAGCTTCTGCTCCAATCTTTAAACAGTGACAACGATAACAACTAACCCCAGAGATTACCAGATGGCGAAAGGTAAACGTAATAATCTTACTAACAGAAACCAAGACCACTCACCATCATCAGAACCCAGCACCCCCACTTCGCCCAGTCCAGGGCACCCCAACACACCGGAAAAGCTAGACACGGATCTAAAAGCATATCTCCTGATGATGGTAGAGGACTTCAAGAAGGACTTTAATAACACACTTAAAGAAATACAGGAGAACAATGCTAAACAGGCAAAAGACACTAAAGAGGAAGCACAAAAATCCCTTAAAGAATTGCAGGAGAACACTGCTAAAGAGTTACAAATCCTTAAAGAAAAACAGGATAACATAATCAAACAGGTAGAAGTCCTTACAGAAAAACAGGAAAACACATCCAAACAGATGATGGAAATGAACAAAACCATACTAGACCTAAAAAGGGAAGAAGACACAATAGAGAAAACCCAAAATGAGGCAACACTGGAGATAGAAACCCTAGGAAAGAAATCTGGAACCGTAGATACCAGCATCAGCAACAGAATACAAGAGATGGAAGAGAGAATCTCAGGTGCAGAAGATTCCATAGAGAACATCGGCACAAAAATCAAGGAAAATGTAAAATGCAAAAAGATCCTAACTCAAAACATCCAAGAAATACAGGACACAATGAGAAGACCAAACCTACGGATAATAGGAGTGGATGAGAATGAAGATTTTCAACTCAAAGGACCAGCAAACATCTTCAAAAAAATTATAGAAGAAAACTTCCCAAATCTAAAGAAAGAGATGCCCATGAACATACAAGAAGCCTACAGAACTCCAAATAGACTGGACCAGAAAAGAAATACCTCCCGATACATAATAATCAGAACAACAAATGCTCTAAATAAAGATAGAATACTAAAAGCAGTAAGAGAAAAAGGCCAAGTAACACATAAAGGCAAGCCTATCAGAATTACACCAGATTTTTCACCAGAGACTACGAAAGCCAGAAGATCCTGGACGGATGTTATACAGACAGTAAAAGAACACAAATTACAGCCCAGGCTACTATACCCAGCCAAACTCTCAATTAACATAGATGGAGAAACCAAAGTATTCCACGACAAAGCCAAATTCACACATTATCTCTCCACGAATCCAGCCCTTCAAAGGATAATAACAGAAAAAAACCAATACAAGGACAGGAACCACGCCCTAGAAACAACAAGAAAATAATCCCTCAACAAACCTAAAAGAAGACAGCCACAAGAACAAAATGACAACTTTAAAAACAAAAATAACAGGAAACAACAATTACTTTTCCTTAATATCTCTTAATATCAATGGACTCAACTCCCCGATAAAAAGACATAGACTAACAAACTGGCTACACAAACAAGACCCAACATTTTTCTGCTTACAGGAAACTCATCTCAGAGAAAAGGATAGACACTACCTCAGAATGAAAGGCTGGAAAACAATTTTCCAAGCAAATGGCATGAAGAAACAAGCTGGAGTAGCCATTCTAATATCTGATAAGATTGACTTCCAACCCAAAGTCATTAAAAAAGACAGGGAGGGACACTTCATACTCATCAAAGGTAAAATCCTCCAAGAGGAACTATCAATCCTGAATATCTATGCTCCAAATACAAAGGCAGCCACATTCATTAAAGAAACTTTAGTAAATCTCAAAGCACACATTGCACCTCATACAATAATAGTGGGAGACTTCAACACACCACTTTCACCAATGGACAGATCATGGAAACAGAAACTAAACAGGGACACAGAGAAACTAAGAGAAATTATGAATCAAATGGATCTGGCAGATATCTACAGAACATTCTATCCTAAAACAAAAGGATATACCTTCTTCTCAGCACCTCATGGTACCTTCTCCAAAATTGACCACATAATTGGTCACAAAACAGGCCTCAACAGATACAAAAATATTGAAATTGTCCCATGCATCCTATCAGATGACCATGGACTAAGGCTGATCTTCAATAACAAAATAAATAATAGAAAGCCAACCTTCACGTGGAAACTGAACAACACTCTTCTCAATGATACCTTGGTCAAGGAAGGAATAAAGAAAGAAATTAAGGACTTTTTAGAGTTCAATGAAAATGAAGCCACAACATACCCAAACTTATGGGATGCAATGAAAGCATTTCTAAGAGGAAAACTCATAGCTCTGAGTGCCTCCAAAAGGAAACTAGAGAGAGCACACATTAGCAGCTTGACAACACACCTAAAAGCACTAGAACAAAAGGAAGCAAATTCACCCAAGAGGAGTAGAGGGCAGGAAATAATCAAACTCAGGGGCGAAATCAACCAAGTGGAAACAAGAAAAACTATTCAAAGAATCAACCAATCAAGGAGCTGGTTCTTTGAGAAAATCAACAAGATAGATAAACCCTTAGCCAGACTCACTAGAGGGCACAGGGAAAGCATCCTAATTAACAAAATCAGAAATGAAAAAGGAGACATAACAACAGATCCTGAAGACATCCAAAACACCATCAGATCCTTCTACCAAAGGCTATACTCAACAAAACTGGAGAACCTGGATGAAATGGAGAAGTTCCTAGACAGATACCAGGTAGCAAAGTTGAATCAAGATCAGGTTAATGATCTAAACAGCCCTATATCCCCCAAAGAAATAGAAGCAGTCATTAATAGTCTTCCAACTAAAAAAAGCCCAGGACCAGATGGGTTTAGTGCAGAGTTCTATCAGACCTTCAAAGAAGATCTAATCCCAGTTCTTCACAAACTATTCCACAAAATAGAAACAGAAGGTACTCTACCCAACTCATTCTATGAAGCCACAATTACTCTGATACCTAAACCACAAAAAGACCCAACAAAGATAGAAAACTTCAGACCAATATCCCTTATGAATATTGATGCAAAAATACTCAATAAAGTTCTTGCTAACCGAATCCAAGAACACATCAAAACAATCATCCATCCTGACCAAGTAGGTTTCATCCCAGGGTTGCAGGGATGGTTCAATATATGGAAATCCATCAACGTAATCCAGTATATAAACAAACTCAAAGACAAAAACCACATGGTCATCTCGTTAGATGCGGAAAAAGCATTTGACAAGATCCAACACCCATTCATGATAAAAGTCTTGGAAAGATCAGGAATTCAAGGCCCATACCTAAACATGATAAAAGCAATCTACAGCAAACCAGTAGCCAACATCAAAGTAAATGGTCAGAAGCTTGAAGCAATCCCTCTAAAATCAGGGACTAGACAAGGCTGTCCCCTTTCTCCATACCTATTCAACATTGTACTTGAAGTCCTAGCCAGAGCAATTCGACAACAAAAGGAGATCAAAGGGATACAAATTGGAAAAGATGAAGTCAAAATATCACTTTTTGCAGATGATATGATAGTATATATAAGTGACCCTAAAAATTCCACCAGAGAACTCCTAAGCCTGATAAACAGCATCGGTGAAGTAGCTGGATATAAAATTAACTCAAACAAATCAATGGCCTTTCTCTACACAAAGAATAAACAGGCTGAGAAAGAAATTAGGGAAACAACACCCTTCTCAATAGTCACAAATAATATAAAATATCTTGGCGTGACTCTAACTAAGGAAGTGAAAGATCTGTATAATAAAAACTTCAAGTCTCTGAAGAAAGAAATTATAGAAGATCTCAGAAGATGGAAAGATCTCCCATGCTCATGGATTGGCAGGATCAACATTGTAAAAATGGCTATCTTGCCAAAAGCAATCTACTGATTCAATGCAATCCCCATCAAAATTCCAAATCAATTCTTCAACGAATTAGAAAGTGCAATCTGTAAATTCATCTGGAATAACAAAAAACCTAGGATAGCAAAAACTCTTCTCAAGGATAAAAGAACCTCTGGTGGAATCACCATGCCGGACCTAAAGGTCTACTACAGAGCAATTGTGATAAAAACTGCATGGTACTGGTATAGTGACAGACAAATAGACCAATGGAATAGAATTGAAGACCCAGAAATGAACCCACACACCTATGGTCACTTGATCTTCGACAAGGGAGCTAAAAACATCCAGTGGAAGAAAGACAGCATTTTCAACAAATGGTGCTGGCACAACTGGTTGTTAACATGTAGAAGAATGCGAATCGATCCATTCCTATCTCCTTGTACTAAGATCAAGTCTAAGTGGATCAAGGAACTTCACATAAAATCAGAGTCACTGAATCTTATAGAGGAGAAAGTGGGGAAAAGCCTTGAAGATATGGGCACAGGGGAAAAATTCCTGAATAGAACAGTAATGGCTTGTTCTGTAAGATCGAGAATTGACAAGTGGGACCTCATGAAACTACAAAGCTTCTGCAAGACTAAAGACACCATCAATAAGACAAAAAAACCACCAACAGATTGGGAAAGGATCTTCACCTATCCTAAATCAGATAAGGGACTAATATCCAATATATATAAAGAACTCAAGAAGGTGGACTCCAGAAAGTCAAATAACCCCATTAAAAAATGGGGCTCAGAACTGAACAAAGAATTCTCACCTGAGGAATACCGAATGGCAGAGAAACACCTGAAAAAATGTTCAACATCCTTAATCATCAGGGAAATGCAAATCAAAACAACCCTGAGATTCCACCTCACACCAGTCAGAATGGCTAAGATCAAAAATTCAGGTGACAGCAGATGCTGGCGAGGATGTGGAGAAAGAGGAACACTCCTCCATTGTTGGTGGGATTGCAAGCTTGTACAACCACTCTGGAAATCAGTCTGGCGGTTCCTCAGAATATTGGACATAGTACTACCGAAGGATCCAGCAATACCTCTCCTAGGCATATATCCAGAAGATGTCCCAACCGGTAAAAAGGACACATGCTCCACTATGTCATAGCAGCCCTATTTATAATAGCCAGAATCTGGAAAGAACCCAGATGTCCCTCAACAGAGGAATGGATACAGAAAATATGGTACATTTACACAATGGAGTACTACTCAGCTATTAAAAAGAATGAATTTATGAAATTCCTAGCCAAATGGATGGACCTGGAGAGCATCATCTTGAGTGAAATAACACAATCACAAAGGAACTCACACAATATGTATTCACTGATAAGTGGATATTAGCCCAAAACTTAGGATACCCAAGATATAAGATACAATTTGATAAACGCATGAAACTCAAGAAGAATGAAGACCAAAGTGTGGACACTGTGCACCTTCTTAGAATTGGGAACAAAACACCCAGGGAAGGAGTTACAGAGGCAAAGTTCGTAGCTGTGATGAAAGGATGGACCATTTAGAGACTGCTGTATCCAGGGATCCATCCCATAAGCAGCTTCTAAACGCTGACACCATTGCATACACTAGCAAGATTTTGCTGAAAGGACCCAAATATAGCTGTCTCTTGTGAGACGATGCCGGGGCCTAGCAAACACAGGAGTGGATGTTCACAGTCAGCTATTGGATGTATCACAGGGCTCCCAATGGAGAAGCTAGAGAAAGTACCCAAGGAGCTAAAGGGATCTGCAACCCTATTGTTGGAACAACATGATGTACTAACCAGAACCCCGGAGCTCTTGTCTCTAGCTGCATATGTATCGAAAGATGGCCTAGTCGGCCATCAATGGAAAGAGAGGCCCATTGGACTTGCAAACTTTATATGCCCCAATATAGGGGAATGCCAGGGCCAAAAGAATGGGAATGGGTGGGTAGGGAAGTGGGGGGCGCTATGGGGGACTTTTGGGATAGCATTGGAAATGTAATTGAGGAAAATATGTAATAAAAATATTAAAAATCAAAAAAAAAATAAAAGTGTAATGACAACACACAATAAAAACTTTTGATGAATGTGATATCTTTTTTTCTTATTATTTGGTTATCAATATCAATTAATTCAAGATTGATTAAGTTTGACTCATTTTTGACTAGTACACATGGTGGACTGAGTTTGCTTGGCCAAGCGAGTGCCACTATTAGGAGGTGTGTCCTTGTTGAAGTAGTCGTAGCCTTGTTGGAGTTCATTGAGGTAATGGACTTTAATACGTTTGCTCTGCCTGACTGGAAGTTAGTCTTCTCCTGTTTGTCTTTGGAACAGATGTAGAGCTCTCATCTCCTCCCTTGCTATGCTCACCTGGATGCTGCCATGATTCTTCCTATGATGAAATTGGACTGAACCTCTGAAGCTGTAAGCCAGCCACACTGAAATATTTTAAGAAGATACTAGCATCAGTGAAATGAAATATTCAGAAGTGTTTCCTGAGATCACAAAGAAGCTGTAATCATGAGATAGCAAAGGTAGTATGTACTTCATGCTGTAGCTGGACTTGGTAATGTTAACGAATCACCCAGGTAGTACTGGTTTTGAAGGCATGAAGGGATCACTGAGAACAGCTGAGGCTAGGCATTGTGTGAGGCCAAGGAAGGCCATTGGTGAAGGTAAAACCTCAGTGGTATTGACGGCCCAGTGCTGAAGGGGTCATGCAAAGAAGGTGAGGGTTGGCTCCATGAAGGGAGGCTATAAGAAGTTATTAGTGAAGCCTAGTTGCAGTGGAAGACCTAAGAAAATGAGATATTCCAGTACCACATAATGATCACCAAGAACAGCAGCAGTGGAGTGGAGTCAACCAGAGCCTAGAGTGCTACAGAGTACAGAGACTGAGAAGGAACCCAAGCTATTTGGAAGAGCCCAGAAGAATATGTGTGGATCACAGACAATGAATTAAGAAGGTGTAAGTTTAAGTTGCCTTGGAGACCCCAAGATGATGGAAATTCCAGAGCCTTGGGATATCTGCAGAGGAAAGCTGCCAGGAATAGAACAAATGCAGGAGAATGAAATTTGTTAGCTGAATGCTAGATTTGCCAAAGTAGTCAAGAAGGATGAAAAGAGTTGGAGAGCTGAAAAATGCTTTCACATTGGAGATTGAGACATGGAGTTTGGAGTTTGGTTAGCTGAGTTTCTGTCTTATGTTGGTCCAGTATTTTTTTTTTTACGTTATATGAAATAACAGTTAAAAGAATGAATGAATCTCAGAAGAGACTTTGAATTTTGCACTTTTAAGATTATTGAGATTGCTAGAGACATGGTGAAGCTATAAGCCAGCCCAATTAAATATTGTCCCTTATAAGAGTTGCCCTGGTCACAGTGTATCTTCTCACCAATGGAAACTCTAAGACACTACATATGTCCCTGGAATCTTCCATTTGTGTATTCATTCCTGCACTAATATTTGAAAACCATTGTTCATTTAAGATCTAACCTTTCTATTTTACTATTTTTTTTAGTTTTATTTAATCTTTGTTTTTTACACTCCAGATCCCCCTGCCTCCCTGCTCCACATTCCATATCTCCTTCCCCTGTCTCCATGAGGATATCCTCACCCCCACCTCCTACCCCACTAGGAGTACTCCCTACTCCCTAGGGCCTCCAGTCTCTTGAGGGTGAGGTGTATCTTCTCTTACTGAACCAAGAGAAATCCTCTACTGTATATGTGTTGGGGGTCTCATATCAGCTGGTGTATGCTGTCTGGTTGTTGGTCCAGTCTCTGAGAGAAGATCTAACATCTTTAAACGTGAGTCTTCATGCATTCATTTGCAGTGTCCCTAGACTGTTTGAGGCTTCCTCATCTTGCCTGTCATCTGGTGGTCATGTAAAGTCCATTGCTGTTAGTTCTGCAGACAAGACTCATCCCTAGAATTGACATAGATCAGACGTTCCACATACCTACATTATTAAATTATTTCACACAGATTTATTTACTTCTTAAGTTCTACCCAATTTCTTAAATAATATTTTTATAATGGAGTCTCTGTATTTCTTCTTTGTGTTATAGGATACCATTGATTTTCACAAACATTTAATTTATCCTCTACCAAAGTGTATTGCAAAAGTAGTTTCCTCTCTATGAATTATAAAGTATTATATTCATATAATCAATTTTCATTTTATAAATTATAGTTCACTTGTGTGGGAAATTGTATTTCATTACAAAATAGCTTTTCTTTTAGATAGATAATTTTTACTACTGGGAAAAACTGAAAGTGCACATTGAAATAGGAATAATGTGAGCTTCTCAAAGTGAGGGACAGCAGTTACCAATTGAAGGGTATAAGCTGTCAATTCACTTTTCCCTGAAAAGCATCCTAACACATAAACTGCCTTCTTCTTTCTGTACTTAGGCTTTGTTCACCACTGTACTGCTCTGAACCTATTTTTCCATTCATCATTCATCAAAGGACCTTGCATTACAAAGATCTGGTACTTTTAAAAGTATGAACATGCAAACATCTATATCTCTGAGTCTATTTTATCTGCTTCAACAGTATGCATCATATATGTCTATCAGTACATGGCACTACATTTGCTTATATTTTTATGAAAAAAATCTTTAGAATTTTACTGGGAAAGATGAAGTAGTGTAACATGATAACATCTAGGAGAATGGTAAATATCAAATTTTGGGCTGGTGAGATGGCTCAGTGGGTAAGAGCACCCGACTGCTCTTCCGAAGGTCAGGAGTTCAAATCCCAGCAACCACATGGTGGCTAACAACCATCCGTAACGAGGTCTGACTCCCTCTTCTGGAGTGTCTGGGGACAGCTACAGTGTACTTACATATAATAAATAAATAAATAAATCTTTAAAAAAAAATAAAAATAAAAAGCCCTGAAAATAAGGAAGTCAGCTACAAGATAATATGACAAGGCAAGCTGAGTCAGTGTTTCATTAAATCACCTGCTAATAAACTCTGAAACAGAAAAAGCAAGAAGAAAATTTCTGGATTAAAACTATTGGGACTAGTTTTTAAAATCCAAAGAAAGAGCACTTTTCGATGAGGGCCTTGTATAAGTGTAATAGCAAACTCATGCCCCTTCAAGAGTTATTACATGTTCAGACTCAGCCATTTGTTTCAGCATTTCTTCTGTTGAGATGGTGTTTTGATCATTCTGCTGAAGTGAACATTCTTTTTAACAGTATTTTCAAATGTCTGCCTAGGAATTTTTAGTTTTTCCATTTTAATCTTTGTCTTAGTCAGGGTTACTATTCCTGCACAAACATCATGACCAAGAAGCACTTGGGTAGGAAAGGGTTTATTCAGCTTACTCTTCCACATTGCTGTTCATCACCAAAGGAAGTCAGGACTGGAACTCAAACAGGTCAAGAAGCAGGAGCTGATGCAGAGACCATGTAGGGATGTTCCTTACTGGCTTGCTTCCCCTGGCTTGCTCAGCCTGCTCTCTTATAGAACCAGGACTACCAGCCTAGAGATGGTCCCACCCACAAGGATCCTTACAGATGGATCTCATGGAGGCATTTCCTCAACTGAAGTTCCTTTCTCTGTGATAACTCCAGCTCTGTCAAGTTGACACAAAACTAGCCAGTACAATCTTTAAATACTGAAAAATCTATATGTCCCTTAAATAGTACCACATATCATTGACATCTTATGTATCTTAAAATCTCATATTGAGTTGTGGCAAGAAGGCACCACAACTTCAGATGCTTATCATGCAAGGATAATGATATCTGATTAGATACCTAGAATCCACATAAAGGTCAAGAATGAGTCCAGAATGTTTTTCTGTCTTGCACACGTGGCCATTGACACATGTGTCCACACATATCATACATAGGCATAATAGTAATAATAATAATAATAGTAATAATAATAAATTTGAAATATTGGATTGTTATCCTCACACAAAAAGATACTGTTCCCTCTTCTAGTCATAGAATTCTTTGTTCTTTCATTCCATCATAGTGTATTTTTTTCTCTCTTAATGGAAATATGTTGGTATTTTGGTAGACCCTTTGAATACTTTCATCTTGCTCAAGTTAAAGAAATTTAGGCTTCAGTCTCACACTCTTAAGTGAATTTTAGAGAGTTTATTCTTTTTTACTTACATTGTAGTCAGCTTTATATTAAGGGCTCCACACAGTTTTAAATTCCATTATAATATATGGGGACATTATTTCATCTAGTATCCACCACTAATTAAGATATTACTAATTAGCACTTCAACGTGTCATATATGAAGAGCTCCTTAATAAAGCCCTCATGATTATAAATACTGAAATTTCTATAAAGTAAAATTTAAAAAATGTAGACTTCAGTTTTGCTAAGTGTATACATTTATTATCGACTAGGTCAACATTGTGGTTAATCCTAGTGTGATTTTAGTGTGTGTGATTTTAGACTTTAATCCAATCCAAAACAGTTATTTACGCCACATACTATAAAATAATGCTGATTGCATCTGAATCCTATATTATATGACTTAGAGATGTAGCTATATTAGCACAGATGGATTTTACCATTTAATTGCATTTACAAAAACTATTTTCTTAAATAAACAAATTGCAACAAGTTATTTGCTGTAGTATGCTAAAGACATTGAAAATATTAATATGCTGGAGATAAGTGATCTAAATAAGCAAAAGTATGTATTGATGTTTTTTCACCTTGTCTAAGTGGTAAGAAGTTACAGGGACAGATAAACATCTGGCACCATGTCCAAAGCGTCACACATCTCTACCGAGGCTAGATATCAGGCAGATTCAGAAGGTGCAAGTAAAATATTTATGCTGGGATTGCAAACCACAATGGCACTTAATAATTAATTGGTGTTGACAAAATAGGTGTCTGAAAAACAAAAATACAACAAATATCTTTTGTAGACATCCCAGGCCCATTCAATCTTCCAGACACCTCTTCCTTTGAGGGAAATTTATAAATCCCACGCTACCTTTTAAAACAGTAGGTGTCCCTTTTATGATCCATAACTCTTACATAATTGGGTGTTCTAGGACGCTTTCCAAATTTCTTCAACAGGCATAATTTTTCAGGAACACATCTCCCATAAGTGTAAAGAACTCCTGGAATAATTAATTAAGAGAAGCTCATCATGTGATTAAAATAGGAAAATAATTTGAATAAAAAATCTTTTGACATGTGGTGTAAATCAGAAGGTGTGGGTGGAAAATGAGAAGTGGAGTTAAATCCTTTTTTGTTTTGACCCAATATAGAAACAATGGGCACAAGATAGTTTCTACTAATCATTTTACAATAATTTTTGCAAATTTATCTAGGATAATGCATAAAGTTCTGAATAAAAACACAGAAGACTAGTTTCTGCTCTTGATATATCTAAAATAATTTTAGATGTACTTACAAAAAAAAAGCTGTGATGTAAATCACAATAAATTATGTCATAAGTAGCCTAAAAATCTTGCTAACTATGGTATTCCCAGCTAAAAATTATAGAACATTCATTGGTACCCTATCATGGTTAATGTGGGCTTGCATGTACTTGTAAATATATAGCTTTATAAGCCAAAAAAAAAAACCTCATCCTTTAATAACTGAATAAAAATTAAAGAATTTATTCATCAAGTTTTACACATAGTAAACACAAACGGTACTTCCTTGGTCCTTCATTAAAATATTTAATGAACTGCTATTATTAAACAATCATGGGAATGCATGAACATTGAATTGAGACAAAAACTGGAATAAAACCGGTATGTATTATGTGATGAAATGATTGCAAACTAATATACAACTATAATGGAGGAAGACACCATGAGAAGGGTTTCATGCAGTATTAATATTTCATTAAGGAAAATGAACTAAATTGGTTTATTGGAAAAAAAAGAATAAAATATATGGGAATAAAATAGGAGAATGGCATCCATGATACATGGGCTCAGGTCCAGCAGGAAGGAGTCAGAAATAGAAAGGATCCCTCTGATGCAGAGTGGAGAGAGAGAGCAAGCACAAATGCTTAATGTAATAAGAAAATTAAAATAATTCAGATTTTGTAGGCAAACATGCCCCTGGGAAACTATACTCCTAAAGGGGATGTCAAAGCAGAGAAGCATATAGGGTTCTATGCAGAAGTACTATATGATGGTATTTTGCTTTTTCATTATTATTTTTACTCCATTGATATGTGTGTTCTACAGAGAAGCCAAAGTTTGGAACAGTAGTGCAATAGATAAACCCTATGAAATACCATAAAAGCTGGGAAGTAAGAGCAAAGAGAAATACACTAAAAAATCAAAATATGTAATACTTTATTATTCTTCGATTGAAAATTATACTAATATGGCTTAAGAAAGACCAAAATCAATAAAAGAGTACCTTATTTTTCAAATTAATAGACCATTTAAGCAGATCAATAAATAGATGGATAACATATAATCCTTATTATTTTACATATTTTTACTTAAATTTTATTCTTAGTAATATTTTGATTCATTTTTATTTTCTTTATTTAGGTGTCTGTATATACATGTCTTTTCTTTTAATTAACTATTAATTTACTTTTTTACACTCCAGATTTTATTCCCTCTTTTGTCTACCCTCCAACTGTTCTACATCCCACACCTTCTCCCCACCCCTGTCTCCATGAGGATGTCCCCAACCCAACCCCACCTGACCTCTAAACTCCCTGGGGCCTCTAGTCTCTTGAGAGTTAGGGGCATTATCTCTGATTGAAAACAAACCTGTTAGTCCTCTGCTGTACATGTGTTGGGGATCTCATATCTGCTGATATATGCTGCCTTGCTGCCTGGTTAGTTGTCTATGCATTCCCTTCTGTGTGTGTGTGTGTGTGTGTGTGTGTGTGTGTGTGTGTGTGTTTCTGGAGGTCTAAGAAGTCAATTAGTCCCTTGAAGTTAGAAATTGAAATCTGCTGTTAGTTGCTTAACTTGGATGCTAGTATCCTCCACACAATCAACCAGTGCTCAGGACTGCTAAGCTTGTGTGCCATTTTCTTTTGTCCAGATTTTAAAGATCATGTTCTTATATTCAGAATATGTAAAATAGCAATAACTAGACAAGGAAACTTTAAAATTCAAATGTATTTCTACTTTCCTTTTGAGCACTAATATAAAATTGTTGCTCTAAGTGGGAGTTACAGTTAGCTTTAGTTGTCAAACTGACACTCCTGAGAAGAGGAAACTGAAAAGTTACTGCCAGCAGACTTGAGAATGAGTAGTGTCCATTTTCTAGATTGATTTTTTTTTTTGGTAGATTTTATTTTTTTTCCTTTTTTAAAATAAGGTATTTTCTTCATTTACATTTCCAATGCTATCCCAAAAGTCCTCCCATAACTCCCCACCCACTCCCACTTCTTGGCCCTGGCGTTCCCCTGTACTGAAGCATATAAAGTTTGCAAGACCGATGGCCCTCTCTTTCCAATGATGGCCAACTAGGACTGGATTGATTTTTGATGAAGGATATCCTAAACATCAGGGCATTGTAATCTCTCCTCATTTAGGTTTGGGCTTCAATGAAGCTGCTGAGCAAGCCAAAGAGAGCAAGCCATTAAATAAGCAATCTTTCTCTGTGGTCTTTGTTCTGCCTTCAGGCTCCTGCTCCAGTTTCCCTTCATGATGGACTGTAACATAGAAGACTAAACAAAAACAAAAACAAGAAAGACAACACTTTCTTCTCATGTTGCTTCTGGTTGTGCTGTTTACAAGCAGGAAAGTTTCTGATTCTCTTTCATTTTGTCTCATTTGCTATCTCTGTCTCTTTTTCTCTCTCTCACACACACACATACAGAAGACAATATAAACCATTTACAGTACCTAATATTTTCTAATATTGTATAATGTAGGATTGCATAATGAAAAAAGCCATAAATAACTCATGAAAGCAGATTTTCTGCCCTATGTGTGTATCCTCTGTGTGTGTGTGTGTGTGTGTGTGTGTGTGTGTGTGTGTGTAACATAACAAGTACATGAGAAAGACTGGAGATAGGATAGGAAAGGAAAAATGATATAATTATATTTTAATTAAAAAAAGATATATTTTTGAAAGCTGAACAGTAAAGATTTATATTTTGTCTTCTCATAGATTGTTTGGCTGGAACCCAACAGAGGACACTATCCTCTGTCATACCGTCGAAGAAATATTAAGAAGCATATTTTTCTCTGTCTTGTTTGCCATGTTCATTGATGTTGTTCTTGTTCTCTTCATGTTTGCACAGTTGGTGAAATTTTTATGGGGGGGGGAGCCTGTGATATTACAAGGAGATTAATTTGACAGCACACTACCTCTGGATCTTACATCTCTCCAGCCCTTCCTCTGTCATGCTTAATAAACCTTCAGTGCAGTTGTATTGTGTGTATATCCACATGTACCTGGTCACACAACTCTGTTTTGCTTGGTTGTGATTTTCTGTAATGGTCTCTGATTGTTTCAAAGACAAGTTACCTTCTTCGGGATTGAAGACTACACTCATTTGTAGGTATACAATTGGTTACAGATTTTTGTTAAAGATTGTGTATGGACCAGGGTGCCTTGCCAGCGGAGTCTCCGGACACCCGCAAGGACCCACACTGGATTCCCCACTGGATCCTAAGACCTCTGGTGAGTGGAACACAGCATCTGCTCCAATCCAAATCGCTCGGGACCTGAGACTTCATTAACTAGGGAAGCAGACAACCCGGCCTGAGCAGGGGCACAAGTCACTTCTGGTCCACTCCAGCCACAGGGTGCCCTGCCAGCAGAGTCTCCGGACACCCGCAAGGACCCACACAGGATTCCCCACAGGATCCTAAGACTTCTGGTGAGTGGAACACAACTTCTGCCAGGAGGCAGATTCAAACACCAGATATCGGGGCACCTTCCCTGCAAGAAGAGAGCATGCCTGCAGAGAATTGTCTGACCACTGAAACTAAGGAGAGAGCTAGCCTCCCAGGTTTGCTGATAGAGCCTAACAGAGTCACCTGAGGAACAAACTTTAACCAGAGACAACTATAACAGCTAGCTTCAGAGATTACCAGATGGTGAAAGGCAAATGTAAGAATCCTACTGACCAGTCCAGCAGGTCCAGTTATTCGAGGGTCTCGAGGGGACCTCCTCCTAAGAACCAAATGGGGGGTAGAGAGGGACTAGGGCCTTGTACGAATAACGACATGGAAACCGTTCTGGAATGTATCAAGGCCCCAAATCTATTGAAAAAGGTCCAAGGCTTAAATGCACAAGCAAAAGGTGAAGTACAGATACCTATCAGTGGGAGGGGTGGGGCAATACAAGCAAAAGGAGAAGTACTTATGGGAGGGGGGGCAATAGAAATTATTTCTTTTGGCAGCTACACGGGGAAGCAGGAACTTGGTGGTATCAGGGTATGGTCAGGACATCAGCAATGGCTTAGGGCTGGAACATTCTCGGAATTGGTGTGTCGGTCCCGCTTTTGACCCCTTTTTCTTCTTGGGGGGAGAGGCCCAATTCAGAGATCAAGAGTTGTCTTAAGAGCTCCCAACATCCTACTAACAGAAATCAAGACCACTCACCATCATAAGAACGCAGCACTCCCACCCCACCTAGTCCTGGGCACCCTAACACAACCAAAAATCTAGACTCGGATTGAAAAGCATATCTCATGATGATTGTAGAGGACATCAAGAAGGACTTTAATAACTCACTTAAAGAAATACAGGAGAATACTGCTAAAGAGTTACAAGTCCTTAAAGAAAAACAGGAAAACACATCCAAACAGGTGATAGAAATGAACAAAAACATAATACACCTAAAAAGGGAAGTAGACACAATAAAGAAAACCCAAAGTGAGGCAACGCTGGAGATAGAAACCCTAGGAAAGAAATCTGGAACCATAGATTCGAACATCAGCAACAGAATACAAGAGATGGAAGAGAGAATCTCAGGTGCAGAAGATTCCATAGAGAACATCGGCACAACAATCGAAGAAAATACAAAATGCAAAAAGATCCTAACTCAAAACATCGAGGAAATCCAGGACACAATGAGAAGACCAAACCTACGGATAATAGGAGTTGATGAGAATGAAGATTTTCAACTTAAAGGGCCAGCAAATATCTTCAGCAAAATTATAGAAGAAAACTTCCCAAACCTAAAGAAAGAAATGCCCATGATCATACAAGAAGCCTACAGAACTCCAAATAAACTGGACCAGAAAAGACATTCCTCCCCACACATAATAATCAGAACAACAAATGCACTAAATAAAGATAGAATATTAAACGCAGTAAGGGAGAAAGGTCAAATAACATATACAGGCAGGCCTATCAGAATTACACCAGACTTTTCACCAGAGACTATGAAAGCCAGTTGAGCCTGGACAGATGTTATACAGACACTAAGAGAACACAAATGCCAGCCCAGGCTACTATACCCGGTCAAACTCTCAATTACCATAGATGGAGAAACCAAAGTATTCCACGACAAAACCAAATTCACACATTATCTTTCCATGAATCCAGACCTTCAAAGGATAATAACAGAAAAAAAACAATAAAAGGACAGAAATCATGCCCTAGAAAAAGCAAGAAAGTGATCCTTCAACAAACCAAAAATAAGACTGCCACAAGAACAGAATGCCAACTCTAACAACAAAAATAAAAGGAAGCAACAATTACTTTTCCTTAATATCTCTTAATATCAATGGACTCAATTCCCCAATAAAAAGACATAGACTAACAGACTGGCTACACAAACAGGACACAACATTCTGCTGCTTACAGGAAACCCATCTCAGGGAAAAAGACAGATACTACCTCAGTGTGGAAGGCTGGAAAACAATTTTCCAAGCAAATGGTCTGAAGAAACAAGCTGGAGTAGCCATTCTGATAGCGAATAAAATCGACTTCCAACCCAAAGTTATCAAAAAAGACAAGGAGGGACACTTCATACTCATCAAAGGTAAAATCCTCCAAGAGGAACTGTCAATTCTGAACATCTATGCTCCAAATGCAAGGGCAGCCAAATTCATTAAAGACACTTTACTAAAGCTCAAAGCACATATTGTACCTCACACAATAATAGTGGGAGACTTCAACACACCACTTTCATCAATGGACAGATCATGGAAACAGAAAGTAAACAGGGACACAGTGAAACTAACAGAAGTTATGAAACAAATGGACTTAACAGATATCTATAGAACATTTTATCCTAAAACAAAAGGATATACGTTTTTCTCAGCACCTTATGGGACCTTCTCCAAAACTGACCATATAATTGGTCACACAACAGGCCTCAACAAATACAAAAATATTGAAATTGTCCCATGCATCCTATCAGACTACCATGTACTAAGGCTGATCTTCAATAACAACATAAATATTGGAAAGCCAACATTCTCGTGGAAACTGAATAACACTCTTCTGAATGATACCTTGGTCAAGGAAGGAATAAAGAAAGAAATTAAAGACTTTTAAGAGTTTAATGAAAATGAAGCCACAACATACCCAAACCTATGGGACACAATGAAAGCATTTCTAAGAGGGAAACTCATAGCTCTGAGTGCCTCCAAAAAGAAACTGGAGAGAGCACACACTAGAATGAATTTATGAAATTCCTAGCCAAGTGGATGGACCTGGAGGGCATCATCCTGAGTGAGGTAACAAAGGAACTCACACAATATGTACTCACTGATAAGTGGATATTAGCCCAAAACTTAGGATACCCAAGATATAAGATACAATTTGCTAAACACATGAAACTCAAGAAGAGTGAAGACCAAAGTGTGGACACTGTACCCCTCCTTAGAATTGGGAACAAAATACCCATGGAAGGAGTTACAGAGACAAAGTTTGGAGCTGTGACGAAAGGATGGACCATCTAGAGACTGCCATATCCATGGATCCACCCCATAATCAGTCCCAAGCCCTGACACCATTGCATACACTAGCAAGATTTTGCTGAAAGGACCCAGATATAGCTCTCTCTTGTGCGACTATGCTGGGGCCTAGCAAACACAGAAGTGGATGCTCACAGTCAGCTAGTAGATGGATCACAGGGCTCCCAATAGAGGAGCTAGAGAATGTACCTACGAAGCTAAAGGGATCTGCAACCCTATAGGTGGAACAACATTATGAACTAACCAGTACCCCGGAGCTCTTGACTCTAGCTGCATATGTATCAAAAGATGGCCTAGTTGGCCATTACTGGAAAGAGAGGCCCATTGGACACACAAACTTTATATGCCTCAGTACAGGGGAACGCCAGGCAGCGCCAAAAAAATGGGAATGCGTGGGTAGGGAAGTGGATGGGAGGGTATGGGGGGCTTTCGGGATAGCATTGGAAATGTAATTGAGGAAAATATGTAATAAAAAATATTAAAAATTTTAAAAAAAGTTTGTGTATGTATGGCAAATTAGTAGTAGTAGATTCTCCTTCAATGTCCATGCCTTCACAAACTCTGAGTAGTTACTAGGTTTTAGCATCAGGTATGGTCTCCCTATTTTGAAATATGTTTTGTGTCTGATTTGAGACTTTTAGAGTTCAATGTGAGAGCTTTTGGTTACCACAAAGATATGTTTCACTACTGATCCCTTAGGGTTATTCTGTTATGCTGGTCATTGGTGTAGTCCATAGGTATCTTAGCTGAGGAGGACTGGCATTTGAACAACTGAGGAAAACTAGGAATGGGAATGGAATCTCTCCCCAGGAAAGAATTATGACAATTTAATGATAATAATGTTCAGTGCCAAATATCAGCACTAAAGAGAAACCTAGAGTTAGTATTATATAACTGAAGTGATTATGTTTAGAATTTCACCATTTATCCATAATACACACACACACACACACACACACACACACACACACACACACACACACACACACAAATGAAATGAAAATTTGTTTTAGAAAGCCATCAATTTGAAGGAGAGTAGAGAGATGTATATGGGAAGATTCAGAAGGAAGAAAGGTAATGGGGAAAAACTGTAATTAAATTGCAATCTCAAAAAATGTTATATGTAGTTATTTGTTGTTTTCCTGTGATTTCAGCTCCTAAGAAGACTTCACTTCTTAGGAATCTGCAAGATTGTTAAACGGGGCCTGCCTCATTCTTAAGCCACTTCCTCTCCTCTCCTTCCTCTATTTTCTCTTATCTATAAAAGTTAACTCTTTTATTATATAGTTATCACTATCAGCTTTATTAACAATTTTGTAGAAACATTAAAGCATGATAGACAAATAGTACGGTGAGAAAAGCAAAATCAACAGTGCTATAAAAAATAATTGGATACACTTTCACTCGATTTCCTGTTGTGATGCCTCTAATCAAGACTGCATTCCTGTGTATCATAATACAGTGACTTTTTTCTCTTGATTGATTTTATTCACCTTTATTGTTATATTTAAGCAGAAACTATTACACATAGTTAGCCTTGTCTGAGCAAAGTATATTTTAATAAATCAATTTTTCATTTGGGATGTTTATAAAATTCAAGCAGTTTAATTTTATTTTGGGTGACATAGTTTTAAGGAATATATAATGTAATAAGTCAATCATGATAAAAATAACCTGATCACACACAATAAAATGTGGCTTCTCCACATTGTACTTCTTTCTAAGATACTTCATCAAATATGAATGACCAAGTAAAGGATTTGTTTTGGAGCCTTCCATATGTTAATTGACCATGATAAAATAAATACATAGAATTTAATTTAGGATAAATTATATCAGTTTTATTATGGAAGCAAACACACTCTCTTAAATCAAATAATGAAACAGCATTTGACTCTGCTTGATAATACTTTTTTACATTTATCTCAAGGTATTTTTTATTGTTTTTCTTTCTGGAGGTGATAGAAAGAAATTATAAAATCTATGAAAAGCATTTGAAATAAAAAAAATCCACTTTTTGAATATAGATAAGTTGAGATCCATTCTTGTCATATCACTTTTGTTTATTTGTGTTAAAAAATCAGAATTATCTATGCTTGTTAATAAGAAAACCAAATATATTTTACATTTGATCCTATATCCAAAATTTTTGAACATATCAAAAATTTTATTGATCATTTAAAGTATAACAATCATAAATAAGTAAACTAAAATTACTCAACAACCAAAAACCAATTAATAAAAAATATTTATTATTTATATATAAATTTCAAAGAGAATTGGCCTTTATTAGTAAATTTATGTCATTAAATTTATTCTGTTTCAGTAGTTTGAGTTATGTGTAAGCATGTTTAATGAAAATATTTGATTTTTCTACATAGTATTTACAACATTTTTCCAAATATATATGTTTCATCTATTGAAAGGTCTGCTAAGGAGACAAGAAAATAAGACTTAACTGGCTTAGTCATCACCATTATAAAGCTACAGGATACATAGAAGGTAGTCTTTAGTTATCAGGTAAATAGTGTGTAAATTAGGCAAGGGGACCACCATGGATTTTGCATTTCTTGAGTGAGCATTATGTGAATATAATTATTTTATCGAGGGGAAACTGTATTAGTATAATTCAGAACACTCAATAAGGCACTTCAAGATGTTTTTACCTTGCTGTAAAGTACCCAGACTGAACAGTTCATGAATAATGTACGTTTATCCCAGCTATAAATTTTAGGAAATTAAGAGCAAGTCTGCTCTTTATCCATGGTCGATCCCTCTCATTACAACCAAGTATCTGTTGCAACAGCCCTGAAGAAGTGTTGCATTTGCTCAGGACAAAACTCAGAAGAGAAACAAAAGCTTACACTACTTTCCCCTGATTACATATCTTTAATTCCTTTTGTATTTACAAGTCACAATCTCGTAATTATTTTCAAAGGAGCCAACTCTAACACCACCACATGGAGGTGAAATCCTAAGAAGAACTTGGAAGAACATTCCGATATTAATCAAGAAAAGAAAATTCTCATTGGGATTCAAAATCAAGGAAGGGCTTAGATGTGATCTATTCCAGTAAATTCATCAGGTATTTGTTCTCATTAGTGCCTAAAGATTGTCTGAATCCTTAATTATCACTAGGATTTCTTCCAGGATAAAGTACAAAATTTGATGTTCTAATCACCGGAGATCCACAAAATTCTCTAATCAATCTTTAAAGTTTTTTATTTTGTAGATGATTCTTTAAAACAGTTATTTCTTCCATTAAGAAAAGGACATAAAATTTTACCTAGAAACACATTTGAGTAAAACATGTTTAAAGCTTATGAATAGTTATTCAATTGAGAATATGTGAAGGAAACTGAAAGTGTCCATTATTATTAATCTAGAGTGTATCAATTTTAGCTTCAAGGCATTATATTAACTTAAGCTCCAATCCTACCATGACTATTACCAAACTGAAATGACTGCAAGGCACATGGATTCTTTTTAAAAGGAGCATTAATTAAAATGCATTTGAGCCCAAAATATTCAAAATTATGTTGAATGAGTATATCATAGGCTCAGCAAATATTTCTGTTGTTTTATGAATTTTCTGACATCAGCTTTAATTTTTGCATACATGTAAAATTACAATAAAACATATTTACATTAGCAAACTTATAGCTAATAAATTGTATTATATTAAAGTTGATTTTTACCATTAAAGAGGTGATAAACAATTATCAGCATATGAAAGTAAAAAGTGTTAAGAAGGTAAACTATTTTAGTAAAGCTCTTATATATTGAGATTTTGTGTGAACAAAGGAATTATTTAAAATGTTTTAAATTGTATGTGTACTAAAATTCAAAATAATGTATTCCATTATTTTGATGTTAGATTTGTATATTTTATGTTTATTATTTTCGATGTTAGTAAACAAAGCCTTTTAGGGTATATTTATATATATATGCATGTTATTATTACATGTATATATATACACATTTTCCTTTGATGCTGTTCTTCAATAATGTCTTAAAATTTTCTTAGACCATTAGATTGTTGTGAATAATGGAATACAACTGTGCTTTTCTTTTGGGAGTACTACATATGTATAGCATTATTGCTCTTTATTTGAAATTTAAATTTATGTCAAATTAAAATTTAAAAGTAGTAATATGGAATTAAAGAAAGGAATAATTATTTTGTGAATAATTTATACTCAAATATTAAAACAAATATATAAAATTATTCAACAATTAATAAGATTTTAGTATGTTAAATATATTACATTCTATATTTTCATAATCTACAACTATAAGAAGATTGTATGTAATAAGGAAATATGTTTTTCGTGTGATAGTATTTCCCTAGAATTTTCCTTCTTTGATAAACCAACTCTTTTTGATATATTTCATAAGCCTTCCTTAATTTTTGTTTGGAAATATTTTTTTCCTTTCCTAAGGAGAGGACAATATGTTTCTTAGTATAAGCCTATATTTCTGCTTATTCTCTCTCTTACTAAAAGCATCAAGTTTCCACAAGAAAATTCATCAACATAACTTTATCTTAAGAATCCAAAGAGTGGATAGCTGAGTCTTGAGGTTGAACTATTTCCAATTTTCTGAGTTACTTCCAGATTGATTTCCAGAGTGGTTGGACCAGTTTGCAATTCCACCAGCAATGGAAGAGTGTTCTTCTTTCTCCATGTCCTCCCCAGGATGAACTGTCACTTGAGTTTTTGCTCATATCCATTCTGATTGGTATGAGGAAGGACTCTGAGGGTCATTTTGATTTACATTTTCCTGATGAGTAAGAACTTTGAACATTTCTATAAGTGCTTCTGAAATTTGATATTCTTTTGTTGCGACTTGTCTGTTTAGCTCTAATACCCCATTTTTAAATTGGGATATTTGGGTTTTTTTGTTTGTTTGTTTTGTGTTAGGAGGTTATCTTCTTGAGTTCTTTTTATATTTTGGATATTAGCCCTCTGTCGGATGTAGTGTTGCCATGGACTGGGCTCAATCGCCCCCCCCTCAATCCGTGACAATCAGGGTCTCTATCAGATGCAGACACGAGAGTGTGTGTTGGATCTGAATGTAATGTCCAAATGAACACCAGACTTTTTTGTTTTTTGTTTTTTTTCGAGACAGGGTTTCTCTGCATAGCTCTGGCTGTCCTGGAACTCACTCTGTAGACCAGGCTGGCCTCGAACTCAGAAATCTGCCTGCCTCTGCCTCCCGAGTGCTGGGATTAAAGGTGTGCACCACCACGCCCAGCGAACTCCAGACTTTTTATACAGAAGAAAAGCAAGAAGAGACAGGCATACACATCTGCCAAGTTACAGTGACACAAAACAAAAGGAATGCATACATCAAAAGATGGGAGGAACCAGGAGTTTACCTCTTAATTTAAAAGATCAGCTAAACACAGGAGCCAGGTGAATGCTCTGATGTAATGCTAGTCTATTGTTAAACCCACCACCAGGGGTTCTTTAGTAAATACCTTATTATGCTATTCCTCCAGGCATCAGGAAGAAACCTGTACCATATTCACCCATTTTCTAGGTCATTGTGTATTCCTGTGTTTGGGTGTGACTCAGCTATTGTCCTAAGTAATTACCATGCAGACTAGCCATTAGCTTTTCTAGCTCTGTTCTTTGTAATGCCTAATTATTTTCAATGTCTCTACTAGAAGTGAATTTGAATGTTATGAATAGGTAACCTTCTTACTGAGTTCCAAGCTCACCATCAGCTTCAAGGATTTTCTAGGAACCAGTGGAACACTAGTGGAGGCTTATCTATATGTCAAAAATCAATCCTTAAAGGCACTTATAATAAAACAATGCTGAAAAAGAGCACATGAATTCATACAACAGACTAAAGCAGGACAAGTTTTGAGTATACGGACTATGGGAATGCCAAGGTCCCAGAAGGCACAGTTTCCTTAAAACTCTTTGCCTTGTGAGTGCTTCCAGGCCTTTTGGCCTCTCAAGCAGACTTCACTGGAGTGGGCATAGCATAGTGTTAGTGAGGATATTTTCCCATTCTTCAGGTTTCCTATTTGTCCTATTGTTGGTGACATTTGCCTTGCAGAAGCTTTTCAATTTCATGAGGTTCCATTTATCAATTACTGATCTTAGAGACTGAGCCTGGAAAATTCAGAAAATTTTCCCCTGTGCCAAGGTGTTCAAGGCTCTTTCCCACTTTCTCTTCTGTTAGAGTCATTGTATCTGGTTTTATGTTTAGGTCCTTGGTCCACTTGGACTTGAGCTTTGTGCAAGGTGATAACTATGAATCAATTTGCCTTCTTCTACATACAGGCCACCAGTTAGACCAGCACCATTTAGTGCAGATCCTTTCTTTTTCCACTATGGTTTTTTGCTTCGTTGTCAAAATCAAGTTTATTTCTTGCTCTTCAGTTCTATTCCATTGACTGACCTGCCAGTCTCTGTACCAATACCATGCAGTTACACTCTTTATCACTATTGTTCTGTAGTACAGCTTGAGGTCTGGGATGTTGATTCCTCCTGAAATTCTTTTATTTTTCAGAATTAGTTCTGTCTATCCTAGGTTTTTTGTTTTTCCATATGAAGCTGAGAATTGCTCTTTCCATGTCTATGAATAACTGTGTTCAAATTTTGATGATGATTGTATTGAATCTTTTGGTAAGGTG
Organism: Mus caroli; assembly: GCF_978045245.1. Classification (NCBI taxonomy): domain Eukaryota; kingdom Metazoa; phylum Chordata; class Mammalia; order Rodentia; family Muridae; genus Mus; species Mus caroli. The sequence continues at coordinate 87,987,113 of NW_028227267.1, read as the reverse complement.
GTCATTTTCACTATGTTAATTCTACCAATCTGTGAGCTCTGACATCCTCGATTTCTTTCTTTAAGGATTTGAAAATTTTGTCATATGTATCTTTCATTTGATTGGTACAAGTTACACCAAGATAGTTTAAATTATGTGTGGCTCTAGTGAAGGCAGTTGTTTCCCTAATTTCTTTCTCAGCTTGTTTATCATTTGTATATAGGAAGTCTACCATTTGGACTGAAGTAGGGGACCTCTATGGTTGAATTACTAGAAGGATTGAAGATGCTAAAAGGGAAAGCAACCACATAGAAAGAGGCACAGTTTCAACTCACCCAGATCCTGGTGACCAGGCAGTATACAGGAGCTTGTCCCAGCTAGCACAAATATAGCAGAGGATTGCCTGGTTTGGTCTCAGTGTGAGAAAATGCTCCTTACCCTTGAGAGACTTGAGGCCACAGAGAAGGGAGAGGTCTTGTGGAGGGGAGAGCATCCTCTCAGAAGGAATGAGGTAGAGAATGGGATGAGGAATTGTGGGAAGGGAAGTGGGATGGGTCAAAGGCAGGAATGTAAATAAATAAAATAATTTAAAAAATAATAATCCAAAGACTTCGCATGCAAGCACCATAAAGTTTTCATTCAGAGTGGAAGTTTTTGTGTGGAAAGTGGATACCTTACAGAAAATAAAATAAAATAAAATAAAATAAAATAAAATAAAATAAAATAAAATAAAATAAAATAAAATGAAATAAAATAAAATAAAATAAAATAAAATAAAATAAAATAAAATAAAATAAAATAAAATAAAAGTCCTCTTGGCAATCATGGAAGAGGAATCATTCAGGAGACCCTGTGGATGCTAAAAGCCTCTGTGGCAGTTTAAGATAGCCTCCAAGCAGGGCAGAAGGCTTAACAATGGTATTTTTGATGGGAGCTTCTGCTTGGACTTAGGGTGTATGCCTTATCAATTCTTCCCATTGAGAAGCTAACTTGGGGTCACTCAGCTACAAGGGCTCAGCCTAAGCTTCTGGGTTGCCTCCTCAAAACAGCCAGTGAAACCCACTCCTCCTTTGCATTCTCCCTGCCTTAGGTATCTCTGCTTTAGAGCCCTCAGCCTCCCTGATGGGCTGGCAGCTGCACGGCTGTGAAGCTTGTCCCTTGCTCATCTTGAGCTTGGCAGGTCTCCGTCCTGAGAGGAGGCAACTTGTCTGACCCATTGGAAGGAAGGGGAACTGTGGAGTAATCATTATACTCTTCTTTTTACATACAGAAATGTTTACTTAAATATATTAAATGGGATTTTCTTTCACAGATACTGAATATTCTTTCCAGTTCTAAAATAAAACTGTACTTGGTTTAGTTATGGGGAAAAATGTTAAAATATTACTTACGATGTTTTCGTTTGTTCGTTTGTTTGTTTGTTTTTATTGGACAGTTTATCCTCCAGAAACTCCTATCCCATCCTCTCTCCCCCTGCTTCTATGAGGGTGTTCACTCACCTGCCCACCCCCTCTGCCTCCCTGCCCTGTCACTTGTCTACACTGGAGCATGGAGCCTTCCCAAGACCAAGGGCCTCTCCTCTCATTGATGTATGACAAGGCTGTCCTCTGCCACACATGCAACTGGAGCCATGGGTCCCATTCTGGTTCATGGTTTAGTTCCTGGGAGTTCAGGGGTGGGGGGAGCGTCTGTTTCCTTGATATTGGTGTTCCTCCCATGGGTTGCAGCTGCCTTTATATTTGCCAGGCACTGGAAGAAACTCTCACGGGACAGCTACATCAGGCTCCTGTCAGCAAGCACTTCTTGGCATCCGGAATAATGTACAGGTTTGGTGTTTGTATAGGGAATGGATTCCCAGGTGGGGCTGTCTCTGGATGGCTTTTCCTTCAGTTTCTGCTCCACACTTTGTCCCCATCACCAAACCACATGCAGTCCATAATCTTAGGTATAGTGCACCACAAACTTGAATAGAATCACATGGTATTTACCAGTAGTAACCAGTACCTAGCAGAAGCAAATGGCAAGTCGATATTTGAAGAAGAGAGACCAGAATACCTATTTACACAGGTACTATAGTGATTGATTTATGGCTTTATACATTTTTGAAATTATTATGTTATTTAATAAGTATGATGTTCAAGAAGTGATTTAATAACCTTGTGTTGGCATCTACATTACAGTAAAAACAGGGTTTTAATAATATCTTTGTTTAGGTATCTTTAGTGTGTTTCTGTGTGTCCATGTGTATGTGTGTCTATGTTCACACATGAATAATTTTAAACCACCAATATATCTCTTTGTACAGATATATAAAATTCAAATATCATAATTTTTAAAAACAATGAAAATGCATAAAAGTATGTACCTAAACATTTTAAGAAGTAGGTATTAAACAATACATACATTCCTTTTAAGTTTAATAATTCTAACAAATTATTTTACTCTCATAATATTATATCACTCCTCTTTATTTTATTAATCATTATAATCATGTCAAAAATAGTTTCAATGTAGAAAAATGAGTATGTAGTATATCTTTATTTAAATGGATGAACTTAATAAATTTTAGTACCAACATTCTAAAGATTGTAGTTTTCTCTTCAACTTTGATCAGGTGTAATAGGTTTATAGAGTCAGTTTTGCAGAAACACAAATAAAATCATTTCAAATAGTTGGCAATATAATCCATAAAGTTTTCAGTTTTATACACTAATGCATAATTTTTTTCAACTTTACTCAATTGGAATTAATTTTGGTTGATCTCAGATTATCTATATATCTCAGTTTAATAAACATTCTGAAGTATATATTTGTCAAGTATAACATCTATTAAGCAAAGTTTATATCCTTGCATCTGCATGTATTTGTACACATTGTTAGTGTATGTGTGTGAGAGAGAAGATTGAGAGATGAGGTGTGTGTGGTGTGTGTGTGTGTGTGTGTGTGTGTGTGTGTGTGTATGTGTGTGTCTATGTTGTGGTCTATGTTGTGTGTGCTGAGTTGGACCTCTTTGGTCACTGATTCTGCCTCTACTGATAACATTATGGGTCAAAACAATTTACATCTCTCTGAGATATTAATTTTTTCTACTACATACTCTAAAAATATTGTAAGGACTACTTAATATTCCCACTACAGTGTTAATTTTAACTAATCTGAGAGCTATTTAAGCTATATCAATATGCAAATGTTATATAAAACACTACAGAATTTTATATATGGAACTTGGACATCTGAAGACCTTGGTATCAGACAAGCTCTATGACTGATACTTAAATGGGAGTAACTACAAAGGCCTAATGAACTCTTCTGTATTGGTACCACAATTGGAGAAATTTCATAAATTGAGATAAGTAAGATTATATTTCTCCATGCTTAAACCTTGAATTGTTTGACCCTGGTTTCTTATGTAATAGCTATAATGCCCTATGATAAGTACAGGGTGTGTATAGTTTCACAATATTACTTAAGTGCTTACCTCAATTTTTAATTATTCTAATTGAGGTAAAATAATAGAGTTTATTTATTTGTGAATTACTACATATTTTAAAAGGATAAGAGCCTTAATCTAAGAATTATTTTAAATAACACAAAATGATTTTGCACATCAGAATGGCAGGAAGCACTGAAAAAATATCTTAGCACATTCAGATTTAAAACTTCATGTTTCAAAAATAGCCACTCTCATTAGTGTGCATTCTTTCATTTCAAAACAAAATCAATAATTATAAATGTAATCAAGTAAAAAGGAATATTATTTTAATCTGTTTACAAAGTCTTCTGGCTGTAAAAAGTCCTTCTAAATGAATGCAGCAAAACAGTGCTTTAAAAATGAGGGTGCTAATTCTGCCAAGTACTGCTATCAAAGTTAATTCTTTAAGTGTTGTATAAGACAAATTGTGGTACCATTAGTGTACATACACTGGATATGATGTTTGCTCTGACAATATGGAAAGTTATTAAGATATATGTTAGTTCTTAGAAGGGGGAACAAAATCCTCATGGGAGGAAATACAGAAACAAAATGTGGAGTAGAGACTAAAGGAAAGGCCTCCCAGAGACTGTTCCACCTGGGGGGGGGGGGATTCATCCCATATACAGTCACCAAACCCAAACACTATTGTGGATACCAACAAGTGCTTGCTGACAGGAGTCTGATATAGCTGTCTCCTGAGGGGCTCTGTAAGAGCCTGACAAACACAGAGGCAGATGCTCACAGCCAAACTGTGGATTGAGCACAGGGTCCTCAGTGGAGGATTTAGAAAAAAGGACTGAAAGAGCTGAAAGAGTTTGCAACCCCATAGGAAGAACAACAATATCAACCAATCAGACCCTCCAGAGCTCCCCAGGACTAAACCTCCAACCAAAGAGTACACATAGAGAGCATGGCTCCAGCAACATATGTAGCAGAAAAAGGCCTTTTTGGACATCAATGGGAGGAAAGGCCCTTGGTCCTGTGAAGGCTTGATGCCCCAGTATAGAGAATGCCAGGGAAGGGAGGTGGGAGTGGGTCACACATACACTAACTTCATAGAAGCAGGGGGAGGGGCGATGGAATAGGGGTTTTAGAGGGGGGTGGAAACTGGAAAAGGGAATAACATTTGAAATGTAAATTAAGAAAATATCCAATAAAAAAAGAAAAAATAAGATGTATGTTAGAGAAAAATCATCAAGATTATGTCATAAAAAGTTATTATAAAATATTACTTTTTAGAATGTAAAAATTAGGAGCTTTACATAATATAATTTATGACAGTTTTACATTCATGGTTATCACTTGCCAGAATAAGTAAAATATTCCTTTATTGTATCAAATATAATAATAATAGCCACCGAGCTACAAAACAGTAAAATATATTTTGAAAAAAATCTCAATATTGGGTAATTCAAATAATGTGCACATCAAAATCATTAAATATTTGTAAAGATTTGTTAAAGTTTAAATTCCACACAAAATTTTTATTTTTATTTAAATAATTTGTATTAGTTCGATTTCCATCTCTATAATGAAATAATTGAGACAAATTTTTAAAATTAAAATAAAGGTTTGTTCTTGAACGTAAGCCTAGAATTGTCAATCCCAGGTCAAATGACTTCCTCACTTATTTAAGAATCCTAAAATGTATAACATATCACAGAGGGAGCATGTGTGAAACTCATAAATCATTGCACCTTCCAGTAAATAAGGGGGGCCAATAAGACTAGAATCCCAGAATAATATATAAGGTCATATTCCTTGTAGCCTGAGGAATTTCCAGGCAGCTCCTAAAGCTAAAACTTCTAACCCACCAAAAAGCATTAGTCTGGAAACCAAGAATCTAGCATACACACCTGTGGGAGAATTTATATAAACCATATTGGGTTTATATAGGTAAAAAGGGCTGATCCTTTCCGAAGGACATAAAAACAAGGCTGATTTATTTAGAAAAACAGTATTCAGGTTTGAAGATTTGCTCTCTAAGTCAGACTTTGATGGAAGAAGGTGATGAAGTTAACAAATTATAGCAAATGTGAGGCTAACAGTGACACCCGATTTTGATCCCATGAATCCAGTCTGTCTTGCATTCTCTTCTCAAAGTAATTGCTCACCTATGTTTCTACCAGAAGATGAGAAAGCATGAAGACTTTCAGTAAATGCATCAGGATCTTCGAAGTTCCAGATTCCAGAGGTAGGAAACATTGTTTCCTTCTATTAATGCTTCCCATACTGTGGTGTTATAGCAGCAGACAACTAAAACAAACAAACAACAAAATAACAAAACAAAACACATAAAAAACTATGGAATTTCAAGGTCATTTAATATTGGCTCATCTTTGAGAACTGAACCTTGAAGAGAACAGCAAATATTCTAAGAGTTATTTTAAATATAGACTCATTGTCGTATCTTGGCAGTGAAGTTTATAATTGTGACTGTGAGCCAAGAAATTTTCTAAGAACACTAATAAAATATAAACTACTTTATGTTTTAAATAATTTTCCAAGTCAATCACTTCATATTTTCCAAATCAGTGATTGCATCAGGATTAGAAATCATCACTCTTTCATGGAAGCTAGGAGACATATAATAAAATAAATGGATAAATGTAAACACCGATTGAGGTAAAAGACTGAATATTTATGTCTAATAATTTATTTAAGATTCTCATTTATTGGTAGTTTCTGCACATTTTTGTTACAAATGTGAAGTCTGAATATCTAGAAGACTAGATATTCTTATCAAATAAAACATATTTTCCACATCAGCTTTATTGTAAGTACATTGTTGAGTATGGTTATTCCCAACCCATCAATTAGAATTAATGTGATACCACACAAAGTGTGATCATTATGAGATTTACAGGATATTATTTCTGTTTTTGTTTGTTTGTTTTAGGTATGAACATTTCAACAAGATATACAGCTTTGCGATTTCTCAGTTTTATTTTGCACACCATTCTAATTAAATAATTATACCTACCTCATTGATTATCCTTCAAGTAAAATGAGGAGGTTTCATAAGATAAATGAAAAAAAAAAGGAACTTGGTTTCTTACACATCTTATGAAGAATATTTAAACACTAGGATTGAAGAGATGGTTCAGCAATTAACTTTCTGTTTTTGAAGAGTACCAAAGCTTAGTTCCCAGCACCCACATGTAGACTTACAACCAATATTAACTTTATTTTCAAGGGGAAACAAGTTCCCTTTTCTGTTTTTTGTAGGCACAAAATATAAAAACAATGCACATACATATATGCATACATGCATATATACAAACATACATACATGCACCAAGACATTAATATACATAGAATAAAATAATGTATGTCTTTACAAATTGCAGCATATAAAAATAAATGTAATTGAAATTCTTTTTTTTTATTTTTTATTTATCTTTGACACTCTATATTACACTCCACCCCCTATCCACCCTCCAAATGTTCCACATCCCACACCTTCTCTGTACCATACCCCTTCTCCACATGGATGCCCCCACCCCCATCCCACCTGAATTCTAAACTCCCTGAGGCCTCCAGTCTCTTGAGGGTTAGGTTCATCATCTCTGAATAAGCATAGACCCGGCAGTCTTCTGCTGTTATATGTGTTGAGGGCCTCACATCAGCTGGTGTATGCTGTCTGCTTGGTGGTTCAGTGTTTCAGAGATCTTGGGGGTCCAGATTAATTAAGACTGCTGGTCCTCCAACAGGATCACCCTTCTCAATTTCTTTCAGTCTTCCATAATTCAAGAACAGGGGTCATCTGCTTCTGTCTGTTGGTTGGGTGCAAATATCTACATCTGACTCTTTCAGCTACTCATTGGGTCTTTCAGAGGGACAGTCATGATAGGTCCCTTTTTGTGAGCTCTCTATAGCCTCAGTAATAGTGTCAGGCCTTTGGGACCTCCCCTTGAGCTGGATCCCACTTTGGGCCGGATGTAGAACATTCGGGGGCTGGATGGGGGATGGAATGGAATTTATTTATTTAGAATCCACGGGACCTTCTTTTCCTTGGGCTCCTCTCCATTTACATCCCTGTAATTCTTTCAGACAGGAACAATTATGGGTCAGAGGTATGACTGTGGCATGGCAACCCCATCCCTCATTTGATGTCCTGACTTCCTGCTGGAGGTGAGTTCTCTAAGTTCCCTCTCCCTACTGTCAGACATTTCGTCTAAGGTCGCTCCCTTTTAGCCATCTCAAGTTTTACTTCTCAAATATGATTATTATAATTGCCAGTCAAAATAATATATAATTATATTGTACAATGTGATGTTCAGATATATGTATATATTGTGAAATAATAACACTTATTTTTATCTGCCAATATGCTTAGTTATCATTTAGATGGAAGAAAATATTTAAGGAAAAAGTAAGTTGGAAAATGGTTTGGATAGTACTTTGGAGAATCAATGAATATATCAGTATCTAAAACTAAACTTCTTGCCTTTTTTGCCTTGGTCAATTTTTCTTGTAGATTTTCCTGAAATAAAATAGTATAATTAAATTTTTTAAATTATTGAACCTATAAACAATGGCATGTTCATTATTTATACAAGGGCACATAAACAATAAAAATACTAAATTCCCGGAGGTTCCAGGGAGTTTAGAGTTCAGGTGGGATGGGTGTTGGAGGCATCCATGTGGAAAAGGGGTGGGGTAGGGAGGAAGTGTGGGATGTGGAACACTTGGAGGGTGGATGGGGGGTGGAATGGAATTTATTTATTTAGAATCCAATGAAAATAACAATAACTGGAAGTAACAATATTATTTCCCCAAAGCAAAGAATTATTTCAGGAATATTTGATAGAGTTACCTCACTTATATTTTATAGCTAAAATGTCTTTTCATATAGTATTTTTTCAAATAAATGAATTGGTGCACGAATCTTGATAGTCATTTATATATTCATTTAATAATGAAGTCATATAATTCTACCTTATGTATGAACTTGATTAATGTATTTGAATTATCTCTACTTCATTAATAATTGACTATCATCTGCAGTTTGAAGATTTTCCTGATAAAAGAGAAATTGTAATAAGATATTGTTTGAAAATTAGATTGAACTACCTATATGTTCAATTTTAAGAGAACCCATTAAAATCCTCTCATTTTTGTTGGAATTTATTCATGGATAATTTATTATAAGGCACTAGTAGGCATATCAATAATAATATGGTCTCCTATATACTATTTCTACATAGAGAGCTCTAATATTTACCTATTAATACACAAATTCTCATTTTTCCTTTTTACATATATGTTGCCATATATGTAGAAATACTAACATGTCAAACATTATATAAAGGTGAACAGGTACTGCATATTTCCAAAATATTCAACATTATATATATTTAGGCTCATATTTAACTTATAGAAATAATTAAAATGTATAAAAATAGATTATTCTTATTTAAAAATTATTAATCCCTCAAATAATAGACAGGTAGCTTAGAGTTATATAGTAGCTTATATAATACAGTTATGTACTCATATAGTAGCTCAAATTAAATAAAAACATACATATATAATTATTTACCATTATTTCCCTACTATTGGGAATCAAATTTATAAAAATGTAAATCATATTTACTATAAGGAATCAAATTCAGATATATATGAATGAACAGTGCAGAGAGTTAAAGAAAAGAATTAGGTCCCCATAGTTTATGATAATCAAGAACAGCTTTGTGCTGTTAGGTTTCTCCTTTGTCAAATATTATGGTGCAAAAAAAAAAAAGTGGGGAGTGTATAATACATATAAGCACTTCATTGTTATGACTTCTGATTTGTAAATTAAATACCATCTACTACTTGAAAGTGGCATTTACCACTATTGGAAACACTTGTTAGTTTCTTAGTATAATAATATATTATTAAGGCTTAGATAGTATAGCTCTTTGTGTTATCAGGAAAATGATTCTATTTGGAGTTCTGTAGGCTTCTTGTATGTTCATGGGCATCTCTTTCTTTAGATTTGGGAAATTTTCTTCTATAATTTTGTTGAAGATGTTTGCTGGTCCTTTGAGTTGAAAATCTTCATTCTCATCCACTCCTATTATCCGTAGGTTTGGTCTTCTCATTGAGTCCTATATTTCCTGGATGTTTTGAGTTAGGATCTTTTTGCATTGTACATTTTCCTTGATTGTTGTGCCGATATTCTCTATGGAATCTTCTGCACCTGAGATTCTCTCTTCCATCTCTTGTATTCTGTTGCTGATGCTCGCATCTATGGTTCCAGATTTCTTTCCTAGGGTTTCTATCTCCAGTGTTGCCTCATTTTGGGTTTTCTTTATTGTGTCTACTTCCCTTTTTAGGTCTAGTATGGTTTTGTTCATTTCCATCATCTGATTGGATGTGTTGTCCTGTTTTTCTTTAAGGACTTGTAACTCTTTAGCCATGTTCTCCTGTAGTTCTTTGAGTGAGTTATTAAAGTCCTTCTTGATGTCCTCTACCATCATCATGAGATATGCTTTTAAATCCAGGTCTAGCTTTTCAGGTGTGTTGGGGTGCCCTGGACTGGGGGAAGTGGGAGTGCTTGTTTCTGATGATGGTGAGTGGTCTTGGTTTCTGTTAGTAAGATTCTTACGTTTACCTCTCGCCATCTGGTAATCTCTGGAGTTGTTATAGTTGTCTCTGTTCAGAGGTTGTTCTTCTGGTGATTCTGAGTATCGTTTGTCAGCAGACCTGGGAGACAGGCTCTCTCCTCTGAGTTTCAGTGGTTAGAGCACTCTCTGCTGACAAGCTTTCCTCTTAAAGAGAAGGTGTACAGATATCTGGTGTTTGGACCTCCTCCTGGCCGAAGAAGAAGGCCGAAAACAGGACCTTTCCCAGATGCTGTGTTGCTTTGGCAGGTCACAGAAGCTGTCAGCTTCTGTGGTGCACACTCTCACCTGTGCAGACTAAGTTCCTAAGTTCGGTGGAGTCCTGGATCCAAGGTGTGCTCCCTGCTCCGGAGGCAGAGGGCTCCTGTGCAGGGCAAACCACTGTCTTCCAGCTGGGAGGGTGCCGGATGTCTGCGGCCCCAAAAGGGTGCTGCCTCAGCGGCTCTGTGGCTCCCGCCTGTCCCAGAATCTGTCAGCCTCTCTGGTCCTCACTCTCACCTGTGCAGACTAAGTTCGGCAGAGTCCCGGAGCCAAGCAGGAAAATGATTCTAAACTGGATATAGCTACTTTTGTATATTCCTTTTCTCAAGCACCATTCTAATATATGTGAGTTTCACTGAAGTGTAAGACAGGGCATTGTTTTCCTTCTTTAAAATATCAGTGTGTTTAACCATTTTCCAAGACTCCTATATAATATTTTGTTAAGACGTTCCCCTATTTCTAAAAATCCATCCCTCTGTCTGTTGTGATGTTCACCCTTTCTGACTTACACATTTCCCATTTTGGCATAACATCCCTGAAATCAGTACCTACAGTGTAATGTTACATGACCAACTTCAAGCGAACAATAATACTTCATTAAGTAATTACAATCAATGGACACACGCTGTTGAACAGATTTCCTCCCCTCAGCTGGGCCAGCTTGTGTTGTTAGTGATCCTCTCAGCAGGACAGTTTGGCTGCAACTAGAAGGGTGTCAGCTCTAGGCTTTGTTTCCACATGTCCTTCATTCTGCAACATGTAAACACTAGCGTTCTCCCATCATTCCAAAGCGTTGCAAACATTTAAAAAGGATCTTGGAAATGTTATTTCCCTATTTTGCTTTGCCACACACTTTTTTTTTAACTTTTCTTTTCATTGTTCTTGTCTCATACAATACATCCCTTCCCTGCTTTCTGCCCAGCCAGCCCTCACCTTCCCTCTTCCCCTGATCCACTACTCCTCAGTTTCTCTTCAGAAAAAATGAAGCAGTCCTTCCAGTGATATTAACTGAACACAGTACAGCAGGTTGCAATAAGGCTAAGCACACACCCTCATATCAAGGCTGGATGTGACAATTCGGTAGGGGATAAATGATGCCAAGAGCAGGCAAGAGAGTTAGAGACACCCTCACTCCCTTTACTCCCTCACAATAATCCCAAGCTAAATAGCGACAACATTCGTCAGAGTACCTAGCACAAACCTATGCAGGCTCTACTATTGCTCCTTCCATCTCTGTGAGCACCTAGGAGTCCAGCTTAGGGTTGTGTGGGGCATATAACCCTTCTTTCCCTCTTTTCAGTTTCCCTATCATTTAAAAGTTGGGTGTGCTTCTCTGTATCTTCTCCTATGATATAGGATATCAGGTATAGGATATATAATAAAGCATATATATACATATACATATATATATATATATATACATATACATATATATATATATATATATATATATATATGTGTGTGTGTGTGTGTATATGTATGTGTATATATATATCTTTAAACCATATTGGAGATACTTATAGTTTTTGACAAAACAGCTTCAACCTCATTTACTCATGAGAACTATAATGACCTCAGTTGATCCCATAGCTATCAAACTGTCCCTTTATATCTGCATTTTCACTTTAACTAATCTTTGAAGTTAGCCTCTGCAAATCCTTCAATGCTGAAACACTGAATCAATGTAAGAACATATAAATGCCACTATCTTGGAGTCATAAAGATATTTGAGTTTTTAATCACCAGTTGACAGAATACTTTCTGATAAGTAAAAGACACTTAATAAATGCAGGATTAATAAGATCTTGGTGGAACCTTGAGGTATTACTCCCAAAGAGTAAAAAAACTAAAAACAAAAACAAAAATAACCCCCCCAAAAGACAAAAAAAAACCCTAGTATTTCTAAGCAAAATATTAAATGAAGTAATCTAAACATTTCAAAAATTATAATCAGGCAAGTTATGATTTGTATTTTATTTGAAAATTGGGCCAAAACAAATCAATATAAAATGCATGTTAAAATATACCTTTAATCCCAGAACTCGGGAGGCAGAGGAAGGCAGATTTCTGACTTCGTGGCCAGCCTGGTCTACAGAGTGAGTTCCAGGACATCCAAGGCTACACAGAGAAACCCTGTCTCGAAAAACCAAAAAAAAAAAAAAAAAAAAAAAAAACCTGCTCCAGTATCTTACTTATCATTGCATCAGAACTTAATGTATTTCATAATTATAATCTAGAAGAAAGAAAATAATCTTGCCTTATCACTGTTCTATTCATCATGAGTTCCATATTCATATGAACCATATTCATCATATCTGTTATAACTGAAGCAGTGCAGAATATCAATTTACACTACTGAAAAATTAATGTCACTTTTCATTACTGAAATGATTTTCTTCTTTGTCAATACTTTTGGCCAGATGAGGGTGGACTCTATTAAAACAATATTCAAAATCCAAAGAATTATATAAAATGTGTAAATTATATAAGCTGAACTCACTATGTCTCTTCCAACTCCAATGTCCAATGACTCTGTACTCAATCCCAGACACCATAGCTATATATTTCCTCTTTCTTTTATCTGCGTAGATTATTTGTATTTTCCAACTAATCATAGGAACAGGATCACATGACACTTCTTCTTAAAGCGACTAGCATAAAACAATAGCATCTGAGCTAGTGGTGTTTTTATACAACATTTTCTTTTTTCACTTTCCTCAATAATCTTCCTAGTTCCTTCTCTCCTTTCCTCTTAGCTGATCCACATACTTTCTGTCTTTCTTTTTCATCAAACAGGCACCCAAGGAACAATAAGAAGACAAAATAAAGAACAAACACATAAATCAGAATATGCAGAATATAGCAAAACCAACCAAAAAAGAAACTTAGCGAGGGAAAAGCATCAGAAAAATGAATAGACACAGAGTCACCCATGAGTTGTATGGAATCCCAAAATCAGTAGCCATGATTTGTAAGCAAAGAACATCTAAGGTTAAAAAACAAAAGACCCCGACTTAACAATATGAGATAAAGAACCTTCAAAGGTGCTATTGAATTTTATTTATTTGTTTTTTCTTTCTTTCTTTCTTTCTTTCTTTCTTTCTTTCTTTCTTTCTTTCTTTCTTTCTTTCTTTCTTTCTTCTTTCTTTCTTTCTTTCTTTCTTGGTTGGTATCTACTTCTGTGGATTCATCCTTCCCTTAAGAGTGGCTTCTTTCCCCAGTCACTCTCATTTGGAGAAAAAGTTTCTTTTTATTTCCAATTAATTATGAATTGGAGAAACCTTCTAGTATGTATCTGCTTTTCTCTGCACATGCTACAGTGGTCTCTGTGTGTTCATATGTGTATTAGTCCTGTTGTGTCTACAAGTTTTTGATTCCTTGGTGTCCTCTGGCTCTCACACTCTTTCTGCCACTTTTTCTCCAAAATTCCCTGGGCTGTGAGAGGGGAGATTTGATGGGAAAATTTCTCTTAGGGCTGAGTGTTCTTATGTCTTTCATTATCTATATATTGTCTGGGTGTGGGTCTCTGTATGTACTCCCATTAGTTGCTGGAAGATGCATCTCTAATGATGGCTAGGCAAGGCACAGATACAGAAGGCAGGAGTATACAGAATAATGTAGTTAGGAGTCACTCTATTTCTATGTTGCTTTAGCAAAATGTTTATGAGTTGTATAAGTATTGTCTTCAGCAATAAGACCAGACCATCATTTTGTAGATAGGTAAAAACTATCAGTTTCTGGAGAGGCACCATTCCTGGCAACAGCCTGATTATATCAGGGGATTCCCATGGAATACTTTTGACCAAAAACTCAATTACATGTAACCCAGTTCTGATACTGGAAGCTTCATTTGGTATAAGAGAAGTCCAGTTGGTAGTGATGGCTCATGCACATAAGATTTATTGAAGGAGGCAGAAGTAGGAAGATCATGAATGTGCAGTCAACCTGGGGTAGTGGTTAAATTTGTACTCTCTCTCTCCCCCCTTGCCGCCCCCCACCTCTCTCTCTTTCTCTGTGTGTGTGTGTGTGTTCTGCTGTGTCTGGAAGAAACTCTCCTCTTGGTAGTATTTATCACCCCTTTCTCTGAGAGTCTTTTTGACTTTCTAAAAGACAACATGTTAAGAAACTGCTCAATTAATCAATGTGAATTGTATAAAAAAATTCATTTATAAACCTCATTATTTTATTTTCCTGCAACAAATTCATAAACTGCATTTTGAGCACATACATGTGAGACACACAGGCACTATAGAGGCTTCTTGGTATACAGAATCTGTGCTATGCTTATCTGTATGTAGTCCTAGTTCCTAAACCAGTGCTTAAATCAACATCACTGAATGTTTCAGTGATTTATATAGTCCTTCATTTCAGCAGTGTAAAAAATGGTCTTCAGAAGCAGCCAGCCATGTAACAGACCTAGAGGTGCAGAAAAACTACCAATGGATTTTGCCAAAGAGCCAGATGCTGTCTTTGGAAGAAAATGTCACAACTTGGCAACAAGAGCTGACAATGTCATCCAAATGATTCCTCTACACACAAAACCTCAACACACAAAACCCAATACGAATGGCTCTAAAGCTAAAGAGTAATTAGCTTTGGAGATAAATTAAGGTGGTTCATATGCATGTTAGTAATTGAATATCTGTTAATACTTATTTCAAAGAAAACAGTTTCTTTCTGTATTTTACCTCTTGGTATGATAGAAATCTGTGTTTAGCACAGTGAAGAATATTTATATGGCTCTCATTAAAGTATATGAAGTTATTTTTGCAATACTCTCATATTAGTTACAACTGAGTATTTGCTTTGGCCTTACTTAAAATTTTCTCTTGGCTAATTTAGATTTGAGTTTTATTTCATGCCTTATATTTTCTTTGCTCTAATAAGTATTGTAAACCTAGTGAAATCATTAGAACTGACTTTAATATTTTAAAGTAGAATAAAATTAAAATTATAGAAACAGAAATAGTAAGTGAAATTTTGGTCTATTTTGAGAATATCAGAAAATAATTAAATATTTACTCTACCATTAGACGCATATGATCTTTACTGATAACATTTGTTTTTGTTAAGACCTTTCCATACTTATGATAATATAAATTATTTCTACTGGAGAAGACAACAGTGCAGTTCAATTCAGTGTCTGTGGCTTGCTACAAATTTAAGAACATGTCATTAATGTCACCAAAATTAATATAGAAGGTTTTATAATTCCTAAGACAAGTTCTTTCAGAAATTATTCAAAAAGGTTTCAGTAAACCAATTAACTTCCCAGTTCTGAAAATTTTCATTAATGATTATTAATTTTTATAAAAAACTCTGAGAATCATCTAGAAATATATAGAACAGATTTGATGTTATTCTTGGAAAATATATTTGCTTTCATTCTTATTTCTATTTGGAAAATTTCAAAAATCCTATGTCCTTTGGCTACCCAGAGCCCAGAAGATCAGTTCCTAAGAGGAGGCTTGACAGCAGTTTCTCCAGGTTTATTTTCCTGGGCAGGTCAGCAGAGTTTGCAATCAGAGTTAGTAGAAGAATCAACAATCCAACAGCCATGTTGGATCAAAATGAAGAAGAGCCAAGAGCTTTGCATGGACACAGATGTTAATGCTAAAAATTGTATTCCTGATTTTGGCATCTGTGTTCTTTATGTGTTAAATGTCCTTTGTGTGCCTCAGCTGTTGGCTCATTAGAGCGCCATAAAAAATGAGGGGATGTGTAGAAAGGGTATTACTTATATTCATTCTTTTTTATCAAACACTGCCAAAATTAAGCACTTTTATATCTCATTACATAATAAGTAATAAATGTGTTTTGTGGGCTATTAATACAAATTAAATACTTTGAAATTGATGTAATGTATCTCAGTTTCATTGAGAAAATATCAATGAATTTACAGAAATATGCATATTTGTTAGAAATGCCATTTTGATTATTACCAACTTTTTAAGTACTGAGGATAAGATATTCTTACCTTATGAAAAATTGAAATGTTATTTTAAATAATTTATAATTTATAAATTATTTAATTGTTCAACTTGATTAATGTACATTGTTGATGTTCTCTGGCAGTTGCTGTTTTCTGTGTTAAGGTTTAATCCATGTATGAATTCAAGAGCAGCATTGATTCTCTAGTGCACTAATTGCAAACAAATGTTTGTGATATTGGTATTTATTTTTGAGGATAATGAGAGATATTATTAACTGTGGGAAGACAAACCTCCATAAATTGTCATTCTCAAAGATATTACCTTTAGACAACTTATTTCTAAGTACTGAATTTCAAATTATAGAGACCCAGCACAGACAAAACAAATTACTCTTGAATAAAGATATTAGCAGCCACTCAGTATAGTACAAATTGTTTTGTTGTTGTTTGTTTGTTTGTTTGACTCAGTATTACCTTATGTAGCTCCAGATAGCATGAAACTCATTATATAAACTAGACCTGCCTCAAACTTACAGAGATTTGCCTGCCCTCCATATGCTGTGGAATGATTAAAGGTCTATTATAGCACATCCAACTCAAAATATTATTTTTACATTTAAAACACTTGGTTACTTCATCTGTATTGGTCCCAAGCAGTATTCTAAGAAAACTAAAGCAAAGAAAAATCAAACTAGGACATTAAATGTGAGAAGAAACAATATTCAGGTTAAAATAATTAAATTTAATGTAGCATTTCCTAAATGAAAAACACAGGCATTAGTATATTCACTGAAATAGTCTAGAGGCTGATGTATGCATTATATTTGTTCCAGACAGTGCAATAAAGAATTTCTGATTTTTAACACTGATCTAAGATTTGCTTTTCTATATGTGTATACATCTCCAGTTATACTATTGATTTCACTTAAGAATATGTATTTGATCTTCCAATGCTTATGCATCCATAAACAAAGTAATCATTTTAAAAATAAAATATGACTGTATTCTGGAACCATTATTCTTATTATACACATAGTTTGTTGTCATGTGTGATTGTTGGTCATAAGATAACCAGCTCTTGCATTCGATTCAATTCCTTTCATTTCCTTCACTTATTTATTGTAATAAATATTTAACGTAAAATTAAAGCTTACCCATGTAACTTTTCCCACTTTTTTCAGTGAGTCACTATCAGGGACATTGGTAAATCAAAGAGTTTAAGCACTTGAAACTTCAATAATAATCCCATTATCTCCAACAAAAGGTTTATATCAGGTACACTATTCATATTCTGGATTTATTGTACCTACAGTCTTGTTAGCTGGAAAGGTTTGCCAATAATTTCAGCTGCAAAATGGAGGACATGATTGAATATTTTTCCATACCTTGCTGTAATCATTTACAAAATGAAAGTTTCATGGTATGTAGTACAAAAATAGGAATGAACTATAATTAGGGATATGATTTAGATATTCTTATGGTGACCCATGAAAATCAATGTTCACACCGATTCACATGTCTGGCAATGACAGAATATTAAGAAACATGTCATAATTTCCTGCAGATACAGTTAAACCTCTTGGCAATTTTCAATGATAAAATGAAGAAAGGTAGGTAAAGGTTTTCTTTCTCACCCACATGGCTATGCAGATTTATACTAGTGTGAAAAGTGCATAAATATATGCAGAGATAAAATGAAATAAGCATATAACATGAATGTGCAAACCCTTGGGAGAGAGATGAATAACAAAAATTCTTAGAGACACCCAATCCACAGGCAGAGTGTGAAAGTTCAGAAGTTGCTAGAAAAATGGTGAAAAATAAACCTGATTCTTCTCTAATTTCTAATTGTGTAAAGGTGACATTGTAAAGGTCTCACAAGGTTTTGATGTAAGCCATAGATAGCCCTGAGAGAAGTGATCAACCATCACCTATTGTTAATCAGAAACAAGTCTGGTTCACTGAAATAATGAGATTAAATGGATCCTTAGTTACGTGGATTGATCAGAACCTACCCTAGAAAAAGGCCCTCTATTTGTGTTTATTATGTACAATTAAAACTAGTAATTTAAACTCAAAGTGACATGAATTCTCAAATATCAAGCATTTGCTCAGCAATAAAAATTTAAATAATGTGATTAACTTAAAGTGTTTCAAAAATAGAAATGTAATGAAAAACAATTCTATCAGAGAGAAACATTGAGTTTGGGGAGAAAAATAAGGAAAAAAAATAAAACGGGAGTGTGAAGCACAGAAACACAAGTAACCTGGCAGACTGGAATGGAGAAGAAAGAAAGGGACGACAGAACTTCCAAACGCTGATACCATTGCATACACTACAAAGATTTTGCTGAAAGGACCCAGATATAGCTGTCTCTTGTGAGACTATGCCGGGGCCTAGCAAACACAGAAGTGGATGATCACAATCAGCTATTGGATGGATCACACGGCCCCCAAGGGAGGAGCTAGAGAAATTACCCAAGGAGTTAAAAGGAACTGCAACCCTATAGGTGGAACAACAATATGAACTAACCAGTACCCCGGAGCTCTTGTCTCTAGCTGCATATGTATCAAAAGATGGCCTAGCCGGCCATCACTGCAAAGAGAGGCCCATTGGACTTGCAAACTTTATATGCCCCAGTACAGGGGAACCCCAGGGCCAAAAAGGGGGAGTGGGTGGGTAGGGGATTGGGGGGGGTATGGGGGACTTTTGGGATAGCATTGAAAATGTAAACGAGGAAAATACCTAATAAAAAAATTAATTAAAAAAAAGAAAGAAGGCAGAAGAAAGGACAGGAGTAAGAAAGGGTGAAGAAAGGAAGGAAGAAAGGGAGGAAGGAAAGAAGGGAGGGAGGGAGGGAGGGAGGGAGGAAGGGAGGGAGGGAGGGAGGGAGGGAGGAAGAAAGAAAGGGTGGCAGGCAATCTGGCTGGCAGGGAAGCTTATACATACATTACAGTAAAACTATTACTCTTAAAGTAACAAATGTGCAAATGCACTAAAGAAAAACATATTATCTTTATAAGAACAATAATAATTCTGATAACTGATGTTTTAACAGTAGCAAGTAGACTATGGCATCGGCTATTAACAAATAAAAGATGAGAAAGGAAAGTTGTCAGGGGGGATTTGTTTTCAGAGAACACTGCTTTGGGTTTTCTTTTTTTTTTTTAATTTTATTACATATTTTCTTTGTTTACATTTCAAACATTATTTCCTTTCCTGGATTCCTGCCCCCGAAAACCCCCTATCTCCTCCCTCTGCCTGGTCACCAACTCACCCATTCTTTCTCCCTGTCCTTGGCATTCCTCTAGACTGGAGCATAGAACCTTCGCAGGACCAATCCAAGACTTCTTCATGATAAAAATCTTGGAAAGATCAGGAATTCAAGGCACATACCTAAACACAGTAAAAGCAATACACAGCAAAGCAGTAGCCAACATGAAATCAATGGAGAGAAACTTGAAGCAATCCCTCTAAAATCAGGGACTAGACAAGGCTGGTCCACTTTCTCCCTACCTATTCAATATAGTACTCGAACTTCTAGCCAGAGGAATTAGACAACAAAAGGAGGTCAATGGGATACAAATTAGAAAGGAAGAAGACAAAATATCACTCTTTGCAGATGACATGACAGTATATATAAGTGACCCCAAAAATTCCACCAGAGAACTCCTAAACTTGATAAACAACCTCAGCAACGTAACTGGATATAAAATTTACTCAAACAAATCAGTGGCATTCCTCTACTCAAATGATAGAAAAGCTGAAAAAAAATTAGGCAAACAACACCCTTCACAATAGTCACAAATAATATAAAATACCTTGGTATGAGAACAAAGTTTATTGTAGGGAGAGCATAAGTAGAGGTGGGGACATCTGAGAGAGTCTAGATGAACATATCCAGACTGAGCTAGGCAATGTGAAGAGAGGAAGGAGGGAAGGAAGGCGAGGGAAGGGCCAAGCCAAGAGACCAGGAGGTTAAAGAATGGATGAGAAAGAGCAGTTAAGTAAAATGGTTGGATTTATTATAAAGAAGAGCCTCTGAGGAAAGAGCAGGAAGCCCCCGGCTGTAGAGTTCTGAATAGAGGGTGTTATATGGCAGCCAAAACCTGTAACAGGGAAAAAGGGATTCTGGGAGAACCTAGAGATCAGATCTATCTATCTATCTATCTATCTATCTATCTATCTATCTATCTATCTATCTATCTATCTATCTAGATCTAGATCTATAGATAGATGATATAGATATAGATATAGATATAGATATAGATATAGATATAGATATAGATATAGATATAGATATAGATATAGATATAGAGATATAGATATAGATATAGATATAGATATAGATATAGATATAGATATAGATAGATATATACCTAAGCCACTTTTTCTTAGGCTTATGATCCAACAACGGGATTTTGACTAACTCTATAATTTATAAAAATATATTTACGTATGAAATAAAACTTCAGTGAGTTAAAATGATAATGAAAGAGATAAGAAAACTAATCCTTCCCCAAGGCACTGAGTAGTTGTTGAGAATTATTATAACTCTATTACAATCTATCAAACTTGATGGTTTTGTATTATTACAATTGTTCCTTCTGTTTAGACATTTTATGGTTAACATGCAAAGGAATTAGGGACTGAGAAGCCTTACAACAAAGGCTGATGGCTTCCATTCTTGGTTGCTCCACTGAATAAAACACAGTCAAAGTCAACTCTTAGACTAAGAGTGTTTACTTTGAACACTCTACAGATGCCTGTGTCAGGTCAGCATGGCCCCGGAAGGGATGATGTGAGACTGCTCTCATCCCTGAAACAGAGCCAACAGGGCATAAGTCTTCTCAAATGCTGATGTTTTCTATAGAAATATGGCTTGTTTGTATAATAATGTATGTATTTTACTTTGTGTTCTTTATTTGGGGAATGTTCCCCCTACTAAATTTAATGACTCCACGATAATCAGAGCATCAGGATTCCAGGGTCTAAGAATATGTCTGGAGTTCCTCGGCAGAATGGTAAAGCCGTGACCTTCAGAACATCCTTTAAGGCTGTGGGAACAAATGCTGAAAACAAGTTCAAGAATATATAAATCAATGTAAAAACTGTTCTTTATAGGCTTTCTCAATGATGAAGAAAGTAAGGACACAATGTGAATTGTATGAGGGCCTTCTCATACCTGAAAGAAGAGAGGCATCTGCACTAATGAGCCAGCTTTATGAGAAATATATTAAGGAAGGAGATAAAAGATGTAGGGATCCCAGCATTCAGGAGCAATGTTCCCGCTCCAGCAAACAGCAAGCAGAACTTGGCAGCTTTGGCCATGTGGTTCTGTCTTTAGAGTCAAGGGGATAATGGCATAAAATGTTGATTCATGGGATGTTCAAATGGAACTTAGGTTAAATGATTGAACTGATATACAATTCCTAAGGACATAGCGTATGCAAAATAAAAGCCTGGGCTTTGGTATGTGAGAGAGAGCTATCTCCAGCAGAGAGCTATCTCAAGGAGCACACAGAGCTGTCAGTGTGAATCCTTCACTGACTCTGAGTCTTTTCTTAGCCACTCCCAAACAGCCTTCCTCAGGACCCCCAACCAAGCTGTAGTTCTTCCTTGCCAGGCTAAGTCCTGAAGCTACTAACCTCCATACAGTCTAATCTTCTGTAAGCCCAGACCTTAAATCCTTCCGAATCTACCCTCTGTCAGCTAAACTATGACTAAATTATTTCAGCCTCAGAATTACTGCTGAATGAATTCACCCTTTCTCATCTACACCTAAATGCTCCAAAATTCACCTGAGGTTAAATGAAGTGAACTCAAGTGACTCTCTTCCTTACTGCTTTTAAGTAGTCTCTCTTTCCTGTACTCATGAGAGCTCTGACTCATTCTGTCAATTCTTTCTGTGATTCAACATGTTGTATGCCCCTCAATTAGATGTTATTGTTAGGGATTAAAGTTGTATACTAAAAGCATATTTGTATGCCAGTCAGATCAAAGGTATATCGTGTGTTGCATTCCAGCCAGATATGGGATCCTTAGCTAGTGTAGCTATTTTGGTGGATTAATATTCCTTCTTGTTATATTTTATGTGTTATAAAATAAAGAAGCTTTAAGAGTTCCTTCAACAATTTTAAGTATTGACTTTCTCTGAATGCTATAGTGTGAGAATACATTTTCAAACCCAATTATGTTGTACTAGAAGAAACAGATTCTTTTTAAACTGTGCAGTGATCTTCCTTCTGAGCCCAGTGGAGGACACTAAGGGTTCCAGAGTACTCTCTGTGCCCCAAGACCTCTGGATCACCTCAAGATCACAGTTGAGTGGAACGCAACATCAGCTCCAAAGAATCGTGGAGGGTCTTATGCCAGCAGGAACAGGGTCAAAGGAACCCCACCTGACCAGAGGCTGGGATCCATTCAGGTCAGGGCCAGCCCCATCATCTTCTGTGCAAACCCGCTGAGGGCATCTAAGGCACCAGAGGACTCTCCACGCCTCAGGACCCCTATCACACACAGGACCTCCTGTTCACCTGAGAGCATGTGAATGATAGAAGCAACAGAGCTTCTTGGTCAGGGTCCCATCAGGTCTTAATCCTCAGCTAGGAGGTGGAGCTGAGACCCAGACCCTGGACAAATTCCTTGCCAGAGGAAAGTCAGCTTACAGGGAGGGTTCTGACCCCAGAACTCAGGAGGTAGATCAGAGCTCCAGACTGCTGGACAACTGCCCTGAAAGAGGAGACCTTGCCTGCAGAGAGTGCTCTGACCACTGGAACTCAGGTAAGAGTTGGACTCACAGGAGTGCTGACAGAGGCTAAAAGAATCACAGGATGATCAAGCTCCAACCAGAGACAGCTGGAACATTAACACCAGAGATTTCCAGATGGCAAAAGGCAAACATAAGAATCTTACTAACAGAAACCAAGAACACTGGGCATCATCAGAACCCAGTACACCCAACACAGCAAGTCCTGGATACCGCAACACACCTTTAAAGAAAGACACGGATTTAAAATCATATCTCATGATAGTGGTAGAAGATTTTAAGTAGCTGAACTCCAGAAATTCGAATAACCCCATTAAAAATGGGGTACAGTGCTAAACAAAGAATTCTCAACTGAGGAATACCGAAGGGCTGAGAAGCACTTGAAAAAAATGTTCAACTTCCTTAATCATCAGGGAAATGCAAATCAAAACAAACCTGAGATTCCACCTCACACCAGTCAGAATGGACAGGATAAAAAATTCAGGTGACAGCAGATGCTGGCGAGGATGTAGTGAAAGAGAAACACTCCTCCATTGCTAGTGGAATTGCAAGTTGGTACAACCACTCTGGAAATCAGTCTGGTGGTTCCTCAGAAAACTGGACCTAGAAGATCCAGCAATACATCTCCTGGGCATATACCCAGAAGTTGTTCCAACTGGTAATAAGGACAAATGCTCCACTATGTTCATAGCAGCCCTATTTATAATAGGCAGAAGCTGGAAAGAACCCAGATGTCCCTCAATAGAGGAATGGATACAGAAAATGTGGTACATTTTCTGAATGGATACAGAAAATATGGTACATTTACAAAATGGAGTACTACTCAGCTTTAAAAAAAAAAACAATGAATTTATGAAATTCTTGAGCAAATTGATGTATCTGGAAGCTATCATCCTGAGTGAGGTAACCCAATCACAGAAGAAGTCACTTGTTATGCACTCATGAATAAGTCGATATTAGCCCAGAAAACTAGAATACCCAAGATACAACCTCCAAAACACAAGAAAATCAAGAAGGAAGACGTGGATACTTCATTCCTCCCTGGATTAGCGAATAAAATATCCATGCAAGGAGTTGCAGAGACAAAGTCTGGAGCTAAGAGTTTGGATCATCCGGAGACTGCCCCATCCGGGGATCCATCCCATTTTCAGCCACCAATCAAAGACACTATTGCTTTCTCCAGAGAAGCTAGAGAAAGCACCCAAGTAGCTGAAGTAGTCTGCAACCCTATAGGTAGAACAACAATATGAACCAACCAGTATCCCCAGAGGTCTTGTCTCTAGCTGCATATGTAGCAGAAGATGGACTATTCATCCATCACTGGGAATAGAGGCCCCTTGGTCTTGCAAACTTTATATGCCCCAGTACAGGGCCAAGAAGTGGGAGTGAATGGGTAGGGAGCAGGGTGGGTAGAGGGTATAGGGGACTTTCGGGATAGCATTTGAAATGTAAATGAAGAAAATATCTAACGAAAAAATGAAAAAAAAAGAATAAATAAGTAAACTGTGCAGTGTTGACAATTTCTACTCCAAGAAATAATTTACATATAAAAATTATAAGATGATTACATTTTAGCTCTATAAACCCAAAATGATCAGTTTCATGCCCTGTGTCTATAATTATCTCAAAAATCATGAGACTGAGGAAACAGGAAGATTTCTATCTATTTCAGGTCAGCCTCAGCAATAAGCAAGTCTCAGTTTACAGGGTAACATTATATTTGAGATATTAATGAATTTTGGTAAAGTATTAATTAGATTTCATATAAATTTCATGTGTAGAATAAGACATATGACTGCAGATTACTATTGTTATTTTATTTATTTCTGTAGATGAAAATCTTTACATGTTATCTATGAATTTCCGTATAATTGTGGATATACTAAGAATATATGATTAGGATATGCCAATTATTATAATCACATATACATTTTTAGACCCTACAAATCTAAGCATAATTATAACTTAGCAGAAATAGACAGAGAAATTTCATCAAATGCAACAGGAGTAAGTATATACTGAGAGCGCCAAATGTTAAAACCTGCAATAAAAATAAAAAATGCAAAAAGGCCCACAACCGCTTGTAGTTCAACACAGCAGTATGAGTTGACAGTGATAATATAGTACTTCCATGTAAGGCATATAATATGCAGAACTCTAAGACCAGCATATCTAGGGGATGTAAAGCATATTTTTACATTTTTACTTCACCAAAAATAAACTAAGCTTTCTCCTCTGTACTGAGGGTATATAAATAAGGTTTTTAAGAAAAGTATCTCTATAATAAAAAATAAAAATAAAACAGTACAAGGAGCAGAAATGCAACAAAATATTACGAATTTGTGTTAAATTAAAATTCTATATGACTGTTAAATAAAATATCCAATGAGTGAAAAATTAATAGTATTTTTGTCTCTGACTATGGCATAAACAGTGGCAAGATGTAAATGATTCTCATGATTTAATGTACTTTTTGAGTATTTTCAATCTTACTGAAGCATAAAAGACACACATTAGTTAGGTAAAACTGTACTAAAGGATATCATTTACTTTTATGTCTAAAATACTTCATGAATGTTCTTTTACCATTTTTAGAAATTAAAAATAAAAGTTAATGTTTACCAGATATTTGTATATTAGTGTGAAACATAATTTGAGTGTTTCCTACTTGGTGAATTTTTGAAAATGCTACCCTTAATGTTTCTTGTGAAGGACACTGATTTATGTGTCTATGTTAATTTGCCTGCCTAATCATTTTAGGAGGATATTTTTTAGATCAAAATAACATGGAATGTGACTTTCAATTTATTGTAAGAAATAACTTACAGCATTCAAGCCAGTATAACTTCTTTTAAGGTTCTGTGAGTTGTCATTACTTACTTTGTGTGTGTCCATTTCTTTAAGACAGTTCCACATTCATGTGTGCAGAGCTACCTTTAGTCTTGGCTATAGACTGGGTTTTTAGGGTGTTCAGGAATTTTAATCCAGCAACATGTCTAATCTGGCAAGGGATAATATCCAAAGATTTAGAGCTGTGTGATCCAACTGAAATTTAGGAATACCCTTGGTATATACCTTTAATAAAATAAAATAAAATAAAATAAAATAAAATAAAATAAAATAAAATAAAATAAAATAAAAATTAAAAAAACCTCTAATTGAGAGACAGACAAAATGATGAATCACAGAAAGGTTTGACAGAATGAGTCAGAGATAAGATAAGCTAACTCATATATGCCCTATGCTCACAAGCCCAACAGACAACAAGAGGCTACTTAAGAGCCAGGAGTTGAGGTCAGTTAGGAGCTTTTCAGTTCAGTGCAGTTCATTTGAATGTGGTGAGATTGTTCAGTTCCATTTAGATCCATTCAGTTTATGCAGTCAGTAATGTTCAGTTCATGGAGCTCAGAGGAATTTTTTCTAAGCAGAACAATTCAATCAGAAGCCAAGAGACACAAGTTGTACCAGGTAGAGGGAGAGAAGGACATGGGAGGTAGACAGGAATGTGAGAGGAAGGGGGACAGGATCAGGTGTGGGAAGAGAGGTGTGGGGAATGGGGAATTAGGAGTGGCTACTAGAAAGTCCCAGATGCTAGGGAACCAAAAGGTTCCCTGGACCCAACCGGGATGACATTAGCTGAAATACTCAACAAAGAGGGGAGAGATCATATCCTGATGATAGGCACAGGCCCCAGTTGAGGGATTGAGCCACCCACACATCTCAAAAATATCTATCCAGAATTGTTCCTGTCAAAAGGACATGTTGGGACAAGTAGTAGAGCAGAGACAGAAGGGAAGGCCATCCACAGACTTTCCCACCTGGGGATTTATCCCATCTTCAGACACCAAACACAGACTCTATTGTTGATGCCAAGAATTGCTTGCTAACAGGAACCTGGTATACCTGTCTGCTTAGAGGCTGTGCCAGAGCCTCACCAATACATATGTGGATGCATGCAGCCAACCATTGGACTGAACACAGGTACCCTAAGGGAGGAGTTAGGGGAAGGAGTTATGGAGCTGAAACAGTTACCAACCCCACAGGAAGAACAACAATATCAACCAACCAGAGCCCCCGGAGTTCCAAGGGACTAAACTATCAACCACAGAGTTCATATAGAGAGACCCATGGCTCCAGCTAGATATGCAGCAGAGGATGACCTTGTCTGGCATCAATAGGAGGGGGGGCTCTTGGTCCTGTGGAGGCTGGATGACCCAGCATAGGGGAATGCTAGTACACTGAGGTGGAAGTGGGTAGGTGGGTAGAGGAGCACACTCATAGAAATGGGACGGGGGTGTGATAGGGGGTTTAACTGGAAGGGGATAACATGTGAAATGTAAATAAATAGAATTACCAATAAAACAAACAAACAAAAAAAGGAACACTCAGTTCTAAATGGTATGTCTCCTTCAAATTCCCCCTCTCTGGCCTTGGTGAACTGTATTGATGACTTCATGGGTTTACACCAAGTCCTTTGCATGTGTATTATGGCTTTTGTTTTAATGTTTTATAGAGTTTCTGAGTTTATGAATGAATCAATCTCTGATTTTTATGCCTTGTCTTGTGTTTTGTTGTTCAATTTCAATGTGTTCAATTTTGTTTTATCATAGTATATTATTTATTTCACATTATATCATATTATATTTTATTTATTAATTACTATTCCTTGAATCCTGTTTGTTTTCTAGTGAGACAGAGAAAGAAAATAGATGGCAACAGACTTGGGAAGGAACTGGGGAAAGTAAAGGGAAGGAAACCATAATTAGGATACATTCTGTAAGGAAAAGAAATCTATTTTCAGTTAAAATAAGTTCAAATTAAATAAGCAACAACAACAAGAACAAAACCAACGCAGTTCCAAGTCATGTGACAGTTTAGCCAGATGACAGTTTGGTATCTTGTAGAAAACTTGTATTTCATTTAAAAAAAACAAAAACAACACAAAAATTCTTTTCCTACTAAAGTTTGTAAAAAGCATTATCAAAAGATCCTCTTACTGAGTACTCCAGCTCCAAAGATAATGGAAACAAAAGTGGTGTCCTTTATCACTGTCTCCTTCCCCAGCTCTGGCTATGGTTTTCTCTATTGGTACTGCTGTGAACTCTGGCTAAGCTCAGCCAGGTATTCCTCAAAATTATTTTTATAAGAGCCAAATGCTTTCTGATGATTGAGGTTTATTTTCTTTCAACAATTTTCTTACCAAATATTCATGTTGATACAAAATCTACTGGCAACTAGAATGGATGGCAAAGCAGATGTGAAAGTAGGTACGAAAGCACTGCCCAGGGAGAAGGCAGGTACAGGAGAACAGAAGACGCAATGAGTCCAGTGCACTTAGAATGCTTTCTCAGTGCAGTGGACTCACTGGGGAGTTTGTGGGAAAATGGAGCAAGCCAGTCTGTTGTGTTGTAATGATATGGGTAAGTGACAAGTCAGCCACATCTTTATAGTTTCGATTATAATGTGTTTTCTCTTGCATTCCCCTCCAAGGGATACTTAAATGAATGAAACAAGAGACCAATGCAGGAACATTTTGGTTACCTCAAAAGGAGGTAATGACATTCAAGTACAGGTAAAGAGAATAGGACAAGTTTGAAATTGGCTAGGGTGAAGCTGATGGGTCCAGTTGATGAGCTAGGATAAAGGCATGAATATAATAGTGAAAACTGGCAGGGGAAGCTATATGAAGTTTGTGAGATTTTGACATTTATAATATTGATAAAAATGTGTCTAAGGGAAACGCCCTTTTAGGAAGACAATGGAACTGAAAAATCTAGAGTGTGTAGAAACAAAGACTGTGATCTGCGTGGTGGTGGTGCAGGCCTTTAATCCTAGCACTCGGTAGGCAGAGGCAGGCGGATTTCTGAGTTCGAGGCCAGCCTGGTCTACAAAGTGAGTTCCAGGACAGCCAGGGCTACACAGAGAAACCCTGTCTGGAAAAACCAAAAAAAAAAACAAAAAAACCCAACCATCCAGACAAACAAAAAACAAACAAAAAACCAAAAGAACAAAACAAAACAAAACAAAAAAACAAGAAACATTAAAAAAAACAAAAACAAGAATGTTTAGTTAGCATTTGATACTTCTTTTAGTTTCTATTTTTATAACAGAACCTGTGGCTTTGAAATATATAAACAAGAAGAGTTTATTATGGTCCAAAGGTCGAGAAGTCTAAAGTAATGATGCCAGTGCTTATTTGGCTTTTGTTTGAGATATCATAGAAAGTACTTGTGCAAAAAAAGGGCAGGACAACAGGGCAGATGATTTGTAACACTCACCTCTTAATATAATATCTCTCAAAGGGCTACATTATTTCATTCTGTGGATGATACTAGAATAACTTGAGCACCTTTTAAAACTCATTTCTTACAATAACTCCAAACTCAACTAAATTCCAGTGTGAGATTTGGCTGTAGCAGACCTTATCAATAACACTGAAATAGTCAAATAAGTATAACAAGTAGGTGGAGAAATGCATTTCCTTAGAATCTCCAGATACATGCAATGGCTTGGATACCTACACAGAAAACACACACATACACACATACACACACACACACACACACACACACACACACAAACAAGGACACACAAATAAATTGATGTAAACAGACACTATAAATATTTATAATATTCAGTTATTTATGTTATTAAATATTGTATGTTGTATATTGATTTATTAAATCAGTTATTTATAATCATCTCTGGAATTTGACATTTTGACAAATTTTCCACTTTCTCCTTCAATAGACATTGATGGATAAATCCCAATGAATGTATATAGACAACTGGTGTTAGGAGTTGTAGTCTCAATTTCCATTTCAAATTGAATTAAAAAACAATAAACAGTAATGTTCACAGTTTGGGGGAAAACATGTGTGCAGCTAGGCAGGTGACAGCTAGTTGAAGTCCCTTGATATGTACGTCCATGTTTTTGAAGGAAAATCACGGTATACTAGTGAGGAGCTGATTAGAGTCACAATAACTCTTTCAGCACTGCTTCCCAGGTTAATTACCTCATTATGTTGGAAAATATGTTTGTTATTTGTGCTTTGACTCCAGAAATTTCAAAGTATACTAATATGCCATAAAATTAGAAAACTTTTACCAAAATCATTCCTGCCAATGTCAGTGTTTTACTCTTATTAGTATTTCAATCAAATAGTATAATTAAGTAGTATAAGGACAAACTTTCTACATATAGGGAGGCTTTCAATACATGAACACAGAGTCTAAAATGAACATTTTCTAATTTGCAAGCCACAGGAAAGGTGTGGGTTACTGTATATTATCCATATTATAATTATACTATTAATGTATTTTTGTCAGGCTGGTTTATTTACATATAAACTGGGTGTGAACCTTTGGCTGGTGAAATAATATCCTACACTACAGTAACTCTCCTAACTTTAAAAATATTCTCATTCATTATGTCACCAATTTTGTATACCAGTGCTGAGAATGCTATAATCAATATAAGCAACTAACTGCTCAGTAATGGAAAGAATAAAAATTTGTGACTACACGAATTTAAAAAAAAATATTGCCTCTGGAAGAAATAGTATTACAACCTGTAAATAGAATTCTAAGAGAATCAGTTAATAGTCATGAGATATAAGTTTATTTCCTAGATTGGGAAATTTTTATTGAGAAAGAGATTTAGAAGTTATTGTATTAGAAATATATATAATGTTTAAATGTAGGAACTTTTATAGAATATGTGGTCATTGCAAATGCATCATATTTAAACAGTTTTGATTAATTCACATTCAGAAATTCCAAGCATGTTAAATTAAAAAAAAACCTGATTTACATTTTTGTTAGCTACTTTTGACATAATTATCAATTTGATCAACCTATTTCAATGGGGAAAAACAAGCCCATACATTTATATTTTAGTTGCCATGTTGTTATTCTCCACAGTGAAACCTGATAGGCCTCTGCACTTCTGATAGCATTTCATCATATATGTTGACAATTATGTGCAAAATCCTAGCATAGAAAACAATAACAGAAAGTTCATATGTGCTTATCAATCCAAATAAGACAGGTTTTATGGCAATGGGCCCCCTTACAAGCCAATGAAGCCAGTTTGAAATGTCAAATATATATATTGTACTATAGCAGAATATTCCTTTGCAATCATTTTATATAAAAGAAATTCCTAGAAAGGCAACAATTTAAAGGGCAGACTATGCAATGGAGACGTAAAGATGATTCATCTCAACTATATATGATATATTAGCAGATATAATTATAGCTGAGAGCCATGTGTTTTATAGAACATAGATTCCCATGCATCCATATTTCTGTACCAGACTACTTCATAAATCAAACCATAACAAAGCACATATATTCCACAGGTAATATTCTCTCAATTCATTTCTGCAAGTGTTCTTTGTTTCTGAAAACTTAAACTTCCAAAACAATATTTTTAAGGCTAAACTTAGTTCACTGTTGAACAACTGTTCCATCCCCAGGGGTGACATGGTAGCCATTCTACTGTACAGAAACAAATTTGCACCTCAGTGAGGATTCACACCTGGTTAGGTAGTCAGTCCAGGTTAAATAGATTTTGCCTCAGGGAAGAGAAGAGAGTTGTCACCCTGTTAAATCAGTTCCCACTGTTTGAATCTGAATTTGAATCAGGCAACTAATAAGGGCAACTGGGAGTGTGTGAGTGTGTGAGGCTTCCTTAGATCCTTTTCATGGAGAAACGAATGCTAGTGTTTAAAGTGAGCATCCACCCCTCACAATGCATTGAATGGAGCATCTTTTTTGGTCATTATACTGTTTAAAATTAGAACAATCCTTAAGAATAAGCTTGTGTTTTCCTGCCTTCCTCTCACACGAACATAAATTGTCAATGGAAGTTTTAATAAGCAAGAGTTCTTTTGTAGATTTAATTGTCTCTCTGTAGACACAGTCTCCCTTTCCCCCTTTTAAATAAAAACCAAATTCTGGCCCTAGAAAAATAAATTTCATTTGAATGAATTATTTGGAAGCAAATTTGAGGGACAGGAGTGTAGATATTCCCAATGTTAGAACCTTTGCCTAGTACATGTAAGGTCCCATATTTAGTCCTCAGCATAGAAAACAACGAATATGGTAAATATAAATACAAAGAATTGACTCTTGTGTTCACAAAAAAGGAAGGCATGAGGTGAAGAAAAAAAACTTTATGAAAATTTGCTGAAAGATTCTCTTAGAGTGTTTTATTTTCCCCTTATAGATCAACAGTGATAACAAATCAACTATTCCTTCATGCAGAAGATTGGAATCTGTTGTGCTTGTCCAGGTTTTTGTGATAGTTAAACAAAACAAGAAGCAAACTTTTCATCTCATCTCCATCATACAGAAAGAAAAAAAATTAATTAATCAGAGTACAAAGAGATGAAGTGATCTGTTCTGTTGTAGGGGTTAAAAGGTCAAATAAACCAAAACATAGCCATTCCATCATCCCAGTATCTCAGTTGGCCAAACATACACGTCTCTGTCTCTTTTTCTCTTCTCTATTTCTTTCTCAATTTTTTTTTGTTTGTTTTGTTTTTCAAGACAGGGTTTCTCTGTATAGCCCGGGCTGTCCTGGAACTCACTCAGTAGACCAGTCTGGCCTCTAACTCAGAAATTCACCTGCCTCTGCCTCCTAAATCCTGGGATTAAAAGTGTGTGTCACCAGGCCCAGCTCTTCTCCATTTCTATTTTATAGGAATTGTGACATAACTTTCATTTATAAGTTATAGAACAAATTCATGTGTTTTGGAAGTGGCTTCAAGAGCAAAAATAAAAAATAAGACATTGCTTCCTAGTTGAATTGGTGGTGGACTTTCAGACTTCTCATATTTCAAAAGAAGTTAAATAACACAAATTGATTAATGAACGTGGATTTATTATTGGCAGGTCAGTCACAGAAGTAGATAGAGAATCCATTTTTTGCTGCCAGGTGCCTGTGAATATAGTCACCTAATTTTAAAATACTCTGGAGTCAAAGACCAGAAGAAATGTAGATTCAGCCTTGAGATATTTTCTACTTGGTTATTTCATAGGAGAAAGGGCACTGGGCCCCAAGATGCCTCTAGTCAGAGCATGAAGATCATGAGTATGTTACTAGTCTCAGCAGGGATCTGAATTATTGTCTCTACACATAGGACCATGCAAGGTGAGCCCTCTCTCTATATTTGACATCTTCTTGGTTAACTTGAATTGACTCTTTCATCATTGTCAGTCATTTGTAAAATGTATTTTATCATAGAAATGGGAAATCCAGGAGCTTTTTTATTTCCTACCCACTGTTTAACAGTTTTGATGTCAGATTATTTAGGATTATTTTCTCCATCACCAAACACTTTTTTTTTTCTCCACCTGCTAATAATATCGAATCCCCAAAGTTAGAGTCTCATGCATCTAGATTTTCTCTGTTTTATATTGTGGTCATGAATTCAGAAAACCAGATAAGTTTCTGTTCAGGGTTTTTTTGGTTCAGGTGTTTGCTTGCTTTTTTTGTATAATATACCAAACAAATATAAAGTGTCACAATATGCCAGAAAGAAAAACAAAGAGGTATCTATGGCAAGAAGCAAGCAGGGTTGCTTCTCATATAAAGAACCAATTTGAGAAAAATAGAGCCTTACTTGAATTTATGAGAACCTAATTAAAGGACAATTATAGGGTAGAGGTTTTTATTTTGTTTTTTGTTTTGTTTTGCTTTTTTGTTTGTTTGTTTTTGTTTTGTTTTTACAGTATCTACTCCTTTGATATAAATTAAGTCTTGTGGTTTCATTGAAGTTGCATCAGATAAAGCTGAGCACAACTAATTGATGAACTCAGAAGTCATGCATATGGATTCATTGCCATCTCTTTATTCTCATTACTCTAGTACCAGCTGAAGAAGAACATCTTTGGAGAAAAGAAAGAACTTCTTACGTGATTTTCCTGTTTTCTGACTCCCTACAAAAGCAGTTATTAAGCCAGACTTTGTCCAGCAACTATTAGGAAAAGGAGCCCTTTTATAGCCTGGATCCCATTGACAACAGATTTTTATGCTAGAATGGCTCAAGGAACTGAAGGAAACACTGATGTTTTCTATAAGGTACAGTAAATGTCAAGAATATCAATAAATAACACACTGAGCAGACACTTGTTGCATTGTGTAGGAAACAGCTAAAAGCCTCCTGTCCTCCTCTCTGCTCACATCACCACCATGGCCTGAAAGAATCTTCAGTCGTGGCAGTCATGTTTGTGATCAGTGTAATCTCATCCCCATTCTCAGTAACACAAACAGAACATTTGCAAAAATCAGTAGGGTGGTGATAAAATTTCCATTTTTCTAATCATATAGTTTGCTCCCCAGGAAGTCAACTGCTCTGCTGAGGTGATCAATGAGCTAATGCACACTTCCTCACTGAGGCAAAGATTCTCCAAGGAAACTAGGGCCCCTATACCACAGGCTAAAATTGCTCAGGAAAGAAGAAAGTTATTAAAACCTTGTTCAGAAACTACACTCAAATACCAAATAGACGAATATTGTAATAAGAGGCTTTTATATTTCATTTTTCTACATTTTTCTGAGCTCTGTGCCAACATGTGACCACATCAAACTGTATATATATATATATATATATATATATATATATATATATATACACACACATGTGTGTGTATATATATGTGTGTGTGTGTTTGTATATGTGCATGTATATATATATGTGTGTGTATATATATGTACACACACACACACACATATATATATATATATATATATATATACTATATTTCTCAAAATCAAAATTTTGTTTTTTAAAGTGGAAAACATATATGTGGTTATGTTTTCTCATCAGCAAAAAGTGATGCCTGATAGGCATAAGGATGAAATCAAAAGTATATGGACCAAGTCAAGTTTGCCAGTATCCTCTGACTTATAGCCTCCAGAATGTCCTCCTACAATAAAACTCTACACAGTGACAAGACTTGAAAAAATTCTGTTCCTTTGGATTTTCAACTAAAATGTCTTTTAATCATTTCTTCTCTCAAGGCCAATTCTCTGCTTTAATATTTTTGTATGCATATGCCATCAGACATATGGAAGTTAGGGGACAAACTTGGATGTATATACTCATCACTCACCTAACTGGAGATTTTCTTTCTCCCTTATTATTTCCTTGTTCATTTTTGCTTATTGCTTCATCCACCAGCCTATCTGGCCTACAAAGTCCCAGGGATTATCCTGCTTCAACTCCCATTTTAGAATAACTGACCATGTAGATGGGTGTACTATGGTACCTAGGCTTCTGTGGTTTCTGGAATTTGAATTGATATCCTGTGTTCTTGTACTATGAAAATTATTTTGCCTGAATCTTTCAACCTTTCTACAACTTCTTTTTTTTATTTTATAGACTAGATATTTTCTTTATTTGCATTTCAATTGCAATCCTGAAAGTTCCCTATACCCTCCCCCTGCCCTCTTCTCCAACCCACCCACTCCTGCTTCCTGGCCCTGGCATTACCCTGTACTGCAGCCTATAATCTTCTCAAGACCAAGGGCCTCTCCTCCCAATGATGGCCGACTTCTTATATCATGCTCTCTGAAGCTTATATTAGAAGTTAGTTTTAAGTTTGCCTTCTGTGGCTGGAACTCTGTAATCAACTGTTTTCCATATTTTGAGTAGCTGGGTTTGTTGTTGTTGTTTTGTTTTGCTTTGTTTTGTTTTGTTTTTAACTGTGTCTGTTTGCTACAACAATTAAACTTCTTTGGTAAAGTTTGGGAACTATAGTTATCTGTGGTTATGGTGATAAGTATTTACAATGTAGCCAGACATTTTGCTGGTTTAGATAAGTGGCAGTGTTAATAGGCTCTCCTCTAAGATCCATGATTGTAAGCCCCTGGTAGTTGGCTAGCTTTCTAGTATAAGAACAATTTAACTATTGTTTCTGAGTGGGTGTTGAATGAACTCATGGGCATCGTAAAATAGTATTAATGGCTTCTTAGGAAGCATAGTTGCCAGCATAGTTGCCACCTTTTACTTCCATGAAACTTCATTCTCAAGGAGGATGCTTTCTGATCAAAATCAGCTTTCATTCTCTGAGTCAGTGTCTGAAGTCCATAGTATCTTTAGCAATAAAGACTTGCCTTCAAATTCTGACTGGAAGGCAATCAAGGGCAGCAGGAGTAGCCTGCTCTAAAAAAAATAAATAAATAAAAAGTAGGCTATTTTATGCCTGGTACTGGGTCTCTTTTAGACTACGGCTCCTGTGGGGATCATTCTTAACCCATGTGACTTAACTTCATATGATTTATGCATGTATATATACTTATACAACACTTCTATGTATTTTATGGAATTTATTTGCCGTGAGATTATGTCTTGTAGAAATAAGAGGGAAGGTTTTCTCATAATCCTTAGTTTTGTGTGTGTCTAAACATTACCTGAACAAGGACAATAACAATGGACATGGAGTTTTGAAGGCCAATTTCCAAGAGGAAAAGCTCATAGTGATGTATTTATATACAAAATTGTAAAGGTAGAATGTCAGGGTCGTTTTGATTTGCATTTTCCTTGTGATTAATGATATTAAACATTTCTTGTTCTAATTTATTTATCATTTTGTTTACATTTCAAATGTTTATCCCCCTACCTGGTGTCCCCTCCATGAACTCCCCAACCCCTCCTCCTCCCTTTTGCCTCTAAGAGGATACTTCTTCACCCACCACCCCTCTAGCATCCTCCTTCTATGGGACATCAAGCCTCCACAGGACCAAGTGCACACACACACACACACACACACACACACACAAAATGATGCCAGATAAGGAAATTCTATGCTACCTATATAGCAGGAGCCAAGGACCAGCCCATGCATACTCTTTGGTTGGTAGTTTAGTCCCTGGAAGTTCTGAGGGATTCAGTTAATTGAAACTAATGTTCTTCCTGTGGGGTTGCAATACCCTTCAGCTCCTTCAACCCCTATCCTAACTCTTCCATTGGGGTTCCCAGGCTCAGTCCAATGGATGGCTGTGAGTATATGCATTTGTCTTAGTTAGGTGCTGGCAGAGCCTCGTAGAGGACCACAAATAGTGCTTCTCCACCATTTGGCTTTCTGTGATGAGAATTCTCTTTTAGCTCTGTACCCCATTAAGAAAGGCTAAAATAAGAAACACAAGTGCCAGCACATGTGGAGAAACAGAAACACTACTCCATTGCTGGGGGGATTGTAAACTGGTACAACCACTCTGTAAATCAATCTGGAAGATCCTAAGCAGGGACTAAATAGCCAAACAAAGGAAAAAATGGTGGGATTCATGGCTCTAGCTGCATATACCTAGTTGGTCATCAATGGGAGGAAAGGCCCTTGGTCCTGTGAAGGTTATAGGCCCCAGTATAGGAGACTGCCAGGGCCAGGAAGCAGGAGTGGGTCGGTTGGTGATCAGGGGGAGGGGAGAAGGGATAGGGATTTTTTAGATGGGAAACTAGGAAAGGGGATAACATTTGAAATGTAAATAAAGAAAACTATTTTTTAAAAAAAAGAAAAGAAAATTAGAAATAGTTCTATCTGAAGACCCAGCTATACTGCTCCTGGGCAAACACCGAAAAGATGTTCTACCATACCACAAGGTCATGTACTCCATTGTGTTCATAGCAGCTTTATTTGTAATAATCAGACACTTGAAACAACCCAGATATGTCTCAACTGAAGAATGGATACAGAAAATGTGGTTCATTTACACAATGGAATTCAGTTATTTTTAAAAAGGACATCAAGAATTTTGTAGGTAAATGGATGGAAGAAAAAAAAAATCATCCTGATGAGGTAGCCCAGACCCAAAAGGGCATTCATGGTATGTTCTCACTGCTAACTGGGATTCAAAGTACAAGATGTCCATGATACAACTCACAGACTGAAATTTTACAAAAAGGAAGGACCAAAGGAGGATGCATGAACTCACTTGGTAGGAAGAGCAAAATAATCATGCGAGGCAGAGGGAGGGAAGGACCAGGGTGGGAGAGGAATAGAGAGAGGTGGAGGGAATAAAAAGATAGGAGAGAGGCCCAGAGATCCAGGAAAATGACTAGAAATTTGCAGCTGCTGATTTGTACAACCACAAATGGTCTGATTGGGGATGGGGGGGTGGATCTCTAGGAAGTCACACAGACTTGGGATAGTGGAGGCTCCCAGGGGTCAATGAGGTTGACCTTAGCCAAGATGCATAACAGTGAGGTCAGGCAACCTGAAGAGGCCACATCCTATAACTAGGCAGGACCCCCAGTCAAGATATAAAGACAATAAGCCCACCACCCTCAACACACACACACACACACACACACACACACACACACACACACACACACATCTTTCAACCCCAAAATTGTCTTGTCTGCAAGACAAGGAAAGACAAAGATGGAACAGCGACTGACAGAAAGACCAACAAATAACCACCCCAACTTGAGACTAATTCCATGGGCAAGCACCAGTTCCTATCAGTGACACTCTGTTATGCTTGCAGAGAAGAGACTAGCAGGACAATCCTCTGTGAGCCTATAACCAACAGCTGATTGAAGCAGATGCAGACACCCACAGTGAAGAGTTGGGGAACATTTGTAGAAGATTTGGAGGAAGAATTGAAGGAACCAACGATGATAGGAACGTCACAGGAA
Source organism: Mus caroli (assembly GCF_978045245.1). NCBI lineage: Eukaryota > Metazoa > Chordata > Mammalia > Rodentia > Muridae > Mus > Mus caroli. The sequence continues at coordinate 87,948,435 of NW_028227267.1, read as the reverse complement.
GACCAATAGTGTCTACTAACCTGGACCCCTGGGAGCTCTCAGAGACTCTGCCAACAACCAAAGAGCATACATAAAGATACCAATACATGTGTAGCAGAGAGTTTTCTGCTCTGGCCTCAGTGGGAGAGGATTAGCCTAATCCTGTTCAGAACTGACATGTCAGAATGGAGGGATACCAGGGAGTCTCTTCCCTCTCAGATGCAAGCAGAAGGTAGGATGGGAAGAAGGATTCTGTGAGGGGGTGGGGACTGGGAGAGGTAGCAGCATCTGGGCTGTAACTCAATCAATCAATCAATCAATTAATTAATTAAAATTACAATAGGCAACAAAGTGGAGTGAGAATAGGAGTAACCTTATATGGACAAGCATCCTAATAGGTTATCCAATACCAAGCAATAAGCCCCACAACCATGTACCTGAAACTCTTTTTTTTTCCCACAGTTTTTTATGGGTTATTTTATTTATTTACATTTCAAATGTTTTCTTTCTTTCCAGTTTCCACTCCACAACCCTCCCTTTGCTCCCCCCACTCCCTGCTTCTATTAGGGTGTTTCCCCACCTGCTCACCCACTCCCACCTCAGTGCCCTAGCATTCCCTACCCTGTGTCAACTAGCCTCCACAGGAGCAAGTGGCTACCCTCCAACTGCGGCCAGATAAGGCCATCCTTTGGTACATATCCAGCTGGATATGTGTGCTCTGTGGTTGGTGGTTTCAGTACCTGGGAGTTTGGGGGGAGTCTGATTAGTTGATATTGTTGTTCTTCCTATGGGGTTGCAAACCCTTTCAGCTCCTTCAGTCCTTGCCCTAATTCCTCCACTGGTGTCCTGGAGCTCAGTCTGATGTTTGTCTGAGTGCATCCTCATCTGCATTGGTCAGGCTCTGGCAGAGACTCTAACGGAACAGCTAATGGAATTAGTTACTTTTATCTCTATAGTGATGTATAAAACACATTCAGGCATTAATTAAGAAGAAGCAGACTAGATATGGGAGGGAGTTATAGGCAGGGCACATGAGAAATGTCAGAGGGATAAAAGGGAAATGATGCACCTATAGTAATTTAAAAGATAAAAGAAATCTAAAAGAGTTGACTTTCATATCACTTTAAAGTAATTATTATCCCTCAAATATTGAAGATTAATATTTTTTCATTCATCTCAAACCTTACAATATATTGAATGACCACAGGCATATTATAATTTTACCTAATAAATCATAAGCACATTAAAAAATAATCAGTATCTTCTTATTTATATCTGTATTTTAATAGCTAAATGTGTAGATGAAAATTAATGTTTTAAAATGATAAAATAGTAATTCCTCACTTAACATAGGTAAAGGTAGGAGTCATCAAGATATGTCTAATTTTCACTAAACATTTACTTAAATTATTACCTTTTACAATAGCAAATTCAAAAGAGGAGTTTGTCTTGTATTTAAATAATTCATTTTGCTATAATGCTTTGTTAATGTGTATGAAAATGAATAATGGCTCCAGGGAATGGTCTGTCCTTGAAACATACAGAATCTAATTGTAATTTTTTTAAATTTTCTTACTCATACTTTATTTTGGATTTCAGTTTAAATCCTAATCTTGACAACTGATTTCTCACTTAAGTAGATTGTGTATAGAAAAGCTTCATTTGAGTAAAAGCTGCTCAATCTAGTCAGCTAAGACCCCAAATTTACCATCAGAGTCACACAGTTTTTCAAGATTTTGATATTTTTGTCCATAATATCCACATTTTACATCCTTTTAGATGTTTAAAGTAAATTTCTATTTGGCTTTGATCTATCCATCTTTTGAACTTATTTATAAATTATAATTAATTTTATTCAATTTTCACTTATGTTGAAAATCATGAAATTTATTTAACAAATGCAAAATTACTTTCTCCTTTCATTTTTTTCTGTTCTGGAAATAGATTTTGGACCTTCTAGATGCAATGGGAGTGCTCTAACAATAAATGAACTATGGCTCCAACCCAAGCAACTCATTTTCTGATGCAGATTATAACTAACCTTAACTTTCAGCCATTTAAATTAGTGAAAATGTACTTGGAGAAGAATAAGAAAGAGAAAAAAGCTTATTTTTAATTTGGAATCATACATAAAATCCTTATGTTTCAATTTATATTAATTGTTTGATTCACATTTGTATGGAAATCATTGAAGGAAATTTAGAAAATTGTCAGATAGGTTAATAATTCAAAATTTATAATTATGCTTATCTATCTAATAATCTATCTACCTATAATAGGCACATACACATGTACTGGGATATAGGAGTTATGAAAAGTTAATTTTCATGCATTTGATTATTTATGCTATTGTCATTATAGGAAATAAGTCCATCAACACTTGTACTTCCAAGTCTCCAATTTTTAAGTTAAGAATAATATCTTACAGTATGAAAGGAAAACGATCATCTTCTCAATTTCTCATTAATATTTAATTTAAAATGGAAATTATTGCCATTATTTACAAGACATGCTTCTGAATTTCTTTCACTAGTCCATGATTCTAAATATTAAATATAAATTTAGCAAGACTCTTCCGGTCAGAACAGCACCGGGGTAGCTAGGGCGCAGGATCGGCTGACACTCCCCAGCTACTCACAACACCCACCACAGGATCTTAAGACTTCTGGTGAGTGGAACACAGCTTCTGCTCCAATCCAATTGCGCGCTGGACCTGAGACTGCATTAGTTAGGGAAGCAGAAACCGGCCTGAGTAGGGCCACAGGCCTCTTCTGGCCGGACCAGCACCAGGGTAGCTAGAGCGCAGGGTCAGCTGACATCCGCCAGCAACCCACAACACCCGCCACAGGATTTTGAGACTTCGGATGAGTGGAACACAGAGTCTGCTCCAATCTTTAATTAGTGACAATGATAACAACTAACCCCAGAGATTACCAGATGTCGAAAGGTAAACGTAATAATCTTACTAACAGAAACCAATACCACTCACCATCATCAGAACCCAGCACTCCCACTTCGCCCAGTCCAGGGCACCCCAAACACCGGAAAAGCTAGACACGGATCTAAAAGCATATCTCATGATGATGGTAGAGGACATTAAGAAGGACTTTAATAACTCACTTACAGAATTACAGGAGAACATGGCTAAAGAGTTACAAGTCCTTAAAGAAAAACAGGATAACACAATCAAACAGGTAGAAGTCCTTAAAGAAAAACAGGATAACACAATCAAACAGGTAGAAGTCCTTAAAGAAAAACAGGATAACACAAACAAACAGGTAGAAGTCCTTAAAGAAAAACAGGAAAACACATCCAAACAGATGATGGAAATGAACAAAACCATACTAGACCTAAAAAGGGAAGTAGACACAATAAAGAAAACCCAAAATGAGGCAACACTGGAGATAGAAACCCTAGGAAAGAAATCCGGAACCATAGATATGAGCATCAGCAACAGAATACAAGAGATTGAAGAGAGAATCTCAGGTGCAGAAGATTCCATAGAGAACATCAGCACAATAATCAAGGAAAATGTAAAACGCAAAAAGATCCTAACTCACAATTTCCAAGAAATACAGGACACAATGAGAAGACCAAACCTACTGATAATAGGAGTGGATGAGAATGAAGATTTTCAACTCAAAGGACCAGTAAACATCTTCAACAAAATTATAGAAGAAAACTTCCCAAACCTAAAGAAAGAGATGCCCATGATCATACAAGAAGCCTACAGAACTCCAAATAGACTGGACCAGAAAAGAAATACCTCCCGACACATAATAATCAGAACAACAAATGCACTAAATAAAGATAGAATACTAAAAGCAGTAAGAGAAAAAGGCCAAGTAACATATAAAGGCAAGCCTATCAGAATTACACCAGATTTTTCACCAGAGACTATGAAAGCCAGAAGATCCTGGACAGATGTTATACAGACACTAAAAGAACACAAATTCCAGCCCAGGCTACTATACCCAGCCAAACTCTCAATTAACATAGATGGAGAAACCAAAGTATTCCATGACAAAACCAAATTCACACATTATCTCTCCACGAATCCAGCCTTTCAAAGGATAATAACAGGAAAAAACCAATACAAGGACAGGAACCACGCCCTAGAAACAACAAGAAGGTAATCCCTCAACAAACCTAAAAGAAGACAGCCACAAGAACAGAATGCCAACTTTAACAACAAAAATAACAGGAAACAACAATTACTTTTCCTTAATATCTCTTAATATCAATGGACTCAACTCCCAGATAAAAAGACATAGATTAACAAACTGGCTACACAAACAAGACCCAACATTTTGCTGCTTACAGGAAACTCATCTCAGAAAAAGATAGACACTACCTCAGGATGAAAGGCTGGAAAACAATTTTCCAAGCAAACGGTATGAAGAAACAAGCAGGAGTAGCCATTCTAATATCTGATAAGATTGACTTCCAACCCAAAGTCATTAAAAAAGACAGGGAGGGGCACTTCATACTCATCAAAGGTAAAATCCTCCAAGAGGAACTTTCAATCCTGAATATCTATGCTCCAAATACAAAGGCAGCCACATTCATTAAAGAAACTTTAGTAAATCTCAAAGCACACATTGCACCTCATACAATAATAGTGGGAGACTTCAACACACCACTTTCACCAATGGACAGATCATGGAAACAGAAACTAAACAGGTACACAGTGAAACTAACAGAAGTTATGAATCAAATGGATCTGGCAGATATCTACAGAACATTCTATCCTAAAACAAAAGGATATACCTTCTTCTCAGCACCTCATGGTACATTCTCCAAAATTGACCACATAACTGGTCACAAAACAGGCCTCAACAGACACAATAATATTAAAATTGTCCCATGCATCCAATCAGATCACCATGGACTAAGGCTGATCTTCAATAACAAAATAAATAATAGAAAGCCAACATTCACGTGGAAACTGAACAACACTCTTCTCAATGATACCTTGGTCAAGGAAGGAATAAAGAAAGAAATTAAGGAATTTTTAGAGTTCAATGAAAATGAAGCCACAACATACCCAAACTTATGGGACACAATGAAAGCATTTCTAAGAGGAAAACTCATAGCTCTGAGTGCCTCCAAAAAGAAACTAGACAGAGCACACATTAGCAACTTGACAACACACCTAAAAGCATTCGAACAAAAGGAAGGAAACTCACCCAAGAGGAGTAGACAGCAGGAAATAATCAAACTCAGGGGTGAAATCAACCAAGTGGAAACAAGAAGAACTATTCAAAGAATCAACCAATCAAGGAGCTGGTTCTTTAAGAAAATCAACAAATAGATAAACCCTTAGCCAGACTCACTAGAGGGCACAGGGAAAGCATCCTAATTAACAAAATCAGAAATTAAAAAGGAGACATAACAACAGATCCTGAAGACATCCAAAACACCATCAGATCCTTCTACCAAAGGCTATACTCAACAAAACTGGAGAACCTGGATGAAATGGAGAAATTCCTAGACAGATACCAGGTACCAAAGTTGAATCAAGATCAGGTTAATGATCTAAACAGCCCTATATCCCCCAAAGAAATAGAAGCAGTCATTAATAGTCTCCCAACCAAAAAAAGCTTAGGACCAGATGGGTTTAGTGCAGAGTTCTATCAGACCTTCAAAGAAGATCTAATCCCAGTTCTTCACAAACTATTCCACAAAATAGAAACAGAAGGTACTCTACCCAACTCATTCTATGAAGCCACAATTACTCTGATACCTAAACCACAAAAAGACCAAACAAAGATAGAAAACTTCAGACCAATATCCCTTATGAATATTGACGCAAAAATCCTCAATAAAGTTCTTGCTAACCGAATCCAAGAACACATTAAAACAATCATCCATCATGACCAAGTAGGTTTCATCCCAGGGATGCAGGGATGGTTCAATATATGTAAATCCATCAACATAATCCAGTATATAAACAAACTCAAAGACAAAAACCACATGGTCATCTCGTTAGATGCGGAAAAAGCATTTGACAAATCCAACACCCATTCATGGTAAAAGTCTTGGAAAGATCAGGAATTCAAGGCCCATACCTAAACATGATAAAAGCAATCTACAGCAAACCAGTAGCCAACATCAAAGTAAATGGTGAGAAGCTTGAAGCAATCCCTCTAAAATCAGGGACTAGACAAGGCTGTCCACTTTCTCCATACCTATTCAACATTGTACTTGAAGTCCTAGCCAGAGCAATTCGACAACAAAAGGAGATCAAAGGGATACAAATTGGAAAAGATGAAGTCAAAATATCACTTTTTGCAGATGATATGATAGTATATATAAGTGACCCTAAAAATTCCACAAGAGAACTCCTAAACCTGATAAACAGCTTCGGTGAAGTAGCTGGATATAAAATTAACTCAAACAAATCAATGGCCTTTCTCTACATAAAGAATAAACAGGCCGAGAAAGAAATTAGGGAAACAACACCCTTCTCAATAGTCACAAATAATATAAAATATCTTGGCATGACTCTAACTAAGGAAGTGAAAGATCTGTATAATAAGAACTTCAAGTCTCTGAAGAAAGAAATTATAGAAGAACTCAGAAGATGGAAAGATCTCCCATGCTCATGGATTGGCAGGATCAACATTGTAAAAATGGCTATCTTGCCAAAAGCAATCTACAGATTCAATGCAATCCCCATCAAAATTCCAACTCAATTCTTCAACGAATTAGAAAGTGCAATCTGCAAATTCATCTGGAATAACAAAAAACCTAGGATAGCAAAAACTCTTCTCAAGGATAAAAGAACCTCTGGTGGAATCACCATGCTGGACCTAAAGCTTTACTACAGAGCAATTGTGATAAAAACTGAGTGGTACTGTTATAGTGACAGACAAATAGACCAATGGAATAGAATTGAAGACCCAGAAATGAACCCACACACCTATGGTCACTTGATCTTCGACAAGGGAGCTAAAAACATCCAGTGGAATAAAGAAAGCATTTTCAACAAATGGTGCTGGCACAACTGGTTGTTAACATGTAGAAGAATTCGAATCGATCCATTCCTATCTCCTTGTACTAAGGTCAAGTCTAAGTGGATCAAGGAACTTCACATAAAACCAGAGACACTGAAACTTATAGAAGAGAAAGTGGGGAAAAGCCTTGAAGATATGGGCACAGGGGAAAAATTCTTGACTAGAACAGCAATGGCTTCTGCTGTAAGATTGAGAATTGACAAGTGGGACCTCATGAAACTGCAAAGTTTCTGCAAGGCAAAAGACACCATCAATAAGACAAAAAAAAAAACACCAACAGATTGGGAAAGGATCTTTACCTATCCTAAATCAGATAAGGGACTAATATCCAATATATATAAAGAACTCAAGAAGGTGGACTCCAGAAAGTCAAATAACCCCATTAAAAAATGGGGCTCAGAACTGAACAAAGAATTCTCACCTGAGGAATACCGAATGGCAGAGAAGCACCTGAAAAAATGTTCAACATCCTTAATGATCAGGGAAATGCAAATCAAAACAATCCTGAGATTCCACCTCACACCAGTCAGAATGGCTAAGATCAAAAATTCAGGTGACAGCAGATGCTGGCAAGGATGTGGAGAAAGAGGAACACTCCTCCATTGTTGGTGGGATTGCAAGCTTGTACAACCACTCTGGAAATCAGTCTGGCGGTTCCTCAGAAAATTGGACATAGTACTACCGGAGGATCCAGCAATACCTCTCCTGGGCATATATCCAGAAGATGTCCCAACCGGTAAGAAGGACACATGCTCCACTATGTTCATAGCAGCCCTATTGATAATAGCCAGAAGCTGGAAAGAACCCAGATGTCCCTCAACAGAAGAATGGATACAGAAATTATGGTACATTTACACAATGGAGTACTACTCAGCTATTAAAAAGAATGAATTTATGAAATTCCTAGCCAAATGGATGGACCTGGAGGGCATCATCTTGAGTGAGGTAACACAATCACAAAGGAACTCACACAATATGTATTCACTGATAAGTGGATATTAGCCCAAAACTTAGGATACCCAAGATATAAGATACAATTTGCTAAACGCATGAAACTCAAGAAGAATGAAGACCAAAATGTGGACACTGTGCCCCTTCTTAGAATTGGGAACAAAACACCCATGGAAGGAGTTACAGAGACAAAGTTTGGAGCTGTGATGAAAGGATGGACCATCTAGAGACTGCCGTATCCAGGGATCCATCCCATAATCAGCTTCTAAACGTGGTCACCATTGCATACACTAGCAAGATTTTGCTGAAAGGACCCAAATATAGCTGTCTCTTGTGAGACTATGCAGGGGCCTAGCAAACACAGGAGTGGATGCTCACAGTCAGCTATTGGATGTATCACAGGGCTCCCAATGGAGAAGCTAGAGAAAGTACCCAAGGAGCTAAAGGGATCTGCAACCCTATAGTTGGAACAACATGATGAACTAACCAGTACCCCGGAGCTCTTGTCTCTAGCTGCATATGTATCGAAAGTTGGCCTAGTCGGCCATCAATGGAAAGAGAGGCCCATTGGACTTGCAAACTTTATATGCCCCAATATAGGGGAATGCCAGGGCCAAAAGAAGGGTAATGGGTGGGTAGGGAAGTGGGGGGCGCTATGGGGGACTTTTGTGATAGCATTGGAAATGTAATTGAGGAAAATATGTAATAAAAAATATTAAAAATTAAAAAAATAAATTTAGCAAGAATAGTGGTCTTATCTAATTACTGTTTTCTCTATACAATTGAAAATTCACTCAAATAGTGCATTATAAAATATAAATTGTTTGGGATGATATCCTTTTTCCTAAAACTATAAAAATTTTATGGTTGCAAAAGAAAGAATTTTTATTAAAGAAAAAAAAAGCTAGGCTCTATCACTAAAAGTAATCAAATTACAGACCACATTTTGTATTTTATTGGTAGCAGCAATATCATATATTTATTTTATTTTACTTCCACATAGATTGACAAGTGTTTTTCTATATGATCGAGTTTCAGTGACAGAGTCATAAAATCTGTGTCTATAGTTTCTTTCCTTTAAACATCAGAAGATATAAACAAATCAAAGCAACAATCTATCCATCCCTGATATTATTTTTTCACCAGAGTCAATATACACCTATTGTGTGCATCTACTTGTTCTTACTATACTGGACAGCAGTCAAAGAAGTTGAATAATATAAGAACTGTCATTCATACAAGATTTTGTGATTACAAAATTAATATTCTGATTTACTGTGAAAAGTATGGAATTGTCAACATATAAATGTCCTTGTATATGTACATGCACACTGTATACATACACATAAACATACATGCACACACACACACACACACACACACACATATATATATATATATATATATACACATATATATACACACACATGCATATATATATACATACATATGTATAGGTGTATATATATACATATATATGTTTGTGTGTGTATGTATAAATATATACATGTATATATATGTGAATATATGCACATATATATATGAACTCAGATACAAAGTATCAGAAAGCACACATTATAGAGAGTATAGAAATCATTCACAGTCTAGAAAAAGCTTGTAACTTTGGTAATAACAAATATCCTGAAACAGTTTAATAACATGGTACCTGCTCTCACTTGTCTTCAAAGGGAAGGAACAAGACAGAATCAGCCAAAGGCCCAAGAGCACACTAATCCCTTAAATAAGAATTTCAAAAATCTTTCTTGTAATGTAATGTGATAGCACACACCTTTAATCCTGGCACTCTGAAGAGAGGGAAGACAGTCTCCGAGACTTATGTAACTCAGGTATGTCTGTCCTAAAATTCAAGTTCCAAGTGAGCGATGGTTTAAAAGAATTCAAACAAAACCAAAATCCCAGTACAAACAACAAGAACAACCACATGCCACTGTGTTTAAAGCAAAATCTCCCTTAGCTTTTTTCACATTTCTCTCAATCAAAGATAATCATTACCTTGTCTTTAACGTAATCGTTTAGAATCAAAGTTCCAGATAGTTATATTTTCAGTTGAAGATTGAACAAACTTTTAATGTGCCTATAAAAATTAATGTCCCTTTAAGGCTTAGAATTATGAATAGAACACATAGATTTAGAAGTAAAACTTCTGTAACTTAAGCTAGAAATCTTCATTTGTACATAAAACTGGCCTTGTTAACATTATCTACCAAGATGGAAACATCTGGAATCATTTAAAAATTTTTCCATCCAGTAACTGGGCATCAAATTGATGAGTACTCCCCTGTGAAAGTAAACACAAGGAAACTTTGAGTTCCATTACTAACGACAACACTCCAACGACTGGGAATGAAAACTAAAATGTGACAACATAACTTTTTTGAAATATATTTCAAAAAGTTTAACTAATAAAAAACTCAATGCCATTTGGACAAAATTTCCAGAAGTATGCTTTAAATCATCAAAGGAAATAACCAATATCTGGGTTAGGTTCTCAAAAATATAACACAGAACCAAGTCAATATGAAGCACTAATAACATATAAACATATAATGTCTGTGTGTAGGTGAATACATATATACATTTATATGATATTATATATATTTATGATACTATATAATATTAAACCATGTATGTGTATGAGATTATAATATAATTACTTCATTTACCTCTCTATTTTCTTCTTCTGAATCAGCCTATGCATCCCTCCTTGCTCATTTTCAGATTCACGGAAACTCTTTAATTTTTGCTATAGACCAGACACAAACATGAATATGAATGTGTTGGGTACATGTTAGTGCATGTTTGTGTACTCATAAATACATAGATATAACAAGCTTATTCTGTATGTCTGTATAACTTACTTATATGTATTTTTTCATGAAGACCTCCACCTTACACAGAGAACTGCAGGCAACTAAGGAATCTTAGAGTGGAAGAAATATTCCTCCTAAAAGAAGAGCACACACCTTGGGTATCCAATACTAATAATCTTTTAGTTTAGGGAATTCATTATCTGTTCACTAGCTTCTTTATCTTAGGCATTAAATTAATTCATGTGATTTTTATTTTTTATTTTATCAAATAAAATGCAGAAATACTTTGATGAAGTAATCACAAATTTCTGAAAATTCTACAGTGAACATATCATACTCAAATTTCAATCTCCTGAAAATTTATATTCAGTAGTTACCATTTTAAAAATTACTGGAGATTTCATACAATAAAAAATAATTGAAAGTTTCAGATATATATATAATGAATCAGAGCCTTATGGGTCTCACCATGAATCAAAAAAAAGTTGTCACTAAATTATGAACCCCACAAATAAACTTTATTATTGTTGTAGCTATTAGATTAGAATTTCCAATATTTCTTTTTTTACCAATTATTTATTTTTGGTGTGAGACTAGCCTTTAATGGCTGAATCATCTGTCTCAGTTTTCCATGGTCATTACCTATAAATTTTTTTACCACATGCTCTCACCTACCTTTCCCTTGTCCACTATACTTTTCATTCTAAAAAACAATAAAATATGCTCACCGTCAGAAGAGTCACGCATGTGTTATGGAAGTTTGATGTGGGACAAAACTTTTCCTAAAGAGACACTAAGCACATGGCGCTTCACCCTGTGTAGGAAGCCCACAATGTACCAAAGGAGGAATAACAACAAAGTCCAACTTGGTGAGCCAATGCGTTTTATTGGGATTATTTACAGAAGTATGGGTGAGGGGTTCCTTACAGAGCAGGCATGACTCAAAGACAGCTGCATCACCAAACCCCACACCAGACTCCCTGTAGGGAGCTCAGTTTAGAGAGTGTCTCAAGTTGGATTGTCCTTTGCAAGAGAGGTTAGCTGAGTAAGTTTTGACATGGAAAATACACATGGGAAAAAATATTCTTGCATATGCACATTAGGTGCAGATCTGCTGGCCTCGATTTCCCCAAAATCCTTCCTCGTGGTCTTATCTTGCCTCTCCTTAGACCTGTGAAGATCACAAAGGCAAATCCTAGGCACCTCATTTTCTCATGAAGAATTCCTAAATTGACTGACACCTTAAACTGGCAATAGAGAAGATGAGAGTCCCCACCAAAAAATGTCTGAACACTGTAAATCAGCTAGACAAGTACTATGTAGTTGCTCTACTGTAAGTTTCATTATTATTTTTATTATTATTATATTATTATTATTATTAATTTGTTTATTTTTTTATAGTCCAGTCATTATTCCTCTTCCAGGTCTGCCCTCTGACTGCTCCTCATCCAATACCTACTCCCCACTACTTCCATCCCACCAGACCTTCCCACACCCTGTGGCCTCTAGTCCCTTGAGGAATAGGTGTGTCATCTTTCACTGAGACCAGATCAGGTAGTCCTCTGCTGTACATGTGTCAGGCAGGGGATAGTGTTATTAGAAACACTTGTATTTGCCAGGGAACCATGTGAGATAAAAGTTTTGTTTTTAGACTTTTTTCTCTTGTTTTTAAATTTCTGTATGGAAAAATACACAAAGCTTTTTTTTAACTGAAAAATTTTTTTTCATACAATACTTTCTGATTATGTTTTTCCATGCCCTATCTCCTACCAGATCAACATATTCACTGTTACTAATTCTTTCTCCTCAGAAAACAAACAGACAAGAAAAAAATTCTAACAAAAATAAAGTCAAAACAAAAACAGAACAAATTTCAAGAAAACACACACAATCAAATATAAGAACACAAAATTGAAACTATATTTAAACAATATACCAGTCAAACAACAAAATAATTAAACAAGGCGTGCACACACACACACACACACACACACACACACACACACACACACACACAAACACACAGTATAATTTAGTTAATTGTATGCTTAAATTTTATGGTTAATTCATGTGTCTTATATACTGAGTGAGACTCCATTGCAGAAAATTTAATTTTCCTTCCTATCAGTTGTCAGTCTGAGATATGTTCTTGGTTAGGCATGGCAGCACATTTCCACTGTCCTGACTTAGAGATGTGAACCTGCCTGGCTTGAACCTGAACAAGACTTTACCTGCTGCTCCAGTCTCTATGGGTTCATAGGAGAATGCACTTAAATGGATATCCCTGGGCCTGACAAGTGAAAATTATCTAAAGACCCAACTATGTACCATAGAGAAGTAGGTAATTTTACAAAAACCTCTTAGTGTCTCATAATCCCATTCTATAAATCCTTGCCACTGCTGCTTTTTAATACTTTTACATATATTAAGGAGATAGTGTGATAAGGCATCTAGTATAAACATAAAAGTGGTGCTATATCAAAAATGGCTACTTTTTGTTTTATGCTTCCTTAGCAAACAAAGTAACTTTGATTAATATCTGTTGATTTTCATAAACATTTCCATTTTTAATGTTTAATAGAATCAATGTGCAAATGTGTCACTGTTTTATGTATTTATATTGATATACACTTCTGTTTCTACTACATTCACTATTTTAAGTTATCAGTTATAAAACACATATAAGCAGTCATATATAAATCTCACTGGGAAGAACATTAAAATTTAGCTTACTCTATATATAGGTTGAAATTATACATCTTAGTTCTGATGTTTTTAATAATCCAGGCCCTGGAACAAAAGAACATATACTTTAAATCATTAGTGACCTTTGTTTGATTATTCTTAGCACTCATCTTGTCTGAAGATTTGACCATGTTCTTATACTTCATCTATTCCTACCTGTGCTTATGCACTGATAATATTGGAATTTTAATCAAATTTTCTATCACAGCTTATGTGTGATTGTGAGTCTGGTTTCTTTGGTTAATTACCATTCATTCATCTTCTTTTGTAAAATGACTTTTCAAATCCTTCACCTATTTTATTGGGTTGTTTCTCTTCTTAATGAATTAAAAATAGATATTATAGATGTTTGTTTTGATAAAGTTTTCTCCAGGTGTGTAGATTGCTTATTCATTTTCTTATCAGTTTATTTTGATGAGAATGTATTGATATTTATGAAGGCTATTATATGTGTTCATTTCATGGTTATTGATTTCTGCTATTTGTCTAAGAATTCTTGTCAATCCTAATTCACAAAGACTTTATAATAACTTTTCATCTAAATTCCTCATAATTTCCACTGTAATGCTCAGGTGTGTGACCTCCTTCAAACTCATTTTTGCTTAATATAGGGGTTGTGAGTAAAGGTTTACTCTTAAAGGTAGAATTACTTTGATAAATATGATTTATTTTCCTGTTCTTGTGAAATAGGCATAGGAAGTCGTGTTAACATTTTTCATCCAACTGTCATGATTTCTTAGCCATTAGCATTATAAAAGTCTCCTTTATCACCTGCACACCTGTGGAAGGTCATTAGAATCTTGAGTTTTAAAAAGCCATTAACAATTCTGGGTAACATGTGGGACAGACAGTGTGTTCTCTCCACTGGCTATATTAAAGTAAAATATTCTCATAGCAGGACGTCCAGAGACTCTAGATTCATTTGTTCAGCTACTCTGAAGGTGGTGAGAGAAGAAAAGGTGTAAGAGTTATGGAACCAAAGTGAAATGTCTCAAAAAGATTCTCAAATATCTAGTTCTTAAAAAAACTCAGAACAAGTGGAAGTCATTAAAGACATTTCTAAATGAATTCACTTTAAATATGCTGTTGAAAAATTTGGGAAATATTTAAAAAATAGTATGAAGTAGAGATAGATTTCCTAATATATGACTCTACAAATAAAATGATAACTGAGAAATATTTGGAATAGATCCAAATAGGTATTACTACATATGGCTCTAACCAAAGCACTAAGATATAACAGGAAGGTTATATGAATCATAAGAAAGTTTTGGTTATAAATTATATAACAATACTTCTGTAAAAAGCAAACCAAACAGAAAAGAATACTTTGAATAGATGCACAAATGAAGCTATAAAAGGCCTTCTTAAGTAAGAGATGGCTAGTTCTTTGCACCAAAATGTATATATTCCAGAAATTTCAGTGGTATATAAAGATGCTATGGCTGTCAATCATTATCTCTGTTGTTGATAAAACTGTTATTGTTTTGTTCAAGGTAGGGGTAAATGTGGGGGTTACAATGTTCTGGGCAATTGTGAGAGAAAACTTTGAGGTAACCAAAGCTTCTACAATTTTAGTAGTAACACTAATCACCCTTCCCAAAGTGAATTCATAAAGAGGAAATTCAGAGAGCAGAATCTCTTGTCTCTCTGGTGATGGATGCTAATACTTTGAAATTCACACTGCTTCTAGGAGCAGCTGTAGCTATGGCACCACAAAGGAATTTTAATTCTCATACAGGAAACAAAGCTCAGGACCAGAGAACAAGATATATGATATGGCACTTGTAAGTTTGGACACATCTGAGCCTAACTTAGCTGGATAGCATGGGCTAGCTGCTGCAAAAAAATGGCACACTGTAGATACTACTCATCTAAAAACTGAGAAACCTATATTAACACCTACCCATGAACACTTTGTTTTTAAACTTTATTTTTGCCAACAAGTGCAAAGTAGAGAAGACTTTTTAAAAATCATATTGATATAAGACATTGTTTGATTTGTACTGGATGAATTTTTCTACCATAAAAAGAACAGAGTAGATTTATTTTTTCCTTTCCTTTACTGGATTGCTCTGGAAATATGGGTTGTTATTTTTTCTCAAATATAAAGGAAACCTATAAATAGATGTTGTTATCCATTTATTCTGTGGTTTGTTAAAATGTGTATTCTTTATTTACATTCCAAATGTTGCCCCACTCCTGGTCCCCCCTCCAAGAATTCTTCACACCATTGTGAATCCCCTTCAACTCTGAAAGGGTGTTCCTACCTCCCATCTGCTCCCCCACACCCTACCTCCCACCCTTACCCTCCCACCTTCCTCCAACTTATTGCCCTTCCCTGAAGCATCAAGTCTCTACAAGATTAGGAGTATCCTCTCCCACTGAAGCCAGACAAGGCAAATATGTATCCTCTGCTACATATGGGCCAAAGGGCATGGACAATGTAAGTTCTTTGGTTGGTGGCTTAGGGTCTGGGAGATCTGGGAGTTCTGGGTTAGTTGATATTGTTGTTCTTCCTATGGTATTGCAATCCACTTCAACTCCTTCAGTCCTTCCCCTAACTCTTCCTTAGAGGTCCCTGACCTCAGTCCAAAGGTAGTAAGTATCTGCACCTGTCTCATAAGCCTCTCAGATGATATCCATGTAGTTTTCTTATTGCTTCAATCACCATGTGCTTATTTATACTATTTTCATGTAATTCCCAACATCACAAGATTTGTTTAAATTTATATGTGGTATTTTAAAGTATTTAAAAATTTTACCTAAAATCAGGAAATATTAGAAGTACCATGGCCACAGTCTAGACACCACCTTGCAGCTTGTTCTCTTTATCATATTGAATGGTGAATGTCATAAATTATTTTGACAGTATTATAATGTTACAATTATTTAGTCTTTCAAAATACTTTTTTAGAAACATGTGTCATTTCAAATTTAGGTGGTATTCTTTTGATACAATAATTATTAAGCATTTTATGAAAATATATTTCTGGTATAAGTTGATTGTTTTGTTTTACAAATTTAACCATAATTCTATAAATTATTTTTTATTGTGCAATCCAAACTCTTGCTTTCATTACGTATTAGTTCCTATTACTACTTATGAATCTCAATGTAAATAATATCTTATCAATAAATAAGTATAATTTTGTTTTTTATGGTGCATATTCAAGATTCATTTCTATTGTTGTAATTAAATATCATTGCAAAGAATAGCTTTGTAGAGAACAAAGTTTATTTCAGTTTACAGAACTATGTTACTATCAATCATTGTGAGCAATCACGGTAGGAACATTAAACATCTCATAACTACACATCCACAGTCAAGAGTATAAAGAGATGAATGCATACATGTTCACTCCCTTGATTATTCTTGGCTGTATTTCTTCATTTGGTCATAAGGACATTCTGCTTATGGAATTGTTGTGTCCATATTGAACTGTATCTTTCCACATCAAATAACTTAAATAGCGACATTCCCACCAGTCAGCCAATATTTGACAATACCTCACTGAGACCCCCTCCAACAAGGAAATTCTAAGATGGATCAACTTGATAACTAAAGATAAATATTAATATATATTATTGTTATATTTTGCTTTTCAGTTGAGATTAACTGGGTTATATCAGGGTCAACAGTGTGGACTGACCCTTAAGTTAGTTCCCACTGGCTACCATACTGAAGACTATGAATCACTTCTCTGTAATGGTTATTAACTCCCAATAGCTCTTCAGGGAGGGAAAATAAACTGTAAGTTTCTCCCTCATCCATGACAGAAGGTTGATGAGAAAATACCTAGTGAGTTCTGTGCAGGTAAGCATAGATGCAATGGATTCAAGAAAATAACTGTCATATCTTGCCTAAAATGCATGACTATTACACTCATTCATTCTCTTCCATAATATTCCCTTGGCCTTAGACTATATAATGTTTGCAGATACAAAAGTCATGTAATCTTAGTACCTTGGCTAGGCAGGGGTCTCTGATGTATCATCACTGACTGCAAAAAGGTGTTCCTCTGACTACAGCTAAAGGGAACATTATGGGTATAGATTTAAACATAATATTCATAAAGGACACATCAATTTAGTAAAATTGAGCTGGAAGTTTATTCCTAGGCCACATGCATTTTCCAGATGTAAGTGTTTAAGCGTAACTAACATATGGCATACAAATTCCCTCTTGTGGGCATAGTTGAGCCACTTTTGCATCAACTGGCTCACAGTTATGACAGTTTGCATTGTCCATAACTGAATCTTCTGGATCTATGAATTCTACCCAGCAGAAAAGAACTAGCCATGGCCAAGATTCATTTACCTAAACCATACATCCAAGATGTGTAGTGACATCAGCAATGGAGTATACTCTGTAGTTCTGGTGGGCAACCAGAGTAATTACAATGATCTATACTTCATTGGTAGATGCTTGAGTCTTCTTTTTTTTTTTTTTTTACATATTTTCCTCAATTACATTTCCAATGCTATCCCAAAAGTACCCCATACCGCCCCCCACTTCCCTACCCTCCCATTCCCATTCTTTTGGCCCTGGCATTCCCCTATATTGGGGCATATAAAGTTTGCAAGTCCAATGGGCCTCTCTTTCCAGTGATGGCCGACTAGGCCATCTTTCGATACATATGCAGCTAGAGACAAGAGCTCCGGGGTACTGGTTAGTTCATCATGTTGTTCCAACTATAGGGTTGCAGATCCCTTTAGCTCCTTGGGTACTTTCTCTAGCTTCTCCATTGGGAGCCCTGTGATACATCCAATAGCTGACTGTGAGCATCCACTCCTGTGTTTGCTAGGCCCCTGCATAGTCTCACAAGAGACAGCTATCTTTGGGTCCTTTCAGCAAAATCTTGCTAGTGTATGCAATGGTGTCAGCGTTTAGAAGCTGATTATGGGATGGATCCCTGGATACGGCAGTCTCTAGATGGTCAATCCTTTCATCACAGCTCCAAACTTTGTCTCTGTAACTCCTTCCATGGGTGTTTTGTTCCCAATTCTAAGAAGGGTCACAGTGTCCACATTTTGGTCTTCATTCTTCTTGAGTTTCATGCGTTTAACAAATTGTATCTTATATCTTGGGTATCCTAAGTTTTGGGCTAATATCCACTTATCAGTGAAAACATATTGTGTGAGTTCCTTTGTGATTGTGTTACCTCACTCAAGATGATGCCCTCCAGGTCCATCCATTTGGCTAGGAATTTCATAAATTCATTCTTTTTAATAGCTGAGTAGTACTCCATTGTGTAAATGTACCATAATTTCTGTATCCATTCCTCTGTTGAGGGACATCTGGGTTCTTTCCAGCTTCTGGCTATTATAAATAGGGCTGCTTTGAACATAGTGGAGCATGTGTCCTTCTTACCGGTTGGGACATCTTCTGGATATATGCCCAGAAGAGGTATTGCTGGATCCTCCAGTAGTACTATGTCCAATTTTCTGAGGAACCGCCAGACTGATTTCCAGAGTGGTTATACAAGCTTGCAATCCCACCAACAATGGAGGAGTGTTCCTCTTTCTCCACATCCTCGCCAGCATCTGCTGTCACCTGAATTTTTGATCTTAGCCATTCTGACTGGTGTGAGGTGGAATCTCAGGGTTGTTTTGATTTGCATTTCCCTGATGATTAAGGATGTTGAACATTTTTTCAGGTGCTTCTCTGCCATTTTGTATTCTTCAGGTGAGAATTCTTTGTTCAATTCTGAGCCCCATTTTTTAATGGGGTTATTTGGCTTTCTGGAGTCCACCTTCTTGAGTTCCTTATATATATTGGATATTAGACCCTTATCTGATTTAGGATAGGTAAAGATCCTTTCCCAATCTGTTGGTGGTTTTTTTGTCTTATTGATGGTGTCTTTTGCCTTGCAGAAGCTTTGCAGTTTCATGAGGTCCCACTTGTCAATTCTTGATCTTACAGCACAAACCATTGCTGTTCTATTCAAGAATTTTTCCCCTGTGCCCATATCTTCAAGGCTTTTCCCCACTTTCTCCTCTATAAGTTTCAGTGTCTCTGGTTTTATGTGAAGTTCCTTGATCCACTTAGACTTGACCTTAGTACAAGGAGATAGGAATGGATCGATTCGCATTCTTCTACATGATAACAACCAGTTGTGCCAGCACCATTTGTTGAAAATGCTGTCTTTCTTCCACTGGATGTTTTTAGCTCCCTTGTCGAAGATCAAGTGACCGTAGGTGTGTGGGTTCATTTCTGGGTCTTCAATTCTATTCCATTGGTCTATTTGTCTGTCACTATACCAGTACCACGCAGTTTTTATCACAATTGCTCTGTAGTAAAGCTTTAGGTCTGGCATGGTGATTCCACCAGAGGTTCTTTTATCCTTGAGAAGAGTTTTTGCTATCCTAGGTTTTTTGTTATTCCAGATGAATTTGCAGATTGCACTTTCTAATTCGTTGAAGAATTGAGTTGGAATTTTGATGGGGATTGCATTGAATCTGTAGATTGCTTTTGGCAAGATAGCCATTTTTAAAATGTTGATCCTGCCAATCCATGAGCATGGAAGATCTTTCCATTTTCTGAGATCTTCTAGAATTTCTTTCTTCAGAGACTTGAAGTTCTTATTATACAGATCTTTCACTTCCTTAGTTAGAGTCACGCCAAGATATTTTATATTATTTGTGACTATTGAGAAGGGTATTGTTTCCCTAATTTCTTTCTCAGCCTGTTTATTCTTTGTGTAGAGAAAGGCCATTGATTTGTTTGAGTTAATTTTATATCCAGCTACTTCACCGAAGCTGTTTATCAGGTTTAGGAGTTCTCTTTTGGAATTTTTAGGGTCACTTATATATACTATCATATCATCTGCAAAAAGTGATATTTTGACTTCATCTTTTCCAATTTGTATCCCTTTGATCTCCTTTTGTTGTCGAATTGCTCTGGCTAGGACTTCAAGTACAATGTTGAATAGGTATGGAGAAAGTGGATAGCCTTGTCTAGTCCCTGATTTTAGAGGGATTGCTTCAAGCTTCTCACCATTTACTTTGATGTTGGCTACTGGTTTGCTGTAGATTGCTTTTATCATGTTTAGGTATGGGCTTTGAATTCCTGATTTTTCCAAGACTTTTATCATGAATGGGTGTTGGATTTTGTCAAATGCTTTTTCTGCATCTAACGAGATGACCATGTGGTTTTTGTCTTTGAGTTTGTTTATATACTGGATTACATTGATGGATTTCCGTATATTGAACCATCCCTGCATCCCTGGGATGAAACCTACTTGGTCAGGATGGATGATTGTTTTAATGTGTTCTTGGATTCAGTTAGCAAGAACTTTATTGAGTATTTTTGCATCAATATTCATAAGGGATATTGATCTGAAGTTTTCTATCTTTGTTGGGTCTTTTTGTGGTTTAGGTATCAGAGTAATAGTGGCTTCATAGAATGAGTTGGGTAGAGTACCTTCTGTTTCTATTTTGTGGAATAGTTTGTGAAGAACTGGGATTAGATCTTCTTTGAAGGTCTGATAGAACTCTGCACTAAACCCATCTGGTCCTGGGCTTTTTTTGGTTGGGAGACTATTAATGACTGCTTCTATTTCTTTGGGGGATATAGGGCTGTTTAGATCATTAACCTGATCTTGGTTCAACTGTGGTACCTGGTATCTGTCTAGAAACTTGTCCATTTCATTCAGGTTCTCCAGTTTTGTTGAGTATAGCCTTTGGTAGAAGGATCTGATGGTGTTTTGGATGTCTTCAGGATCTGTTGTTATGTCTCCTTTTTCATTTCTGATTTTGTTAATTAGAATGATTTCCCTGTGCCCTCTAGTGAGTCTGGCTAAGGGTTTATCTATCTTGTTGATTTTCTCAAAGAACCAGCTCCTTGATTGGTTGATTCTTTGAATAGTTCTTTTTGTTTCCACTTGATTGATTTGGCCCCTGAGTTTGATTATTTCCTGCCATCTACTCCTCTTGGGTGAATTTGCTTCCTTTTGTTCTAGTGCTTTTAGGTGTGTTGTCAAGCTGCTA
This sequence comes from Mus caroli, assembly GCF_978045245.1. Lineage (NCBI taxonomy): Eukaryota > Metazoa > Chordata > Mammalia > Rodentia > Muridae > Mus > Mus caroli. The sequence continues at coordinate 87,926,918 of NW_028227267.1, read as the reverse complement.
ATGTGTGCTCTTTCTAGTTTCTTTTTGGAGGCACTCAGAGCTATGAGTTTTCCTTTTAGAAATGCTTTCATTGCATCCCATAAGTTTGGGTATGTTGTGGCTTCATTTTCATTGAACTCTAAAAAGTCCTTGATTTCTTTCTTTACTCCTTCCTTGACCAAGGTATCATTTAGAAGAGTGTTGTTCAGTTTCCACGTGAATGTTGGCTTTCTATTCTATATTTTGTTATTGAAGATCAGCCTTAGTCCATGGTGATCTGATAGGATGCATGGGACAATTTCAATATTTTTGTATCTGTTGAGTCCTGTTTTGTGCTAAATTACGTGGTCAATTTTGGAGAAGGTACCATGAGGTGCTGAGAAGAAGGTGTATCCTTTTGTTTTAGGGTAAAATGTTCTGTAGATATCTGACAGATCCATTTGATCCATAACTTCTGTTAGTTTCACTGTGTCCCTGTTTAGTTTCTGTTTCCATGATCTGTCCATTGGTGAAAGTGGTGTGTTGAAGTCTCCCACTATTATTGTATGAGGTGCAATGTGTGCTTTGAGATTTACTAAAGTTTCTTTAATGAATGAGGCTGCCTTTGTATTTGGAGCATAGATATTCAGGATTGATAGTTCCTCTTGGAGGATTTTACCTTTGATGAGTATGAAGTGCCCCTCCCTGTGTTTTTTGATGACTTTGGGTTGGAAGTCAATCTTATCAGATATTAGAATGGCTACTCCAGCTTGTTTCTTCATACCATTTGCTTGGAAAATTGTTTTCCAGCCTTTCATTCTGAGGTAGTGTCTATCTTTTTTTCTGAGATGAGTTTCCTGCAAGCAGCAAAATGTTGGGTCTTGTTTGTGTAGCCAGTTTGTTAGTCTATGTCTTTTTATCGGGGAGTTGAGTCCATTGATATTAAGAGATATTAAGGAAAAGTAATTGTTGTTTCCTGTTATTTTTGTTGTTAAAGTTGGCATTCTGTTCTTGTGGCTGTCTTCTTTTAGGTTTGTTGAGGGATTACCTTCTTGTTGTTTCTAGGGCGTGGTTCCCGTCCTTGTATTGGTTTTTTTCTGTTATTATCCTTTGAAGGGCTGGGTTCGTGGAGAGATAATGTGTGAATTTGGTTTTGTCGTGGAATAGTTTGGTTTCTCCATCTATGTTAATTGAGAGTTTGGCTGGGTATAGTAGCCTGGGCTGGAATTTGTGATCTTTTAGTGTCTGTATAACATCTGTCCAGGATCTTCTGGCTTTCATAGTCTCTGGTGAAAAATCTGGTGTAATTCTGATAGGCTTGCCTTTATATGTTACTTGGCCTTTTTCTCTTACTGCTTTTAGTATTCTATCTTTATTTAGTGCATTTGTTGTTCTGATTATTATGTGTCGGGAGGTATTTCTTTTCTTGTCCAGCCTATTTGGAGTTCTGTAGGCTTCTTGTATGTTCATGGGCATCTCTTTCTTTAGATTTGGGAAGTTTTCTTCTATAATTTTGTTGAAGATGTTTGCTGGTCCTTTGAGTTGAAAATCTTCATTCTCATCCACTCCTATTATCCGTAGGTTTGGTCTTCTCATGGTGTCCTGGTTTTCCTGGATGTTTTGAGTTAGGATCTTTTTGCATTTTCCATTTTCCTTGATTGTTGTGCAGATGTTCTCTATGGAATCTTCTGCACCTGAGATTCTCTCTTCCATCTCTTGTATTCTGTTGCTGATGCTTGCATCTATGGTTCCAGATTTCTTTCCTAGGGTTTCTATCTCCAGTGTTGCCTCATTTTGGGTTTTCTTTATTGTGTCTACTTCCCTTTTTAGGTCTAGTATGGTTTTGTTCATTTCCATCATCTGATTGGATGTGTTTTCCTGCTTCTCTTTAAGGACTTCTACCAGTTTGGTTGTGTTTTCCTGTTTTTCTTTAAGGACTTGTAACTCTTTAGCCATGATCTCCTGTAGTTCTTTAAAGTCCTTCTTGATGTCCTCTACCATCATCATGAGATATGCTTTTAAATCCAGGTCTAGCTTTTCAGGTGTGTTGGGGTGCCCTGGACTGGGGGAAGTGGGAGTGCTGGGTCCTGATGATGGTGAGTGGTCTCGGTTTCTGTTAGTAGGATTCTTACGTTTACCTCTCGCCATCTGGTAATCTCTGGAGTTGTTATAGTTGTCTCTGTTCAGAGGTTGTTCTTCTGGTGATTCTGAGTATCGTCTGTCAGCAGACCTGGGAGACAGGCTCTCTCCTCTGAGTTTCAGTGGTTAGAGCACTCCCTGCTGACAAGCTTTCCTCTTAAAGGGAAGGTATACAGATATCTGGCATTTGGACCTCCTCCTGGCCCAAGAAGAAGGCGGAAAACAGGACCTTTCCCAGATGCTGTGTTGCTTTGGCAGGTCACAGAAGCTGTAGGCTTCTGTGGTGCACTCTCTCAGCTGTGCAGACTAACTTCCTAAGTTCAGTGGAGTCCTGGATCCAAGATGTGCTCCCTGCTCCTGAGGTAGAGGGCTCCTGTGCGGGGCAGACCACTGTCTTCCAGCTGGGAGGGTGCTGGATGTCTGCGGCCCAAAAAGGGTGCTGCCTCAGCGGCTCTGTGGCTCCCGCCTGTCCCAGAAGCTGTCTGCCTCTGTGGTCCTCACTCTAACCTGTACAGACTAAGTTCGGTGGAGTCCTGGAGCCAAGATGGCGCTCCCTGCAGGGCAGATCACTGTCCTCCAGCTGTGAGTCTTCTTAACAAGCAACTCATATGGAAATATCCTATGTTCTTCATCATGTGAAAATCATAGCTTCAAATATTTTAAGTTTGTATGATGTGTATAGAATATCTGTAGTGAACTGGAAATGCGGAAGGGTTTATGGCAGCAATGGAGACTTTAAAAGTTTTGTGTATATTAGTCTATATGTTATACGAAGGGAGAGAGAGAGAGAATAGTTAACATGGCAAGGTTTAAGCAGTGTTGATCAGGGAAAATTGGAAAGAACATGGACTGGAGAAAAGGGATAATTAATGACTTAAAACTCAGCCATAGAAAAACTACTATTGCTCAAACTTATTAAAAAGGGTTATTGGCAATGAGTTTGTTAGGAGTTACCCTGAATGGATGAGTAATGCTAATCCCATAAAACATAACATATTAAGGGAACGATGCCAAAGAGAAGCTTACCTTTTTTTAGTGTGACACCAAGAGGCACAACTACTAGATCAAATTGACTTACCTTCTAGAGTTATGACATCTTGCATACTTACTCATAGCAAATAATGATTCACATTGCCCCAAATCTTTGTTAATATTTTTTCTCTCATGTCATGTATTAGAAATGGCTTACCTATATAAATTTATAGGTATCTCATAGTTTCAATATGTAATGATTCAATCCCAATGACATTAAGGCAAAGCATATTTTCATATGTACTTTTTGCACTGTGAATATTTTTCTATTAAAAGCTTTTGCTCATTTAAAACTCAGCATATTTTCTTTATGATGAACATTAGTATTCTTTATACAAATTAAACAATATTTTGTATCAGTAGTGTGTTTAATGAGTATTTGCTATCAGATTTTGCCTTATAAGTTTATTCCTTGAGAATATTTTTAGAGGATAATATTTTATTTTTAAATAAGGCCATATGAATTACCTTATAATGAAGAAAATATCTAATAAAAAGTTTCAAACACAAAAAATATTTACATTTTTGGGTTTTATGACAAATAATCATTAAAATTCTAAAGATATTCTGATATTCTACTGTTATCAGGAAGTTTCATTTATATTAATTTTTCATTTACTTTCCTTATGCTTAGAACTTACAAAAGACAGCATTATTGATCTGTGTGTCAGATGCTTGGAAATTTGAGAGCCATTATTTTACATTTTGACCTACATGGGTTGTGAGTCAAATTTTTAAAAGGGAATATGGCATATTTGTTTCAAATATCAATGTCTATGTTTCATCACCATTTGTTAAACTAATATATCTTTGTTTTGCATGAATGTCCTTGGTCTTTAATCAAAGTTCAGTGGAGCTTATTCATGTGAGTCAGTTTCTACTCTCATTAGTTCTATTCCATGTTTGTGGATTCATTCCCAGTACTACAGTAAATGTAGTGTTTGTTGGAGAGCAGTGTTGGTCTTTGAATTTTGCATTAATATTTTGTTACGCTGAATCTTTTTCTATTTCAAAAGCATTATAATTTATTTTTAGTAACTACAAAATGATTTATTTGAATTGCAAATTTTGAAAGATGGACAAAATTGATCTGAGCTTCTCTAATCAGAAACATGGACTATCTCTCTATTGACTAACATTTCTTCCATTTACTTTATAAAAGAGTATGATTTCCTAAAAAAATAAAGAATATGTTTCATTAGATTTCTACTTAAATATTTACTTGGAGCTAATGTGAGTGATACTATGCAATATGCACGTTCTAAATAAAAATATGAAGACAGACATACTTATAATACTTATCGACACAAAACAATGATTTTTTTAATTTAAAACTTTAAGGGATGTAATTAGTGCTACCATTTTGATAACATGTCCCTTTCAAATGTTTATAAATTGTTGGAAAATTTCAAAGTAAATAATATTTCAGTATGTTTTTCTTAATTTATGCTGTAGACAAATTATATGAAATTTGTAAATCTTAATTCTCTATGAAAATTAAAGTAGTGAATTTATCACCAAGCAAGCATATAAAACATGAAAAATTTTCCCTTGTTTTTTTTTTTCTTAATAAAGGGATACATTGTGGTTATAAGTAGGACATTTTAAAGAAGATGTTTATCAGATTATAAAGAGTAGAAATGGAAATTAGAGTATAATTAAAATAGCAATGTATCACCAGTTTGTGGTGGATGATTGTATTTAGAAAGATGCTTTGGTGATGAGAGTCAACATTGGGATAACCACTCCCATAAGTGAGGCCATGCTTTCTACCATCTGTCACAGTAAAGATTCAGGAAACACAACAAAGATGAAGATATATCCAGCAACCAGAGGTTTAATAGTTTCCTTTTAAATATTAAAACAACTTCAGAAATTTAGAAAATCATCTAATATTGACAATTAGTAAATAATAATAAATGTATCAGGTTATTACTATATTGCTATAATTCAAAAGAGAGATGGCTCTGCTTTTCTAGATGTCCTGAGTTCAATTCTCAGCAACCACACGGTGGCTCAAAAAATAGTCAATATTTTCCTGTTGAGATAAATGACTATTTCCATAAAAATCCATGTGATGGGGATTTGTGAGTTGAACTGTGAACTAAAATAAATCCAACATTTGTTCATTTTAACAATATAACATCATTGTGTAAATTACAATAATATAACTTACTTGCGATGTTGCTATATAAAATTTAAGCTAGTAAACAAAATGTTATTTCAATATTATTGACAGGAAATGAAATGTTTTTATATGGTTTTGGAATGAGCACACATATTTCACAAGGAAAAATAAGACCCATTCCTATTTTTATTACTTAACTGGACAATTACCAAAATTTACAGATGGCTACAGCATAAAACAAAATCGACCTAAAAAACGTTACACCACTTTAACTGGTGAATTTAATACTTTACTATGCAAACTTTAGCACATAAAAAGACTACTGGAAATCCAAATATATGGAGTAAATCGCTAATTGTAATTGTAATTTAATTTAAGTTGTAAAAGAACAGAGCATACATGTACTATTACTTAAAATGTTGTATAAATAATGATCTTAACAGGATAAACATTAAAATACAAAAATATGTAAGGCCACCCCATAGAAAGAACAATATTAACCAACCAGACCCAACAGACCTTCCGGGGACTAAATCTTCAACCAGAGAGTATACATGGAGGGACGCATGTTTCCAGCTGCATATGTAGCAGAGGATGGCATTGTCTAGCATCAGTGGGAGAAGAGGCTCTTCGTCCTGTGAAAACTTGATGCCCCAGTATAGGAGAATGCCAGGGAAGGGAGATAGGAGTGGTGGGTGGGTGGGAGAACACCCTCATAGAAGTAGGGAGAGGGAATAGGATAGGGGACTTCCGGAGGGAAAACCGGGAAAGGGGGATAACATTAGAAATGAAAATAAATAAAATACCCAAATAAAAATGTGGTGGAAAAAAAAAAGATAAAAGATTTTCTTCAGTAAAATCTCATCTTTTTGTAATTGAAAATAATCAAAGAAAGGTCTGTTGTGCCTTACCTGAATAAACTACTTCAATTTTGGAACACTCTCTGCTCTCTCTGCTTGCTCTCTCTCTCTCTCTCTCTCTCTCTCTCTCTCTCTCTCTCTCTCTGTCTCTCTGTCTGTCTCCCTCTCTCTGTCTCTGTCTCCCTCTCTCTGTCTCTGTCTCTGTCTCTCTCTCTCTCTCTCTCTGTCTTTGCAAAACTTAAATTCTCTTATTTTTGTTCATAATAGAGGAAATAAAACAGATAACAAAAAAGTCTAAAACATGCATTTCAGAAACAGATTTATTTTCATGAAAACTCTTCTGATCTTTTTTTTTTTAATTTATTTTTTTATTAGGTATTTTCCTCGTTTACATTTTCAATGCTATCCCAAAAGTCCCCCATACCCACCCCCAGAACCCCCTACTCACCCACTCCCCCTTTTTGGCCCTGGGGTTTCCCTGTACTGGGGCATATAAAATTTGCAAGTCCAATGGGGCTCTCTTTGCAGTGATGGCCGACTAGGCCATCTTTTGATACATATGCAGCTAGAGACAAGAGCTCCGGGGTACTGGTTAGTTCATATTGTTGTTCCACCTATAGGGTTGCAGTTCCCTTTAGCTCCTTGGGTAATTTCTCTAGCTCCTCCATTGGGGGCTCTGTGATCCATCCAATAGCTGACTGTGATCATCCACTTCTGTGTTTGCTAGGCTCCGGCATAGTCTCACAAGAGACAGCTATATCTGGGTCCTTTCAGCAAAATCTTGCTAGTGTATGCAATGGTGTCAGCGTTTGGAAGCTGATTATGGGATGGATCCCTGCATATGGCAATCACTAGATGGTCCATCCTTTCATCACAGCTCCAAATTTTGTCTCTGTAACTCCTTCCATGGGTGTTTTGTTCCCAGTTCTAAGAAGGGGCAAAGTGTCCACACTTTGGTCTTCTTTCTTTTTGAATTTCATGCGTTTAGCAAATTGTATCTTATATCTTGGGTATCCTAAGTTTCTGGGCTAATATCCACTTATCAGTGAGTACATATTGTGCGAGTTCCTTTGTGATTGGGTTACCTCACTCAGGATGATGCCCTCCAGGTCCATCCATTTGCCTAGGAATTTCATAAATTCATTTTTTTTAATAGCTGAGTAGTACTCCATTGTGTAAATGTACCACATTTTCTGTATCCATTCCTCTGTTGAGGGGCATCTGGGTTCTTTCGAGCTTCTAGCTATTATAAATAAGGCTGCTATGAACATATTGGAGCATGTGTCCTTCTTACCGGTTGGGACATCTTCTGGATATATGCCCAGGAGAGGTATTGCGGGATCCTCTGGTAGTACTATGTCCAATTTTCTGAGGAAGCCCCAGACTGATTTCCAGAGTGGTTGTACAAGCTTGCAATCCCACCAACAATGGAGGAGTGTTCCTCTTTCTCCACATCCTCGCCAGCATCTGCTGTCACCTGAGTTTTTGATCTTAGCTATTCTGACTGGAGTGAAGTAGAATCTCAGGGTTGTTTTGATTTGCATTTCCCTGATGATTAAGGATGTTGAACATTTTTTCAGGTGCTTCTCAGCCATTCGGTATTCCTCAGGTGAGAATTTTTTGTTCAGCTCTGAGCCCCATTTTTTAATGGGGTTATTTGATTTTCTGGAGTCTACCTTCTTGAGACACCGTCAATAAGACAAAAAGGCCACCAACAGATTGGGAAAGGATCTTCTGATCTTCTAATGAACTATTTCCACATGAATATTAAAATGTACCTCTACCACTTTCATAAATTATAAACATAACACAATTATTTTGACTAAGACTTATCACCCTTACATACATTCACATGTAATCAAATTCACACATGCACACAAGAACATTTCTCAATATTACTTTAAGCTTATATCAAAATAGTTTCTCTTATAGGCCCAATGTTATGTGCCATATGTTTAGAATGTATTTAGTGTATAGTAAATTTTATACCCACATACATATATATTTTATACTTATATACATTTACTTCCTAAAGCAAGTAGTATTTTTCTTTCTAATTGTAAAGTGTGATTCAATTAGAATTTTTTTTACAAGAACTATGGATAACTTTAAAAATATATATTTTCAATGTAATTATATGTTTTCTGTGTATTCATGCCTGTGATTACAGGTGCTTGTGAAGCCCAGACATGGAAATCAGTTCAATTACTCAAATCTGGAATTGCATGCAGTTGTGAACTTTTCTGTTATATACAACATTTGGCAGTTATCTGCCTTGGTCTGAATGAATTAACTGCCAGTTTTTACTCCCAGGGACACTTTGAAATTTTCATTTTCTCCAAATTCATGGGAGCATTTGTTGTCATTGATTGATTGTCTTGGAACCTAGAATGATTGGGTGATGTGAAATCTCAAAGCAGTTTTAATTTCCATTGCCCAGAATCATAGGATGTTGAAAATTTCTTAGTCTATTTTTGTTTGTTTCTTTCTTTCTTATTTTGAGAATTCACTGTTTATTTCCAAATCCCAAATTTTATTTTTATTTTCTCCTTGGTGGCTAATTTTTGTTGTAATTTAGATTTTTTTGTTTGTCTAGATTGCTTTTTATTCAATTCTTTATGTATTTTAGATACTAAGCCTGTGTTCAATGCAGAGCTAATAAAGTAAGTTACATTCTCTAGGCTCTCTCTTCTAATTGCTTTTTCTTTACCTAAGTCTTTAGTTCCATAAAGTCCTGTTTCTCAGTTATTGGACTTAATGTCTCTACTACCAGAATTCTTTTCAGAAAGTCATTTCCTGTTCCTATATGTTGAATTGTATTCCTTTTCTTTGAACAGAATGAGCATATTACGTCTTATGTTGAAGTCTTTGTACGATTTAGCATTGAGTTTTGTACAAATCAAAGATAAAAATATATGTAGCTATCCAAAATGATTAGTAATATTTACTGATGATAACATCATTTATTCAGTGTCTCATTTTGGCTTCTCAATAAATAAGGTGTGTATGTGAAGGCTTCTTTCTGGGACATCATTCATCAATATGTCTCCTGTTATACCAGTACCATACTGATTTTATTACTATACCTTTGCAGTATAATTTTAACCAAGTATATCTATAACACAAGAACTGTTTTTATTGCTCAAGATTGCTTTGGACTCCCTGAAACATTTTCTTTTTCTTTCTTTTTTTTTTTTTTTTGTTTTTGTTTTTGTTTTTGTTTTTGTTTTTCGAGACAGGGTTTCTCTGTGTAGCCCTGGCTGTCCTGGCACTCACTTTGTAGACCAGGCTGGCCTCGAACTCACCTCGAATCCGCCTGCCTCTGCCTCCCGAGTGCTGGGATTAAAGGCGTGCGCCACCACGCCCGACTTCCCTGAAACATTTTCTATTCCACATGTACGTTGATACAATTTTTTAAAACTTCTGTGATAACTTACTGGTATAATTATAATTGAGAGTGTACTTAATGTAGAGACAGAAATTGTAGTAGAATGATATCTTTTGCTATACTAGTGCTGCCAATCCAGGAACGTGGAAAAATCTGTCCATCTTCCTGTATCCCGTTTCTTGTTTCATTGTCTTGATGGTTTCACTACTCATGTTTTTGATATTTTTGGTTAGTTTATTCCAAGATATTTGAGTCAATTATAAATATTATTATTTCCCTGATTTTTCTTGTTATGTTTATTTTTACTATACATAAAAATACAATTTTTATTTTCTGTATTGCAAGAAACACATGTGTAGATTGTTCTATAAATTATATAGTAGTAATATAGTTAAGTTAAACAAGGGGAGATTGATTTAATAGAAAAATAAAACAAACCATATTATTATTTTCTTTAAAATGATGAAACTGCTTGTGGTTTTATAACAATAACTTTAAAGAGATAGCAATAAATTGTTTTTATATGAACGTCTGATATGAAATTATAGAACAATAAAAAGATACATACTTGTAAAATAATAGCATTAATGTAATAGTAAAATTATTAACAAATGAGCATGTTCAAGAAATTAAGAATGTTCTTTTACAAATCTCATAATATTTCTCATTTTATTTTAATGAGAACCAAATAATTTAATTTATTTTAATGAAATGTTAGCGAGTAAATTAAGCAAAATCAAACTCATAATGAGTAAATTTAGAAGGGAACACATAGAACATTGTGATGAATTGCTAAATACTTAGAAACTAATTATTTAAATTACTGGATAAATAGATGCAATTATGAATACAAAACTAGGACTTTTATGAAATTTGGAACAGCTTTGATGAACTTTCTCATTCATAAGGCTAACACTTGCTTGCCATTGGCCATCAGTGGATGATTGTTCCTTTCCAATTGCACGTGCTTAGAATTTATTTGCTCAGTATCTATTGCTGATGCCCCATCAAATACCCGTGTGTTTCTGTATAAGGATTGGAAGGTATAGAGATAGTTTGGATTGGTTAAAATAACACTTCAATGGAATAAAGATGAATGAGTCATGAAGAGAAACAAAACAAAACAAAACAAAACAAAAGAATTTCTTTTGTCACTGTGTTCCTCTGCCTATCATAAAGAACACAAAATATTTCAATGACTCTATTGACAAGGATGTAAATATAGAAAGATGAAAGGTGAGTATAAAAGTTGATAAAAAAAGTGTACATTTACACAATGGAGTACTACTCAGCTATTAAAAAGAATGAATTTATGAAATTCCTAGCCAAATGGATGGACCTGGAGGGCATCATCCTGAGTGAGGTAACCCAATCACAAAGGAACTCACACAGTATGTACTCACTGATAAGTGGATATTAGCCCAGAAACTTAGAATACCCAAGATACAAGATACAATTTGCTAAACACATGAAACTCAAGAAGAACAAAGACCAAAGTGTAGACACTTTGCCCCTTCTTAGAATTGGGAACAAAACACCCATGGAAGGAGTTACAGAGATAAAGTTTGGAGCTGAGATGAAAGGATGGACCATCTAGAGACTGCCATATCTGAGGATCCATCCCATAATTAGCTTCCAAACGCTGACACCATTGCATACACTAGTAAGATTTTGCTGAAAGGACCCAGATATAGCCGTCTCTTGTGAGACTATGCCGGGGCCTAGCAAACACAGAAGTGGATGCTCACAGTCAGCTATTGGATGGATCACAGGGCCCCCAATGGAGGAGCTAGAGAAATTACCCAAGGAGCTAAAGGGATCCGCAATCTTATAGGTGGAACAACAATATGAAATAACCAGTATCTCCCCACCCCCGGAGCTCGTGTTTCTAAGTGCATATGAATCAGAAGATGGTCTAGTCAGCCATCAGTGTAAAGAGAGGCCCATTGGTCGTGCAAACTTTATATGCCTCAGTACAGGGGAATGACAGGGCCAAGAAGTGGGAGTGGGTGGGTGGGGAAGCGTGTGTGGGACTTTTGGGATAGCATTGGAAATGTAAATGAAATAAATACCCAATTAATAATATAAGAAAAAAAGTGACAATCAAGATAAAAAACCCACTTTCTGTGTGGCTTACATTACATTGTAAATTGACATGTGGGAAAAGGATAAATTATTTCGGCTGTCATACACTGCTTACCATATTTTATTGACAGTATGAAAGTAAGTGATAAATAACACTCTAAATTTAGTGACTAGGTATTAGGCAAGATACAGAAATGTTTCATAGACTATTTCTGATTTTATCCACTGAGTGATATTAGTAGACTAATATGTCTAAAATAGTTCAAGCATTTTAGGCACAGAACACAATTGATAGAGCAAATATTAGAATTGACTCAGAGAACTAATAGCATCAGAGAGCACAGATATCCTTTTATTAGTGTCCGTTTTTTTGTTGTTTGTATTTTTTTTTTTGCTTTGTCTGCTCTAATGTGAATAATAATGCAAATAAATAGATGTGTATCTTTCTATACCAAGGAGTGGGACAGGAGCAAACCTAGCATTGAATTGAGTCAACAGTGTAGTCATATACATTAGTACAAATACAAAGTTTATTACTTTTTTTTTAAAGTGTTTAATATCATGTCACTCTGTAACTTTGTAACCAATCATTTTTCTTTTTATTTATTTACATTTCAAATGCTATTCCCTTTCCTGATTCCTCACCTCCAGAAACCCCCATCTTCACTCCTTATTCTTCTATGAGGGTGTAGCCCCAACAACCCATCCACGCCTTCCTCCCTGCCCACACATTCCCCTACAATGGGGCATGGAGCCCTCGTAGGACCAAAGGCATCTTCTCTCATTGATGCCTGACAAGGCCATCCTCTTCTATGCATGCAGCTGGATCCATGAATCCCTCCATGTGTATTCCTTGGTTGATGGTTTAGACCCTAGGAGCTCTGGTTGGTTGATGTTTTTCTTCCTATGGGGCTGCAAACCCCTTCGGCTCCTTCAGTCATTTCTCTAGCTCTTTGACAATGACTCTTTTCTCTCACTGAATTGACATTTTAATATATCTCTGTTAATTTTATCCATAAAATTCTCAACTAAAAACATCTTTTAAAAATTACCAATATGTACTCTTTCAAGCTCATTCATTAATTATTATAAACTAAAATCATTTCAATTTTTATTTTCTTTATATTTCTCTATTTTCTTTGACAGATATTTACTGTTTTCTATATCCTGCAAGTCTCATTTTGCAGTCTCATACTTCTTTCTCTTTTCTCAGGCTTTCTGAGTGACTCTAGATTTCCAAGGACTGGAGAGGTATGGATCTGCTTAAACAAATATCCAAACTGTTGCTCTACTTAAATTTTCCATTTGAAATTTGAATAAATAAATTAACTTACACCACACAATATCATAACCAAAGTTTTCTGCATCTTGTTAAAAAAATGCCTTAAAATAAAAAAAGACTGTACCCTTTTATGTAAATTACCATTGTTTATTTCTTTTTGTTTCCCGAAAGGAAAATTCGTGATTTTTGTGTTTCTTCTATTTACATCTTAAATTAAATTACAAAATCTCATCAAAATTTCTTTACAGTTTACCATGTACCTGTCAAACAGAAGCTACAAAATGTTAGTTAGTTCACCTTCCAACTTCTGTTGTCTATTTTTATGACACAGATAACTTTGAAACCAACATAAATTGAGTAAATTTGGAAAAGTGTTTTGTAATCTTCCTGGTAATGACTCTATTAGCATTGATAAGCAAGTACAAATCAGGTCCTGAACATTTTCATTGCAGAAATAAAGATATTTTGAACATCCTTCAAATACTAAGGTGAATATTATGAACTGTAAAACAGTCAACAAAATGATTTCCTTTAATAATAATTGGGAACAATTATATGCTTAATAACTTGGAGCCAAGTTCAATAACAGCACACAAAATTAATATTGTGGGAAAAACTAAACTAAATTATAATCATTATATAAGATAGAATGTTATGCATATATCCTAACAAAGATGTACTATGCAAATAAAATTGAATTTTAATGACACTTTCTATATATGTATATATGTATGTATCTTTTCATATCTATGAATAGAAAGATAAAAGCCTATATTCATATGTATATTCTTTACTGTTTTTATAACACAAAACACATGATATATTTGAAAATAGTTTACAGTCTCTGTATATGTTATCAATAATTAGGCCTATATACTTTTCTATTGCCACACTTTATCGAATTCCAGAGATTAGCAAGCTCACCTATAAAGGAAACACATCTATAATCCTTTTAGGTTTTGTCTGAAGTGGTTGGAAACTGAAAATGTTTACAGAGTCTCTTGATATTCTTATATACTGCATGAAAACTGAATTAACACTCAGTGAATCATTTCTCTGAAATGAAGTTCCATGTGAATATCTATCACATTATTTCATGAGCAAACTAAAATTTTAAGTGATCATATTTGAAGGCATTTAACTTATTCTATATCATGGAGGAATCCATATTAAAGAACTGACTAACTGAAGCCTGAAATAATGTGATTGTAAAAAGCATTCCTCAGTAAAGCGTATCACAACTTTCTTTTGCACAAAACTCCAGATATAACTTCAGTACAACCGCTAGGCCTATTTTTACAATCTCCAAAGAGTGCCCACAGCTTGATTAATGTGACTCTAAACAGACTTGTGGAGAAAAAGAGAAATAACTCTTGTTTACAGCACAAGCACTGAAACAGAGCAGTAGAATGCCCTGTTTGTTCTCAGCTGGTAACATGTCTGAGGAGTTTCATCTGCTCTAACAGCCCAGACCTTTCCTGAAAAGCCAAGAGTGAAAGAAAGCTACCCCATTTCTCCACTTTTGTTCTTTGCAATGCTCACACTGTTACCTATTTCAATAAAATAAGAAAAAGACGAAAAATGTGTATAAATGGTAAAGGAAGCTATCAAATATACCTATTTATATCTGGTATAATCCTTAACAGAACCTAGATACTACACTTGAAGCCTGTTAGAACTGCAATACACTCTGAAATAATGTATCAGGGAATGGAGTTAATAGGAAGAAAAACAGTAGCTCATACACCTATAGACCTATGTTCAGTGTTTAAGAAAATAATGATTAAAACATTACTGTTTACAACAGTTTGAAAATAAAAAATAAAAAAGAAGGGGAATTTGATTTAATTTTATTTTAAATTAAAAATAAAAGAGAAAAAAGAAAAAAAATCCACAATCTTCTTCACATAAATACTTCTAAACGCCTAAAATCCATATGGTAAAAATAAAAAAAGACTGTGTTGCCACAATAATTTTGAGCATAAAGAACAACAGCAGTATTGTCACATCTGATTCTAAGAGAAGACAAAACAGACATCAAGATTAATGGAGTAGAATACATACCCAGCTGAAAATCTTTACAATAGCAGTTACTTGACTACAAAGAGATAGATGACAAAAACAAAATTAAGGAATGACATCTTCAATGGATTTTGCTGGATGGACTCTATATTGACATTAAAAATAGACAAACAAGTAAATAAACAAATACATAAGGCTAGACCCCCCCTACCTCTTATTCTTTATAAAAACCAAACTCCAGATGGTACAAATCTTTATACAAAAACTGACCTCTGAAATTTTCAGAGATAACAAGAGAGTTAGCATTTCCAGGTATACACAAGAATGAGGACTTCCTGAAAAGCTCTATAATCATCAGGAAATAACATGAGGAGTTGAACATTCAGGCAATTAAAAATATAAACCAACCTTGTACAAGTAAAGAATTAATTTTTTTTAAGAAACAACTTTTTGAATACAAAAATATTTTTGCTGTTTAAAATATAATATTTTATTGATCTAGAATACATAAATAACTAAAATATGCCACAAAGCAAGGAAGACAATAAATAATGAAGAAAATATATGATCCATGTTCTGATTCCCCGTGATTTGAGGATGACATTGAACTCACTATTTAGCAGCAGCTGCACCTGACCTTGAACTTCTCATTTTCCCCTTCAAACTCCAAGTTGTAGTTTATAGATGTGGAATATGTGCTACACTACCTGACCAAATGATTCTTGAAAGGTAAAGTACAGAAAACAATGAAAAAATATCTTTAGTACTCTTAGCCATCAAGGAAAAGCAAATGGAAATCTACCTTGTTATCTCATGTTACCTATGTCAGAAAGACAATTTTGCAAGAAATCACAACAGATACTGGCAATGATGGAGGAAGAAGAGAACCCTGAGTTTCTGCTGCTGGGCGTGTCTATTTGTTCACACACTGTTTAAAAAACTAAGGAAGTTTGTCAAAATCCTAAATATATCTATATCTTGTGAGTGTGCACAAACAAATTGGACTAAACATATTGTTGAGATCTGGAAATGGAGACGCTTATCGCACTCTCTGGTTGGTGGTTTATTCCCCGGGAGCTCTGAGGGTACTGGTCAGTTCTCATACTGTTGTTCCTCCTAGGGGGCTGCAAACCCCTTCAGCTTCTTCAGACATTTCTCTAGCTCCTCCATTGGGGACCTTGTCCTAAGTCCTCCAGCTGCCTGTGTAGCAGAGGATGGCCTTGTTGGACCTCAATGGGAGGAGAGGCCCTTGGTCTTGGAAGCAAGAGTGGGTGAGTTGGTGAGAAGGTGGAGGAGGGATGGGATAGGTAGTTTAAGGAGGGGAAACCAGGAAAGAGGATAATACTTGAAATGTAAATAAAGAAAATATCTAATTAAAAAAAAAAGATGCTTACTGTAGCACTTTTCTTTATTCTTTTAATTAGATATTTTCTTCATTTACATTTCAAATGCTATCCACAAAGCCCCCTACACCCTATACCCTCCCCCTGCCCTGCTACCCAACCCACCCACTCCCGCTTCCTGGTCCTGGCATTCCGCTGTACTGGGGCATATGATCTTCTCAAGACCAAGGGCCTCTCCTCCCATTGATTGCCAACTAGGCCATCCTCTGCTACATATGCAACTAGAGACACAGCTCTGGGGGATACTAGTTAGTTCATATTGTTGTTCCTCCTATAGGGTTGCAGACCTCTTTAGCTTCTTGTTTACTTTCTCTAGCTCCTTCAGTAAAGGCCCTGTGTTCCAACCAATAGATGACTGTGAGCACCCACTTCTGTATTTTTCATTCATTGGAATAGACTCACGAGAGAGAGCTATGTCAGGGTCTGGTAACCAAAATCTTTCTGGCATATGCAATAGTGTCTGGGTTTAGTGGTTGTATATGGGATGGATTCCCGGGTGGGGCAGTCTCTGGATGGTGTTTTCTTCCATCTTAGCTCTGACCTTTGTCTCTGTAACTCCTTCCATATGTATTTTCCCCATTCTAAGAAGGAAAGAAGTATCCACACTTTGATCTTCCTTCTTCTTGAGTTTCATGTGTTTTGCAAATACCCAAAAGATGTTCCAAATTCTAATAAGGACATATGCTCCATTATGCTCATAGCAGCCTTATTTATAGTAGCCAGAAGCTGGAAAGAACCCAGATGTCCCTCAACAGAGGAATGGATACAGAAAATGAGGTACATTTACACAATAGAGTACTACTCAGCAATTAAAAACAATGAATTCATGAAATTCTTAGGCAAATGGGTGCATCTGGAGGATATCAGCCTGAGCGAGGTAACCAGCCCAATCACAAAAGAACACACATGGTATACACTCACTGAAAAGTGGATATTAGCCCAGAAACTTAGAATATCCAAGATACAATTTGCAGCACTTTTCATAATAATGGAGTTACAGAGTAAGCATAGGTGCTCATCATAGATGATCAGATACAGGAATAATGTCATACCTCCACAATGGACTCTTAAAATAGATAGAAAGAGAAATCAAATATGTTGCATGCATGAAAATACAGCTATAGAATATCATGTTGCATGAAATTAGAACCTGAAATAAAAAAATATCATAATTTTTCTCATAAGCAGATTCTCCAATGTTTTATCAAATGAATTTAAGCAGCACACACTAAAATTCTTTGAGTAAAAAGAAATATCTCTATCGTGTTTGAAATTATCTTCAATACGTCAAGTTTAACACTGTCCAGAAATCATTACTTCCACCAATTTTATTAATTATATTAAATAATTTTAGTAAATTATATCAAGTATGTTCACTACAAAATAAGTAGCGATTTGAGTAGGATATATGTGGCAACAATTTCTTACCTACAAGCTACAATCTTTACCAATATATCAAAATCAATTCTTATTAGAGAAAAGTGCCTATAAGAAGTAGAGTGTTACAATTTTTATTGAGTTTTTCTAGCACTATAATCAGGCCCGCAAGTAAGAACTCAGACTTCAATCCACATTTGAGGAAAGATGTTGATATATACTGATGTCAAATAGAGAGTTGCAGTTTATATTGTTCATCTAGAAAATAGATTGCTATATCAAAACCTGTTTTTATCCGTTAATACTTTTACTGTTTCTCTCCTACTCAAAATTAGAGTAATACAGACTTATGGATGCCATCATGAGTGCTTACCCATACTTAGATAAACTTAAAATTAATGAAATAATGAGGTATTAGCAAATATCATAAGTATATGCATGACTTTGTATTATGCTAATGTCAGTTTATGTCCAAATGATTAACTTATTTTCTGTTCATCCATTATTGAAATTTTTGATCCATAGGGTGTCTTTCTGTTTATTTAGCTTCATGTATCCATAAGAAGCATACTTTATCATCTGTTGACATTTCAAACTTAACACAGACTTTATATGCATAGAAAAGTGTTAGCTAATATGATGACATATATATTGTTTTTCAGTCTCAGGCTTGTTGATTTTCATTGAATAAGTGAAAAAATGAGGTTTTTAAAAAGTAAATTTAGCAAATTGCAAGATTCAAGTTTGTGAACAGGATAAAATATTTTAAAATATCTTTGATTTAAACAGTATCAGACGTTCATATTTTACCTAATTGTACAATTCAAAAATTCAATATAAAATTCAAAATAAATCTAATAATGCCTACATTCCAAAGTGTATTTAATATTCCAATATGTCTTATAAATGAATAGCATATTAATAAAAATGTTCCTTGATAAGTAGCTCAAGAGTATATGCCTGAGAACCAGATTTGGCATCCTGAGGTCACAGGTAATATAAAAGATGGATTTGGAAGCTTGCCAATAATTCCGGCCTCAGATATGGAATGAGGAACCTACACAGCAAACCGGAAAGCAAATTAGTCATTGTCAAAAGAGCTCTGAGGTTTGAGGGGGCCCAACTTCAATAAATGGCATGGAAGAATGACTGAGGACGATTCAGGAAATTACCCTCAGGCCTCCATATGCATGCTGACACTCACTGACACATAAGTGAATTGGCACAAGTAAAATGATTTGTATGCATATATAAACACCACATACACATAGAATATCATATGAGAATACAAAACAAAGTGATGCATGTATTGGTTATAAATACATACAGGATAGATACATATATAGGTGCTAGATGAATATATAGAGATATAGACTATCATCTCTATATAGGTAGATGGTACAGATTTTTTATTACTGAAAAAGGTGATATTAAAATTAATTTTGTGTCCTTGTTTCAAAGTGATAAAAAAAAAAACTGAAATAGGCAAAATGTACCATGTTTTAACTGACTACTAATTTTCAACTGATTTCCTCAGAAATGACGATGTCCTAAATGTTTATAATTGTTCAGATTATTTTATCTAATATAGGACACAGACTGATGTGTCTCCATTTTGACTCCAAAATTAAGGACAGGGAAAAAAAATCTACAAAGATGAGATTGAGCCAGAGAGAAAAACATATAAATCTCTTTGTTAGGTAACAAAACGGAAGCCATGACCAAGTTACATTTGTCCTGGACAGTCTTGTGTTAGGACAGAATCTTGATTAATTTTTCATTTTACATATTTTTACAGACACTATAGCTGTCTACATAATCTGTACTTATAATTTGAAATTTACTTAATAATAACAGAACGATTACAGATGCACTATTATTATATTATTTCCTGAACCTGAAAATATGGATTCTCATTTTCCAAATGAGGACTCTATATCAGGGAACCTTGCCTCTGCTAGTATTCTACTTACATTCAAAAGTATGTTTTGTTTGCATCTTAACAGAACTTTAAAACCATAACTTGTTTGGTTACTGAAATAACCTACACTGATACCCCAGTTTCCAGCAGTAGCCCAATGATGCAGATTACTAGACCCCAATGACATATCTCTTAATTTTCTACTTCTAAAAATAATTTTCTTCCTTTCTGTCCACACCATTCTTTTCTTCTTAATTTCTCTCTTCACCTCTTCAACGTACTTAAATCCCACATGATTAAAGATCTAGAAACTTTAGTTAAGATTTCAGTTAAAAATACAAATTCAAGCACTATATTTGGAATACCTTTCTAAATTGTAGAACTTAAACTGATTTCTCCACTTATTGTTTTATTCCAAATGGCTAGCTTATTTATACAAGTAATATAAATAACTGGTTATAGAGCAAAAAAAAAAAACCATGAACATTGCCTGAAAAGTGGGTTTTTTGTTGTTGTTGTTGTTTTGTTTTGTTTTGTTTTGTTTATAGTAATAACTTTCATCTGAGGCAGGAAGACATTGTTCCACTATTTCCTCCATACCAAGGCAACTTGCAACATGTAATTTATAACTGAACAACAAACCAACAAACTTTGAATTATAGTTCTCACTATTCTGCTAAATCAATCTTTCTGTTAAAATTTCAAAAACAATTAAAATACAAAGCTGAATATCATACACTTAATTTTAAATATGAGATGATTTTTTAAAAATCAATGTTGTATCTCATAGTTTAGAAAGTATGAAGTTGGATATTTTGCATCTGCTTCATTCATTTTCATTTGAATACATATAATTTCAATACATTTTTTAACATGCTTATTCAAATTTACTTCCTTTTGGCTTCTGTGCAAAGGCAAGAAAAATGCCCATTTCCTGCATTATACATTGGATTAAAATACTTGCAGGATTTCCGATTTGTATGATGAAGTTATTCTAGAGTTTCCTGACTCTTTACAGAAGAGAGCATATCTCATTTCTAGTCAGTCCACTAGTCCTTGAAATCTACAACTTTATATAAAAATGATCTTTCTATGTTTTCTTCTTGAGGATAAAACCTCACACATAATCTTAAATAGACTAGAATTCTCCATGGACTCTGCTTATCTCAAACTTGTATTTTGCATTTTCTTTAACGGTTGTGTCAATGTTTTGTACGGTATCTTCTGCACCTGAGATTCCCTCTTCTATCTCTTGTATTCTAATTCTGTGTCTGTGACTCCTGATCACTTTGCTAGATTTTCTATCTCCTGGGTTGTCTACCTTTGTGATTTCTTTATTACTTCTACTTTCATTTTTAGATCCTGGATGGTTTTGTTCAAGTCCTTTACCTGTTTGGTTGTGTTTTCCTGCAATTCTTTAAGGGATTTTTGTGTTTTCTCTTTAATGGCTCCTACTTGTTTACAGGAGTATTTCTCTTCTTTTCTTCTTTTCTTTTCTTTTCTTTTCTTTTCTTTTCTTTTCTTTTCTTTTCTTTTCTTTCTTTTATTTGGATATTTAATTTATTTACATTTCAAATGTTATCCCCTTTCTCAATCCCCTCCCCAGTAATCCCCTATCCCATCCCCCACCTCCTGCTTCTATGAGGATGCTCAACCACCCACCCACTTCTGCCTCTCTGCTCTCACAATCTCTTACACTGGGGCATCAAGCTTTCAGAGGACCAAGGGCCTCTTCTCCCATTGATGCCCCACAAGGCCATTCTTTGCTACATATATGGCTGAAGCTGTGGGTCCCTCCATGTGTACTCCTTGGTTGGTGGTTTAGACAATGGGAGTTCTGGTTGGTTGATATTGCTGTTCTTCCTATGGGGTTGCAAACACCTTCAGCTCTTCCAGTCCTTTCTCTAACTCCTCCATTGGGGGCCCTGTGATCAATTCAACGGTTGGCTGTGAGCATCCACCTCTGTATATATCAGGCTCTCAGAAAGCATCTCAGGAAACAGTGATATCAGGCTCCTGTCAGCATGCACTTCTTGGCATCCACAATAGTGTCTCGGTTTGGCGACTGTATATGGGATGGATCCCCAGGTGGGGAAGTCCTTGGATGACCTTTCCTTCAGTCTATGCTCCACACTTTGTCTCCTTATTTAACCCTGTGATTATTTTGTTCCCTTTTCTAAGAAGGAATGAAGCACTCACACTTTGGTCTTCCCTCTTCTTGAGCTTCATGTGATCTGTGAATTGTATCTTGGGTATGAAGAGCTTTTGGGCTAATATCCACTTATAAGTAAGTGCATAGCATGTGTGCTCTTTTTTTATTGTGTTCCCTCACTCTGGATGATATTTTCTGGGTCCATTCATTTGCCTAAGAATTTCATGACTTCATTGATTTTAATAGCTGAGTGTTATTTATGTCCTTCTTAAATGTCTCTATAATCATCACGAGATGTGATTTTAAATCTGAATCTTGCTTCTCAGGTGTGCTGGGGTATCTAGGACTTGCTGTCGTGGGACAACTGGATTCTGATGATGCCAAGTAGTCCTGATTTCTGTTGCTCTTACTTCTACCTCCCATTTGTTGTGATTGGAAACAGGAATAGGTATGCAAACACAGTAGGCTCAGGCACATTTTTCATCAAAATCTTTACATATTAATCCTTGTTATTATTTCCTAAATAATTTTCATACCATTATCTATCAATACGACTATCATGTGAATCCTATATTTGAATCAAAGTATGTAAAAAGATGTGTAGAGTTTACATGTAAATACTATGGGAATGTAAACATCTATGGATTTTACTATCAACAGGATACCCGAAAGTATTTACTGAGGGACAAAAATGTTTGGCAAAAAACTAATGCGGTTACCCTGGCAGAAGACAATTGCCAAACTTTATTGTTACTTTATTTATTGATCGATCGATTGATTTTTATTTATATTCCTATAGCTGTAGCAGGTAGATGGATTTTCTGTGATGTTCATTTCATAACCAGAGAAACAGTTGATGTGTTTTATAGCACTTCTATATTTTGCTAGCAACATATCTCAGAAAGGTTCTTTAGTAATATATTTTAGTTGGTTTTGGGTCAATAGTATTTTGTCATATATTCATAAATGCATATACATTTGCATAGAAACACATGCATAAATATATGTATATATATATATATATGCCATATTTCTCATTAATTAGTAATTACAAAATGCTGCCTTTATGCCTGGCTTTCTAAGAAACACATGACAACTTTTAAGATAATAAGCTGCTTGAATGTTTTTTTTTTTTTGAGATGTTATGATGTAAATATATTTTTTTAATTTCACTCTCAATTAATTTAAAGGAAAGTGAATCAGGACTTTAATATAGCTCATTTACTTAAAATTATCAGTGAGTCAAGATTACTAGTTTTCATACATGTGTGTGTGTGTACTTTTATAATGTTTTAAATAATAATTTTCATTGTATATTTAATTATATATGTATATATAATCATTTATTGCCACTGTCTTTCTTAAAGGAGAATTGATATACATTCAACAAAAATTAGACATATTTAAATACAAAGAACACACAAACACTTTGAATATTGAGATTTCTTTCCTTATTCCACACCCCATCTTGAGACATGACAATTGTATCCACTTAATTGTTTAAAAGATACACACACAAACACACATACACAAAGACACATACCACCTATGTGTAAATCATAGAAATTTCCAATGTTTCTTCAATTTCCATCTCCCTCTGAATGTAATTCCTTGAAAAATGTGTACAGATCTATTGACAATAATCTTCCTTAATTGGCTTCTTTCTGGGCTACAGCTTAGCTGATTTTAGCAATATTTTAGAAGAACTTCCAATCCTTGTTCCTTTTTTTTAGTTTATTTATTTTTAATATTTTTATTACATATTTTCCTCAATTACATTTCCAATGCTATCCCAAAAGTCCCCCATACCCTCCCCACTACTTTGCTAACCACCCATTCTGATTTTTTGTCCCTGGTGTTCCCCTGTACTGGGCCATATAAAGTTTGCATGTCCAAAGGGCCTCTCTTTTACTTCATCTTTGTAATGATTCTCAAGTTACAAATCATGCAGTGGCATGCTACTTTGACTAAATATCAGTTAATTTCTCATTTGCAAAACATATATTTAACAAATATTACCACAGCTGACTTCTCAGATCTTTATGCCAATTTCTACTTGAGTTTATAATTCCAGTGCCTCTGCTTATAATAGTCTATATTGTACTTTTTTCTTGGAGAAGGCAGCACGACTAATTCTGATAGTGGCTGGAAATATTGTAATTATGTACAAATTTATTTCCTCAATCTCACACTTTTCCAAAAAATTCCCACCTGTTTCCTCTGTGTTTCAGGTTCTAATACAATTATATGCTTTCAGATATTATTTTCTAACTATGTGTATATAAAAATAGTCATGTATGATGTATAATGTTTTTATTTTACAAAACTAGAATATATATTTTTATGAGAATAAAATCTTTAACCTTTGATAATGACAGTATTACCAGACAGTATAACCTTGCATAGTTGACATGGAATTTGCATCAAATATTTTTTGTCTTTTATTTATTAATATTTTACACTCCAAATTTTTATCCCCCTCCCCCAACCATCCTCTGACTGTTCTACATTCCAAACCTTCTCCCCACCCTCTGTCTCCATGAGGATGTCCCACCCACCCATCAGCCACCAACCAGACCTCTGAATTCCCTGGGGCCTCCAGTCTTTTGAGGGATAAGTGTATCTTCTCTGACTAAACACAGATTAGGCAGTCCTCTTCTGTATATGTGTTGGGAGCCTCATATCAGCTGGTGTATGAAGCACGTGGTGATCTAGTGTTTGATAGACCTTGGGGGCCAGGTTAATTGAGACTTCTTGTGCTCCTACAGGGACACCTTTCTCCTCAACTTCTTCCAGCTTTCCCCTAATTCAAACACAGGGATCAGAAGCTCTGTCTATTTGTTGGCTGCAAATATCTGCATCTGACAGTTTCAGCTGCTTGTTGGGTTTTCAGGATTAAGGTCATGCTAGAACACTTTTCATTAGCATTCCATAGCCTCAGTAATAGTGTGAGGCCTCCCCTTGAGCTGGATCACACTTGGGCCTGTCTCTGAACCTTCTTTTACTCAGGCTTTGTCCATTTTCATCCCTGCAGTGTCTTCAGACAGAAATAATTATAGGTTAGAGTTTTGACTGTGGGTTGGCAACCCCCTCCCTCATTTGATGGCCTGTCTTCCTGCTGGAGGTGGGCTCTTTAAGTTCCCTCTCTCTACTGTTGGGCATTTCATCTAAGGTCCCTCCCTTTGAATCCTGAGAGTCTCCTCACCTCCCAGGTCTCTGGTGCATTCTGGAGGGTCCCCCCAACCTCCTACCTCCTAAGGTTGCCTGTTTCCATTCTTTCTGCTGGCCCTCAGGACTTCAGTCCTTTCCCTCACCGAATACCAGATCAAGTTCCCCTCTGCCCACTCCCAACCTCATCTGCTTTCCCTCCTAGATCCCTCCTGACTTATGATTGCC
This sequence comes from Mus caroli, assembly GCF_978045245.1. Taxonomy (NCBI): domain Eukaryota; kingdom Metazoa; phylum Chordata; class Mammalia; order Rodentia; family Muridae; genus Mus; species Mus caroli. The sequence continues at coordinate 87,901,775 of NW_028227267.1, read as the reverse complement.
TTCTTCTCCCTCCCAAGTGGAATTTAGGTCTACTCACTTGAGTCCTTCAGCTTGTTGACCTTTTTGAGTTTTGTGGATTATATCTTGGCTATTATGTATTTTTTTCCCTTTTTGGCCAGTATTCACTTATTAGTGAGTACATACCATGCATATCCTTTTGGGTATGAGTTACCTCACTCAGGATGATATTTTCTGGTTCCAACCATTTACCTGCAAGCATTACATTTAAAAAAAAAAAACAAAAACTTGCTATATCTATGTGTTCTACTAGTCAAGAGACAGAACTCTGCCTTGCTGAGTTATTTTGCTTATTGTCATCAATTAATGAAAAGTTAACAGCTGCTTTTATCCAGTTACTCAGTTTCCACTTCTCCCAATAGACCTCTATGCTTCCCTCCCATAAAACCAGTATGCTAATTATGTTTCTATTGTGCTTCCAAGTATAGCTCCAAAATTTTCATTTGTAAAGCTCTTCAAAGTAAGTAATGAGGCTGCATATTTACTCATTGGAGAATATTTTGTTAACATTTATGTCATTTTCATTAAAATTCTATATTATTAATTTAAAAACATTTAACAGAGCTTCTTGAAAAACAAGCTTATAACATAGTATCATTTTCCCTACATGTAGTTGGAAAAATCAGTTCCTTGATTTTACTTTTTTATAAACTTTCCATATATCATTTTTCATCCACATTCTATCCCAATCATAGCATCATTTCTCCTCTCCTTACCCTTACAAATCCCTCCCCTTATTTTCCCCTTCCCTTCTCCTTAGAAAAGGGAAAGCCCTCCTAGAATACCAGCCTACCATGAGACATCTGTTCCCAGTAGGTAAGCACCTCTTTTCCTTTTGAGACCCAACAAGGCAGTCCAGATAGGGGAACAGGAGACAATGGCAGAGATAGTCCCTGCTCCAATTGTTAGGGGACTCACATGAAGACAAAACTGCACATCTGCTACAAATGAGGGTGGGGGGAGGGTAGGACCTTGCCCTGGATGTTCTTTGTTTGGTAGTCCAGTCTCTGTGAGCTCCCATGGTCCCAGGTTGTTTGACTCTATATGTCTCCTTGTGATGTCCTTCACTGCTCTGGCTGTGACTCTGCCTGATGTTTGGCTAAAAGTTTCTGCATCAGTTTACATCAGCTGCATGATAAAGGTTGGTAAAGATCTTTTTCCAATCTGTTGGTTGTTTTTTGTCACAGTGTACTTTGCATTACAGAAGCTTTGCAATTTTATGAGGTTCCATTTGTCAGTTTTGATCTTAGAGTATAAGCTCTTGGTGTTAGTTTCAGGAAAATTTCCCCTATGCCCATGTATTAAAAGCTCTTCCCCACTTTCTCTTCTATTAGTTTCAGTGTATCTGCTTTTATGTGGAGTTCCTTGATCCACTTGGATTTGTACAAGGAGATAAGAATGGATTGATACTCATTCTTCTGCATGATGACTACAAGTTGAAGCAGCACCATTTCTTGAAAATCCTGTCTTTTTTTCCACTTTTTTTTTAAATCAATGCTGTTATTTTTTACCAACCCTACATCCGAGAGAGGGCTAATATCCAATATATACAAAGAATTCAAGAAGTTAGAATTGAGAGAACCAAATAAGCCCATTAGAAATGGTGTACAGAGCTAAACAAAAATTCTCAACTGAGGAACACCAAATGGCTGAGAAGCTCATAAAGAAATGTTCAATATCCTTAGTCATCAGGGAAATGCAAATCAAGACAACCCTGAGATTCCACCTCACACTAGTCAGAATGACTAAGATCAAAAACTCAGGTGACAACAGATGCCAATGAGGATGTAGGGAAAGAGGAGCACTCCTCCATTGCTGGTGGTAATGCAAGCTGATACAACCACTCTGAAAATCAGTTTGGTCATTCCTCAGACAATTGGCTTACCTGAGGACCCAGCAATACCACTCCTGGGTATATACCCAGAAGATGCTCCAACATGTAATAAGGACAAATGCTCCACTATCTTTATAACAGCCTTATTTATAAGAGCCAGAAGCTGGAAAGAACCCAGATGTCCCTCACCAGAGGAATGGATTCAGAAAATGTGGTACATTTATACAGTGGAGTACTACTCAGATATTAAAAACAATGACTTCATGAAATTCTTAGGTAAATGGATGGAACTAGATCACAAAGAAAACAGATGGTATGCACTTACTAAGTGGATATCATCCCCAAAGCTCTGAATACCCAATACACAATTCATAGACCACATTAAGCTCAAGAAAAAGGAAGACCAAAGTGTGGATACTTCCTTACTTCTTAGAAGGAGAATCAAAATATCCATGGGAGGAGATAGAGAGACAAAGTGTAGAGTAGAGACTAAGGAAAGGCCATACAGAGACTGCCCCACATGGGGATCCACCCCATATATTCAGAATGGATCCTGGTGAATTTACCAAGAAAGGCCTATAACTACCAAAGCAAATGGAACTGGAACCTCCTGGTTAAGTTACATATGATAGAATGACTCATATGAAATACAATATATATTTCATGGTATTGCTTATTTAATAAATAAATTTTGTCACAGTATATTAAAATTAGAAGGCTTTATTGCTAAAACCCCTACATTAATATTGAATATGAGCAGCATACTCATGATATCACATGCTAAGATTTTGTCTGGGACAAAAGATGTTCTGTTCAGCAGCATTTGGAAACTGGTGTGAAAAGATACTTTGAATTATCCATGGCACAAGTCACATTATAAGAATGATAAACATTGTGTAACATGTTTTCTTTTTTTTTTATTTTGAAATAATTTTTATTTTTGAGATTATAATTTAGCTACTTTGTCTCTCCCTTCTGTTTCCTTCCCAAACCAGCCCATGCTGCTCTCTTGGCTCTCATTCAGATCCATGCTATTTTCCCCACTAATTATCATTGCATACATTTATATTTATACATTTTGATTTCTACATATAATGTGCCCAGTTCATATAGTGATACCTGTGTGTGTTCTCGGGGCTGAACATTTGGTACTAACCATCCAATTGCTGTGGGATTCTTTGGGAAGAACCAGCTCTTCTCCTCATATCTGTCTTCATCTGTAACACACGCCCTACACTCTCACAATTCTACAAGATGGAAAGAGATATTAGATCTAAATACAGATTTAGATTTATGATAATTTTACATTTAATTATAAGTAAACATGGACAAAGATTTATTTTACAAATGCCTTAGAAGGGTCTAAAGCTCTTACCTACCTTTAACCCTGCTCAACACTGAAATTTATACTCACCATGCAGGGAAAATTCCTTGAAGCTGGTTCTCTTAGTTGTTTGTATATGTATTATTGTGGATCTGTTTCTTCTGTAGTTAAATATTTCTTTTTTAAATTTTCTTTTTTCCTTCCTTCATTCCTTTGTTCCTTCATCATTCCTTTCTTTTTTCTTTCTGATAGATTCTCTATTTAAATAAATATTGCTCAATTTCCCTTTTATACATTATTTTGTCACTAGGATATCAATAAGTGCCAATTGTTTATATATTATTTGCAAGACATAATGTAGAAATCATTTATCAACTCCCATAAGAAACCTTGTGTTAGACATAGTGTGGGTAAAGTGATGAACCCACTAAGAAAGTGCTGTAAACACTGGATCCAAATCAGAAATTAAATAAGGCAGTTTTTTCAGCTCTGTATATATTCAAAGTTGTGCTCCTTTGTGGCCATCACAGTATTTTTGGTGAATGGATGGAAACAAGGCATAGTAGTGCTCACTGCTTCAGATAGTACAGTTCATGTAGTAGGGAAGAACTGGTGGTGGGACCCCTTGTACAGTTCAGTAGGAGTCTGAACTGTTAGATTCAGAGACAGAGAGCTAGGTCTGAAGGAGATCTGGCTCGCTACCCTCAAACCCTACACAGACAACCTCCCCTGCTTGTTTACAACTAGAGATTATGCACTGAGTTTTACCTAAGCTTTCAGAGCAGTGCAACTATAAAGAGACTGGGTATTCACATGGGTTGTGGAAGAAAAGAAGCACAACTCTGGGATATACATCAATGACAAGTTCAGATTGAAAATTCAACTAGCTTTAATGATATAAGCAAATAGTTCCAGTGAATTGCACTTCATTTATATGTTGATCATAATTTTAATGTAGATTCTATCAGAAAATAAGCATACAGTTTTACTGAAGTCATTGAGATTAATACTTCTTTGAAAACAAATGATATGCCAATTTTGAAATGTTTTTTTTTCTTTGAAGAAATTACTTAATGAACTTCTAAATTGATATTGACAATTTCACATAAGAGAGCTATGAATTGGTGCATAAATAATATAAAAATTAGGGTATATGCTAGACAAGCTATTAGCTGAACATGCATAATTCTGCTCTACATATTTTTTTTTTTTTGCAGTTCTTTTCACTGATGGTATAAGCTTGGTTCTTTAAATAATATTAGTAATGATTTCAATTTAGTATGTTATCATTTATTTGTGCACTTATTGATATTGTGTTTTAGTGTCCCCTAGGTAGATATGTTTTGCTATAAAAGTACAACTTGCCAATTTGTATGTCTTTGTCACCATTTTTTTTGCCTTGTCTAAAACAGTTGCAATTTTTTCAGAACAGAGCAGTAAAATTTACAAGCTCAGAATTGTTATTTTCCTGTTATAAAATAATATATAGCTTCAATAATGTGACACATTATTTGTAAAAAGTAATATGTCTTAGCAGAAAAAGTAATATGTCTTAATAGTAATAACTTTCATTTCTCATTTAAAATAAGTGTATCCATATTCTCAGCATAAGAAAGGCCTGCAATGCCAAATGAAATCTTTAAAGCATATCATCAGTTTGTGAAGAAAGATCAAGAAGTCTTCTTATTTTATTAATTGGTTATTTTATTTATTTATATTTCAAATGTTGACCCCCTTCCCAATCTCCCCTCCACAAACCCCTCATCCCATTTTCCTCCCCTTTGCCTCTAAGAGGGTACTCCGACATCCATCCACCCACTCCTGACTCACCTAGGATGCTTCTTTGGTTGACATTTAAATCTTAATGTTATATAATGAACTTTGAATTTGACTGTCTTATGGTCTCAGTTTTTGCCACTTTTGTTCACAACAGATGGCATTCAATGGTCTATGTACCTGCATGACCAAAGACAGTAAACAGACTTCAGTGATTATAATTACTAAAGTTTCCTATAAACTTCATTTTATATAAAATAATACTAATGCTAATTAGTATGCTAATTCATCTACACACTTATTAAAATCAGGTCTCTTTGGCTGTGGAAATGGCTCAGTGGTCAAGAGTACTTGCGTCACTTCAAGATGACACTGGATTGAGTTCCAATACTCACATAGAACCTCACAACTATCAATAGCTTCCGTTTATAATTTATTCTTCTCTCATACAATATATCGTAACCACAGCGTCCCCTCCCTCCACTCCTCCCAACTGCAGTCCCCACTTCCTGTCTTCCCCAGATTCACTGTTCCTCTGTTTCCCTTCAGAAAAGAGCTTCCAGTGATAACAAATACTTCTTTAAAAGATGCACTAAGAGTAGGTACAAACCCTCATATCAAAGCTAGACAAGGTAACACAGTAGGAATTAAAGAGTCGGAGACCTCTCCTCCCAACTCCTTTTGTTAGAGTCCCACACCCTGAGCTAAACAACCAGAACACATATGCAGAGGACCTAGTTCAGACCCATCCAAGCTAATGATTGTCCCTTCACTTTTTGTGAGCCTTTATGAGCCCTGCTTACTTGATTCTGAGGGCCATGTTCTCTTCATGTCCTTGAATGCTCTGGTACCTACAGCCTTTTCTTCCCTTGTTACAGGTTTAAGGAACCTAACATAATTTCCTTAATTCCTCAAGCATGAGTTGCACACATGGTACACAAGCAGTCATGTGACCCATTGTATTCTAGAGACATATGCTCAGTTCCTCTCTATGCTCGCCACAGGAATATTACCAATGCAAAATCTAATCTATATTTTGGCTATTCTTGTTCCTAAATTTATATTCATCAGCTTTCTTTGAAATTCAAAGAAGACAGTTAACATGGAGAATATAAAGAATGCATTGTATTCTTAGGGGATATCTAAAAATTACTTAATGTTTATATCAGTATGTTTATAACAATTGAAATATTTCCATATTATTTTATTTGCTTGAAGCTTTGACAAAGAAATACTGGAGGTTCAAGAACACAAGAACACAAATGTCTACATTTTTTGTATCTAATAATATTGAAAATATTTTCCTCTGCCAGGGAGTTAAATATTAATTATTTTCACCTTTGTACTTCTGTATAAGAGACTTTTTTTATATAAGAAATATTTTTACTATTTATCTTTTTTAAAGAAAACTTTATGGATATATAAAACTAAACTAAGTATAATAAAGACTAAAAATATTAAAACTGTTGAAGTATTCTTCAAATATGCAGGCTGAAATTGTAAATATAATAATAGAATATATATACAGGTGATACCACAAAGACTGAGAAAGTTATATTTAGGAACACACACACACACACTCACACACACACACATATATATGTATTCCTTAATGAATAACAGAGACGAAGGATTTGAACAAATCAATCAAGGTACATAGAAGGATTTGAGGATATAAATATGAAGGAAGAAATTATATAATGTAACAATATTACAATTATATTATTTCTTCATGTAATTATATTGCTATCACAAAAGAAGAGAAGAAATAAATTTTTAAAATTATATTCATTGATTAGTTTAAATAAAAAAAAATTGGTCGATATTTTCATCCATATAATCTTATATCATTAATGGAGCATATTTCTTTGCGTTTCTTTAAATAAGAAGTTAAATTGACCTATCTAGTATTTTTAGTACTAATTCAAAATGATCACTTACAATAAACACATAAAATAGTAGACTATGTTTGGAATATAAATTTAAATTCATTTCTAATTCCTTTAGCACAAAATGGACAAGTCTGTGGCCAGGATTTTATTAGGTCAGTCTTATTAATGCTTAGTAATATTAAACTTTTTGAAATACTGAAGATTAATTTTTGATGGATATATTAATATTTTTAAACTATACACTGGAGTTACTATACAAGAGGAACTTATAATGTAATTTTTGTTTTTATAGACATTGCTATAGACCTCATATTACTTGAACATTTTTTGAAATGTTGTACAGTAAAATAGCAATACAAAACAGAAAAAAATGTTAGATAATATCATATGTAAGTTATATTTGGCATTGATAATAATATAGTTCGTTCACTCAAGCCAGCAATCACATATTGTGTGATTTTTCTAAGATCCCTGGCTTCACAGCCATTTGGCTGACAAGCTTTGAAATTCCTGTGTTCTCTGTTTATTGATTTCCAATGAAATTGCCATCTAAATTGATGAATGTGTACCTATACTGAGGGAAGATGTTCTTTGTTTTCTACCCTTTTCAAGGTGAGTCTAATAATAGCATTTTGGTTTCAAGACATCAATCAAGACAGAAGAGGGAAAATATGCTTTTCAAATTAAATAACACAAAGTTAATGCAATCAAATGGGATTACCAAGTACATTAATGGAGGAAGAGAATGAAGGTAATGAGAGACCTGAAAGCCATCACCATTTATTCTGGAAATATTCTTACTCAATTTTCTCATAAACTATATTTATATAAGAGTCGAAGGATATCTGTGATTTGGGTAAAAAGTCTGAGGTTGAGAAATGTCCTAGTATGCTTGGAAGCCTCAGCTCAATCTTGAATAATCCTCGCAAGTCACTCACACATATATACACACACTAAAGACTTTACAGAGATTTGTACTCTCATATAATAATAGTTAAATAAGTTTTGTGCAAAGTCAAAAGTGTATTGACAGCAATTTTATATTTAAAGGGATAAATGTTTTTTAATAATAATTTCATGAAATTAATATATGAATTTTTAGCTTTATAATATAGAAAACACTATTTCAAACATATTTTAATAATCTTTAAATTCAAAAATATATTTTATAGACTGATGTTTTCTAGAAATCTCAAAAGCATGTGATGGGGTAGATAGCAAGAAATATTGAAATACAGATTATTATGAAAAATTATATTGGTATTATATCATGTGATATTTGTACTTGACTAAGTGGGATGCTATCTTACCTTAGACATAGCATTTCAAATGAAATGTCCTCCCCAAACTCTCTATTGTAGGCAACTCTGAAATGTATCTCTGTAGCACAGAGACTTTATCTGAGAGAATTTAAACATTGAATCCTTAAAAACAGAAAAAGCTATGCTATTTTGAACATTGGTTATTTTCCTTTGCCTGAACTATAAAAATGCACACAATAGGAAGGAGAAGCCAGAGACTCATTCCTGGAGATAATGCACTGGGATGTGACAAAGGAGGAGTTCTCTAGTTGATTTCTGCTAAATGATGTGAGTCTTGTTTTGAGTTGTCTTCCAACTTACTTCTTTCTGTTATCATATTTGTTTGTTTTGTTTCTATTAATGAAAACTTTTCTTGAAGTATCAGTCTGCTTGCCCTGGGCCCTTACTATTGGAAACTTCATGTACCTGCTTCAATTCTACTTAAGGTCACACTGCCTGGATACCCTGAGTACCTGATTTGATGATATTTGTTCTTTTACTTTTGCTTGCCTACTTTACACTTAAATTTGCAACTGAAAATATGCTTACTAGGTACGATTATCTAGCTATATCTAGAACACCATAGGAGTTACAGAAAGCCTAAAGATTTGTAGACAGAAATTCTACAAAATCAGAGGCTGTTTAGTTGATACAAAATGTAACTTGATTTGGTTCAAAGTTAATTGTTTTCAAATAACCATGGATGATTGAAAGAAGATTTGGTGAGGAAAATGACTCCTTCTTGTGGGCATTTGAAGCTGAGTTGGCATAATGGCATACAGGGGTAACCCAGACCTGTAGACAGGAAGGAAAGAGGTGGCACTGTCAGATAGTATAGTCAAAATAAAGAAATTTATGTTTGGCAAGAAACTGTGTCTCAGAAATAAGGTTGAAGCTAATAAATAAAGATATTGAAAATAAAAATGTATACAGGGGGACAACTGTATGCAAATATATATATATATATACACATATATATATATTACCTATATATTTGTATTCATTACAAATAATATTTTTATCAATGAATTAACGTATACTTTTGTTAAAGCTTCATAAGAATAAATATATTCAAGATTTAGAGTAAATGTACAAGACTTCCTGATATTTTTGGAAATAATGCAGCTTGTTCACTAGACCCAATATGTGATTGTTTACAGTGGGACAGGAACAGAATTAGAGAGAAGCCTATTGTGAGAACAGTTTCTTTGTGACTAAATGGTGTCATTCGAGTAAGAACTTGCTCTCTACATATCCACTGCTGTTATAAGGCATCAGCATTGAGAATCTCCATTTGTTGTTCGACTTCTCTCATGTTGTAGACAACTACATGTAGATATGTATACAGGAAGCATAGGTATGCTAAAGAAGCACACATTTCTGTATCTATCAGCTCTTCCCTACTTATTAGTAAGCCATACTATAGAATATTAAAACAAAGTGAGCAACTCTGAATTGAAAATCCAAATTTCATGTTCACAATCAACAAACTGAGCATCAAAGTGACAGGTGGAAATTCCATTCCTGACATCATCTAGGATGTTTCAGACCTCTCCCATTTACCCTACACTGCGTGTTGACCAAGAACTTGGGACTATAAAGGCAAGGAACAATGGTAAAATCAAATAATACTATTGTAAACCAAAACAAACAAACAAATAAAATGTAATAATAAAATATTTATTAATGACATTCTCCTATATGCATAGATCACTGCCTTTCTTAAGCCATCATGGAAGCTTCCTCTTATAGCAAATGGGAACAAAGGCAGACAAATACAGCCAGATAATATGTAAAGGGTGAGAGTTCTTAAAAGTTTGAGTACAAAGTGGGATGTCTCTATTAAATTCTCCCCCTCAGAACTCAGGGACCCATGCAGAAGAAGAATAGTCTAAGAGTCAGAGGGTAAGAGAAAAGAAAACAAGTCCTTTTAAATCAATTTGATCAAAGCTCATATGAACTCACACAGATTAAGGCAGCATGAATGAAGTCTGCAGGGATGCGTACCAGATAGTTGGTGGATATATTATGGCTTTCTGCTTAGTGTTTTTAAGGGGGCCTTTGTTCCTGCTGCCTTTTGGAGGTACACAATTCTTATGCATGTTTAATTTTTAGAACTATGCTGTATTAGTTATACATTTATACTTTCATCATTTATTTTATTACATTATATTTAAATTTTTATTAAAAATGAATAGCTTGAAATATAGTTGAATATTAATGTGAACATTACTGTATTCAAGCCAGCATTTAATTCATACAAAACAATACAAATAGGACAGAATATACCAGTCCAGAAAGACTGTCATGATCACCCCTGTAAGTTTCAGTCATTTATTATCAAGAGAAATGTTATGAGCTTTACCTCTTAGTGCATCCTGTTTCTTGTTTCTTCCATTTACTTAGATTTCAATGTATTCTTCTCATTTATGTGTCTATCTTTTATGTCCCCATTTTAACCAAAAGGATGTACAGGCAAAATTTATATAGCACCTACCCTTTGCCAATATGAGTGATGAGTTTTAACTCATTGACATCAGATACACAGCAAACATACCATCACAAGCAAATAGAAACACTGTGGCAAGCCTAAGAAGAACTGAAAAGTCACAATGAACAACACTAACAAGTTTGCACTTTACAGATTTCCAGTGTTTCTATAAACTCTTGAAATTTTTTGTATCTGCACTATGTAAATACCATATCGATCAGTAATTTTTTTTTCTTCCCCTACCTTAAATATGGTTGAATGAATAAAACAAACAAAAATTAGGTATTTAATTATAAATTGATACATTTAAATTTGATAGTCAAATTAATATTCAGATTCTATCAAAAGAGAATTTTTATGAATGGAATCAATTTAATAAAATGATCAGTAGGGTAGCTTATAGAGGGAATGTGCAGATTCAATGACAATATTCTCATTTTGAATTCTTTGTTAACTTAGGAATGTTCACATATTCACTTTCCAATTAATTGGCATACATATAGACACGCCTTAGGCCATGATCTCTGCAGCAGTCATTCCTCTCAGAGCAGGTAGGAAACAGACAGACCACTCATTCTTTTCCATGTCTTTTATACAGACTGAAACAGCTACTTCCATGACAAGCTGTCTACCTTGTCATTTCTTCAAGTGTTCGTTATTACAACTGAAAACAGAGTCTATTCTTGTAAGTATTTGCATAGAATCTCCATCTTAATAAAGTGGGTCCCAAATGATTTTATTAGTTTACATTCTAATAGAAAACTTTTTTCTGTTATATTCTTTTTAATGAAGCATTTTTCTTTATGAAACTAATTTGAAGAAATGCCCACCTACAAAATAATGTTCATAAAATTTATTTATCAGTCCAGTAAAGTTTCATAAAATATTTGTGAAAATTTGATAAATATGCTCATTTATTTCATGCAACTTTTAAAAGTTACATATAAATTTACATGTATGTCTGTGTTCAGGGTGGCTGAGCCTTTGAATATAAGAAGTTGGTGGATGCTTTCCCTGGGGAAGACTCTCTGGCTCTCAATATTCTTCAGTCATATCCAGTTCTTTGTAGATAGTTGAAACCTAGGATTTGCTTGAAAAGAAAAAAAAATCCCTAAAAAGAAGAAGGCTTATATTTGAAGATTTGAAGAGAGAAAAAGAAAGTGGGAAATTATGTCATTAAGTTATAATCACACAATAAAAGCAATGGGTTCTTAATATTTATGTCTTACATGTAATATAAATCCATGGGCATATGTATGCATTTCTCCATAATAAAATGCATATACACACAATATACACACATTTATTTACATGAATATTATGCTGTTAGAGAAGACAAATAAAGCTGACTTTCCATCACTGAAAGAACAAAATGAGTATAGATAGACATGCATAAAAATTACATTTGCCTACGAAAAATGAAGGCATTTCAACTATATTAATTTCCTGTCAAATAAAGAACTATTTCTATGAGTAGCAGAGATACTGTATAATAAACCATGAGCTTTCCTGGTTATATTTTCAATTAAAAATGTGTAACACATGATTGTTTTATCTTTTGCCATAAGAAATATGTCAAATATTTGTAAGAACAGAAATTAATATCAATGAAGATTTTGAACTAAAAAAGAATCCATTGAAAATAAGTATGAAGGTAAAAAGATACTGTGAGAAAAATACAGGCCTGTTAAATGTGCTTGGGACAGCACACTGTAGTTTCACCTTCCAATAGAATGTGTATTCTAGCACCCGTGACTATAGCTTACAACCTCCTTCCACTTTACCTCCAAGGAATACAATAGCCTCTTCTGGCCTCTGAGAACACTAACATTATTCCTAAAAATACCCTTATCACTAGCATATAGAGTTTCTGTTGTTTGTTTATTTGTTTGTTTAACTACTGTATTATCTCTTTTTGACAAATATTATTATTTTATTTACTTTTATTTAAATTTGTAGCAGAAGATGGCCTAGTCGGCCATCATTGGGAAGAGAGGCCCCTTGGACTTGCAAACTTTTTATGCCCCAGTACAGGGGAACACCAGGACCAAGAAGTGGGAGTGGGTGGGTAGGGAAGCAGGGTGGGGGGAGGGTATAGGGGACTTTTGGGATAGCATTTGAAATATAAATGAAGAAAATATCTAATAAAAATTTAAAAAAAATATATAAAAACTAATGACACAATTTTACATAAAAAAATGAAAAAGAGCCCAGCCGGAGGACAGTGACCTGCCCTGCAGGGAGCGCCATCTTGGCTCTGGGACTCTGCCGAACTTAGTCTGTACAGGTAAGACTGAGGACCACAGAGGCAGACAGCTTCTGGGACAGGCGGGAGCCACAGAGCCGCTGAGGCAGCACCCTTTTGGGGCCACAGACATCCGGCACCCTCCTAGCTGGAAGACAGTGGTCTGCCCTGCACAGGAGCCCTCTGCCTCAGGAGCAGGGAGCACATCTTGGATCCAGGACTCCACTGAACTTAGGAACTTAGTCTGCACAGCTGAGAGTGTGCACCACAGAAGCCTACAGCTTCTGTGACCTGCCAAAGCAACACAGCATCTGGGAAAGGTCCTGTTTTCCGCCTTCTTCTTTGGCCAGGAGGAGGTCCAAACGCCAGATATCTGTACACCTTCCCTTTAAGAGGAAAGCTTGTCAGCAGGGAGTGCTCTAACCACTGAAACTCAGAGGAGAGAGCCTGTCTCCCAGGTCTGCTGACAGAGGATACTCAGAATCACCAGAAGAACAACCTCTGAACAGAGACAACTATAACAACTCCAGAGATTACCAGATGGCGAGAGGTAAAGGTAAGAATCTTACTAACAGAAACCAAGACCACTCACCATCATCAGGACCCAGCACTCCCACTTGCCCAGTCCAGGGCACCCCAACACACCTGAAAAACTAGACCTGGATTTAAAAGCATATCTCATGATGATGGTAGAGGACATCAAGAAGGACTTTAAAGAACTACAGGAGAACATGGCTAAAGAGTTACAAGTCCTTAAAGAAAAACAGGAAAACACAACCAAACTGGTAGAAGTCCTTAAAGAGAAACAGGAAAACACATCCAATCAGATGATGGAAATGAACAAAACCATACTAGACCTAAAAAGGGAAGTAGACACAATAAAGAAAACCCAAAATGAGGCAACACTGGAGATAGAAACCCTAGCAAAGAAATCTGGAAACATAGATGCAAGCATCAGCAACAGAATACAAGAGATGGAAGAGAGAATCTCAGGTGCAGAAGATTCCATAGAGAACATCGGCACAACAATCAAGGAAAATGGAAAATGCAAAAAGATCCTAACTCAAAACATCCAGGAAATATAGGACACAATGAGAAGACCAAACCTACGGATAATAGGAGTGGATGAGAATGAAGATTTTCAACTCAAAGGACCAGCAAACATCTTCAACAAAATTATAGAAGAAAACTTCCCAAATCTAAAGAAAGAGATGCCCATGAACATACAAGAAGCCTACAGAACTCCAAATAGGCTGGACCAGAAAAGAAATACCTCCCGACACATAATAATCAGAACAACAAATGCACTAAATAAAGATAGAATACTAAAAGCAGTAAGAGAAAAAGGCCAAGTAACATATAAAGGCAAGCCTATCAGAATTACACCATATTTTTCACCAGAGACTATGAAAGCCAGAAGATCCTGGACAGATGTTATACAGACACTAAAAGAACACAAATTCCAGCCCAGGCTACTATAACCAGCCAAACTCTCAATTAACATAGATGGAGAAACCAAAGTATTCCACGACAAAACCAAATTCACACATTATCTCTCCACGAATCCTGCCCTTCAAAGGATAATAACAGAAAAAAACCAATACAAGGACAGGAACCACGCCCTAGAAACAACAAGAAGGTAATCCCTCAACAAACCGAAAAGAAGACAGCCACAAGAACAGAATGCCAACTTTAACAACAAAAATAACAGGAAACAACAATTACTTTTCCTTAATATCTCTTAATATCAATGGATTCAACGCACCGATAAAAAGACATAGACTAACAAACTGGCTACACAAACAAGACCCAACATTTTGCTGCTTGCAGGAAACTCATCTCAGAGAAAAAGATAGACACTACCTCAGAATGAAAGGCTGGAAAACAATTTTCCAAGCAAATGGTCTGAAGAAACAAGCTGGAGTAGCCATTCTAATATCTGATAAGATTGACTTCCAACCCAAAGTCATCAAAAAAGACAGGGAGGGGCACTTCATACTCATCAAAGGTAAAATCCTCCAAGAGGAACTATCAATCCTGAATATCTATGCTCCAAATACAAAGGCAGCCTCATTCATTAAAGAAACTTTAGTAAATCTCAAAGCACACATTGCACCTCATACAATAATAGTGGGAGACTTCAACACACCACTTTCACCAATGGACAGATCATGGAAACAGAAACTAAACAGGGACACAGTGAAACTAACAGAAGTTATGGATCAAATGGATCTGGCAGATATCTACAGAACATTTTACCCTAAAACAAAAGGATACACCTTCTTCGCAGCACCTCATGGTACCTTCTCCAAAATTGACCACGTAATTGGGCACAAAACAGGACTCAACAGATACAAAAACATTGAAATTGTCCCATGCATCCTATCAGATCACCATGGACTAAGGCTGATCATCAATAACAAAATAAATAATAGAAAGCCAACATTCACATGGAAACTGAACAACACTCTTCTCAATGATACCTTGGTTAAGGAAGGAATAAAGAAAGAAATCAAGGACTTTTTAGAGTTCAATGAAAATGAAGCCACAACATACCCAAACTTATGGGACGCAATGAAAGCATTTCTAACAGGAAAACTCATAGTTCTGAGTGCCTCCAAAAAGAAACTAGAAAGAGCACACATTAGCAGCTTGACAACACACCTAAAAGCACTAGAACAAAAGGAAGCAAATTCACCCAAGAGGAGTAGACTGCAGGAAATAATCAAACTCAGGGGCGAAATCAATCAAGTGGAAACAAGAAGAACTATTCAAAGAATCAACCAATCAAGGAGCTGGTTCTTTGAGAAAATCAACAAGATAGATAAACCCTTAGCCAGACTCACTAGAGTGCACAGGGAAAGCATCCTAATTAACAAAATCAGAAATGAAAAAGGAGACATAACAACAGATCCTGAAGACATCCAAAACACCATCAGATCCTTCTACCAAAGGCTATACTCAACAAAACTGGAGAACCTGGATGAAATGGAGAAGTTCCTAGACAGATACCAGGTACCAAAGTTGAACCAAGATCAGGTAAATGATCTAAACAACCCTATAGCCCCCAAAGAAATAGAAGCAGTCATTAATAGTCTCCCAACCAAAAAAAGCCCAGGACCAGATGGGTTTAGTGCAGAGTTCTATCAGACCTTCAAAGAAGATCTAATCCCAGTTCTTCACAAACTATTCCACAAAATAGAAACAGAAGGTACTCTACCCAACTCATTCTATGAAGCCACAATTACTCTTATACCTAAACCACAAAAAGACCCAACAAAGATAGAAAACTTCAGACCAATATCCCTTATGAATATTGATGCAAAAATACTCAATAAAGTTCTTGCTAACCGAATCCAAGAACACATCAAAACAATCATCCATCCTGACCAAGTAGGTTTCATCCCAGGGATGCAGGGATGGCTCAATATATGGAAATCCATCAACGTAATCCAGTATATAAACAAACTCAAAGACAAAAACCACATGGTCATCTCGTTAGATGCAGAAAAAGCATTTGACAAGATCCAACACCCATTCATGATTAAAGTCTTGGAAAGATCAGGAATTCAAGGCCCATACCTAAACATGATAAAAGCAATATACAGCAAACCAGTAGCCAACATCAAAATAAATGGTGAGAAGCTTGAAGCAATCCCTCTAAAATCAGGGACTAGACAAGGCTGTCCACTTTCTCCATACCTATTCAACATAGTACTTGAAGTCCTAGCCAGAGCAATTCGACAACAAAAGGAGATCAAAGGGATACAAATTGGAAAAGATGAAGTCAAAATATCACTTTTTGCAGATGATATGATAGTATATATAAGTGACCCTAAAAATTCCACCAGAGAACTCCTAAACCTGATAAACAGCTTCGGTGAATTAGCTGGATATAAAATTAACTCAAACAAATCAATGGCCTTTCTCTACACAAAGAATAAACAGGCTGAGAAAGAAATTAGGGAAACAACACCCTTCTCAATAGTCACAAATAATATAAAATATCTTGGCATGCCTCTAACTAAGGAAGTGAAAGATCTGTATAATAAGAACTTCAAGTCTCTGAAGAAAGAAATTCTAGAAGATCTCAGAAGATGGAAAGATCTTCCATGCTCATGGATTGGCAGGATCAACATTGTAAAAATGGCTATCTTGCCAAAAGCAATCTACAGATTCAATGCAATCCCCATCAAAATTCCAACTCAATTCTTCAACGAATTAGAAAGTGCAATCTGCAAATTCATCTGGAATAACAAAAAACCTAGGATAGCAAAAACTCTTCTCAAGGATAAAAGAACCTCTGGTGGAATCACCATGCCAGACCTAAATCTTTACTACAGAGCAATTTTGATAAAAACTGCATGGTACTGGTATAGTGACAGACAAATAGACCAATGGAATAGAATTGAAGACCCAGAAATGAACCCACACACCTATGGTCACTTGATCTTCGACAAGGGAGCTAAAAACATCCAGTGGAAGAAAGACAGCATTTTCAACAAATGGTGCTGGCACAACTGGTTGTTATCATGTAGAAGACACAACGATCCATTCCTATCTCCTTGTACTAAGGTCAAGTCTAAGTGGATCAAGGAACTTCACATAAAACCAGAGACACTGAAACTTATAGAGGAGAAAGTGGGGAAAAGCCTTGAAGATATGGGCACAGGGGAAAATTCTTGAATAGAACAGCAATGGCTTGTGCTGTAAGATTGAGAATTGACAAGTGGGACCTCATGAAACTGCAAAGCTTCTGCAAGGCAAAAGACACCATCAATAAGACAAAAAAACCACCAACAGATTGGGAAAGGATCTTTACCTATCCTAAATCAGATAAGGGTCTAATATCCAATATATATAAGGAACTCAAGAAGGTGGACTCCAGAAAGTCAAATAACCCCATTAAAAAATGGGGCTCAGAATTGAACAAAGAATTCTCACCTGAAGAATACCAAATGGCAGAGAAGCACCTGAAAAAAATGTTCAACATCCTTAATCATCAGGGAAATGCAAATCAAAACAACCCTGAGATTCCACCTCACACCAGTCAGAATGGCTAAGATCAAAAATTCAGGTGACAGCAGATGCTGGCGAGGATGTGGAGAAAGAGGAACACTCCTCCATTGTTGGTGGGATTGCAAGCTTGTACAACCACTCTGGAAATCAGTCTGGCGGTTCCTCAGAAAATTGGACATAGTACTACCGGAGGATCCAGCAATACCTCTCCTGGGCATATATCCAGAAGATGTCCCAACCGGTAAGAAGGACACATGCTCCACTATGTTCATAGCAGCCCTATTTATAATAGCCAGAAGCTGGAAAGAACCCAGATGTCCCTCAACAGAGGAATGGATACAGAAATTATGGTACATTTACACAATGGAGTACTACTCAGCTATTAAAAAGAATGAATTTATGAAATTCCTAGCCAAATGGATGGACCTGGAGGGCATCATCTTGAGTGAGGTAACACAATCACAAAGGAACTCACACAATATGTATTCACTGATAAGTGGATATTAGCCCAAAACTTAGGATACCCAAGATATAAGATACAATTTGCTAAACGCATGAAACTCAAGAAGAATGAAGACCAAAATGTGGACACTGTGCCCCTTCTTAGAATTGGGAACAAAACACCCAGGGAAGGAGTTACAGAGACAAAGTTTGGAGCTGTGATGAAAGGATGGACCATCTAGAGACTGCTGTATCCAGGGATCCATCCCATAATCAGCTTCTAAACGCTGACACCATTGCATACACTAGCAAGATTTTGCTGAAAGGACCCAAAGATAGCTCTCTCTTGTGAGACTATGCAGGGGCCTAGCAAACACAGGAGTGGATGCTCACAGTCAGCTATTGGATGGATCACAGGGCTCCCTATGGAGAAGCTAGAGAAAGTACCCAAGGAGCTAAAGGGATCTGCAACCCTATAGCTGGAACAACATGATGAACTAACCAGTACCCCGGAGCTCTTGTCTCTAGCTGCATATGTATCAAAAGATGGCCTAGTCGGCCATCACTGGAAAGACAGGCCCATTGGACTTGCAAACTTTATATGCCCCAATATAGGGGAATGCCAGGGCCAAAAGAATGGGAATGGGAGGGTAGGGAAGAGGGGGGCGGTATGGGGGACTTTTGGGATAGCATTGGAAATGTAATTGAGGAAAATATGTAATAAAAAAAAACAGTGAAAAAAAATGAAAAAGAAAGTGTATAGTAATCTAAACAGAACTAAGTTACATGACAGCCGAATATATATGATACTGTGAACTTTGGGTGTAAAAATATCTATTTGCCAAAATAGTGATATTGTAATTAAATTCAATATGCACTTTCAAAAATACAGCAAAATTTCAGTTTATGTCTTATAACATTATTCAATTTTATAATAAAAAGAATCCTAGTCGGTCATCAATGGGAGGAGAGGCCCTTGGTCCTGTAAATGTTCTATGCTCCAATATAGGGAAATGCCAGGGCCAGGAAATGGGAGTGAGTGGGTTGGTGTGCAGGGAGAGGAGGGAAGAGATAGGCGGATTTCCGAGGGGAAACTAAGAAAGGGGATAACATTTGAAATGTAAATATATAAAATATCTAATTAAAAAAAAACAAAAAAAAATCAGAAATAACATAATTCTTTCCTTTTTAAGAAGAAGCTATACTTAGTCCCACACAATAGTTGAATGAAGACTGAAGGACACAGGGTTTTCTGCTTTTTATGAAGCAGAAAACAACAGACCAAGTCTTATCAGTCAGATGCCACAGTCTTCACTATTACCTGGTATTCCATCATAGCAGACTTTAATAATGTGAAAGGTACTGACTGACCTCAACTTAAGAAGAAAACATTGTGGAATGAGAAAAAAATAAAAGTATTGCAAAAAAAATCATGATTTCAGATGCATTAATAAAATCCTATGTTGTATATTCAGTGTTGTATATTAAGTAGAAGCATAAGAGTAGCTCAAATCAAAATGGCAGAATGAAAAATAGTGTCAATTATCTACATTCCATTGATTTTTTTAACAATGTGCTAATGTCATCGGTATCAAAATAATTGTTCTGAGATAATCAGACATCTACTGTAGAAAACAAACTAGAACCAGATATCTCATAATTTAAAAGCATGAACACAGATGATAATAGTTTAACCTTAATGTTATGTGGGGAAACAGTGGGGAATGTTTTCTAATATTGAATATGGTTATGGTGTTTGTAATAAGATCTCTAAATAAAGTAAGTAATAACTAAATAGGCAAATTTGAAGGCATCAAATAAAATGCCCTGCCCTGAGTAAAAGAAGAAATTATCAAATAAACATCTGAAAAGTTCAAACTCTTCTTTGTCCTTTATCCCCCTGAAGAATAGCTCAAATACTGCAATACCAAAACGGATACACTACGTATCAATTCATATAAAAGAAGTCAAATAGAAATCTCTCAAATAAATTTCTACTTATAAATAGAATTTTAATGTATATAATAAATAATTTATAAAAATGGTCAGCCTATATGTCACCAAAAGTGCTAAACACCACCCATCTCCAGAGTGACATGAATAAAACACAACAATAGTGAAGCACTGACAAAACAATGTGAGACTCAGAAAGTAAAAACGATACATTCCGTTTATACCATTCACAGAGAATTCAACTAGTACAACAGTTATAAAACTGTATGAATATTTCTCAATAAATTAATAAAAAGGGTACCATATGCTAAAGCAATCTTTATAGACATTTCATATTCAATGGGGAGCCATTATATATATATATATATATAAATTCACATATGTGTATATATAAATAATATATAATAATAAATATGTGTGTGTGTGTGTCTGTATGTATGAACTTAAATGGTCTCATGAACTTTGAGGACATAGATTGTTCTTTATATATTAAAGAAAAAGAGACAGAAATGTTTGACGTTTGGTTTGTTTCTTAGGACAGGACAACTAACTTAATAAAGAGCAAGGGATATTTTCAGAAAGTTAGGGGAAAAAGTGTTAAGATGTTAATCATAAAAAAATGAATATTTGTGGGATGAGATTTGATTTAAAATGTAAATATTACTCAATAATTTCTTATCCTAGTAATATATACTATTTTGACACTTTAATACAATCTTTAGAAATGAATTTAAATTTAAAATATTTCAGTGATTATAACTATTTGATGATTTATAATGAATATTCTCATTGATTTGAACCACATTAAAATAACTCAGGTGATGTGGAAAACAGTATAACAGTGGTTTTTATAGATCTCAGAAAAGGGAAGGCCTCCTCTGAATATCAACAAGCCTTGGCATATTAAGTCGTAGTAAGACTAGGCACATCTCCTATTGAGGATAGTCAAGACAGTCCAGTTATGGAAAAGGGATCTAAAGGCAGGCTAACAGAGTCAGACAAAACTCCCGTCCCTGCTATTGGCAGTCTCACATGAAGAGGCCCATTGGACATGCAAACTTTATATGTTCCAGTACAGGGGAATGCCAGGGCCAAAAAGTGGGAGTGGGTGGGTAGGGGAGTGGTGGTGGGGGGGAGGGTATGGGGGACTTTTGGGATAGCATTGGAAATGTAAATGAGGAAAATACCTAATAAAAATAATTTTTAAAAAAACCTGTTACATATATGCAGAGGGCCTAAATCATTCCTATGCATGCCTGCTGGTTTGGGGTTCAATCTCTGTGGGCCCATATGGTACTTACTTTTGTGGATTTTTCTGGGTTTTCCTTGATTTTTCTGGCTCCTTCAATCTTTTGCCCCCTCTTCCACAGGACTCTCCATACTCTGCCTTTTGTTTGGCTGTGACCCTCTGCATGTGTTTTCATCAGCTGCTGGATGTAGCCACTCAGATAGCAGTTACACTAGTGTTCTGTCTGCAAGTATAGTTGAATACTTTTAATAGTGTCAGGGGTGGTTGCTCTCTCACAACAGGGGTCTCAACCTGGGCTAATCATTGGTTGGTCATTCCCTCAATTTAGTCTATATAGGGTTTCTTGTGGGGGTGGTACTTTCTACGAGAGAGATTTTCAGGGTGAGAATTGGTAGGATTTTAAATCCTAATCTTGGGGAAGCTCCGGAATTGATGTGTTTCCATGTTCACTGGTGGGGTTTGTGCTCAGAGGTGGGTTGGTTTCTGTGAGAAGACCAGGAATTGGTGGGGTTTCCTACTCAGGGATTGGTGGCTTTTGTTAAGACTTTTCATTCCAAATTCACACAAATTAGGTATGATCCTACTGAGGGCCTAGAGATAACTTTTGTACATTTATAGACCATGGAAAATCCATTATGACAGGGAAGTCTGGGGAGGAATCTGTTGCTGAACCTCCTCAGGCAGGGCCCTGGCCACTTTCCTGCCTTAGGGTTTACAAACTTCACAAACTGTAAAGAGTTTACACAGTATACAAAGTTTACAAAGGAAGTTCATGACAGGGAAATGCTTCTTGCTACTAGAGTCATCTGAACAGCCTACAATTCCAAGGTAGAATTTTTGGAATCATTGATGTATAAGATTATATCTGCAAATAGCCATGCTTTGACTTCATCCGTTCCAATTTGTTTCTCCTTGTTCTAAATTACTTGTGTTTTTGGTACAGCTAAAACTTCATGTAATATATGGAATACATACAGAGTTGGTGGGCAGCATTGTCTTACCATTGCTTTTAGTTTCTCTTGGTTTAATTTGATGTTGTCTCTAGACTTGCTGCATACTTTTATTAATGTGTTTGTTTGTAGCCCTAATCTTTCTAAGAATTTTACCATGAAGGGATGTTGGACTTTTCAAAGGCCTTTCCAGTATCTAATGAGATAATGATATGTTTCTTTTTTTTCATACTCTATACATGGCATCACATTGGTGTATTTTCATATGTTAAACTGTCCCTGTCTTTTGGATGAAGTCCTTTTGATCACAGTGGATGGGGTTTTTAGTATGTTCTTTGATTAGGTTTGTGAGTATTTTATTGATTATATTTTCACCAAAATTCATAATGGAAATTGCTCTAAAATTCTCTTTCTTTGCTGAGTCTAATTTGCTTTTAGTTATAAGGGTGACTGTGGCCTCACAAAAAGAATTTTGCAATGTTCCTTCTGTTTTCTTTAACTTTTGTAGAATAATTTGAGGAGTATTGGTATTAGATCATTGATAGATAATTGATGATATGAACTTCAGAGTATACTTTGTGAAAACACAAATAGTTACAGGTATCTAAATTTTTTCCTTCATGAACAAAAATTTAGGTATTATGGAAAAAGTTTTAAATAGAATAAAATCTTTAAAAAAAATTTTAAATTGCAGAATAATTCATACAAATAGTAATGATTCATAAATAATTTTCAGCAGCACAATTTAGCCGTTATTAATTACTGAAAAATTTGAAGTTACTATAATGCTAGAGCTAAGGTAGATTTAGAAACATAAGTTATTGTCTGTAGAAAAACAAAAAATAGAAATACTGATTAGTAAATATTTCAATGAAATATAAAATCATAAAATTTTCAAGTGAATATTAGCATAAATATTTGTGACATAAATACTATACTACTTCTCAGCTTAAAATTTAGTGAAGGGAAACCCAATATACATTACCTTCTGTATTTTCTGCAAAGACAATGCTTGAAAAGAGAAGAGCAAGTTAAATAAATTTGATATTGTTTCAAGTTATAAATATACTTAATAGGATACAAAAGCCACATGGGTTTTTGGACTGATGAAATATCATAAATTGTAACTTGGAAGTGTTTATCACCATTGACTACAGTCTCCAATGAAGGTAATGACTGTTGCCTTTTTATCAGAAGGCTTTATGGAGGTGTTCTGATTGTAGAAGAAATGGTAAGAACCCATTATCCTTCATGAGACTATACATGCAACAGTACTAGAAAGC
Source organism: Mus caroli (assembly GCF_978045245.1). Taxonomy (NCBI): domain Eukaryota; kingdom Metazoa; phylum Chordata; class Mammalia; order Rodentia; family Muridae; genus Mus; species Mus caroli. The sequence goes on along the minus strand of NW_028227267.1, from coordinate 87,877,999 downwards.
ACACAGCACTAACAGGATCATCTAATCCATTATACAAACAGGCTAATGTGGACTTTTAGACACGTGAGTACAGCATCTATTGAATTATACTGCTAAAGAGGTCAATAATTTTACAGTCTGCTGTTTTATATATACCTTATACTCCCAATTTATCATCTTATTATTATGTATATCTTGTTCTGAAATTATAAATACTGGAGTGAAAAGAACTTGTTTTGGTTGGTAAATGAGGAGTTTCATTCAATGTATGTTTTATTTGAGCTATTCTTTTCATATCTATCTAGACTTGTGAATATACTTATATAGATGTTTGTTTTACTTATGGGAGAACCGTTTAAAATTTGGTGGCGCAAGCCTTTAATCCCAGCACTCGGGAGGCAGAGGCAGGCGGATTTCTGAGTTCGAGGCCAGCCTGGTCTACAAAGTGAGTTCCAGGACAGCCAGGGCTATACAGAGAAACCCTGTCTCGAAAAAAAAAAAAAATTAAGACATGTAAGATCTTTATCTACCAAGGGGGAAATAATTTAAATTTTGACCATAATTATCTTTCTAAGTATTGAAACAGTATTGTCGGAAAACAAAGATGAGAGTTCCCATGTAAAAGAATTTTAAGAGGAAAGAATGAGGAGACAGACAGTGATGAAGCCAAAGAAGAACACTTAGTGGGGCAGAATTTCAAAAGAAAACTTTCTTTTGTAAAGAGCAGAAACAATGAAGACATATGCCAGATGCCTCCACGATTCAAAAAGGATGATGTGAATGAACTACTTATTGACATTAGTAAGATCAGTATCGCTGGGATGCTGTGGTGTGAGGATGTGAATGTTCTGGTTATACATTTTCAAGACTGGGCAGAGGTTCATAATAAATCATGTCACACAGAACAGCTGATGAAATTGAGAACAAGGAAACAAATGTTGCATGAATCATCTTGTAGAAGTGACTAGCAAGTAGTGAGTGATCTATGATTATCACACATGCAATAATTTGTTTGTTTTTGGCAACAATACTTTCAAGAGATAACAACAAAATTTAGGTGTTCTACTTTATTTCAACCTATATAATTATGAGGAAATGCATTGCTTGTAACTTGGAGCCATTTTAATGTAAGAAAATTATATTAATGACCATGAATTTTCAGGGCTTTCCTTACAATTCTTTCCTTAATATAGATAGTTATTGATGTATTGCTCCTGGATGCCAATCATTTACACACTGACCAGGATAGATTTGAGTTTAGAAAATAGTGAATATTCCTCGTAGCACTTTTAATTTTCATTACTTTCCTGATAAATCTCTGTCTCTACAGTCCTGTGGACCTGCTGCTTCATAATAATTTACTTCACACTTGTTATGTGCTATCATACATTGCTACTTTACTTCACACTCCACCCCCTTTTTAAAAATATCCTTCCTAAAAAAAGCATGTGTATTGATTGCATCGGGCCTTGCCATAAGTGATCAGGGACAGTTTTCTACATCTAATGGTGTAACTTTCTATTTCACCCAAATTCCAAGATGGACTCCCTTGATATTATGGCTCAAGACATGCTAAACTACTAATATTTATTCAATAATATGTATATATACTTTATACATTAACATTGGCCATCTATTCTGAATTTTGTTTTGGAAAATTGATTAATTTATAACATACCCTCAGATCACAGGATGAAAAATAAAATAAGGAAAACAAGTGGAAAGAGGAAGGGAGGAGTATAGAGTATTCTTATGAGTTATCTGATAAAGCTGAAAGAGAGCAATGGGGGTAAAGATGCTGATAACTGGGGACTTTTGTTAAAGAATTAGTTTATGTTTAAAAACAAATTTATGTTTTAATTTGTTTAATTTGTTTGCAATTTTAAAAATGTATGCCAACACTTCTAGTTTACTTAATTTTATGAGTATAATTATCTAAAAAAATAAGCTTTCAAGAATACATTTAACGAAATAAATATTTGTTGCTAACAATTAAAGGGTCTCACTATGATATTTTACAATGCACTTATATGATATGATAGTTCATTCTCCATCTCCTTTTATTTTGCCCTCTTTGCCCAAACTCCTTGTCAACTTGTTCTTTGTGAGCCTCTGCCTAGTTCGTGATAGCTCCCTTTTACTTCCCAGCCACTAGTTTGTTTTATTTTGGTTGCATAATCAGTGTAAACATGTTACATATCTTTCTGTGTCAGGTTTATTTCATTCAATATGATGTCCTGCTCAACCCATTTTACCACAAATTATGGATTTTATTCAGGATAACTCAGTAAAAATCCACTAGAATCACTCAGTTTTACCAAATGTTCTTCTGTTACTTCAGAGTATAGATTGTGCGTGTTTTTTAGATTCATTTTTTGTTTGTTCACTGCTCTTCCTCTTACGATGGAATTTTTCCCACTTACAGATTGGAGACAAATATTGACACAATAGTGAAGCTGAATTTTGTGTGACATTCATGTATTTATGTCCTTGATGGGATTGTAAGGTGAATTTTGTACAGTGAATAGGATGCGAATGGATAAGAATGATATGGAAAAGACCATGGATAGACCAAGTAAACTCAGATAAGTTTGGAAATGAATGTTAGCATCTGGTCTGCAAAAGCATGTGGTTTACTCTCACTAGTATTCAAAGCATTAACACTACTAATAATGCAACCATTTCTTTCCTATATAAAATATGATTTTTGCCACATCTGAAACAAGTATAGAAGAGAAAAATTAAGCAAATACTTTCCAATGGGACATAAAACTACACTAATAATAGGTTAATCCCCCTTTATGTGTCAACAAATCATAACAAATTTTAAGACAGTACAAAAAGTAAAGTAATTTAAAAAATGTGTTTCAGTTATTGTTAGGCATGTTAGATGAATAGAAATCATAAATAGAAAATCAGTTTTCTCCAAGGAAAGTCAATGACGTAGAGTAAGCACCAATCCAGGAATATTTATCTAATACAAATAGGACTCTATGTGTGTTTTGTCTTTTTTTTTAATTTTCTTTTCATATTTTCTGTTTTATTGATTTTCTTATGTGTAGCTTAACTCTTTTGATGTTAATTGTTTTCCTTGTTTGTTTTTTTTAACATACAAAATTTAAAACACTAAGTTCAGTGGGTAGGAATGTGGAAACTACTCCGAACGAGTTGGCAGAGAAGAAAGAAAATCATCAAAGTATATTGTATGAGAATAAATTTTAGACAAAATTTTTAAAAGAACAAGTTATATAATAATAGAAACATTTAAATTGTTAAAATCAGCATCTATTAAATACATTTTGGGATTAAATTGTTTACATCATAAGTAGATAATTATATTTAAACAGAGACAACTTAATGTACAATTAGATAAAATTATCCAGTTTCTTAAATATTAATCACAAAAGTATACTGTACAGTAATATGTAAAATAATTTTAATGTATTTATTATTGTTGAGGAGTAACTATGTAAACTTTGCTATGTTGTTACTTTTTTAACAGGATACTTTGTATCAGTTGTCTGTGAACTATACTACATTTTTATTAATAATTAGAGTACAAGTTCATGATGGTAGAGATTTCATCTATAATTTATTGTTGCAGACTGTCATTGCTAAAATATAACTGATTTGATTGATTTTAACTTTTAGTATTTTGGAACATGAACTATCCATTATTGAATTTAAGTATTTTATGTACTGAATAATAATATCAAGGTGAACTGGAAATGAATAAGAGGAGGTAAATTATACTAGTAAATATGTACATAATAATAATATTATGTTTTAAGTAAGAATTTATATTTTATATTCTGTAATAATTTCTATAATGTGACTTCTAAGGTTGTAATAAATGTTAAAAATAGTTATGTGTTATAATTATATGCTATATTAAGATTGTTGCCTAACAGTATCTGTGATATACAAATAGGACTTATATATATATATATATATATATATATATATATATATATATACTACCGATAGAATTTATGCTTGTTTAACTATATTTTGCAATTATCAAATCTTTTCTAAGTACAAATGTGAGATTAAGAAAGAAGTATTTAAAATAATCTAAAGCACAACAAGCTAATTTTAAATGTACCATAATAATAATAGCTAGCTAATTTTTCCAAGGTCATATTTGTAGAGGGAAAAAAAAATAACCAAATGTTTGTTATAGGCACAGCCAAGCTACTGAAAATTCATACCTTCATCGGACAAGCATCACATTTTACAGGTTTATGGAAGTCAACCCAAAATACTTCTCCCATTCAAATAAAAAATAATTTTCTACAGGTAGAAAACTTACAGGATAAATCTGTTCAATGTGCCAAAAAGGGATTCATGACCTGGCTTCTATTAGCAGAAATGGGGTGTCTTGCAGCTATGTCTCCATAAGTTGCTCTGAAAAATACCTCTGTAAGTAAAGATTCAACCCAAGGGTTAGTTTTTACTGCGAGTTATAAACTTCAGGAAACCGAGTATATAATGGAAATGCTGACACCACCTTAAAAATAGCTGCTTGAACGGAACAGTTCGCATACACCAGCTCCTTTATTTCGGAGAGTGTGAGTGTTTATGCTGCCACTGGATAAAAGAATTGATGGAGAAACTACTCATGCTTACTGAATTGCATAGTAATAAAATAAAGTCTTGCTAAATAGAGCTTTGGGTAAAATTGAACATAGACTCGATTTTCCTACAAAACCCTTTCATAAGCTTTGTGTTTTAGCACTTATTTTCTGCAAATCCAGCGCTTGTGCTGTTTATCAATTCTGCATTTCATTTGCAAGAGTTCACTGATAAAACATTTCATATAACAGCAAGAAGACAGTTTACTATGGACTTCCAGGCAAAAAAAAAATTGCAGGAAAAAAATCACTGGTTATAAAACAGCTTAATGCGAGGCATTCACTTTTATGATCATTAGATGAGAGTTTCTGAAGGCATTTTCACAACTGGATGCATCCAGGAACAAGTTACAGGAGATACAATAACTAGACCTTCAGATTTTAGTAAACCAATGCTATATTTTAGAAAACATACCATACAAAAAATTCAAAAGTACAACTTAGAATTTTTTTATTTCACAGATAATTTCATTATTATAAAAAATAAGATATATTAATAAGATTTGATGTTTAATTAGGAGCAACTATTGTTCAAAACTTGAAAAAATGTGACATTCAAATTCTTGGAAATCAATCATTTATCCTTCCAAACTATTATGAATAGAATTTTGTGTGATACATACAAATTAATTTATGTGATTACACCAAGTAGTATGAATTACTTTTCATGACTGTAGTCTCAGGGGAACAGTAAAAAATGTAAACAATAAAAGTGGCTTTCTATTCAAATGCTTGAAATAATGATAAAAGCATTAATGAAGAATCAATTAACATATGGGCTCTTGGAAATCAAAAAGAGGCACAAAATATGCAGGAGTATTTCTCATGGGCTTTGAATGAAAAATTAAAATTCAAAGGGAGAGCTAAATGATAGTTTTGAATAACATGATCCAGCTAGATCACTCACTGATTAAACATGCCTGAACTTAGGCCTGACTGAATTTGATCCATAAATCTCACAAGCGAGGGAATAACTGAATCCCACAAAATTTCAATGCAGCCCTCCTTGACACACACAAATGAGACCTTCTTTATTTTATTTCTTCATCCAATGTCTTTTGATTGTGATTTTCACTACATTCCTTCTAGATAATCCTTACCTCCCTATGTATCCAACTTTATGTACTTTCTCCCCTTCTAACTCAAAAATAACCAAACCAAACCAAAACCAAACAATACAATGAAAAGAAATACATACACATAAACCCACTAGGAATCCAGAAAAGTAGAAAGCAATGGGTACAACCAAAAGACAACAACGAACTGCCCAAGCAAAGCCAAATGTGACCCACAAACATCTATAAAGTACCTCTGGATTCATTTTAGTTTGACCACCTTCTCCTAGATAACATGCCTGCAGTGACTTGTGGCTAAAATACCCAATGAGGCTCTAAAAGTTTCTTGACTGTGACTAGGAGCCAATGTCCACTTCTCCTCTCAGTATTGGAAACCTGCCTTCCTTAAACCTTTTCAGGCTCTGTGCATTCTGCCACAGTCTCTGTGAGTTTGTAAGTGCATATATACTATAGTGTCTAGGAGACACTTTTTCCCTGGGGCATCCATGCCTTCTTGCTCTTAAAATCTTTAATCCTCCTCTTCTTCATAGATCCCTGAGTCTAGATGAGACATTCATTTAGGAGTTTGTTGAAGACATTCCATTTATTCTAGGTATTCCAAAGACTTACATTGTTCTCACGTTGACCAATTATAGATTTCTTTGTTAGTTCCCATCAAAATGATACTTCTCAGAGGAAAGATGAGCAAAGTGTTGGTCTACAGCACATTGCCCATTTAAGGTCATTTTATTGCTATGTTCTTTTAGCAAATTAATAGTGGGTGATTTTTCCTTAGGCCTGTTCTCTATCTAGTCTTAAGTTCTTGGCCAATTTAGTACTGTCAGGCATGAGTTGCATCCCACACAGTGGTCCTTAAATCCATAGGAGGTTCATTTGTGCCACTTCTATATCTTGCTGGCATATGGCTGTTGTAGATCGCTGAATTTATATCTGGTGATATTGATAATTATGTTTTTATTCTGGTAGCAAGGAAAGTATTTTTCAGTACAATTAAAACTAGTCAGGATAAATGTAGCTCCTAGTTAGGCACCAGCTTGACTTCACTATGTTCAATTACATATGCACATTCTAATACATAGGAGCTTAGTCATGTTGTGGAGAGTAACCAATACCTTTGGCAATAGCCTGTGATGTTTGAAGGTATGCATTATGATCTTTTGGCAATGATTAATCAATATTATTTAAAAGATGTGAAGCACTATAGAGCCAAATATCAGCATTGTGTAAACAATGTATATTCTGAGATGTAGGGACCTATGATTGCTGCATATATGTTCCTGTGTATTGTTAACCTGGTGATTTACAGTGAGGCAAAAATTTGTGTAGAAGCAATTCTTGTGGATGTAAATGTAACTTATTTGTCAGATGTAATTGTTGTCTTGGAGGCTTACTGCTGAATAAGCTTGCCCTTTTGAGTTATTCTGAAATCTGACTGGCTGGTTCAGTTCAGCTGTTTTAGAAAAAGCTCTTCTCCATGATGACCATTCAAACTGGCTACTCTTGCTTCTTCTTAATATGCTCTGCTTGGCCTCACACTAGATCTGGTGATTTGTTCAATCTTCTGGCTCCCTCTTATACTCTGGCTGCAAATGCCTCTGTAACCTATACTGAACTGCACAAAGTCATGAATAATTTCATCTCTACTGTACTGAATAAAGGTAATTCGCAAACGTTACAAGAGAAATCACCTTAATTCAACAGAGCTACACTGAATGGAACTTAAGTGAAATCAACTACATTGAACCTCTCCCTGTATTACTCTTAAGTAGCCTCTCTTTTTTGTCTGTTTTTGTAAGATTTGGTCATATCCTATTTTTGACTCCTTTTGTCACATCTTTGACTAATTTTGTTAGTTCTTTCTCGGATTCCTTTCCTCATTTACCTATCAAACATGGCTACTTTCTTTTACAAACTAACTTCAGGTTTATTGATTGTTTACTAAGGGTATGTTTGTATTCCAGACATAGACATTAAATGTGTCGGGAGTGTCTGCATTCCAGCTGGGTCACACAGACTTAAAAGATCACTGGATGCAATCTCTTGCCAGAGTAGACATATTTCTGGCTTAAAATTCTTCTACACACAGACCTTCAAACTTGTTGGAAGTTATTTTACACATTTTCTATTTAGGATAGGAACAATCACTAAAACAAGTTATAATGGGAATTACATCAACTGATGATATTCTATTTTATTAGACACTGGTAACTCATGAGCTAATTGAAAGACTTAATAAAAATTATTCAAGATTTGTCTTAGTCAGGGTTTCTATTCCTGCACAAACATCATGACCAAGAAGCAAGTTGGGGAGGAAAGGGTTTATTCGGCTTACACTTCCATGCTGCTGTTCATCACCAAAGGAAGTCAGGACTGGAACTCAAACAGGTCAGAAAGCAGGAGCTGATGCAGAAGCCATGGAGGGATGTTCTTTACTGGCTTGCCTCCTCTGGCTTGCTCAGCCTACTCTCTTATAGAACCCAAGACTACCAGTCCAGGGATGGTCCCACCCACAAGGGGCCTTTCCCCCTTGATCACTAATTAAGGAAATGCCTTACAGTTGGATCTCATGGAGGCATTTCCTCAACTGAAGCTCCTTTCTCTGTGATAACTCCAGCTGTGTCAAGTTGACACAAAAATAGCCAGTACAATTGACCCCTTGTCAACTTGACACACAAAGACATCACTAGTAAGCCTCAACCTTTACATTCTTATTCATCCCCAAGATCTAAATAACTTTAAAAGTCCCACAGTCTTTACATATTCTTAAAATTTCAATCTCTTTAAAATATCCGTCTCTTTTAAAATCCAAAGTCTTTTTACAATTAAAAGTCTCTTAACTGTGGGTTCCACTAAAACAGTTTCTTCCTTCAAGAGGGAAAATATCAGGGCACAGTCACAATCAAAGCAAAAATCAATCTCCAACTATCCAACGTCTGGGATCCTACTCACGATCTTCTGGGCTCCTCCAAGGGCTTGGGTCACTTCTCCAGCCATGCCCTTTGTTGCACACCCGACGTCCTCTGGGCTCCAGATGCCTGTACTCCACTGCTGCTGCTGCTCTTGGTGGTCATCTCATGGTACTGGCATCTCCAAAACACTGCATGACCCCTTTAGTCCTGGGCCTTCAATTGCAACTGAGGCTGCACCTTCACCAATGGCCTTCCATGGCCTCTCACAGTGCCAAGCCTCAGCTGCTCTGTGTGACCCCTTCATGCCTTCAAAACCAGTACCACCTGGGTGACCCTTACACATTACCAAGTCCCGCTGCAGAAGGAGTACAACCTTGCCTATCTCTGGAACACAGCCTCTTTGTGCTTTCAGAAAACACTTCCCAGAAGATGTCACCTCAACGATGCTGGTCTCTTCTTAATCACCGCTAATTTCTTAGCTCCAGCTAACCAGCATCAATAGTCCCAGTAATGCAAAGTTTTTGCTTTAGTAGTTCTGGTATCTTGTTAATCACAGCTGATTCTTCAGCCCCAGCTAACCAGAACTACAAAAACTTCACAATAAAAACAGCAATGGCCCTGAAGAGAGTCTTTAATTTTCCCTCTGAAATTTCACAAACCAGGCCTCCATCTTCTGCACTGTTCTCAGCATTATCTTCCAAGCTCCTACACAACATCTGACAGAGCTCTTAACAACGAATGGATCTTCAAGCCCAAAGTTCCAAAGTCCTTCCACAGTCCTCCCCAAAACATGGTCAGGTTGTCACAGGAATACCCCACTCTGCTGGTACCAATTTGTCTTAGTCAGGGTTTCTATTCCTGCACAAACATCATGACCAAGAAGCAAGTTGGGGAGGAAAGGGTTTATTCGGCTTACACTTCCATGCTGCTGTTCATCACCAAAGGAAGTCAGGACTGGAACTCAAACAGGTCAGAAAGCAGGAGCTGATGCAGAAGCCATGGAGGGATGTTCTTTACTGGCTTGCCTCCTCTGGCTTGCTCAGCCTACTCTCTTATAGAACCCAAGACTACCAGTCCAGGGATGGTCCCACCCACAAGGGGCCTTTCCCCCTTGATCACTAATTAAGGAAATGCCTTACAGTTGGATCTCATGGAGGCATTTCCTCAACTGAAGCTCCTTTCTCTGTGATAACTCCAGCTGTGTCAAGTTGACACAAAAATAGCCAGTACAAGATTCAACACGGATAATATATATATATACATATATATATATATATATATATATATATATATATATATATATATATACTTTAAATTATTTTTAACTCTAAAATTAGCACTAGGTCCTATGCATTTAAAATATTACAGTAAATATAAAGTTAAATTTTAAATATAGCTCATATTTTTGTTGAAATGTTTACTTTGCTAGACTGATTTCCCCTCTCAATTAATGGATAGATTAGCATATTATGTATTAATTAAATGGTATTATATTTATAGTGCTTGGATTGTAAAGTTATTCAGTAGATGTGTTTGTCCTGTTATTTAATGTAAACACGCTTGGCACTATCTTCTTTCTTCCTACATCAAAGTCCACTAGACAGTGGAACAATTGCCCTTTTGAAATGTTTGTCCTAGATGTAGCATTGAGCTGTGACAGATGGAAGCACCATAGCAGTCATGCAGAATATTTGCCAAATGGGACAGCCATCTAAAGAAGATGGCAGTAATAGAATTCTGTACTGCAGACCCAAAGCTCCACAGCAGTTAATAATGATACCAGTGTGTTCCTAAATACACCAAACAACCTGTGCTAAATACTCTGAAACATAAGCTGAACTTAACCCTAGAAAGTTAGGTGATTCCCACCCCCATTTATTTCTATATTCTTTGTTCTCTTCCCCCTTTACATTTACAAATTAACTAAATAATGAAGAGTAAGTGAGAAATTTACAATATGGTATAAATAATTCCTTATAGAAAACATGGAAAGTAACATTGACTCATGGGGATAGAAAAACTGGAATATTTTGATAAAGCTGTATACTCGTGTCTTAGTATGCAAAAGATTTTCTTTTTAAAAACTCCTACAGCCGGGCGGTGGTGGCGCACGCCTTTAATCCCAGCACTTGGGAGGCAGAGGCAGGCGGATTTCTGAGTTCGAGGCCAGCCTGGTCTACAAAGTGAGTTCCAGGACAGCCAGGGCTATACAGAGAAACCCTGTCTCGAAAAACCAAAAAAAAAAAAACCAAAAAAAAAACAAAAAAACAAAACAAAACAAAAAAAAAAACTCCTACATACTTAAAACAAAAATATTCTTTATTTTTTTATTCTATCCTTCATGTCTCATTTATTCTCTTCCTCTAATCTTTGTGAAAGATCATCCCATCAATAGATCTGTATAAGGACATTTGGACTGTTAAGTTTATGGGATTGATAACTTTTTTCTGTTATAATAACTAAACTGTTTTCAGTTCTTAGCTTAAACAGAAATGGGTAACATGTAGAGGAATTTTAATCCACCAACATGGCTATTCTTACAAGGAATTACATCAAAACACCTATGTTTGTGTGATTGACTGGAATGCAGACATACTATTTTAAGGCCTCTGACTGGAATACAATCATATCCTTTGTACACACATTTAAGGTAATACTAGTGAGTAGAAAGAAACAGTTATGTTTTAAAGTGAAGTCTAATTGTGGTGCAGACAAAGTGACAAATCAGAGGAAGAATTGAAAAAAATGAGTCAGAGAATAGATATGGTGACCTCTTATGAGAACAGACAGGAAAGAGAAATGACTTAAGAGAGCACTAAAGACACACACATACACACACACACACACACACACACACACACACACACACGAGAGAGAGAGAGAGAGAGAGAGAGAGAGAGAGAGAGAGAGAGAGAGAGAGTTTTGTTTTTATTTTCCAAGACATATTTACAGAGAGAACAAGCTAAACACAGCTGAAGACAGAATGAGCCAGCTAAAGAGAATGACCAAAAAGATTAGAACATATTGACAAAGTCAGTATAAGGTCAAGCAGAGAAACTCAAGAAACAGAGAAAAGGCAGGTTGAATCAGTCATCTTTCAGAGGATTTTGAGCCAGAACAGCTGAGTTAAACCAGTCAGCCAGAGTTCAGAAAGAACTAGAAAGTGTGTTTCTTAGATTTCTACTCCTGTACCAAACACCATGACCAAAAAGCAAGTTGGAGAGGAAAGGGTTTATTCAGTTTATACTTCCACATTGCTGTTCATCACCAAAAGAAGTTAGGATGGGAACTCAAGCAGGTCCAGAAGCAGGAGCTGATGCAGAGGCCATGGAGTGATATTACTGGCTTGCTTCCCCTGGGTTGCTCAGCTTGCTTTCTTATACAACCCAGGACTACCAGACCATGGCTGGCACCACCCATGAGAGGTGCTCCCATCCTTGATCACTAACTGAGAAAATGACTTACAGATCATGTAGGCATTTCCTCAAGGGAAGCTCCTTTCCCTGTGATAACTCCAACTTTTAAGCAATTACTAGAGAAAAGTCACTCCTCAGTGGAAGCTATTGCAGGATTGATCATTTAAAGAAGTTTATTTGAGCCAGGCTTGGTGGCACACGCCTTTAATCCCAGTGCTTGAGAGGCAGAGGCAGGCGGATTTCTGAGTTCGAGGGCAGCCTGGTCTACAAAGTGAGTTCCAGGACAGCCAGGGCTATATACAGAGAAACCCTGTCTTGGAAAAAAAAAAAGGAAAAAAAAAAGGTTTATTTGACATTTTGTTTCAGAAATGACAGTTTTCTTGATACATTCCATTGCCCAGTTTTAACTGCCTCATTGCAGAATGTTAATTTGTATAACCTGAACTCTATAAAGATGTTGCTGCTAATTTGAAATGGATAGTTCTGCTAATTTAACTAGTACTATGTTATACCATCAGGAACTTTGTCACTTATTTTCTTAGATATCTGAGGATATTGCATTTGTATTTCGATCATATTTACCCCCAACTCATTTCATATTTATCCTCCACCCTTAGCTTTCTGTCTTCTTTTCTTTTTGTTTTAATTTATCTAGTAAAGTTTATACTGTTCCTTACACTCTTGAATCTGTGACCTTACAATGAAATGTGCTCAACATTACTGGAGCACATCTCTAAGAAGAATGATGATAGCTTCTGCAGCAGTCATCAACTGTTACTAGTTCCTCTCTGTCCAGTCATTGAATCTGGTGAGGAAATTTCTGAGTGCTTGTGAGAAGACTCCAAGAATCAAGACAAGAGACTTCTGCTCTCAGGTTCTTCAAAACTTGAAATTTTTCTTGAAATGTTTTTTTTTTTCATGCTCTACCCAGTTGTGCTTGTGCTTATAATTATAGACAGTTAAAACTCTTGAAAACTTTACTCATGTGAACTTTTTAATCCTCACAGTATCAGTTGTCTGAGGCTCTGAATAAAGTTCACTATTTCATAAGACTTTCGGTCTGTCTCATTTATCAGGTCCATTCTCCCAGGTCCCATCCACTCTAGAGTGGTGACAGCCCTCAGCATCAGGTGGGATTTCATAGCCAGCACCTTACTTTATTTGATGTTTGGTTTGGATGTATCTTGTCCAGGTCTCCTGTGTGCTGTAGCAACTGCTGTAAGTCATGTCTGTAAATGCTTTGTTTTACCTGGAAAACACAGTTTTCTTGCAGCCATTCATTACCTTTGGGTGTTACAATCTCTAAATTCCTCTTCTGAAATGATCTGCAAACCTTAGGAGGGAGAATGTGATATAAATGGACAATGCAGAGATAAATATCCTTCAGTCACTCAATCTCTTCTCCAGTGGTTCTTAGCCACTGTGGTCTCTGAGTTAACAAAAGTCTCTGATGCTAGTTGTAAGTAATAATTATCTATGGTATAAATAAGTGTTTATCTCTTGGTTTATTACTATATCCACTCTGGTTACCAACTAAATCCTTTCTATCCAATGGTTTTTGGACCTAATAACAATGCCTGGTATATTAGTTATGGGATTCAATATTGTGGAGCTTGCCTTCAGTACAATCCAAAAGTGGTTGGCTATATCAATTATTATCATGCCAATATTTTCTAAGGATTTTTCCTAATGTTGCTGTTATAGGTTCACAGCAGAGGAAGTTTGATGATTATGTCTCATATATTAAAATATATAATCATATTCTAGAAGACAATCAAAGCATTAGTAATAGCTGAATTTTTTTTTTTTTTGAGAATTTACAAAACCTAACTGTCCAACAACTCCAGAAGTCATAACTCATTCCTGCCACTGACTTGTGATTTGTTAGGCTTTGTGGTCTAGCATGGGCATTATCCAGTTAAACAGTATCTTCACTTCTATTCACTTTTTATATGCTGTCTTAGGTAGGGTTTCCATTACTATGAAGAGACACCATGACCAAGGCAACTCTTATAAGGGACAGTATTTAATTGCTGTTGGTTTACAGGTTCAGAAGTTCAGTCTCTTATCATCATGGCAGGAAACATGGCAACATGGAAGCAGACATAGAACTGGAAAAGAAACTGAGAGTTCTGCATCTTGATTGAACTGCATCCAGGAGAAGACTGATTTTATGATATAGCTGCTTCTTATTCAATGGCAGATGCACCAGCCTGTGTATGCTCTTTGGTTAATGTCTTAGTCTCTGGGAGCTCCCAGGGATACACATTGGTTGGCACTATTGGTATTCCTATGGAGTTCCCCTTCAGCTCCTTCAACCCTTCCCTTATTCCTTCCATAGGGGTCCCTGACTTCAGTTCAATGGTTGTCTCTAAGTACCTGCATCTGTATCATTCAGGTGTGGCAGATCCTATCAAAAACCAGTAATTGTAGACTCCCATCTGGACATAGTACTTCCTCCCTCTAATATACCTTTCCATCTCTTGCCCCATTTAATTCTTCTTATTCTATCATGTTTCTTCCTTAACTGCTTAATATCTTCTTTTCCTTGAAATTGGCCTACAGCCCCTTACAACTAACAGAGGGTTAGTGTCTAGAGTCTACAAAGAATTCAACAAAAACAACAAAAGTTCAAAACAATAGCAACAAAAACCAACAAGCAGCTGACTGAGACAGAAGCAGATTTTAACCTAACCTAACCGATGGTCTTAAGTCAGGGACCCCTGGGTTGAAGTAGGAAAGAAATTGAAGAGTATCCCATCCAGCGGGATTCAGTTATTCATGGGTGCGAGGGGGACAGCAAACCTGGAAGAAAATGGTATTGGAAGGGGAAGAAAAGCCGAAGACCAAGTAGGGTGCTCCTATCAAGGTCTCTGTCTGTTATGCTGAAATGCAGGGTTTAAAAGCATACATCGCGGGGAATAGGTGAGGGGTTGAGGGGGAATTTAACAAAGAACAAAGAAGTGGGCATCTGCTTACAAGAGGGCCGAAGTCAGACTCCAGGGGGCAGGCACTCTGCATTTTATCTCCAGAATATAGATCCTCCTTAACAGCCTTGGGTGTTAGGCCTGGCTCAGCAGGTAACTCATGTCCTTGGATGTCATGGGAGTCAGGAAGAGATAGGAAAGAGGGGACTATAATTCAGCTTTTACAGCCTCAGGTGCCAGGAAGGGAACAGGGAGGAGAGAGTGACAACCTGCTCCTAGGACGAGACCATTTGGCTTGTCAGGGTGGGAGATTGTGAAGGGCTCGCTTTCTCACAGTATGGTCTCTGACAGAAGAGAAGAGCAACCCCATAGGAAGGTCAGCAGTCTCAAAAAACCTGGACCTTGAGATATCTCAGACGATGAGCCATCAACCACGCAGCATACACTATCTGATCCAAGGGCCCTGACATATACAGCAGAGGACTGCCTGATCTGGCCTCAGTGGGAGAAAATGGACCTAACCCTTGAGAGACTTGAGGCTGGAGGGAATGGGGAGACCAGGATGGGTGTGGAGGAATGGGAGTTAGGGTTGGGGGACACCCTCTTGGGGACAGAGGAAAAGAATGGGATGGGCAACTGTTGGAAGGCAGAAGATGAGGGGGAAAATGACTGGACCCTAAAAAAAAAGAGTAAAGATAATAATAATAATTTAAAAATTATCTGTTTAAAAAATGTGGCATGGGACTTAGAAGAGAGTTCTCATAAGACAGAATACAAATGGTTCACAGACAATTACAAATGTTCAACATTCAATATTCCAATATACCACATAGATACAAATTAAAGCTACTTTGAGATTTCATCATATTACAACCAGAGTGACTAAGATTTAAAAAAAAAGATTTTAAAATGCTAGAATAAATATGCTAGAGGAGCATCTATTGACTGATGGTGGGAATATAATTTTGGGAAACTAATATGGAAATCAGTGTAATGGTATGATCTCAGAAAGCTAGAAATAGATCTACCATATTATGCAGCTACACTACTCTTGGGCACATACCCAATATATGCTATATCCTACTATAAAGATAGTTGCTATACATATTTATGACTGCTCTAATCACTACAGCCAGAAATCCTAAATAGTCTAGAAGTTTATCACCTAATGAATGTTAATAAAATACAGTAATTCAAACAATTGAATTTACTTTTGTTATAAGAAAATAAAAATGTGAAATGTATAGTAAAATGTATGTGGCTGTAAATAATCATTCTGCCTGAAGTAACCCATATTTACAAAGACAAATATACTTTCTATAATTTGTGAATGTTAGCTTAGACTCTTCAGGGATGTGAGATCAACTGAATTTTAATCTATGGTGGACTTTTCAATTCTTTCCATGAAGTGACATACCAATGAAGTCATCAGAAGTCTAACAAGAGACTTTAACTGCCAGTGAATAGTGAAATATTGTGTCAAAATAGTTGGTAGCTGGGTATTTTTGGCACTAGTCAACGTCAGCTATTTCTTCTGGTACCTCATATATTCAATTAAATCACTAAATGCATACATAAACCAATCACAAACTAAACAAGTCATTATGGATGGGTTCTTTTAGTTCCAGAAAAATCACTCAGACCAATAAATTTGCCATGTCGTGTATACCTAATATTTTGTGCACAGTGTAAACATTATACTTATGTTATTTAAATGCCCATTTCTCTACCCTCATATCTCATATACATATGGAACTGATGCTCATATGCTTATGTCAAGAAAATACTGTCTCAGTTTGTGTAAGGAATGCTTACTATTTATTCACTGCCTGGCCAATAAAAGCTGAGCAGCCATTGACTGGGCAGAAGACAGAATAGGGTAGGACATTTGTGTACTAAGGGAGGTGGAGAGCAAGAAGAAGGAGGAGGAAGAGGAGGCAGACTTAGCCAAAAGGGAGAAATAGAGATATCATGAAAGTTCAGCTGGAGCATAGAAGGACCTAAATGCAAATATTATGAGTGTCTTGAAAATATATAGTTGTCTCTCTTTACAATTCTTTTTTTTTTTTTCCAAGACAGGGTTTCTCTCTGTAGCCCTGGATGTCCTGGACCTCACTTGTAGACCAGGCTGGCCTGGAACTCAGAAATCCACCTACCTTTGCCTCCCCAGTGCTGGGATTAAAGGCATGAGCCACCACCACCTGGCCACTCTCTTCATAGTTCTTTAACCTCAGATTCAATACTTGTTACTAATTCCTTATACCAAATATTGTTGCAATAGCTTTAATATAGATGTATTTGGAAAATTAATAGAATGGCTGCTTTTTTATATCCCAGTTAATTCCCCAATTAAGACACAGACAGACCAAGATTAATTTAATCAAGCTTTACCACAATACTAGGGAAATCATTGATCTATTTTGATCTACCATACCAATCTGGCTGACTAGAGGTAGGAAGGGAATGAAGAAAAAACAGGCACATGTACAGATTATTTGGGATCACATAGGATTTCCTTTATGACTGACTTGTACATAATACTCTGCAACTCTGATTCTCAGAGAGATTGCTGTGTCCAGCATATCAGGAGGGGTTGTAATAGGAGGCCAAAAGTCTTAGCCTGTGGATATCTCAGAAGAGGAGAAAGCTACAGTGGCTCAATCATGTGAACACTGAAGATTCATCTGTAAAGTATTGTACTTGAACAGAGCAAGGTCTTACTGTTCTTAGCTTGACCTGACCCATATTGGAAACATTTTGTTGTGTTTGTTATTGTTGTTATTTTTGATTTCCAAGGACTCTAAGTTCCTGTAGTCATCCACATGGCTATGGTCATGTTAACATAGTCACTCAGGACTTGTCTTTCTCAGGCCGTTATCTGCTCTCTATGAAAGGTGGTAGAGCTGTAATTTTACGTTAACCTAATTTGAGAACACTGAGAGTGAATCAAGATGTCCTTCAGGAAGAGAGCTGACTAAAGATTTGCTATAAAAATGGTATTTTCCATTATGTAAATGTACTACATTTTCTGTATCCATTCTTCTCTTGAGAGACATCTGAGTTGTTTCCAGGGGACTAAACCACCAACCAGAGTATATGGGGAGGGAGCCATGGCTCCAGATACATATGTAGGAGAGGATGTCCTTATCTGACATCAATGGGAGGGGAGGCCCTTGGTTATGTAGAGGCTTGATGCCCCAGCATAGGGAGATGCGAGAGTGGTGAGGCAAGAGTGGGTGAGTGGGTGGAGGTACACCCTCACAGAGGCCAAGAAGAGGGAGAGTTAGGGGATGGGTTGGGGTCTGTGGAGGGGTAACCAGGAAGGGGGATATCCTTTGAAATATAAATAAATAAAATGATTAATAAAATAATAAAAATAAAGACCCAAGCAAAATACATCAGGAAAAGAAAATGATATTTTCCATCCCTAACATGGACATGGAGTAGAAATTTATGGTAGACAGTTGTAAATGTTATCCTTAATATTGAAGGAGTTAGAAAACAATGCTAAACTGACCCCGTGTAGTCTGAAGGGGCAGAAGTAGTGACGAAGCTGCAGTTTTACAAGGGGCCAACATTTTCAAACACATTCATTTTCAGAATGAAATTAAAATTTCTTTGTCCTACCATAAACAGACAAACAAACAGACAAACAAATCTATTTCTCTGTCCAGTGTAGGTTCAGAATTGCAGTCACAGAACAGAAGAGAAGTGCACCAATGGCTGTGTCTATGCAGAAACAGAGAACTAGTAGCTAAAGAGAATGCATTTGTATAAACAGTGGCACTGGTCACGGTTATCATTGTAAACAAGAATAACTATAGAGGATATGCTCTCTTGTCACTTACCATACACAACCTTTCTTCCTGGACAAAACATTCATATTCTTCAATATGAATATATATAAGACATATTCAAATATCTACTTCTTAAGAATGATGAGAAATAATACCATTTATCTAACCTTTCTCCTAACATCTGAGAAAATTCTCTCATTGAATACAATTTCAAGAGGCAAAGAGAGTCTCTGGTCAAGGTGTGTTTGTATTACTGTGGTTGAGTCATAAAATTTGAGCAACTGGCTCACAATTTTGAATGGTCATCACTGGTGCATGATTCGCTCTCAAATTTCTCCAATGTTTGGCTCTATCCTGTTAGCTGTTCATGGCATATAATTTTATCTATAAATTAAATTAAATTAAGTTTGAAGGTCCAGTCATTCATACATTTCTAGTTCCTTACTTGAGGTCTTTATAAAGCAATAATTCCCCAGGCAGACATCTACGATTAAGGCTTTTACCCTTTACGGTCCTTGCTCCACTCTTGTCAACAACAGACTGATATATACTTTATTGAATATTCATAAATTTCATTTACATATTTAACAGACAAATTTATCTCAGTATCTTAAAAGTA
Source organism: Mus caroli (assembly GCF_978045245.1). Lineage (NCBI taxonomy): Eukaryota > Metazoa > Chordata > Mammalia > Rodentia > Muridae > Mus > Mus caroli. The sequence goes on along the minus strand of NW_028227267.1, from coordinate 87,858,642 downwards.
AATTATCAATTTTAGCTTTCAATACTGCACTTTGAAGTGCTCTATAATTTGGAAATGAGCTTTATCTTCATTTACACATTCTAAATATCTTCATATCATTTTGTCAGTTTTCTTTGTCTCTGATTACACGTCTAATCTTTCTTCAAATTTTGTTTCTTTTACATTCACAAAACAATAATTAATGTACGCTACTCTATCCCCTTGTCCATACTTAGGTATACATTTTCATTCATGTTAGTTGGATTAATTTATTGAAATTTTCAGAGATTTATGATTATTTCTAAAGGGTCACATGTTTTATATTTTGTTAAATGATTACCATCATTTGTACAGTTATTAGACATTTTAAACTTAGATATATAAACAATAAAGATAACAAATAAGTGACAAATAAATATTTTATTGACAATATTTAAAATATGTTAATTCTAACTGAGTGAATTGATTCTGTAATATCTAATCATGGGATTGGAATATTCTTTTCTTCATACTCTTACTCCCTCAACTGAAGCAAGAAATTTTTGTTTTGTTTTGTTTTGCTTTATTTTGTTTTTATTCTCAGCTCAAATCTTCTAACTCATACTTTAACACAAAAAAATTGTTTAGTGCTTCCTGTGCTTCCTGTCACTTTTAAAATATCATTGGAAATTTATTTCATTAAGGGAATCATTAACAGGGAGAAAATTCCAGTCTAGTTATTTTTTGCTTCTTTTATTTAGTGGCATGTCAGCAATGACCATTTTCATCTCAAGAATACTTATCCAGATCCAAGAATGTTTAGCCATAGCACTTTCTAGTATACTGGCTGAATAATTATTACATATTTCTTTTATTCCATGTTATGGTTAAAAATGACTTGTATTGATTTTTTTCTCTATTTTGAGACATCAAATAGTATCTTTAATAGCAATTGTTCAATAAATATTGTTATAAAAGAATATAAAGACTTTATTTTAATTATTTGAGATTTCATCATAATATCTAATCATAGCATACTCATTAAACTGCATATTGATTTTGAAATAGCATGTTCATTCTTACTTTATGATTCCAGTAGATATTTTCTTATTTTAATGTTTGTTTTGCTTTCTTTTTAAGTATTTTATCTAATTGGTTTTTTAAACCTCTATCCTTCATGTTTGGAGAGATTATTATTTTTTAAATCTTTTATTATGTTTACTTCTGTTTTATTATGTTAGTTTAGAATGTGTGTCTACTTGTGGGTTGATAGAAATGCAAGTCATATTTTTCCAGATAAGCATAGAGTGTAAGATCATCTGAAATTGCACCTACAGATAATTGTGCATTGCTGACAAAGGAGATAGAAAACTGAACTTGGTCTACTGCAATAGAAGTATACATTTAAACTCTCAGTTCGAACCCAGCCTGGTCTACAAAGTGAGTTCCAGGACAGCCAGGGCTATACAGAGAAACCCTGTCTCGAGAAGAAAAAAAACCAAAAAACCAAAAACAAAAAACAAACAGACAAACAAACAAAGCACAAACCTCTGTGAAGTCCCTCCAGCCCTGGATTTAGTTGTTTATTCTTTCATTTCAATAACTTTTAAGTATATAAATACAAGCTATAAGCATTATATATTTCCAAGTTATGCACACATACAGCATTATATATTCACAGAGATTAATAGCTGCATGCAAAAGTCATACAGAAAGTAGCTATGTAAGATACTATGTTATTTCATCAATGATAATTGACATATAATTGTGTCCCATGTAATTCTGTAGCCAACCAATGGAAAAAACCATCTACGATGGTCTTATAATCACAAGCACAGTTTAAATGATTTTCATCAAGTATAACTGCTATTTGGACTATATGACTATACAACTCTTCATAGATTTATAAGTTATTTGCCTCTATTCATGTGTTGCTTCTTTAGTACCATGTTTTAATCATAACTTCAAACATTGGCCATCAAATCAATATTTATTCTCTATTCTATAGGATAGTTGATCAACTCCAAGAAGTATTCTCACACTGGCTTTTAACTGAGTATTTTATTCTCATGGTAAATCAGATTGATTATTATGAATGATGACATACTTTATAATGTCAGGGTATCCTGTGGTTCTTTTCTTTGTTAAAATTTTTCAAATCACTTACAAAAGGCACACAATATATTGATATTTATAATTATTGCTTCATGTTGAAGAGTCACCATAATCTCAGAACACCCGAACTCCCTCTTTTATTTATTTCCACCCAAATTAGTTGCAAACAAAAGTACACATGACTGTTCCACCTTATTCTCACTAGCTTAATCTGTATCCTTCCTTGCATGTTAAATTTTGATAAATATCTACATGAGTATAGTTCATTTACAAATAATCTCAAAACGGATGAGTGAAACAAGTTGGAGGATGTGTTAGAAAATGTACATCTTTTTTCTCAGTAACATACAGTGCCAACTGCCAAGTGTTTTATCTTTTTGCTCACTGCACCCATACATAATTCACATTAGAGTTTTCCATATATAAGCGCCTATGAGTTTGTGTACCGGAAAGTATGAGGACATGAGTATCTTTCTGTAAAAGAATCAGTTTACACCAAGTTGTTAATATCTAAGGAGGCAATAGATAAATGTGTGGTCACTGCAATAGCTAGTCTACAATAACATAGACTGAAGAGTAAAAATATTGTAGGGAAAAGTAGACTAATGGGTTGATTATTCAGTAAATAATTATGTTTTTTATTTTTCTCTATACCAGGATATTTCAGTGAAGCAATGGTCTGCACTAGTAACTGTTCACCATTACTAGTTTGCTACTACTTAACATAAAATATATTAGTATAGGTAATATATAAATAAAAGTATAGATTCTAAGAATTCAATATTAAAGAAAATAATATTTTTAATATCGTTTTAAAATGTTAAACATTTCTGAAAGAAAAATAAAAGGACAATAAAATTCCTTTGAATGTAAAGCTATCACTATGACTATTTCACAAAACAGTGTTCTTAATTTGTTTAATGCTAATATCAAATCTGCAGTTTCTGACAGCTAGTAAAATTTAGTACTATATGGAACCTCTATTGATCTTACTATTTGATATTACTCTCAAGAAAGTTAAATATGTTTCCAGGCAGCATATATTCTAGGACTTGAAGATACTTTAAGAAATTTATTTCTGGTTAATTTTCATTTTCATAGTTCTTCTAAACATTTATTTAATCTCATGAATTTATATATATAGTGTCATCATTTATATTCTATATAATTCTATAGATAATGGGAATTTTTATATTTCTACGGTACACAACTTCTGTATTACTGCAACATATAAAAAGCTTCACTTTGCTAGCTTCTAATATTTAGTCACAAAATGAACTTTCTGCATTTTCTCTACAAATTATCAATATTTTACCAAAATGGACGTACAGATTCAAACCAAATGAACCAGGGCTCATCACACTAAGACAAAAGGTCTTAGTACATGACAAGTCTACTGTCACAACCAGTGACCTCCGCAACAGTGATGGGCTTGGGTCACACAGACAATTGGAAATGCATTTTAAGCCTGCATGCTTAAAGAATTGCTTTAACTAAAGGAATTTGAACCAGAAAGGAAGTTAATTACATTCAGAAGGAATTTGAGAAGTATATTATTCTATGACCTTGTGGATCAGCACTGTGAGGTCTGAGTCTAAGAGACTTGATCAAAGGAGCCCCGAAGACCAGATTGAAGAGAAAACATTGAATTATATAAATGTCAAAATGTCAACTTTCTGTTAGTTTAGCATCCATTTGAAAAAGCCTGTTTAAACCACAACCTCTTAGTGAGCATCTGTTTTCTGAAAATGTCCAGATGACCAGGTTTAGATACTAGATATTTGAGACAGAACAATCAAAATCATTGCTATTCTTGGCAGCAGTTTTACAAGATAAGAAGAAAAAAAAAGTTACTAAAATATTTGCCAGATTGGCAACTATAATAAAGAATAATGTATTAGTGTAAGTAATTTAGCAGTTTAAGCTGATCTACAAGGTCCCGACCCATCTTATTATCATTTCTATTTAGTCATTTTCACCCTTTCTATAAATGTAAATGCCACTTTTATTTTGTCAGATGACTTGATGAGTTGGGTAGTTGTACCCAAGTTTTGGGATTGCATGGCTTAGCTGATCCCAGAGCATTTCTCACTAACCGTCTCTAGACCTAGGCCTGTAAATCTCTCGCCTCCATATACTCTAATCTTCTGACTATGAAGGACTCAGTTTCCAGCCTCCATCACCTAACCTATACGGAGAATGTTTCAGAATCTGAGACGTGTTTGTTGGAAAGTCTCACTCTTTCTAGCTCTTCCTGAGTTGGTTCAACGCAATTCTGTCTCAAATCCCTCTCCGAACTGACTGATTCAATTTGGCTTCCCTTAGTTTTTCATCGAATTCCTCTGCTTGGCCTCAAAATATCTTTGGCAATGTGCTCTAATCTTCTGGCTCCTTCTTATTCTCTGGCTTCCGTTGGTTCTGCTGACCTGCGCTGAGCTGCATGGACTACACTCTCGGTGCTGCTCTCATAAGTCCTCTGCTTCCTGTCTGTTCACTTGGGAGTTGGACATAGACAAACCCTGACTCGTTCTGCCAAAACTTTCTCTTATTCATCACATTTTTTTGACCCCCAACTAAATTTCACTTTCAAACATGGCTTCTTCCTTCTATAAACTAACTTTACTCTCATTGTTTGGGGTTGAATGTGCATAGTAAGGGTGTGTCTGCATTCCTGATGGATCATATAGACCTAGATGGTCTTTGGTTGTTCTTCCTTACCAAAGCAACCATATTTCTGCATCACACTTCCTTTACACATTTCTTTAATGAAAAGTATTTGTGCTCTTTTAAAATAAGCAGTAAGAGAGTAAGGCACATAAGGCCCACATTTATGCTATTTTGTTTATCTCTTAAATTACAGATACGTATATTCCTTTGTTATTTGCTTTGATTCATTTGACTTAAATTCTACCTACACCTAGCAAATGAGGTATTAGATAATGATGCTCTTTTGATTTGTTAAATCACTTGGTTTTCCATAAAAGCAAATTAATCCCAGCCTCAGATATGGGGTACAAACTTAGGAGTGGCTGAAAAAAAATGTCCTAGAAACCTCTAAACCTGTCTGTTTAGCTGTTGCTATTGGTACCCATGAGAAAAGAATGAAGTCAGATTTTATGTTAACTGTTATCTTGATGGTATCATTTAGTTGCCTAGAAAAGAGGAACCCTCAGATGAAAAGCTGACTCTATCAGAAAGGACCCAGACCTGTGAGCATGTATGTAGGCCACATGTATGTGGACCAATTTTCTTCACTTTTTGTTAATATAGGGGGGCTGAGCCTACTTTAAGCAGTGCGTTTCCAGTACAGGTGAATATGTACTATATAAAAAAGAAAAGAAAAAAAAACTGAGTTTGTGAAAAAAATAACTCCTCATTCTTCTCCCATATATTGTTTTCTGTGCTGTTCAATAAAGACAGAACAAAGCCTTTTTTTTTTTTTTTAAAGAAATTGTAGACTAATCACAAATACAACAGATAATGGGCAGGCAGCAGACCACAGGAGACAGAGAGACTAAAGACACTCTGTTGTAAAAATGAGAGTCCTAAGAGATTACAGGTGGCTTCGTAAACCATTGCCAGTGACCCACAACCTAGAGAGAGATGTTTGCTGTGGCAGCCTGACTTGTTTGAGGGAGCATTTTAGAGAAAGTTCCTTGAATTCCCCACAGCAGTAGTAAATTTCTGATTCCCAAGTGCTCCAGTCTCTCCTCTAGGAGGTCCCAGCCACCTTTTATCCTGTGCAGAATTTCCATCCCAAGAGATGGGATACATTCCCCCATTCCGTTCACTAATAAACAACACTTTCTTAGCTGTTGAGATCAGACTTCAGTCTCTTTTCTGACTCTTGTTTATTTACTCTGTTCACTGAGAACTATGATTTGGGGTGTCAAACTGCAGCAGAGCCTCCAGAATGCACTGGCAACCCAATAATTCTGTCAGTGCACCTCTGTCCATTCTACTTGCATACGAACCACGGGCAACCACAAGACTCACACTAAAATCACCAGCTGTCAGACTATCAGTTTTGGTGACTGGAACTTCTTGTCTCCATGAGCAATGAATTTCTGGGGATCTATTGGTAATAAGTATAAACCCAATTTGGGGCACCCACTAGACCTGGGAATGTCAGCCTTCCTTCTCGAGCAGCCATTTCTTTCATCCTTAATCTCTTTTCTCACTTCTGGCTCTTTGGTTCTGACACAATCTCACCTCTAGATAAGAGGTCACTTTCTATCCAACTAGACCACATGTCCAATGTAGGCAACTAGTGGGACCTTTCAGGAGTTCCACTTGAAGGCACTTAAGCTAGGTCTCAGGACTTTAGGAGAGCCATCTCCTCATCTAATTTTGTGGAAATTTTCCACAAGCTCCAATTGTTCAACCATGTGGGAATATTACAGTATGTGTCCCCAATTGCTTCCCTCCTACTTTTCAGGTACATTAGGTTAATCCAAAACTCAAGGGATGCCTGAATTGTCAAGATCTAACTTCCATTTTACCTTGATACTGTACCCACCATAAATTCTAAATTATCTGTGCCAAAGGACTCTCCTTTAAGCTGTTTGTAAGTTCCAATTAGAAAAATTAAGACTTGTGATTTACCTTTATTTATTTGATGGAACTTTTGCTCTCCATATATACTGGACAATAACAGTCATTAGCCAGCACTTGGAACTTTGATTGTAATATGTTAATTGATTTAGATAATTTCATAAAAAAGAATGGAAAATGGCTTAGGTCTCTCTACCATATAAGCCTTAGCTTCTTTTCAACCATGGGCACTCAGATCCTACTCCCAGTTTTTCCTCCAGCCCAAAAGTAATCCAAACTTTCACCCTTTCTCTTAAGGCACACTCAACCCATAGGAAGCAAACCATACAGTCTTGCTAACTGAGCCATGTAGGATTAGGACCTAACAAGGGCTAGCAAACACAGGAGTGGATGCTCACAGTCAGCTATTGGATGTATCACAGGGCTCCCAATGGAGAAGCTAGAGAAAGTACCCAAGGAGCTAAAGGGATCTGCAACCCTATAGTTGGAACAACATGATGAACTAACCAGTACCCCGGAGCTCTTGTCTCTAGCTGCATATGTATCGAAAGATGGCCTAGTTGGCCATCACTGGAAAGAGAGGCCCATTGGACTTGCAAACTTTATATGCCCCAATATAGGGGAATGCCAGGGCCAAAAGAATGGGAATGGGAGGGTAGGGAAGTGGGGGGCGGTATGGGGGACTTTTGGGATAGCATTGGAAATGTAATTGAGAAAAATATGTAATAAAAAACAAAAAAAAAAACAAAAAAAAACAGGGAGAACAGTGGCCACAGAAGCCATGGAGCAGGGACCACAAAGAGGTTAGGAACAAAACAGCTCCTCTCACATCTTTACCCTGCAGAAACCTCAGGGATTCTAGACGTTGTGCCAGGAATAAGCCCAGACTCCAACTTCAGAGTAGTCAAGGGATACGGGAAAAGTTGGTTCTTTGGTTTCTAGTTTTGTTTTGTTTTGCTTTCCTATGTATGGTAATATTTTCTGTGTGGGAAGAATTCTTGGCCAGGAGGGATACTGGAGACAGAAGCTATAGTTAATCCTACTGTTCATCATTTCTACTGGGTACCCAAGCCTTCCTCTTCTGAGATAGAGTAGTCTTTCTGTCATTCATTTTTCTTATACTTACGGGCTACCTTTTTTCTGTCCAACAAAGACTGGATACTCTTGCTTTTACTTCACCTTTTCACTTATAAAAGCATAGACAAACATCGTGTAAGGGCATCAGATCTTCCCTTCAGTGGCTATTCATTTATTCCAGCTTTTTATATGCTACTAGGCTGTAATTGTGTGAGGTTTATACAGGCTTAAAACTAACAATGGAGAAGGTCCAGCATCATTTACAGCAGTGGGAAAGTTGTGATGTATCTTGAACAAAGGATCCAAATATTGCATAAGACCCCTTCCTGTTAGAAATTTTCTTATGACAAATGAGTGTATTTGTTACTGTTAACCTTATGGTATTTAAAATTTTGGGTTTCTTTATTATGAGAGATTTATGTTTAAGATTAAAATGGAAAATTTTATTTAAAAACGGCTAGTTCTTTGAATAATCCTTTGCCTCTTGATATTTTTAAAAGTGTGTTTCTCCAACCAAGATATGGATATCAGTGTAGATCTTACTGCCTTGTAAAGGTTCTTTGTCATGAAATCTATTTAAAAAACATGGTGGGGTAGCTTGACATGGTTTAAAAAGTTGTAAAATCCAAGAAGAAAAAAACTTAGCTTATGATTTGCCACACACGTGAGCGTGGGTACACACACACACACTGATATGATATAGGATAGAGAGTTAGTTGGGCAATGATGTTTCACGGAGAAAGCTAATGGATAGAAAATGTATAGGGGCAAGAGATACCAGAATATGTGATACGCGCATAGGAAACTGTCAAAGAATAAATAAATTTAAAAGTATAAACAAGCAAACAACAAAATCTGTCCTAAGAACTGCTTACCATAACCATAGAGAGTTGACTGGAGTATGTCACAGATAGCAGGGAGTATAATTTGCATTCATGCAAACAATATATCAGTGACACAAGCAGGATGTTTGTTATAACATAAAAGGGTTCTGCACATTACCATCAAAGTACTTTTAATGAAATATTAAAAACCTCACTAAATAAAATGCTATTTTACTTAACTTGTAGAAAAAAATGATATGTACCATCCAAATATTTTCTTCACTACTTGAAGATACATCTATTTTGTTTTGATTTTGATTTTGATACAAGGTCTTACTAGGTACCATTTGCTGGCCTGAAGTTTATAATATAGGACGTGTACACCTCAGCCTCATAGAGATCAACCTTTTTCCTCTTAAGTGCTGCAATTAAAGGCATATGTCACCATGCCCACCTTATATCTCTATTTTTAAAACTTTAAATGGTCCTGGTATCATCGTTCAGCAGTACAGTGCTTGCCTAGCACGTACAAGTCCCCAAATTCAATCCAAGTAATCTAAAAGCAAAAGGCTTAAGTGAAGCTGAGACTAAATGATCCCAGTTATCAAAGAAGAGAGAGTGTCCTGGAGAAAAAGTGCAGCAAGAATTCATCGGACCTCATGTCATGGTATCCCTCTGTTTATTGTCCCCTTGAGATCTCCAGTCGCTTAACATGGTAATAGACAGTTCTCAGGGAGTTTTCCTTTCACATTAATACACTAACTGCTTGACCCTATTATGCATCACACCTGGAAAAGATGAGATTGGGCAAGATATTAAATCAATTTTTTATGAGGCCTTAGATGTTAAAGAAAGGGTAAAAGTAAGAGAGGCTAGTATCCATCTGGTCCCAACCTGATTCATGTGGCAAAGACTTTTTTAATCATAGGCGATGTCCTTACATGTGTCTGCCCCTCAGCGATGATATGTAATCTTCACCTTCCTGGTTCAGATATCCTGTCTTAAAACCCATTTCCTTTCTGGATGAATCATAATCTTCTCTGGGAAAACCAGACATTTCTCAAAAAACCAGTCTGCTTAGCTGTAATGTGAGGAATATCTGGAAGTTTTATCTCTGGTACATTAAAGAATCAGTTCAAATATTGGGCACGTTAGTGAAAAAGCAGACATGAGGAACCAATAGCATAAATGTAAATGAAAGGATAATTCAATTATGTCTGTGAAATGATGAACTAGGCAAGTAAGAAAAGAAAAGGAAAATAAGGAGAGAAATGTTTAAGATATTGACATGAATTCAGGTATACATGTCCTATGCAATTATCTTAAGTAAGTACTATGCACAGAATTATTTGACATTTTTATATACAAAGTAACAAAATGCAAGGCTACAACTTTCACAAAATTTGGGAATTGAATATATTAGGATGAGATTTGTGGTGCAAAGTTTCCAAATGAAGCTATTGCCTAAAGATTCAATTTAGTGATGAATGCATCAATGAAAGAAAATGAATAATGATATTAATGTTTTTAAAAAATCAAAATACACTGTGACATAATTATAATTGCTCTTTGAGTGATTTAATCATTTCAGTAAATACAAATGCTCCTCCCTCCCTCCCTTACTTCTACCTCATCTGCCATCCCTCCTTTTGTCCCTCCTTCCTCCTTCTATCTCACATTGTATCTCTAGGTGACTTAGACATAATAAGCTGCCCAGCCCAGTTAATAAGTATGTGATTAACTATTAGTGTTTCCTTGGCATTTTAAATTACTTGTGTCATCATATTTTATAGGTAGCATTGTATTTAAAATGTAAAAATGGAACTAATGTTTACAACTGAGTTCACATAGATGCAAATGTACTCAAAATTGATGGACTACTGAGTCATAATGCTAATAAATTGCTGACATATTTTCATGGTTATAAGGAAGTTGGGATGTTTATATACATGTTTGATGATACAACTTTTTCAGCCATAATTTGATTCCAAAATTTTTATACTTTGTTTTTTTTTTTTTAATTTATGAAATGCTTTGATGTGGGCAATTAAAGCATTGATAAAAAGAGAAATATTTATATAAATGTATCACAAACATTTATGAAGTTTGCACTTTAATAACTCTATTCCAGTGACAGCACATTTTCCCAGTATTGTACGATAAGTTGTTTCTTTCCTTGCCCTGCACCATTCTACCCACAGAGTGTGAGTCACTTGGTTATCTTTTTGTGGTCATTTTCAGTATTTTAGGAGAGAATAATTTATAACAGATCAGAGTCACAGTTTTGTCCCCATACCTTTACAGAACAATAGTATTTCAAACCTGCAAACAAGTTTTCCTGGTGACTGATGTCACTACTATTTAGCCCTTCGAGGTTAGCATGTATTGATTTTCTTTTTACTTTGATTGGATCTTACCTACCTCAGTGCTTCAGTAAATTGAAACCTTCTGCAGTTCATGGAAGAAAGCTAAGTGCAAGGCTATGAGAAAATGCACACTGACCTCAATTTGTTTCAGACTATATTGGTAAAATCATTGTTGCTGTGTTACAGAAGTGACCTTAACTGGATTTGTGTAAATTTAATCCACAGTACCTCTGACAAGTGGTGGAAGATGAGCATTAAGATCAAGAATTGTAAATATAAATAAATACAGCTTTAAAAAATAAATATTGTTTTGTTTCTCATACATCCCATCTTCTTCACACTCATTTAAACATGTCAACAATTTGTTATCATTACTACTCAGTAACTGATACTGTGTGTTTGGGTAGAGGTTACAAAAGAGACTATTGTAGAGTCTTCCTCTTCCTGAATTAACAGGGTGATTCTTTAAAAGGCAGAATGTACTAAAAGAATTGGTAAATTATATGTACTTCGGGAGCAATGATGACAGGAAGAGAATATAAATTTTCATGCAGCTTAGGCTCTTTTCTCATCAAATAATATTTGCTTATTTATAATCATCCTATAAAACAAGAGTAGAGAAGAGGTATACAAAATCAGGTGAAACCATGCAAACTTGTAATGGTAGAAGGATCTTAATAAATTCTAAAGTGATGCTTGCAGATATGAGACATCACAAGCAACACAGGCTTGTCAAATAGAGATCAAATTCAAAGCAATAGTTTACAATTAAAGGATTTAATTTATTATCTTTGAAGAAAATAACTTGCAGAGATTAATGAAAATTAGTGTGACTGGGCAACGGTTCAGTCTAGGAAGTTTAAAGATTCCTAGATTTAGATTCTAGGAATCAGTTAGTGCAGGACATGGTAGCTCATATCTGTAATCCCTGCTCTCCTATGCATAACACATGAAATGGAGGCAGGACATTCACTGGAGTACCACAAACCAGCTAGTCTGGCATATGCAGAAGCAAATAAATAAACCTTTCACAAAGAAGTTGGAAATAAAAGGCTAACAAAAAAGTTGTTCACTGACCTCCATTTGAATACTGTCAGATATTGGTACCAGCAGTCATATGCACAAACAGGTATACTCACAGGAACACAAAGAATACAAACACAAAAAAGACATGCTTACATACATACATGCATACATAAACTTTATATTGGAAGATGCAATTAGTGAGAACTTTAGGCTAGAGTTTCCAAAACAAAGCTGGAAAAATCATTTTAAAAATCATATGTCTGAGATATATGGAATATTAACTGATGCTCATTTCTAGTTCTAGAGTATGAATATTAATCTTTTTAAAGGTCTAACAGGTAATAACCCCTTATCACAAACTGTACTGGGCATCTATCGAATAAAAAATTCACAATCATTGCTGACTATATGTTGCTTCTTTATAGTCTTCTAATATGTCAAGCCATAATATGAACTCATTTTTATTACTGAGAATGCTTTTCAGGAATGCATTTTACATGAGTCCCTCTCTAACTTTTTTGGGGATTTATTGTCATCAACAACATGAGGACATACTTTGAACAGGTTAGAGATACTTTTTTCTTTATGCATACATATAAAAATATTGTTGACTATTTTTCAGTTGATTGACAACTAGGCTAATTTCATGTCCTAGCTATTGTAAATAGAGCACCAATGTTCTATTGAGCATATATCACAGTTGTAGTATACATATTTAATTAGGAATGGTATACCTGCTATAGCAGCTCTGTTTCTAGCCTCTAGAGGAATGAAATATCCACTATAATTTCAATACTAGCTTCGTCCCTTCACACTCACATCAACAGTAAATAAGTGTTCCTTTTCATACACATTTTCAAGAAAATTTGTTTTCTTTGTGTTATTTGATGATAGAATCCCTTTAGATTGGAATAAAATGAAATAAAAGCGTAAGCTATGGTGACTAATATTGAATACTTTTTAAAATGTTTATTAGACATTTCTATTTTTCCTTTTGAGAACTCCAATTAGGTCTATAATCATTTTTTTTTAATATATAGAACATGATTCACTATTGTGCAGACTACATAAGAAACGCATAGTAAACATTATGCTCACAGTCACTCAGGAAATAAAGGGTAAAATTTAGAAAATAGATTTCATGAAACTAAAAGGCTTCTTTTTTGCAACATGAGAGTTCAATTGGATATTTAGGCAACCTAAAAAATGCTAAAATTATTACAATACATTTATCAAACAAAGTTCAAAATCTTGGGAAAAAAGACTCTCAAAATGACAAAATATGAAGAAAATAGAAACCCAATTGGGAAGTAGGCCATGCATAAGAGAAATTGTACAAGCAACCTGACTACCTTGCTGTGCTGCTCTTAGCTAATAGGAAAAGTGCATTTCCATTATTCACTGTTGCTACTCTCTTCCATTCCATGAGAAGTGACATGGCCACACAGAGAGAGAGAGTGAGAGAGAGAGAGAGAGAGAGAGAGAGAGAGAGAGAGAGAGAGAGACAAAGCTTCAGCAACAAAATTTTTATCTCAAGAGTTTTTTTTTTTTTTTAGGTAGTTTTCAATGGAAACAGAGATATAATATATAAACTAATATAATATTATTGTAAGTTCTGATTCTGATATTATTCATATTCTTTCCTTTGTGAAGCCAGTTATAAGTTTAGATCTATAAACCAGAAAGTAAGAACCACTCCAGATACTAAATATGGTTTGTTCTTAAGCTTGGACAATCTAGATTCTGGAACTATAATAAATGAGTGTCTTATGTTATAATCTATGAGAATGTCTCAATTTCTTTTAACAACCCTATTGGACTGAGATCATATTAAAAGGTAGTGAATATTATAATCTATAAAAACAATGGTTTCTATATAATTTAAGAATATTAACATTTATTGTTGTGTTAGTTGTAGTATTATATTACTTAATAAACATAAATTTTAGCTATCATCAAGTAAGAAGAAGAAAACATACTACAAGTGAAAAGTAAGGTCCTATTCATTGTTAAGAACAAAGAAATCTTCAATAAATAGAAAACAGAGTACTTGAAGACAATATATTTAATTCACCTAGATTATACAATAAAAGTAAACTGTAGCTTACCTGAGGTGGGTGGTCAATGCCTAAGAACTCAGCTGTAATTTACTTTAATTAAATTCATTTTAAAATAAATAATAAAGTATATAGCATATATTTTATTAAATTCTGTGGACACATTCCCTGTAAAAACAATTATATTCCCATTTGTTGGGTATTTTGTTTAATGTCCTCCCTTCTGGGTTGTGGGAAAATCTTGGGTCCTTGGCATCTGGAACTTTATAATGGCTACCTCTCAGTTCCCCCTCCCCTATTGCTGCATACCTACTTTCAAATTCCTGACCCTCTGTACTTCTCCCATATTTCCTCCCATATTTGAACTGACCCCCTTTTCCCATCCCCTCTACCCTACTTCCCAGATTGCTCTCTCCCTTTACATCCCAGAGATTATTCTTTTCCCCCTACTAAGTAGTACTGTAACATCCACATGTTGGTGTGATCTTTGTTCTTGGGTTTCATATGTGAGTTGTATCATGGGTATTTTGAGCATCATTTTGGCTAATATCCACTTATCTGTGTGTACATGCCATGTGTGTTCTTTTGTGACTAGGTTCCCTCACTCAGGGATATGATATTTTCAAGTTCTATCCATTTGCCTGCGAATTTCATCAAGTCATTGTTTTTAACAGCTGAATAGAACTCCATTGTGTAAATATACCGCATTTTATGTATCCATTTCTGTGTTGAGGGACATCTGGGTTGTTTTCAGCTCCTGGGTATTATAAATAAGGCTTCTATGAACATAGTAGGGCATGTGTCCTCGTTATATGTTGGGTATAGGACCTAAAGAGACCATATCCAGTACATAGGTATGGCCCCTGGTTAAGGGATGGCGTCACCCACCCACATCAAAATTATTAATTGAATTCCTCCTGTCAAAAGGAAATACTCTTTGTCCCTACAAAGAGTAGAGCCGAGACTGAAGGAAAGGCCATCCAGAGACTGCCCCAGCTAGAGATCCATCCCATCTGCTGACACCAAACCCAGACTCTATTGCTGATGCCAAGAAGCATTTAATGATAGGAGTCTAATATAGCTGTTTCCCGGGAGACTCTACCAGAGCCTGACCAGCAGATGTATGCAACCAAATATTGCACTGACTGTGCAGACCCCAATGGAGGAGTTAGAGAATGGACTGTAGGAGCTGAAGGGATTTGCAACCCCATAGGAAGAACAAGAATATCAACCAACCAGAACTCCCAAAGCTCCCAGGGATAAAATCATCAACCAAAGAGAACACATGTGGGGATCCATGACTCCAGCTGGATATATACCAGAGAATGGCTTTGTAGGACATCATTGGGAGGATAGGCGCTTGTTCCTGTGAAGGCTCAATGACCCATGTTAGGGGAATATTAGGGCACTGAGGCAGGAGAGGGTAGGCTTGTGTGGGAGCACTCTCATAGAGTCAGTGGAGAGTGGGGAGGAGATAGGGTGTTTGTGGAGGGGACACTGGGATGGGAGATAACATTTCAAATGTAAATAATTAAAATAACCAATAAAAATAAAAAAAAACAATTATTTTTACATGTCATTTATCTGAAAGTCCTGTTTGACAATTAAAAAAAAGAAAACTCTTTGTGACTATTTGAAGCTAAATATATCTGTACACACAGTCAAGGGATAGTCCCAATAGTTCCTATACAAACTTATCAAAATCACATATATATCATTTTCAATTTTTTAACACACAGCAAATGGCAAATCCACAAAATTTTCTCTTAAAACTATTTTTTTTTCCTTTTCAGGATTTTCATCCGTCTCCATGGCTGATGAAATTATGACTGACTCTTTGTAGATGGAAACATGTATATATTTATATTAGAAACTATTTGAGTGATTTGGCACATAGTCAGAAGGGAGAATATGAAACACTGACCATGGAAGCATTAGGGATTATCACTGTTCATTTATGGCTGTAGTCAGTCCACCAGTGAGTCTCAGAGCTTCCACCTCTGGGAGGTCTCAGATAGTCACCAAGTCCCTGCTAGCCCCTGACCTCCTTGCCAGCTTATCCAGCATCATTCCTCACCTCATGATTGATGTTGCTTTTCTCAGAGTCTCTGAATGGTCACATGGTTAGGGAGATTTACTGAGATTCTGGTGCAAACAGACAGACAGACAGACAGACAGACAGACAGACAGACAGACAGACAGATAAGAACAATCAGAGGACAGAAGCATGGTCAACCCAACAAGGTACAGGGAAAGCTACTGAGGAATAGAGTCCCAAATGTCACCAGCTGCTCCCTCTTTCAGGAAAGACTTTCTCTGGGGGATGAATCTTGATTTATGTTTACGTGAAATTTTGATCTATCCAGGAGGGATAGGGATTTCCTCCTGGTTTGGAGAAAAGGAAGAGGGCATTGGGATTTTGACTGTGTTGAGACACTGAACAAAATTACCTTTGCACTAAATTAGGGATTCAAGCTCTTACACAGGCTGTGATAATCATGACAAGATGTAAATGAACATATCGCTCAGCACTGGAGACTTTTATTGAAACCTTGTGATCTAGGAAAATTGCATTAGATTTTTCTTGATATATTTTTCTTTTTTTCTTTTTTTTGGTTTCTTTTTCTCTCATAGAGATAAAAATGGGGATGGTACATAAAACCTCACTCATCCCCACGGATGAAGCAAAAGATTATTTATAACTACTCTAAAATAAATAGGAAATGGATATGAAAAGAATCTTCATTGGAAATTTCATAATGATCTGGTCTTGCTGAAGTGTTGACTTCTGAAGTTGACCAAGAAGCTATTGCCCCAGATAATCAGATAATAGTATATTTCTACGATGATCCTCAGATACTTATACCCATATATACAATCATGCAAACACCTATACTTTCCCGTCCAAATATCTCCACATCCACATAGCATACACACGCATAACAAGCAAACATCACACACACACACACACACACACACACACACACACACACGCACAAATACACCAGATACTATACATATACCTGATACCCAAAACACCACACAAACACTCATCCCACAAACGTGTACACAATCCATGAACATATACTTACAAACATACATGCATTAATGAACTATACATATAAACATGTGTCTAAGCATTCATATACACAAACATATGTACATACACATGTAAATAAGATGATAGTGGATGATATATGCTCTTCTTATTCATACATTACTATGCATGCAGTCATACTCATGAAAAATTGGTTCATTGAAATGAAAATAAAGCTAGAAAGAAAACCCAGTTATATAGCAATGCAAGTATCTAATTAAATCAAAATTTGATCCTTCAAACACATGAATTTCAAAAAAGTTTGCAAATCCAATATAAAATCCTCTGCCAAAATATGTAGTTAAAAAAGACACTTAAAAGATAAAAACCATAAATACATTAGTTCTATAGAATTTTAAACATTTTGTACATAGAAACAATAGTTATTTCAATAAAGTTTCTTAAAAGGTACCGAAGAAAACCAATGTAGTCATGATTTGATATTATTTCTATTAATATTCAAAATATAACATGTTATAGAAAATGGTGTAGAGTCAAACTCTAAAGGCATTTTTTTAGCCAGGTGTGGTGGGAAATGATTCTTACCCCAACACTTGGATAGCAGAAGTAGTCAGATCTCTGTGAGTTCAAAGCTTGTGCTGTTTTCAAGGTTAGTACTGAAAGACAGCCACAGCTATTATGCAGAGAAACACTGTCCTGAAAAACCAATCACAAGAAAATAACAAAAACATAAGAAATATATATTTAAAGCCAGGCGTGGTGGCGCACGCCTTTAATCCCAGCACTCAGGAGGCAGAGGCAGGCGGATTTCTGCGTTCGAGGCCAGCCTGGTCTACAAAGTGAGTTCCAGGACAGCCAGGGATATACAGAGAAACCCTGTCTCGAAAAACCAAAAAAAAAAAAAAAAAAAAAAAAAAAAAAAAAAGAAATATATATTTAGTAAAACAATGATAAAACAATTTAAAAATAATACCATAAAATATGTTTGTATTAAAATAAACCATTATAATCATGACTATGAAATAATGTAAACTTAATGCTTGTATTGTTGATAATGAAATTATATATATATATGCATATGTATGTATGTGTGTGTATATATATATATTGTTCTTCAGATACATTTATTATTTATATATCCTTGTTATTTATATCATTTGTGGAAAGTATTTTTAGTATTATACTCTGATTTTTTTGCTTTATCTGTATTTGTTTATTTATTTATTTATTCATTCATTCATTCATTCATTCATTTTCACTCCTTTATCACTATCACACACAACTTGTGTTTTATTTTGTTGGTGTTTAAATGTCACAATAAGGTATTTAGAAAAATCCATATTTGTGATGGCATTTTCTATTTAGTAATGTGAATAGCATGTTATTTCACTGAGTAAATTATAGATATACATGAACATACATAATGCTAAATTTTTGCTAAAGATATTATTTTATTTGGAAGAACAATATGATTTGTTATAACTTAAATTTAAGTTTGATATATTTTAAAATATGTATGAACACCTTGAAACACCATTTTAACTGGGTTGGATTTGGAACATTATACTCAATACTTCAGTAATTGCTGACTAAAAAAGTCACTAAATATTATTAACAAATGGCTTATCAGCTTTTGAAAATCATTTCCTCCTGTGTCATCTTTTTGGAAGGATATTAGCACAAATGAAAAGAACATAGATAGAAGGAAGAAAAATAGATAAAAATCCATAGGTATCATGTTAAAATCAAACATGCCCATACTGTGAGCCAGTGTTAAGCTATACACCAGGCTAGCTTCAAAATGATTATCAAACTGTGTAAGGATAACTGAAGCCAGTAACAGAGTAAACACTGCGTTAAGATAATAGGGTGCTGACAGGGCAGATGCCTTCCAGCTGAATCATTTTTCCATTCCTGGAAGATTTTGAAATGGAGAATTAAACACTGTCTACCTCAGGGTTACTCAGTCAGAATGTATTTCTGCAGATGAGCTTGCTGATATGACAGAGAAACGCACAGTGCTAAGTCTTACATATCCCAGGGCTTGCAGGCATGAATCCTGCACAGTGAGCAGGCTAGGTCAATGCTACATCCTCAGCTTGCTCTAGACAACGACAAATAGAAAACACCATGTAGCTGTGAAACAATACTTGATGGAAAAAATAAGCCAAGCGTACACTGTGGTGTCTTATGACACAATTGAGAAATGAATCCCTTAGGGGGCCTGTGGAGAAATTCATAAATATGTAAAGCAGTTAAGTCTTTGGAAAGTATATTACTTCAAAGGATTAGATTTAGAAATGGGCCAGAGTGTAGCTTTCTTATATACAAGAGCTTTGTAACTGAAAACAAGACTTTTGATAAATAGCACAGACCTAATGGCAAATGGAAATCAGGAGATGCAATCTATGAATTGGTGTTTTGAGGATGGGCTTCCAACATTGATCTTATCAGTCCATCTACATCTGACATGTTGAGAACTTGTCTCCTCTTCACTAGAACTGCAAATGTAGGGAAATAGATAATCATCATATACTATCATTCATTTATTGACTGTCATATATTGAATATTTAATCTTAGCCTGATTTTCTCTAACACTAAATACACAAAGGCCATATTTTTCCTAAGACCTTGCCAGACAACTCTGATTTTTAACCACGAAATATAGATATATCATATGTATTTATTCTGCTTCAAACCACATTACAATCATTTTAAGCATATTTATCACCTTTATTTAAATCATGTTAAGTGATTGTTTTCTCATAATTATGTATACCACCAAATCCATGAATATATGAGATTTATTCATCTCTCTGAACATAATTCCTTTTTTACTATGCAATTTAAAAATAAATTGTGCTGAGCTATAAAACAATAAAAGAAATGCATATTTAAATTGTTTATCTCTTTGCCTATATTACGTTCAAGTGGGTCCTAGTACTTTATGCACACACAGTGGTACTTGGAACACAATAGGCACTTTAAAAACCATTGACTTTACTATTCCAGTTAACCACTTACAGTACTTTAGATAAAATTGGGGAAAAATGACCTGTGACTGTGAATGAACATAGTAAGATATGTTTGTTCTATGTGGCAAAGAGACAATGATGCAGCAGTTACTAAAATAAATTTTAAAAAAAGAAAAATATTTATGATAGATATTTTTGAACTATTAGAAAGAGATATAGCAGAATATATGGTTAACTAAAAAGTAGTCTATGACAAATGCCAAAATTAAGGAGCATCATGAATGGCTCTTTAAAACTCATGACAATTTACAGTTATGTTATTTTTTCTGGGACAATAATAAATATATAATAATAAACAAATTTCCTGATATCAAAGTATCTGCAAGATAATCATAAAATTTAGAATGACATACATTGCAAATAAGTGTCAGTCAGTTACAGGATACTGAAATTAAAACAGCAATTAAAATAATGTAAATATGCATGGAAGAAAAAAGATTTTATTAACTAATTTACTCATAAGAAAATATTGACAGATATCACTAACTAAAATATTAATATTATGTTTATTATAAAATCTGGCTATATAAGATAGGATTGTGAAAACCTAGACTTGACTTGTACTCTCCCTTACCTTGCTTCTTGTCCTTCCTAGCAGATAGAGAAGCTTTACCTATCTCTTTCATGAAAGCAGGATGAGATTACGTGACTAGACTTGGTGAATAAACTTGAAGTGCCTTGGGTGTTTGAAGTAACGTCACATCTGCACGGTCCTATATAGTCATGTAATTGGTAACCTGGCTGTCATCATTAGAATGAGAGTGATAAACAGACACAACTTTCCCTCAGTTGGATTCTAGGACTCCTTTTGCTGATCGCTCAAAATGACTCTTGGAAATACATGTCTGACTTTGCTAGATTTGTTAAATTTGTTTAAAAAAATCACTGATGTATTCTGTTGCTAAGATATGGAATTACTGGATAAAACACGGAAATCTATCATAATTAGTTTAAACTTCATATTATTGCTAAACCTAGAGGAGTTAGTCTAACTTCAGATGAAAAAGAAAAAGTTGTATTTTTGATATTTAGTTTTTATTTTATATGAGGCTAATTTTAGAGTTGTTTTAAATAGTTAAGGAAAAACACAATAGATTATATAATTGGGAATTTAAAAACTGAAAACATTTTTAAAGATAGGCATATGCATTTAAATACTTTATAGTTATTACAATGCTTGCTTCTCATCCCAGTCTCTACTCACACTGAATCTAAACAAAAAAGGAAAATGGCAAAAGCTGAATTATTACTTTATAATTATTTTTTGTGAAATCCATGTGTATATGTGTGCATTGTGTATTTTTCATAATTGCGAATTTTATACATATGTAAAATAAGCATACTATTTATGAATAAATGTACATGCATGCTATCTTTTTATCTCCAATCAGAATTCCCTATTCAAATTTGAAGCAAGACACTCAAAAACTACAGGCCACCTTGAGAACTTAAATCAAGGTGAGAGAAATAGCATTAAGTAAAAGAATCCAGACATGAAGGTCATTTCTTTGTACACATGTTCGGTGATTGATAGCCTACTTTTGAAGTGTTTTTCAAAATCAAGAAAAATGTTATAATGAAATCACAAGTGTATAATGAATTATAGTTAGAATGTAAAGAAAAATTGTGCAGTACAGCTCATGACAAGATTCACTGGAAAAGAAACCTGAATGTAGAAACCGAAAATACCCCTGGTACTAATGTAAAGTTTGCTTATGTCCTTGAAGAGATGGATGTAAGAGGAATGTGGGATGAGCATTCATGTATGCCTAAGTCCATGCTGAAGGTGAAAAAACTCTCTTAAAATATTTGTGAAGTTAAATGTTTGTAAGTTACTAAAGGATTAGGCACATCCTCTTTACCAGACAAGGTGACTGATTTAGGGGCATGGGATCAACAGGCAGGCATCCAGTCAGGCAACAGGCTCAGGGACAGACCCTGTTCTTATTGATTGAGGAAACCTCATGAAGTCCAAGCTGCTAATCAACTACATATGTACAGGGGGCCTAGGTACAGCCTGTGATTGCTATTTGGTTGATGATTCAGTCAAGGTTAGTGTACTATGTTGGTCCTCCTGTGGAGTCCCTGTCCTCTTTCGTTCCCTCAATCATTCTCCCAACTTTTCCCTAAAATTTCTGGAGCTCCATCTAATGTTTAGGTCTGAGTCTCTGCATCTCTTTCCATTGACTGCTGGTTAGAACCTATCAAACAACAGTTATGCCAGGTTCCCTTCTCTACAGACTTTCCTAGGTGAACCAACAGGAATCCAGTTTACACATCATTACATGTAGTTTTGGAGATGATATGGACTAAGTATATATCAACTGAGGAATAAATAATGAAAATTTGGTACATTTACGCAATAGAACATGATTTAGTAGTTAAGATGAAGGAAATTATTAAAGCTGCAATTAAATAGATAAAGCTAGAAATATTCACACCTGGTTTAGTAACCTTCCAAAAGAAAAATTCTGCATGTTTTGTCTTATATGAATTTGTTGGCTTTTAAGATTTAGTATGCGTGTTTTAATCTGAATAACCACAGAGAATAGGTAGTTAGTAAGTGACTGGTATCTTGCAAAGAAGGGCAATACAGTAAAGAGGTAAAAAAAATGTGGAAGAGAAGGGTTACATAAAGAAAGAGATGCAAGGGCAGAGTAAATGAGGGAAGATGGGTAAGAACAAATAGTACTAAAAAACATCAAAAACTCATATGGAAACCTATTACTGTAGGGTATGTATATGTATATGTATATATATATATGAATATGAAATAATATTATATATTATATTGTGGAAACAATATCTAGCTTGACATGTTGAATCTCCAATATCGGGAATGGATTAGAATTTGCTGAGTCATTGTTCAAAGGGTTCTGTAAGTACCCCAAACATAACAAAAATATTGCCAAAATGTATTGTTTTCTCTTCACAATATAATAGTAAGGCTTTATTTCTGTAGATACAATTACTTGCATCATTGCACATGTGAATATCAAGCTGGTGCCCAGCTTGTCTATGCTTACTAGCTTTCATAGTGTTGGAATGTATTGTGCACACTGCTGGCAGGGAAAAGTGACCCATCAGTATCTCCCAGCTACAAACCCTGTGACCAACAACAGCAATCTTTCTGTAAGGCCAACTGGTAGAATAGTGCCACATACATTATGAGTAATCAACCCCTGTTGGTTTGGATTTAAAGCCCATTCAATGAGATGAAACCTATCCCCAAAACTGCTAAAGTAAACCACAATCTGGGACTCAGCAAAGAGGCAGGTAAATGTCTGAGTCAGAGGACAGACTGATCGACATAGTAAGCTTCAGGAAAACCAGAGCTGTCATATAAAAATAAATAAATAAAAAATAGATAGATAGATAGATAGATAGATAGATAGATAGATAGATAGATAGATAGATGATGAACTTACCTCTGGTACATATAGGGCGTGGTTCTATTACTCAGCTGAAGTGACACAGAGGTATACCTCTGTACTCATAAAAGAATGTCACTCAGCTTTAATCAGAGAGATCATTGTCCTTCTGTAAGGACAGACATGGGAGGAGAGGAGGGAAGGGTGTTGTGATTTGGATGCAATGTGAAAAATATGATCAGAAAAATTATGTCTATACATGTTCACATGTAGTTTACAAGATATTTTACAGTATTTAGTGACATATCATTTAATTTTATCTGTATGATAAGCTGATTGTGTGACATATAGAAAACTTTTTTTTATTATGTATTTTCCTCAATTACATTTCCAATGCTATCCCAAAAGTCCCCCATATCCCCCCCCCCTCCTTTCCTACCCACCTATTCCCATTCTTTTGGCCCTGGAATTCCCCTGTACTGGGGCATATAAAGTTTGATGAGTCTTTTTTTTTTTTTGAAGTTTCAAACCATTGGAAACAAATAAAAACCCCTTTAAATAGAAAATTTGTTTTTCCCAGAAACTTTTGATTTATTGGCAGAAATTGTTTATTTTACCCGAGATACATATGTTTGTGAAGAGAATGAGGCCCAGGCGAGGGGAACTTTGAGTGGAAATTCAAATGGTGAGAATGCATTACAAAGATGTGCTTAACTAACAATTGGAACCATATGAATCCTTTCTGGGTTGCATAATCTACTGTCCACAGAGGAGGCAGTCCAACAGTAACTTCTTTAATTTACTAACATTGGTTTCCTGACTACCTTGGTAGACTTTCTGAAAATTATTACATGAAATATAATGGAAAATATATCTTAGACATACATGTGAAGTGCTAAAAATTGTCATATAAAAGGCTCAGAGGGAAAACCATGACTGAGAGGTACACAGACTTAATCTTTTATCCCATTGTATATGGTACAAAGTCTATTTACCACCGAATTATCTTCAGATAAATACCATAACTTTCAGAGCCCTCAATATCTGCATTTATACATTGAACTCTGAGTATGCAACCTAAGATTGTGATGTTCACTTCATTGATTTTACTAGAATTTGATTGCGTAATGCAACAACCATTATATATATATATATATATATATATATATATATATATATATATATATATATATATATATAATCATATATATATGATTCCTGGTTAAAGAATGATATATGTGTATATGTGTATTTTAGCATATATTTACTCTAATAAGTAATTAAAAGTAAAATTTGCATTTGCTAATTCTTTTGTGTTTTCTTTTTTTTTGTTTGCTTCATTTTAATTATCCAGTTAAGCTTCCCAAATTTCAGGAAATTACAGGGGACAGGACCTAAGGTGTTTTAAAAGAGTTACATTATGGGTCAAAGAAAACAAAACAAAATAGCTGCACTCAAATAATAGGATATCAAATATTCATTAAAGTTGTACTAGGAATTTCTGCTTTTTCTATGTATGGTAAGGACATAATGAAAGCAACTGGGACCAACGACCTCCTCATTCTCTTTTACTCTCTCTTTAATTTTTCATGTTAGTCTCCCTGGTGTCAGTCTTGATGCAGAGAACTCAGAAAACAGTAAAGGTTAGGTGGTCTCCACTGGCTAAACTCTAATCTGGCCTGGTATTGATTATCTCTCCTGTTTGCAATAATCCTGAGTTGATTACAGAGTCATTGAAATTCATCCTTACATTGTTAACTTTACTCCAATGAAAGAAAGGCTCAATCCTTTAGATTTACTTGAAAGTGGAAAAAAACAAAAAAGGAAACAAGCACAAAACAAAAATCCAGGAATAACTTATCATCCTACCACCTTGCTTCTTCCTTTTTTATTATTATTATTTTATTTATGTTCAGTTGCTTGAGTATGCCAATAGATGCTTTCCCTTTATAGGATGTCTATATCATTCTAAATACATTCAGCATTGAAGGAGAGTACAGAAAAAAGTATATTGGTACAAACCCCCACCCATCTTTGCATGAAAATGTTCTGTCCATGGATTGTACCACCTATCCATGTTATTTACCTATAGAATTTTGGACCAAAGTGTCTGGTTTTATCACTGATGAGAGTAGATATGCAGAAATAGCTTATAGTTCATTCATAAGCAAGCATACAATTCATACTTGACCTATGATGTTCTTTCAAATAAGTTGGAAGAATTCAAATTTCATTGCCACTGTGTAGTTACTATCATTTATTTTTACTTAATTTACTTTTGTATTTTGCTAATTACAATTCTATTTTTTAATTGTTTGTGATTCAATGTTTATAGCTTGAGAAAATCTTGCCATATTGATCTCAGTTGCATCAAACTCATGATACTCCTGTTGCAGACTCTCAGGTAGATCTGTAAAAAACAGTTTAACTTGTAAAAATATTAACCCATGATTCTACTTCTTACCACATACAGATAACCTCAAGCACTCAATAGTTTCTGAATGGATCTCTGTATATGTAAAACTAAAGTTATATACTTCAAGTCTACTTTGTATAGAAAAGCAGTAGTTTTTATCAGTAGGTGTTCAACTGTTTTATAGGATATGATCTGTTTTTAATATTGTATAGAATGGGGCTCTTAGGGAACTCTGGGGTCATATAACATCTGGCACTCAGTGGCTAGTATTAGCATCATGTTATTTACCTATAAAATTTTGGACGAAAGTGTCTAGTTTGATCACTGATGAGAGAAGATATGTAGAAATAGTTTTTAGACCTTGAAGCAGTGCAGCAAAAACCAACAGTTTCTTTAACAGTTGCCTAAAACCTGAAAGACACTAAAGAAATTCTTTGTGATAGTTGGTTATGTATCATTTTGTCCAATACCAAGAAAATTAAATGTGCTCTAATAAGTATTTCTTTCAAGAACTCTTTTTTAAAATGAATGAATCTTAATGGTTCATCATTGCAGTTCAAAATTATTGACAATAGACAACCCAGTGTATATTGCATTAGCTTCCAATATTTAAATTTTTTGAAATTTTATTCAGAGTTCTGTAATTACTTCTCTTCTACCTCTTTTCCTTTAGAGTCCCCTTTGTCCACATCCTCTTTCTCAAATATGTGGTTTATTAATTATACAGACAGACACACAGACACACAGGCACACACACACACATTTTCCCTTGGAGAATATAGATTCACCTACTATCAAGATATATTAAATTTCTGTAGTTCTGCATCCACGGAAAAAACGTATATTAATTTTTTGAAACAGCATAGTGTTTTAATTGATGTTGTCACTTCTGGAATCTTATTTAAGCAACTATCCTGATGAGAATTCATGGGTCCAGTTTTCCCATCATATAGAGAAATCACTGTTTGGTTTCTATAACACCTCTGACCCCTTTACTGCTACATTACCTCATCCTTGTGGATAGGAGTTTCATTGAAGATAATAGCAGTTAAGATTAGGTACTTCATAGTCTGTTCTTCTCTTAATTTTGGCCAGGTGTTCATTTCTGTAATAGAGTCTAATTAAAGGATTGCCTTTGTTTCCAAATTGTCCATTTTTGTCTATTTTACAAAATTAGGATTAATAGAAAAATAATTACTAATTAAGATATAGATAGATAGATCCTAAAGAATATGTTGAAAATTTTCAGGAAGAATAACATATCCATAGTTTTCAGTGTGCATGTGAATTTGTGAATGCATAGGATACAGTCACTTATGTGTGTATATTTGTGTGTGTGTGTGTGTATGTGTGTGTGTGCATATATAGGCACAAAAACAGTGTTGGGTAATTTTTTCTCGGGAATCTTTTACAATTTGTGAAAGAAAGGTCTTTTTATCATCGCAAGCTTAAAGAGTAGACTTGAATTGGTGACCAAGGAGCTCCAGAAAGTATCATTTCAGCTTCTCCAATACTGGGATTACAAACATACACCAGCATGATTGTTTGCTTTCTTGGCTCCTTTATATTTTATACATACAGGTGATTAAACTCACGTCTTCTTGGACATGGGCAGAACTTTGTTCACTTAGCCGTGACCTTGACCAACCCACTGTACTTTCATCTTCATATATCTAAGAATAGATCATTTCTTAGTTGCCATTCTTCTAAGCTTTGCAAGTGCCAATATTGTTTTAGCTACTTCCTAGAATAACATTTGAATAAGCTCAGTGTCTTATGAGAGTTTTCATTGCTGTGAAAAGACACTGTGACTTCTGATAAAAGACAACATTTAATTGTAGCTGTCTTATACTTTCAGAGGTTGAGTCCATTATCATCATGGGAGGAAACATAGATGCATGTAGCCAAACATGGTTCTGGAGAAACTGAGAGTTCTACATCTCCAACATTTCATGATATACATTACCATTCCAAAACCTCATAGTGAGGAAATACTGGACCAAAGCAAGACCAGCTGAATGAACTCCAAACTCTACATCTCCATGACTGATGTTAAAATGCTTTTAACATTTCTAATTATTTTCATCTTTGTTGACTGTAACAAGGTTCTTTCTCTCAGGCTGGTTCCACTCCCTGTTAGCAGCTTTCCTGGGCAAGTATCCCATAGCTCTGGCATCTCTAACACCTTCGGGTCTCCAGAGCAACTTTAACTTCAAAGCTTCCATTTCCTATGTCTGGGATTCACTCGTGATCTTCTGGGCTCCTCCAAATGGCTTGGGTCACTTCTCTAGCTTGGCCCTCTGTAGCATGATAGGCTCTGATTGTCACTGCTGCATGCTGCTGCTGCTCTTGGTGATCATTGCACAGTACTAGCATCTTCAATCTAGTAGGTTGGCCTTGAACTCAGATATCTGCATGGCTGTATCTCCTAAGTGCTGGGATTAAAGGCATGTACCAAACTACCTAGACTTAAGCTTTCATTCACATAGAACCTTTTCCTGTGCCATAGTGGCCTTGAACTCAGAGTACTGCTTTCTTTTCTGGATTGTAGTTCATTCCAGACTAAGTCCAAATTGAAACAAAACCAAGCAATAGCATCTCACCACGACATATCTATTCCTTTTTCAACTACAGATACTTAAATAATAAGCTTTGCTGGGTGCAGTCTTGCCCTGAGATCACCATTCCTTTAACCTGTTTCTGTACTGGAACAGAGAATTCATCTCTAGTTCACTTCCTGGTACCATTTTATTACTTGAACCATACAATTTGTATTTTTTTTTCTAAACTTGATACAATTGGTCAAAACATTCTTCATGAGGGTAACCCACAGGCTAAACTCTAAGCTGGGCTTTTCTGATTTCCTATGCCAATGCAATTAAGCAGATTCTTTTCACCTTAGACTTGGCCTCAGGCACACTCATCAGACAGTGGCAAAAAGTTGCCACATTCTTCATTAAAGTGTAACAAAAAACAATTTCTAAGCCACATAGTAACATTTTTACCCCCTAAAACTACCTCAAAACACCCTCAGCATGAATGTCTTCCATATTCTTACTATGATGCCTCATTAAGCCCCACTTAAGCGTTCTACCTCTTTCCAGATCTGAAGTCCTAATACACACATTCCTTCAAACAAAGACATAATCAGGCCCATCAGAACAATACTAAAGTATTCAGTCCCTGGTATCAACTTCTGTCTTGGTTGTGATACCCTTGCTGTGAAGAGACACCATGAATGAGGTAACTCTTAGAAAGCACAATAATTAATTGGAGATGGCCTACTCTTTCAGAGGTTGAGTCCATTATCATCATAGCAGGGAGTATGAAGGAATGCCGGCAAACAAGGTGCTGGAGGAGTCCAGTTCTACATCCAGGAAGAGACAGGCATCCACAGCAGTTAGGGGAAAGATCTCAAAACCTTCCCCCAAAAGTAATAAACTTCCTCTAAAAAGGCCACACCCACTTCAACAAGGCCACACCTCCTCAGAGTGCTAGCTACTTCCTGGGCCAAGCATATTTAAACCATCACACTCAATTTAACATAGCAAGTGTCTATAGATTCCAGACATCATTTTTATATGCAGCAAACATAACGAAGTCAATTGCATAGAATTTTCACAAACTACTTTAGAGTTCTATTTTAAATAAAATAAGTAATGTTTATATTTATAGAAAGGCAAGTGAACCTCCTGAAGATTTTTCATGTAAAGTTTTCTATAATTATAAAAGTTACATATTGCAATTATCCTTACTCATATAGAAATTTTCAAAGCCTATAGAACTGTAAATGTTTGTTACAACTCTAATAAACATTGCAAAATTTGAATTTAAACTCATATATTTATTGACTCTTTTGAATGATTGACTCATTCAGTCTGAATAATAGAACTCTTTCATTCTTTGGGTAATTCAGTTTGTGTGTGTGTGTGTGTGTGTGTGTGTGTGTGTGAATGTACCTCCAGTATTGCTCCTCAATCATTCTTTATGTTTTTCATTTAACTTAATTTTAACTTTATGTTCATGAGTATGTTCATCTGTATGTATGTGCATCACATATATGCACAAGTCTGAAAAGGTCAGAAGGGGGATCAAAAGGTTGTGAGCTAGTGTACCACTCTAGTAGTATACCACTCTAGTAGTGTGCCACTCTAGCAGAAAAGAACCAATAGGGGGCTGTATATTAAAAGTATATATATATATATATATATATATATATATATATATATATATATACATATATACACATACATATATACCACACACACACACACACACACACACACACACACACACACACACACATGCTAGATAGTCCAACAATGATTTTCTTCATACTAGAGAGGCCAAAAGCTTATGTCCGTTCAGTCAGCACTGACTGCTTCAGTATTCTTAACTGGCATTCTAGATTTCTAAGAATCCCCCAAATATACTAGCTTTCCAACCATACTGGAAGAGTGAAGAAACTGGTTTCCTATTTCAGAAGAGGAGGACAACGGGGGCAGCAGGGGCAACAGGGGCAGCAAAGGGACAGCAACGGGACAGATTCATTCACTAGCATGGCAAATTTGGTCTGTTAACAAGCAACAGTGTTTCCCTGAGTTGCCTTATAACTGTATCTACATAGGAGGTTACTAGACATTCTTAGCAATGGCCTTCCTTGTCCTGTTAGTCTTTCTAGGAAATACTTTCAAAGATCATGAAGTGGTCCATTACAGTTGATTCCATGCCAGATGAATATGGAAAACAAGATCAACCATCAAAAGCAACAAAGTCCTCTGGCCTGAAAATACAAAATGACTTTTAAAAAAGTTAATACAAGATGTCTTAAACCTATGCTGACTTATATATCTAGCTGTACATATTTTCCTTTCACTACCAGGTACTCAAAAGACAATCCAATGATAAAGTATATTTTCCAAATTTTGAAATGTCTTACCATTGAATTTATTTCTTGTCTTTAAGCCAGTATAATCCTATAAAGCATATTTTAATGTATTTGCTCATCTTAGAAAATGTTTAAATGAGTGCTGCTATTTGAACATAGCTTACAATAAACAAAACAAAACAAAACAAAACAAAACAAAACAAAAAAGCAAAAAACAAAACCAAAAACTGCTATGACACAATATGGTAATCTGAAGCATAAGACATATCTTCCTAATTTATTTGCTTTGTAGTTTAGTTAATGACTTTAGTCTTCTGCTAAACTTATTAATATGAAATTGGAATAATGGAATAAAATACAAGTATTGCTTACCATTATAAGATTTATCTTCTGTTTAGAGACAAAATAGAATATACAATAAGGTTGAAAACCATAGAGTGACCTAGTTATTCTGAATCTAAGTCTACAGCACATTCATGTTTATGTCAGTATACAATGAGGATGTGAACCCTTTAAAAACAGAGAGAACATATAGAAGAAAATTCACAATATGTAATATTGTTTAAAAGATTTCATTTTTATTTGTTTATAGGTTTCCTTTTTCCGTTTCTTTTTCTGTTGTGAATTCCTGTGGCTATTTTAGTCCTGCCTATCCACTACATGTGATAGGTGAGGTACAATTGAAAGTGGTATGTAATGATAATCAGAATTATGTTCCTTCTGTTTGTTTTTCTACTGTGGACATTGTAGATAGAACTCATAGATGATAGGCCAGCATTTTATCACTGAACCATACTCTAATTCCTCTTTGTTTCCTGTTGCATCACAGATAAGTTCTCACCACGATGCTCAGGATCATCTTGAGCTCAGTCTACAGTGGACCCAGTATTTGAATTTGTGATATTCTTTAACATAGATTTTTAGTATTTAGGACTGTAAATTGATCCCACCAGACATACCTCATGTTGTCAGTTGTACAATAAAAAAATTATCTGATGTACAAGGTTTTAAATTAGATTAATAAATGCAAAACAAACAAAAGTTAGAAAACATGATCATTGCTTAATAGATAATTGGAGGTTCTTCTTGAAATATGTAATGTATTCATTTTCCTTAAAAGTCATACTGAAGACAGCCCATGTTGATAGGCCAACATCCAAATATATACAAGATGGCCCAATGAAGACCTCATGCCATGCTGACACTTAGGAGTCAGGGAATAGACATACCACCTCTACATATTTGTTTAATACTGTCTTTGCAAATGTTTCTATAGTAAGCTGCCTTGTAAGGATTGATGTTTGTTTGTTTGTTTTTTTTTCCCTCAAATGGACAGAACAGACATTTGTATGCCTGGAAGGCAGAGTTGGTTTGTTACCTTTTAGTTTTCTTTTTAAATTGCATTTTTGCCAACACTAAATTCATTTAATATCACTTTGTGGCACTTAATATTGTTTATCAAGAATAATGAATTTTTTAAAATTGAGCATCACTGTCTTGTATATGTTAGAAATTATGTAATAGTGTTAGGAAAGTACTAAGTGTCAAATGAATTACTTCTCAAGTACTTAATAAATATGGCAGATATATTTATATAACAGAGAGAAGACCTGGTGAGAACACAATATTGATAGTGTCAAGAATCCATAGACATCAACTAAAACTTATGACACATTGCAATGAACATTTGGGAGTGAAGATATGTGGACAGAGGGGTATACTATAGGATACACTATGACACACTACAGTTTCCATGATGAGATGTTTTCTATGCTTTGTTTTGTTGTAGTGTATGCACATGCACATGTGTGTGCGTGCGTGCATGTGTGCGTGCATGTGCGTGTGTGTGTGCTTGTGAGTGTGTGTGTGTGTGTGTGTGTGTGTATTGCAAGAGCAGCAGACTGATATGAGGAGAAGGGGCCATGAGTAGGACTAGGGTGTTTGAATGGAAAGTCACAAAGAATCTATCTATCTATCTATCTATCTATCTATCTATCTATCTATCTATCTATCTATCTATCTATCTAAAAATGGCTCGAAGATAACATGTGGTTAAGGCTGATTTCTGGTCTTTCACAAGATTCAAGTTCAGTTCCCATCATCTATCTAAGAAAGCTCACAACTGCTAACTGCTTTTCCTTGAGATCCATGAGATCCTATGGCCTCGTATGGCCTCTGCAGACATCTTCCATGTACATGGCTTAAAGAAACACAGAAGCACACATAAATATGTACAAAATGAATGTCTTTTTAAAATTAAGAGTATTAATAGATGGATTATAGCAATGAAGAGACTCAATGCTTCCATAATAAATATGGTTTTATTTATCTTATATAAGTCAAAAAATGACTCAAAATATTAGGCTAATGTATTTTTATAATTTTAATTAATTAATTTACTTTGCATCCTGACCTCAGTTTTGCCTGCTCTTTTCTTCCCAGTCCTTCCCTACCACTTCTAACTCCCCATCAATTCCTCCTTCCTTTCTCTTTAGAAAAGGAAGCACTCCCATGGGTAACAACCAGCCTTGGCCCAGTAAACTTCAGTAAGTC
Source organism: Mus caroli (assembly GCF_978045245.1). Classification (NCBI taxonomy): domain Eukaryota; kingdom Metazoa; phylum Chordata; class Mammalia; order Rodentia; family Muridae; genus Mus; species Mus caroli. Next base: position 87,825,343 of record NW_028227267.1, on the reverse strand, counting down.
TAGGCCATCTTCTATTAAGACTAGATGAGGCAGTACAGTTAGGGCACAGGGTCCTAAAGGTAGACAACAGAGTCCGAGGCAACCCTTTTCCCACTTTGTTAGGAGTCCCACAAGAGCACCAAGCTACACAGCTGATACATAAGTGAATAGTGCCTATGCAAAAGATGGATAGGAATATTTTAAGAGCCAGAACAAGAGGGAACCTGCTCTGTAACTTTGTCTCCTAGTAACATCAGAAACTGCACAGTAAAAGTGTCACCCACATGACAACATAAACACAGACTGAGCAAGGACAACTATGGAAAGAGGGAGAAATAATCTTTCCTAGGAAAGAACACTCCAACTGTTATCCAATACCAAATAGTCTGCCCTGAAAACATTCATAAAAGAATTATTATGAAGAATGCACAGGAACTTAGAGGTTAAGGGCTCTGACTGCTCTTCTATAGATCTGAGTTCAATTCCCAGCAACCACCTGTGACTCATGACTACCTATAATGAGATCTAGTGCTCTCTTCTGGCCAGCATGAATACATGCAGACAGAACACTGTATACCTAATAAACAAATGAGTCTTTTAAAGAAAAATACATGTGGGGACTGAGGATTTGGGTCAATGGTTAAGAGCACTCACTGAGTTCAATTCCCAGAACCCACATAGTAGCTCACAACCATCTGATACATCTTCTGGTGTCAAGATGTGTATATATATATATATAGAAAAGTACTAATTTCTGTATAAGTACATGAATAAATAAATTGTGAAAAATATGTATACACATATATGTAACAATTAATGAAAAAGAAGGCTATTTTGTTAACAGGTTTTGGAGGGAAGAAAATAACGTGTGGGAAGTGATGGAATTTATTTTAATTTCAATAACTGAAAGAAAAAATTAAAGGAGAAAAGAATAACAATTCCTGCATTGTTCAGTGCTGTGTTACTATGACAAAATGCCTGGCATAAACAGGTAAACATAAGAATGATTCATTTCACTTCTGTGTTTCAGAGTTTATAGCACAAGGTCAATATTATTCCCTCATGATTCTGTGCTTAGAGTGTCATTGTGGTAAGACTGTAGTGAGGTATAATTGTTTACCTCATAGAAAACCAGAGGAAGAAACAGAAAGACTCAAGTAAGCATGGCATAAAAATATTTTCTGGAGGATGCATCCTGTGACCTATGTACTCAATAAGTCTTATATAATTATATAGTATAATCTCTAAAGGAAGAAGTTCATTGATTAAATTAGAAACCTTAGGATTCACAGATTGCTCAATAACTGGATGAAGCCCATAGGGGGAAAATCTTCCAATAAACATTTTTAGGAATATTTTATATTCAAACCACAAACTTAAAATTCCCTGCATCAGAAAGAACAAGTGAATGAATAACCAAGGGTGGAGAAGTAGGACATTTAAAGTTAAAAAAATAATACCCCTTGTTAGCATGTAACTAATACAGAATAACTTTAGCTAAACCATTTTCTGTACTTTTTCAGTTAATCCACTTCAGTATCCATGAATGAGACATTATCTTTAGTTTTCAAATGAAACATACTAAAAGACAGGCTCAAATAAATGGGTGAGTGTCCCGTTAAAACACAATAAAGCATATGTTTAGCAGAGATGAAATTGTAATGTCAAGGAAGACTCCTGTTCAAGAAATTATGGAATCCAAAGAGAATAGTCTTGGTTCTTTCAACACAATGTAATTCATTTTCATTTACAGACTTGCAGAAAGACAATACAAAATGGATGAGGCTATTTAAATAGTAATAGCAGTATCAATAATCATAATGATAATAAATATGATGTGAAATAGTACATTGGTACAGTTCTTCATCTATAGATGTAATTAGAATTCTTTAATGATGCCCATAATTATGATTTAAACAGTGTCTATTCATTTTATATTTTTAGTTTAAATTAAAGCAGCAATACATAATTTAATTTCTAAGTGACTTAAGTATTCCTCATAATGAGAGATTAAATTAGAGGTACAAAAATTAAAAACATATGAGATAAACATACTTTGATAAGAGAAAATTTTAAAATATTTATTATATGGATCTGTGCCTAGTCTTACTGCTGCTCTTCTGGAAGTCACAAGCTTGGTTCCCAGCACTCAGACTGAGTACTTTATAGAAACAGAAAATTACAGCTCTGGAAGATCAAATTTCTTCTGGCCTCCTGAGATTTTTCTTATAAGCAGCATACTCTTATGTACATATGAGCAAATATATAAATGAAAATAATGTTTTAAATAGACACATATTTAACCATTCTGCTTGAAATAGAAGAAATGAAGCAACAAACTTTGAAATACATTCTTAAAACAATGAGAAAAATATTACAATCACATTTACTCTATTAAATATATGTTGTTAAAGTTGACTTTGGTGTGGACTTATCTTGTTTAGTATGTTTCTTGAACATAGGATCCAAAGAGATCATGAAATGTAAATTGACGAGAGGGTCCCTACAAATCCTAAAAACAGATCTACCCCACGATCGAGATGTACCATCCTTGGGCATCCAACTAAAGACATCTGCACTCCACTACTGACATGTTTTCTGTTCCATGTTCACCATTGTTTTGTTTGCACAAGTGAGGAAATGGAAACATACTGAATGCTTATCAAATTGTGAGTAGACACTGGAGGTATGGAATCTTTACCTTTTACAATGTACAAATCTGTTAAAAATGAAGTAATGAAATCTGCAGAAATATAAAGAGCTGAACTCTATCACTCTGATTGAGACAGCCAAGATCTATCAAGAAAAAGGTCACCTATTTTCTCTCATGTGTCAATGTTTTCTTTGAAGTCTCCATACTCGTGCTTTATTTGGAATACACTTGTCCTTCTGTAGCGCTACAATCTAGGACAAAAATGTGTTGCTAGTCAGATGGTTGACCCTATAAGAGAACCTAGCCCTGTAAGTCTGTTAAAAGTTCATAGCATTGAAGTTATTTTTATCATTATATCCATAGATTAATGTATCTCTCAGTCCTTATCAGAACAGTTTCTTTTTGTAGTAAGTGGTGATTAAATTATAAACTTTTAATGGGGCAAGGTGTAGAGAAAAATGAAGACTGTGGAATGTTCAGCCTTTATTAAGGCATTTACATCATACCCCTCCTTCCAGTTGCCACTAGTTAAAATAGCTAAAAAAAAAAAAAAAAAAAAAAAAAATTGCATGAGTCACAAGCAGTGGATCACAACATTACATTAAAACAGTATCTTCTGGGCCCAGAAGGATAGTTGCGCACTGGAAGTCATAACAGATGTGACCATATGTGTAAGAGCCTTGCAAGTTCATGAAGTCCTAAGCTTAGCTAAGGAGGTATGGTCACTAATAATTATTGGGAAAGGGAGAATCTGTGTTCTTTATGTCTGTCAAACCCTAGTGTATGGAGGTACGTGTAAGAGCATATGGGAGCACACATTGTTTTTGTTGGGTTTAAAACAATCATGAAGATAAGGTGAATTTAGTAGAATCTGGGCAAAAGTGAAAGCACAATAAATATGATCAAACTACATTGTATAAAATCCACAGAGCACTAGTAAAAAAACTGAGAAAAATACTTAAAATAGGCATTTTACTTTTTTCTTCCTGAAACTATCCCTGAGACTAACAAATATGCTTGTTTCTAAGCCTAAAATGTAATCCTCTAAACAAACTTTAAGAGACTGTATCTGTATAAACCAGCCACTGTATATTTAAATGTAGCTAAAGATTAGTATGCAAATAGGAAACTTTTTTATGTATTGATATATATTTAGAAATATCATTGTAATTTTAAAAAGTATATTATATAAAAGTTGTGTTTTTAAAACAAGAAGCACATGGACCAGGTATGATGACTGTGAAGTTTTCCTATTTCATGATATCTTTAGATTGTATGTTCAGTAAGTCCCCACCAAAATCAACTCTTACAACATATAATTAATGTAGTAAGTTTAACTTCAATAGTTTTCTCCTTGTTTTATGAGTGTATTTCAAGACATCTAAGTGGCTTATTCTTACATTTCACTAGTGGCTATGCTTTAATTAGGGCTTTACTGCTATGAAGAGAAACTAAGACCTAGGCAACTCCTGTAAAGCAGCCATTTACTTGATACAGACTTACAGGTCCAGAGTTTCCAGCCATTCTCATCATGGTGGGAAGCACAGCAACATGAAGGCAGGCACTGTGCTGGAGAAGGAGCTAGGAGTTCTGCATCTTTATTTGAATGCGACCAGGAGATACTGTCTTTCTCAGGCAGCCAGGAGGAGGGTCTCTTCTGCACTGGGTGGAGCTTGAGCATAAAACCTCAAAGCCCAACCCCACAGTGATGAACTTCTACCAACAAGGCCACATCTCCAAATACTACCACATCCCATGGCCAAGCATATTCAATTTCCCACAGGATACAAATGATTAACATTAATAAATATACTTTTTTATTTTATTTTTTTTCTTTAAAATTTGTTTTTTATACAGTGTGTTTTGATCTTATTGATCCCTGACTTAACACCTCTTAGGTCCTTTGCACCACTCTATCCAGCCAATTTTATTCTCTCTCCTTCATCCCCCGCCCCACCTATTCAAAACCAAAGAAATAATGAAACTCAAAACAAATAAAGACAAAAACACCAAAAAAAAATTGAAAGTCTAAGTATACTTGCAAATAATATGATTTAAAGTCACACATTTTAAAATTAATAAATCTATCTATCTCTATCTATCTATCTATCTATTTATTTATTTTCATTCCAAATGCTCTCCCCCTCTCAAAGTCCTACTCCTACCTTCTCCCCTTTATTTTTCTTTTTTTTTTCTTTTTTTTTTTTTTGGTTTTCGAGACAGAGTTTCTCTGTGTAGCCCTGGCTGTCCTGGAACTCACTCTGTAGACCAGGCTGGCCTCGAACTCAGAAATCCTCCTGCCTCTGCCTCCCGAGTGCTGGGATTAAAGGCGTGCGCCACCACGCCCGGCGCCCCTTTATTTTTCTAAGACCTGCCTATTCAGCTCATTGTCCTTTCAAAGATCAACTGAGTTATTTCTGTTTGTTTAATTTTCTAGTTCTTTCCATATTCAAGGTTTTAACCTTTTGGAGAAATATAGTTGGTAAAATGTTTCTTCTATTTGTTAGTCTTCAGGAATTTATTCAATTTTTTTCACTCTGCCATAGTTTTATTCCTAGAAAGTTTGTTTTCTAATAATTCTATTTTCATTAATAATCTTACCTGTTAATTCTAGGAGCCATACAATGTTATTAAGATTCTATTTAGCTAATTCTTACCAAAGATTCTGCATTTCAGGCATTAAATTTAATTTTTAAAAAGATTTATTTATTTTATGTATATGTCTGCACTGTAGCTGTCTTCAAACATATCAGAAAAGGGCATTGGATTACAGATGGTTGTGAGGTACGTGGTGGTTGTTGGGAAGTGAACTCCTGACCTCTGGAAGAGCAGCCAGGGCTCTTAAGCACTGAGCTATCTCTGCAGCCCGCACATTGAGGATTTTGGTCTACTTTACACTGACTTTTTCTAAATGATGAAAGACATGGATGCAGACACTTCAGAAAACACTTAGAGACATCTCACAACCTGACATAACTTTAGATGAGTCTGCTATAAGCACTTATTTACATATACAAACAACTCTATGCCCAACTAAAATGACAGTTACATATCTGTGCTAATTGTTGCTGTTTTCACAAGAGCACATTAATGGAATCAGTCTATACCTCCATCAACAAAGACGGGATAATAGAAGTGTGTTATGTATAAGCAATATAATTTTATTTAATTATCAATGTATAAACATTTTGAAATTTGCAGAAAAACAAATGGATCTAAAACTACTCTAAACATGGTAACCCAGGCTTTAAAAAGACACACACAGTGCTATCATTGGAACCAGATCCTAGTATTGAACTTTTACATAGTGTGTTTACGAGTGAGTGGCTTCCGGTAGAGTCTAAGAAACTGAAAAGGAGGCTCAGGAGACAGTCAAAAGAGCTGATACAGACAGGGAAATAAAAACAAACAAGTCAAAAATCCTTCAATGAGGAAATTAGAAAAGGGAGCAGGTGGTTAATAAAAGGTGAGTTTTAGAGCTAGAGTTCAAAGTGCAAACTCCTTCTTCATTTATTTTGAGCCAACCCAATGTTTAGGACATCCTTCTGCTTGTCCATGGCTGTTGGCTCCCAGGAAATTAGGCACGCTTTTCTGCTGCTTTGGTTTATATCTATGAAGTGAGAGAATGAACTACTTCTGGTGTCCATATTTCATAGTATAAGGGAAAAATAAACTACCTTATATTTTTTCTCTATTGACCTATAGAAGGCATGAGAGGATCAGGAGAGAATGGATGTATTCAGGAAGGAGCAGAGTAACAGACTTGAATGGTAAACAGATTTTATTTGTGCTGTATTAGCCTTGAAAACTACCAGAGAACACGATCTATTGTCTATATAATGAAGACTTATTTAAAGAGTAAAGTTTAAAAAAATATTTTATGTAAGAAATAGTTTCTCCTGCCTCTCAGAAATATACGAGAAGGAAAACTGTACTTACATGAAAAGCAGAGCAAATTGAATCCGTTAAAATAACTCTAGGGCACCTCTAGGGCATCCAGCATTGAACCCAACATTGTTCCTTGTCAAAATGGGTGCAAAGGAGAGAAGCTATGAAAATTGTAAAACGGCATTCACTTACATTAATCAAAGATGGCAGCTGGTGTTATTACTGAAGCTCTGCTGCTATCTGATACAGGGCTATATGACCTTGAGAGAAAAAGTACAGAAGTTTTCGTAAAGAAGAAAAAAATATAAGGGAAAAATAAGGACTATACTTTGTAAAAGTGAAGAATGAAACTTTTTAAATTAGAATATTATTAAAATGTCTAAGCTATATCCTTGAGAGGACGACATTTTAAAAATAAATTTAAACATTATTTCTGTGTGTTGTGACCAAGTGGACATTTGAACAGGTGAGATTTATTTTAAAAACTGCTCTTTTCTTACATTATGATGGTAATTTCTTCATCAAAAATTACTTGTTTTTTCTGATTATATATAGAAATATTAATATTATAAAATGTCTTTGGTGTTTGTTCAATATTAGATTCATATAAAGCAAACTTACTCATGTGTCAGGACATTTTATTTAAACTTACTTGTGTGTAGGGCGAAGTGAGATGGGAGTCAGTCATGAATGTTGAATTAGTACTTTCTTCTACATTCTGTCAATAGAATTTAGTCCAAGATTTAGACTTATCCAAGCATGACTACATGTTTAATGGAAATATCTAAAATGTGTTAAATTATTTAGAGAAAGAGATTGCACCATCTATAATCTTGTAAAATTATATGTTTTTTATATACATAATACATACACAGACACACACACACGTATATATATACATTAGGTGATTGACAGGTAGAAATGGTCTGAGTTCATGGTCATGATTCTTTAAAGACATACCTATATCACATGTAGTATATGATCACTAGCTGAATAAACTAAGAACCTCCAGTGTTCTATCCACTTTGGTCACCATCATGAGCTCCACATATTTTATGGGAAGAAAACCATCCCTTTAATTATTTGCTCTGACTTGATTTTGTGATAGTCAGCAGAAATGGTTTCTGAATTTTTGTTTCTTTCCAATTGCTGCTCTTCTATGTTTCTCAAAAACCATTCAGGTTTATGTGCATTCTAAGTTTGCACCTGGCTTCTAATCCAGGTGTTTGTTCCTTGGGAATTTAAAACATGAAATGACTTTCTGCTGCTTTGATTACTGCTTATTAATATTTTTCACTGTTCAATAAGCTTTTCTTCAATTGTTTTTTGATGACAGTGGGTCTATCAGGGAGATAAATTCTACATTTGGAGTCTAAAGTGATTGTGTCCTCAAAGTTCTAGTATATAACATAAGACTGTGGGCCAGGCAGTGGTGGCACATGTCTATAATCTTAGCACTTGGAGGCAGAGGCAGGCAGATTTCTGAGTTGGAGGCCAGCCTGGTCTACAGAGTGAGTTACAGGACAGCCAGGACTACACAAAAAAAAAAAAAACCCTGTCTCAAAAGACAGAAAACATAAAACAAAACAAAACAAAACAAAAAACAAACAAACAAACGAATAAAAAACAAAATACACATACATATTTAGGCTTGGGGACAATATTTGTTCACAATATTATATACTTGTGTATATTTATATACCCACATATAAATATTTTCTATATACATATACAGTGAAAACTTTAAGCACTATGGCTTCATAAGGGAAGTAGGTACTGTCTTTCTTTAAACAACATAATATTTTGATGCACAGACACATCACACACACACACACACACACACACATTCAAGACAGGCAATCACATGCTTCACTACTATTTACAGTGGTGTATACATCAAATTTGGCATATATCTCTGACAAAAGAAATGGGAGGCATGAGTCAAAGAATCAACACTGCAGTATTTGTGAAAAAACTCTGAAAGTTTTTACCTATTTTTAACACTCAATTTGCACAGTTGTAGTGTCTGTTTCTAGGTTATCTTTCTTTGTGTTTATGCCTTAAAGAAATTAAATCTAGCTACTGCACCACAACTTCAAAATCAAAACATAGTAATATGTTATGATGGCATGTCTTCCTTGATGACATGATTCTAGAAAATAATAATGAACTTCATTCACCTATACTTAAACTATTGAGTGATACTGATTTTAAATCTTTTCAATGTAATTTGGTGATTTAATGAGCTTTTATATAAATACCTATTCCCAAATTTTAAAGCTTAAAAATAATTTACAAGAATAAATGTGGTGGAAATTCTATGCTGCTTCTGACACTTAAGACAGTAACAAAAGGTTATGTTTTGAAATGTGCCAAAAATTTCTACAAGGTGCACTCTGTGCAAGTGTGTGTGTGTGTGTTTGTGTGCATTGTGTTGGAAGAAATCAGCTGATATTACCATGTTGACTTGAGTATCTGCAGCTGACAGTGTACCCTTCAGGCATTTTGGAAAGTCTGAACTAACAGTGCAGACAGCTGACAGGAAAAGAATGATGAATTAACACCCAGAAGCAAGGATAATAGCAAAGTGAGAAAGGGGGCTCAGAGACTTTAGAAAGTTGACTTGTAAATACAAGGATTCAAGTAATTTTTATGGAACACATACTATAAAAATGCACTGTAATATATATATATATATATATATATATATATATATATATATATATATATATATATATATAATGTAGAATGAATGGGTATGATTTCTAACAATAAGAGAAACATTCATTAATTGGATTATACTAATGAATAATTTCATTGATCAAGTCATGATAATAGAGGTGGATATTGAGAAACACTGACTGAACATTTTCTATCCAGAATATATTCTCATATTTTGCATATGAAGAAAAATCATGAATAGGTTAACCTAAAATACATCCAAGTTCTCCTTTCTCAACACAACAGTTTCACAGTGTAAATAATTCTTGATGTAAATTACTTTAAACATGTTGTGAAAATGATTTATGTTTTTCTAAGAACTATGAGAGCGTAGTGTTTAGATGTACCAGGTGTGGTCTTCAGGGTCTGGACTGCAGAAGGTTTCACATTGCCACTTGACTCATTGTCACTTTAATTTAACAGAAAAGACAACTGCTGCTCCAGTGCACAACAGGAACTATTAGAAACCTTATTACAGAAATGATGCTTTCCTGATATCATGATAAAGTCATCCTAGGAAATATACATAAAGGGAATCAATGTTGATGCAAATCTGATGTCATCGTAATGCATGCTTATGTCCAGACTGGTTTGAATTCTGAATTTGTATATCCTTGTCCACTTCATTAATATGGGGATTTATACGAGTGAGTTCATCTGTAATGGAAGCAAAACTTTGTGTGCTGATTTATGGCATGTGTGCACAAAGGCCAAAGAAAGACAAGGAATGTCCTGTTATATTGCTGTGTATAACCTAGAATTGAACTGACTGGCCAGCCCCAAAGCCACAATGTGCCTACTGTCCCTACTTCCCTTGGAGATCCCATTATAGGCATTCCCACTGTGATGTCTAGCACTTTCCCTGTGCACAGAGGACTCCTAGGTCCTCATGCTTATCCAGAAGCAATTCTATTCCCACAACCATTTCTGAGATCTTTATCCTATATATTTTCATTCATATATCACATCTACTTCTGTTCCCACACTAGCATTTAATTAGTCAATCTTTATTTATAGTCGTTGTTTTGTTTTACTATGTTTTCATTTTTTTTTTATCTGCGAGGACTGTGTGCCTCAGTCTCATTCTTAAACAGAAAGACCTTGCTTATCATTATTTTCAATAAGATGTAAAGAAGGCAAGCTCTCAGCTTCTGTCAGATGAAAACAAATATGCTTCATAGAAATGTGGTTGAATTGATGCAGTGAAAAAGAGTTTCTAGTTTAGTCAAAACCAGTAAATAGGTTAGAGCTTTACTAGTATAAATAGTCACTTGGAGGGATATAGTAACACATTTAGGAGAAAATATATCATGTGGCATCACAGACTTTGCTATGCAGTACTTTCTAGTTGTGCCTTTTAGTTTCTGTAGACCGAAATTCTCTGTTCAACTAAACCACACATGATAAAACCAGTAGAAAAATAATAACTATAAAATGTATAATGGTTATGGCTTCTCTGCTGTGTTAAGAAATTAGTGCTAATAGCTTACAAAAATACTGCCTTCTTATATAGAGAGGTAAATTTGCATTACTAAGAGTTAGCATTGCTAAATGACATAATAAAACTGTTTTTCACTAGCAAAATGCACATTTGCTGAAGAAATACTGTATGGAGACATTGTTCGAGTCAGAGCTGACTTATGCAGCTCACCGTGAGATGTAGACCACTTCCTCCAACTACTGCACGAACGTGACAACTTACAAAGAGGAAGTACTACTTTTTCTCCTTGTGAGACAGACATGGTTTCAGAAAATGACATCATTTAAATAAGAAGGAAAATACTAAAGAAATCTCGGAAGTCAACACTTCTGGAGCCTAACTTCATTCTCATTAAACTATGTTAAAGAAAAAAGGTGTCATTCATCAGATTAAGGAGAGAGGAATAGATGGAGTGCTTAAGAACACATCCTCCATTTTCTCATGTGTGTGTGTTTTTGTATAAATATATGTATGTGTGTCTGTATGTTTATCTGTATGTGTATTTATGTGTATATATATTGTATATGTGTGTGTGTGTGTGTTTGCATATGATTGCTAACTTACACTCATGTGTAATAGTGTCATAGTGTGCATCTTACAATAACCTTGTGGTGCTCAGAGGCAGATTCACATATTGTGAATCCACTCTCTCCTTTTGGTTCCTAGACTTTGAGCCCACATTCCTAGGCTTGCATGACAAAATACTCAACTGAAAGTTATAGTACACATTTGGAGAAATTTATGAAAATCCATATAGGCACAGAGCACATTCATTCAGAGTCTGTGAATTAATATGAACTTTGTTCAGTTGTTTAGGCCATCTTGTTTTCCTGGTGTTTTCTGTTTCAATTTACTCCATTCCTTCCAACTCTTCTTTCCCAAGTTTCCCTGAGGTCTGAGGGGAGGAATTTAATGCATACATCCCAAATAAATACATCTCTTACTTCTGAGTTGAGAGTAGTAGTTAGAGATTAATTGTGTAATATTTATCATGTACTAGACCTGAAACATTAATTTATTTAAGCTAACTTAAAATAATATTAATTTTAACTAGTTTGAATATTCCACTTTAACATTTAAAAATTCTGTCAGTTAGAAAATTTAAATACATACATTAGAGATTATTTTTAAAAATCCAACAACTTCACAAGTTTTGGGATGATATAAAAGTTTTCTATTAATGGAATAAAATAATAGTTGAAATATATTAAATATTTACATATTTTAGAAAGCCTGCCACCCAGTGCTATATGCCTTACTTAAAGAAAAAAAAGTCAATTACTGAGTTCACAGGTAATAAACAAAAATAATAAGAGATATTTGGAGATTTTACAACTATATCATATATAAAAAAGATACTATGAAGTCATTTTTATTATACTTTTAAATAAACATTCATTTAATATTTTAATTTCTAGAATTTAAATACATATATTAGAGGTTATTTTTAAAAATCCAACAACTTCATACTGTTTTTTCACATAGTATTTGGCCAAAAATTTCCATATGACTTTGGATTTAATGATATATTATGATACATATATTATTTTTTCCTCATATGTATTTATACATGTATATACGACATCATATATGCATGTATAAATATATATGGGATGAAGAAAAATACACCTATATAATATATAATTTTTTATTTACTTGTGAATAAATTCTGAAGAATATAACTAAAATTCATATTCCAGATTAAAATGTTCACAATTTCAAAGCATCATTTACTTCCTATTCCTACAGTTTCAAATCTTCCACTTGAAATCACAAATTGCTTTCTTACATATACTTTTATGGAACACCACAAACTTTAACCCACCTTGGCATATCAAGTTACTGCAGGACTGGGCTCAACCTTTCTCACTGAGGCCACACAAGGCAGTCCAGTTAGGGGAGTATGATCCACAGGCAGGCAACAGAGTCTGGAATAGCTACCACTCTAATTGTAAATCTAAACTGCACAACTGCTACATATGTGTGAGGACAGGGTGGGGTGCTATATCCACTCCATATATGCCCTTTGGTTGGTGGATCAGTCTCTGAAAGCCTCAAGCAACCAGGTTACTTGACTTCGTTGGTTTTCAATGAATGACCAACTTGAGACCCATCCCAAGGGCCAATCCCTGACACTGTTAATCATACCCTGAGATGCTAGCATGCGTGGCTCCATCCATTAGCTGATTGAAACAGATTCAGTGACCTTCAGCCAAACAAGAAGAGACTTGCTAGACATCGGAACAAAGGAGAAATACTGTTGTTTAATTCTAAAGTATAATAATAATTTCTTTATCCATACTGGGTACCTTAATCTTTCCTCCAACTCTTCCATGAGTTTCACTGAGCTTCATTTAATTTTTATTCGTGTCAAATTTATCCTAGAATGAAACCTTCAGTTTTGGGATGATATAAAAGTTTTCTATTAATGGAGTAAAATAATAGTTGAAATACATTAAATATTTACATATTTTAGAAAGCCTGCCACCCAGCACTATATGCCTTACTTAAAGTAAAAACAAACAAACAAACAAACAAACAAAAAACAAAAGTCAACTACTGAGTTAACAGGTAATAAACAAAAATAATAAGAGATATTTGGAGATTTTACAACTATATCATATATAGAAAAGACACTATGAAAAGTCATTTTTATTATACTTTTAAATGAACATTCATTTAATATTTTAATTTCTAATTATTATTCTAAGTTTAATTTTATATACTTGATCACAATATCATAACAGTACACATTAAATTACATAACAATCCACTAACAAGTATGGAATATTCATAAATATTCATAGTAATACGTAAATACTCTAACATATCCTATATATATGATATATATGCATATATAATATAAATATATGTATTATATATAAATGTGCTTATACTTATGTTTATCTTATAAATATAAATATACTTAATTTATAAACATGAAAATATTTAACTATGATTAAGTATTAACACTTTTCAAAGTGACAAAGTTCACTACAAAATATGAATAATTAAATTTTCACTTTCACTTATTAATACATTTTCCATACCAACTCAAGGTCTAATTTGTTGTGTTCATAGCAGGAAAAAATCTCATTGCAAACTATGCATTTTCCAAAATCATATAACATATGAGACAGGGAACCCAGTTTTGAGCCTAATTTTCTATTCCACATTTTGAACTCCTTAAATACCAATATTTAGTACATTGTAAACTGAAGCTAAACCTAAATTATTAGCTTATTACTGCTAATTTTTCCTCTGATTTTATTTTTATTTGTTTGACCCACCGACAGGATTTCTGAACCAAAATAAACATATCACATCCATGAGATGCCTTTTGTCAAGGAACTTTACTTCCTCAACAGACAGGAAACTGGAAAGGGGAGTTTTATTAACAAAGCAGCAATGCCAACTGTGAACTGATGAGAATATGGAGGTTTTTATGCACTAGGTGATTCAAATAGAAATAATGAAGAATTGCTATGGAAAACTGCAAATACCCTTGAACTTTGAAAGTGGAACATAAAGGAGTTGTTTAAATGGGCTCTTGGGAGATGAAGAAATGATTTGAAAATATGGCCAGTCGAGGGCTGGCTTGTGGAAGTTTAGAGAGATATGAAGTCTATGTGGAACACAAATAGAGGCAAATTCATAAGATATTGGCTCAGCATTTGGGTTTGCTGATTAGATTGAAGTTGAAGAGGCTGAATGATTATCAAAAAGATCAGCACCACTGGAGTGAATTTTCCTCTACTTTATTGAAGCAGGAGGAATGTGTTTCCTTGGGGTCAGCACTTAGAAGTTGATACAGCTATGGTGCCAGTTTCAAACTGGCAGCAGAACTTGGCAAAGCTAGCATCGTCAACAAGGTACTGGTGTTCAAGGCATGAAAAATGGAAGCTTGAGAGGGACCATGGAGAATAAATGAGGCCTTCTGCACTATGTGGCAGTCTTGGAGCCCCTGTGGAGAGATTGTTAGAGAAGTGGAAGCCTTAGAATGGATTTGACCCAGCCCAGGATATTAGAAACCATGGAGCTACCAACCAAGGCGAACTGAAGGAATAGAGTGGAACTTTCCTAAGCCAAAGATAAGCTCTTTATATTTCAGGTGACAAAAACGGAAGGGTTGTGGCAACCCAAGCACCTTGGTGCCAAGAATACAATAGGGATTCCAGATGCTGTGTAATTGAAGAAGACGATTTACATTTTGCCTTGATGGATTTGAGATTTATTCTGATCTGATTGTTCTATTTTATTTCTTGATTCTTCAATCTGGGAATAAGAATGTTACTCATATATGGGGCTTATTTAAATAGTTGTTTGTGTTTTTTTTATTTAACAGATGTCCATATTTAAGAATATTTGGACTTTGAAAATAGAACTCTTTTATACTGTTTAAAAAAAAGGGAGTTGGTGTCAAGGAGCGAAAGAATATATTTTAATAATATATTTGTATATAAAGTTATTATCAAGAGGTGGAGTGAGTTGTTTAGCTCTAACTGTCAACTTGAAATAACCTAGATTCACCTAAGAAGTTACTTTAAAAAAGTAACTTAAAAAAGGCTGGTGGTCCTGAAGAATGGAGTAATCAAACCAAGTTCAGGCAAGCAAGCAAATAAACATGTGTGCATGTGTGCATGTGTACATGTGTACATTCAGTTCTCTCTAGTATTGACCTTGGATGTAGCGTGACTAGTATTTATTCCATTGAAGTATTATTACATCATTCCCTCATTCCTTCCCTCCATCGAAACTTTCCCATTTTTCTTTCTTGTTCTCTCTCTCTCCCCCACTCTTTTCTTCCTCTTTATCTTTCTTTCTCATTCTCTTGCTCTCTTTGACCCTCAAATCCATTGGCCCTGTCTTATTTTTCCTTTAATTGTGTGAAAATGGTTTCATGGCTAACTACATGGTATTTGAAAACATAGAGGCACTTTCTAGCAAGTCTCACTACCATGACTTCCCTACTAGATGGACTGTAATCTGCAATTTTGAGCTCAAATAAATAAGTTCTTTTTTCTCTAAGATGCTTTCTTTTTTGGCAATATATATATTTTTTTCGTGAAATCAGACGTGAAACTAGGAGGAAATTTGTGAGGATTAGAAGTAATATAGAACCTAGTGACAAATAGAATCTCTGTTATACCAGAAAACACAGAAACTTTCACTAAAGTTACTGAGTATCAGATTCCTCACACAATGTAGTTCTATGATATAAACATCATTTACATGAGGTATAAATATATGAGAATTATGTGAGTATCTCGGCAGTGTGCAGTAATCCCTAAAATGAGACAGAACCAGATAAAGAGCTGACTTACAAACAGCCTAATGTTAAATACCAACATGTGGTCCTTGGATAAGCCATGGCACAACTTTATTGGAGATCTAACCAGATGCAAATCAAAAGTGGAAAAAAATGGAGAGACTTTTAAAGGTAATTTTATTACAATAAGGATCATTAGATTCTATGTTTTCTGGAACTCATATTTTCAAGATTCACTAGAAATTACACAATTTCCCAGCATGTACTGTTCTTCAGTCTGGATAATGTCTTAGACATAAAAGTCACCATTATTTCATTATTAAAAGACTAATAATATATTTTAAATTATTGGATAATATGTTCATGTCTCTTGACTATATTGGCTAATGAGTCTTTGATAATGTGAAAAGGATTTCATAGTATATTCATTCAACTGAGATGAACAATAGGGGACGACCAATGAAAACTTGAAAGTGTTCAGTTCTGAATGAAGAAAAATACATAATGATAGAAGTTTGAGAGTTATAGAAATAAATCTTATAACCAAATGCTGATATCTCTACCATTTATTCCACAGAGATCTCCACAAGCTTTCACATATCTGGCTTATTTTCTGCCTACAAAAATTGATTAATTAATTTCTAGCACTATAAAATAAGTACACTGTAGGTGAGATAATATGTGCAAATGATCAATTTAGAAAATGTTATTTCATTAGTGATAGATTAAAATGTAGTGATAAAATGTCTTCATTACAAAATTGATCCCTGAGTGCTTATTCTACTGAAATTCTGACATGGGTTGGTACAACTTTTAAGACCATGTTGTTTCCTAATAACTTTTGCATGGACTCAAGTCCTCATTTTCAGTTTCAAGCCTGAGGCAAGGTGTAAAGCATTAAGCCAACACTGGCAATACTTTTGACTAAAGATGAAAAGTTAAACTCATTCCTGGTAGAATCACAGCCAGAACCAGCTACAAAGTGTCCTAGGCAGCTTTCAGAACACGCTGTCAAAGGAAATCTCTCAGGTTGTAAGTTCCAAAAGAGCAAGATCCTGCCAGAGTTATTTGGGATTATTTGTGGTACTTCATTTTATATCATGGCACTCATTGATTGAATACATGTTGCTTTTTAATTTTTTGATTGATTATCAAGTGTTTCCTTATCTTGTATTCTGATTAGCTTCACTTTGCCCACATGTTCTCACATCCTGCATCTTTCCTCACACACACACACTCAATCCACTCCATATCTCTATTCTCATATATTTTATCTTGCTTGTCATCATCAACAATAGTGTTAGAAAACAAGAACTTTTTCTTGAATATTCATCTTATGACACTGCTCATTTTCCACAATGATGATTAATGTAATAAAAAGGCAATGGCTTCAAATTAAATTTTCAAGGTGATTAAAATTTTTGAAAGATGAATATAACCTGAACAAGATCTGAAATAAATCACTTCTCTATCTGAAACACAAACTGAGTTTCAATCATATAAAATCATTGAAGATCATCTTTCTTTTCTATAGTTGTCAAACCATGGTTGACAACCGAGCAGGAAATAACACAGCATGTGTCCCAATCTTTATATTTACAGGTATGCATCACAATTTTTATTATTTCAAGGAAATGGGAGCCAGAATTTACTATAGAATTCATTAATTCCAATCCTGAAGCAGGAGTAAAATAAAGTGAGACACACCAAAATATAATTAATTATTAATTATATTTATTACTATAATTCTTAATATAATAATAGTACCTAAGACAAAATAGCACTCTTACAAAACATTGAAATTTATTGAGGAACAATATAAACAATATCAAGTGTGGATGTTAAAAAAATAGACATATGAAAACCCACACCATTAAAGAAAAATGAGATGAAAAAAGAATGAAGAGTTAAGAATTCTTAAAGGAGGGTTCCTGGGAGGGAGGCCCTTGGTCCTGTGGAGACTCAATGTCCAAGTAGGGGAATGCTGGGGCAGTGAGGCTCCAGTCAGTGAGTGAGTGAGCTCTGTCATAGAAGCAGGGGGGAAGGGAATAGAATAGGGAGTTTGCAGGGGTGAGGGGGGAGGAGGGGAAGAACTTTGAAGGGTTTTAAATTTTGCTATGTAAATAAATAAAATAACCAATTTAAAAAGAAACATTGAAGGACTGACTACAGCAGCAGTTCTCAACCTGTGGATCTCAATTCACTGATGGTCAAATGAACCTTTCAAAGGGGTCACTAAGAGCATCAGAAAACACTGATATTTACAGTATAATTGATAATGGTAGCAAAATTACAGTCATGAAGTATCTACAAAAATTATGTTATAATTGGTGGTAACCGCAATATGAGGAGCTGTGTTAAACAGCCATGGACTGTGGAGAACCATTGGAAAGAGAAAAAGTCAACAACAACAACAACAGCAGCAGCAGCAGCAGCAGCAGCAATAACAAAATGGAAACAAAAAAACAGGAAGAACCTTATCTGTAGTACTAGAAAAGTTACTAAACTGTGGTGTTTCTTTGTTTCTTTTTTTTTTCTATTTTTCTTTCTTTCTTTCTTTCTTTCTTTCTTTCTTTCTTTCTTTCTTTCTTTCTTTCTTTCTTTCTTTCTTTCTTTCTTTCTTTCTCTTTCTTTCTTTCTTTCTTTCTTTCTTTCTTTCTTTCTTTCTTTCTTTCTTTCTTTCTTTCTTTCTTTCTTTCTTTCTTTGTTTAATGGGCACTATTTTTACCAAGTGCTGAAGTCCCATCATCAAAAAGTAATATATCTTGTTAGTATTGGGATGCTTTGATTCACATGGAAAGAACATGCAACTTTTGTGCCACATTTCCCATGTTGAGCAGGAAATAAGGTAAGACAAGTGTGCTACAATACTGTTACATGGGCCAGAAGTTCTACATCTTTTCACAGAATAAATACAAGGAATAGTCAGGAAAGCATTGTTATCTGAAGGTTTAGAACCAAATAAATTTTCTTGATTTTACTATAAATAAAAACGGTATTCTTAAATTAATTTCCAGTGGCAAAGACTTTTTACCTGATGATTATTTTATAATATTTGTAATGAAAATATAATTACATAATTTTCTCCTTCTCTTTCTTCTCTTGCATGCATCTCCCTATGTTCTCACTCAAATTTCTGGCCTCCTCTTAAATTTTTTTTATGGACTCACTTATTAAAACCTAAGCTTAACTTGATACAGTTTTAATGCAACAATGAATGTACAGAAATAAACAAGTGTAAAAATCTATCATTTACTGGTAAACAATTATATATATATATATATATATATATATATATATATATATATATATATATATAATTTTAAGTATATTAGAGAAAACCAAATTTGCACATTGATGAGATATACAAGTGTTTTTATATACATTAAAAATTAAAATTAAAAATTTTTTATTCTTCATTTTTTAGATATTTTATTTACATTTCAAATGCTATCCCGAAAGTTCCCTATACCCTCCCTCCGCCCTGCTCCCCTAGCCACCTACTACCTGCTTCTTGGCCCTGGCATTCCCCTGTACTGGGGCATATAAAGTTTGCAATACCAAGGGAACTCAATTCCTTAATCTAGAAGACATCACCTACAAAGGTCCTTAGCTAGAATTAGAGTGCCATAAATCCTTCTTCCCTCTATGGTGGAATATTGGCTCACTTGAATTTCTATAGAACTTGTGCAGACAACCACAACTCCTGTGAGTTTATGAGTGTAAAGGAATGAAATGTCCAGAGGACATGTTTTTTTTTCTTTTTTTTATTAGATAATTTTATATATATATACATTTCAAATGCTATCCCAAAAGTTTCCTATACCCTCCCTCCACCCTGCTCCCCTAGCCACCCACTTCCTGCTTCTTGGTTCTGGCGTTCCCCTGTACTGGGGCATATAAAGTTTGCAATACCAAGGGACCTCTCTTCCCAATGATGGCTGACTAGTCCATCTTCTGCTACATATGCAGCTAGAGACATGAGCTCTGGGGGTACTGGTTAGTTCATATTGTTGTTCCACCTATAGTGTTGCAAACCCCTTCAGCTCCTTGGGTGTTTTCTCTAGCTTCTCCATTGGGGGCCCTCTGTTCCATCCTATAGATGAATGTACATATATATATATATATATATATATATATATATATATATATGACTATAGTGAGTATCTACTTCTATATTTGCCAGGCACTGAATTGGGTCTATTTTTCTAGTGTTTGTCAGCACCAGGGACACCAGATAGTCCCACTCTACAATCCCTTGCCCATAAACTCCTCTAAAAGCACACATTAGAGCTAAAAATTTCACTGCATACTCTGTGATCCATTTCCTCCCACACAACTCTGCCTGCATTCCTGAGGAACAGCCAGCATCAGGGACAACAGTAAAACCATCCCCCCATTCCCAAGTCTGTCCTCACCAATTCTGAAATTCTATCCAACGTCAGTAAGAGCATCCCATTCTCTGTGCTTTATTTTCTGCCCCACAAACCTGCCTGCTTTCCTCGAAGTCATGTTGGCATCAGACACAAAAACATGCTGGTAACATAAACTCCATGGAAAATTTAGCACACAAAATCCCCGACACCACAAAAGCCACTGTCTTAGTCAGGGTTTCTATTCCTACACAAACATCATGACCAAGAAGCAAATTGGGAGGAAAGGATTTATTCAGCTTACACTTCCATACTGCTGTTCACCACCAAAGGAAGTCAGGACCAGAACTCAAACAGGTCAGGAAGCAGGAGCTGATACAGAAGCCATGGAGGGATGTTCTTTACTGGCTTGCTCAGCCTTCTCTCTTATAGAACCAAAAACTACAAGCCGAGAGATGGTCCCACTCACAAGGGGCCTTTCTCCTTTGATCACTAATTGAAAAAATGCCTTACAGCTGAATCTCATGGAGGCATTTCCCCAACTGAAGCTCC
Organism: Mus caroli; assembly: GCF_978045245.1. Lineage (NCBI taxonomy): Eukaryota > Metazoa > Chordata > Mammalia > Rodentia > Muridae > Mus > Mus caroli. The sequence goes on along the minus strand of NW_028227267.1, from coordinate 87,804,428 downwards.
TTTCTCTGTGATAACTCCAGCCTGTATCAAGTTGACAAAAAACTAGCCAGTATACTAGTACATAAAAAAAAAAAGAAAAGAAAAAGAAAAAGAAAAGAAAGAAAAAGAAAAGAAAAGAAAAAAAAAGACAAAAACAAAACAAACAAAAAACAAAAAATCCCAGGAACTACAAATGTAACCATCACCAGCAGAGTACAAGACATGGAAGAGAATCTCAGGCATAGAATATACAATAGAAGAAATTGATACACAGGTTAAAGAAAATGTTAAATATAAAAATTTCTGACAAAAATCCAAGAAACCTAGGACATTTTTAACATTCCAAATCTAACAATAGTAGGGATAAAAGAAGACCCATGTTCCAAGTTCAAATGCCCAAAATATATTTGCAACAAATTGTAGAAGAAAAATTTTCAACCATTAGAAGGAAATGTATCTAAACATATGAGAAGCTTCTGGAAAACCAAGTTGGTCCAGAAAAGAAAACATCCCTCTACATAATAATTAAAACATTAAATGTACAGAACAAAGAGAGAATATTAAAAGCTTCCAGGAATAAGTATAAAGTTACATAGAAAGAAAGAACTATTAAAACCATACATGACTTCTCAACAAGACTTTAAAATCCAAAAATGCCTCGTTTTGCAGTCTTGAAGAGATCACAGATGCAAGCCCGGGCTACTGTAACTAACAAAACTTTCAAATATCATAAAGGAAGTAAACAAGGTATTCTATTACAAAACCAAGTTTACAAAATATCTATCCACATGTGCAGCCATTCAAAAGACATTAGAAGGAAAGTACCAACCAGGGCGATTAATTACAGACAAGAAAACACAGCAAAATTGTAAAAAGTGACACACACACACACACATACACGCACACACAAACACACACTATCACTACCAATATCAAAATAAACAGGAATTTAAAAATCGTTGTTCATTAATACCTCTCAATATCAATGTACACAATTACCCAATAAAAAGACACAAATGGAGGCATAATCAGGATCCACTATTCAGCTGCACACAGAAAACACACCTCAGCATCAAAGATAGGTTTTTACCTAAGAGTTAAGATCTGGGAAAAATTATCCAAACAAATGGTCATAAGAAGCAAGCTGGAGTAGCCATACTAAAATCTAAAAAAGGTAGTCATGTGTCCTTGCTATATGTTGGAGCATTTTTCGGGTATACACCCAGGAGTGGTATAGCTGTTTCTCCAGGTAGAACTATTTCCAATTATTTTGAGGAACTACCAGACTGATTTTCAGAGTGGTTGTACCAGTTTGTAATCACACCAGCAATATAGGAGTGTTCCACTTTCTACACATACTCACCAGCATCTGATGTCACCTGAGATTTTGATCTTAGCCATTCTGACTGGTGTGAGGTAGAATCTCTGGGTTGTTTGATTTGCATTTCCCTGATGACTAAAGATGTTGAACATTTCTTTAGCTGCTTTTCAGCCATTTGAGATTCCTCAGACAAGAATTCTTTGTTTAGCTCTGTACCTCATATTTAATAGGGTTAGTTTTTCAAAATCTGACTTCTTGAGTTCTTTATATTTTGGATATTAACCCTCTATCTGATGTAGCATTGGTAAAGATCTTTTCTCAATCTGTGGATTGCCATTTTGTCCTATTGACCGTGGCCTTACCATTACAAAACCTTTGCAATTTTATGAGGTCCTATTTGTCTTTCTTTTATTACATATTTTCCTCAATTACATTTCCAATGCTATCCCAAAAGTCCCCCATACCCCCCCACACACTTCTCTACCCACCCATTCCCATTCTTTTGGCCCTGGCATTCCCCTGTATTGGGGCATATAAAGTTTGCAAGTCCAATGGGCCTCTCTTTACAGTGATGGCCGACTAGGCCATCTTTGGATACATATGCAGCTAGAGACAAGAGCTCCGGGGTACTGGTTAGTCAAGTCTTAATCTTAAAGCATAAGCCATTGGTGTTCTGTTCAGGGAATTTATCCTTGTGCCAATGTGTTTCAGGTTCTTCTCTATTTCCTCTTCTATTAGATTCATCTTACCTGATTTTATGTGGGTGTTCTTGATCCACTTGGACTTGAACTTTGTACAAGGAGATAAGAAATGGTCAATCTGCATTTTTCTACATGCTGACCACCTGTTAAACCAGCACCATTTGTTGAAAATGCTGTATTTTTTCCAATGGATGGTTTTAACTTTGTTGTCAAAGATCAATTGACCATAGGTGTGTGGCTTCATTTCTGGGTCTTCAATTCTAGTCTACTGATCTACCTGTTGCTCTGTACCAATTATATGTGACTTGCTCTGTAGTATAGTTTGAGGTCAGGGATTGTGATTTCTCCAGAAGTTCTTTTGTTGTTTTGAATGTTTTATGACATGCTGGTTTTTTGTTTTGTTTTGTTTTAGTTTGTTGTTTTGTGGGTTTTTTTTGGTTTTTTTTGTTGTTGTTGTTATTCCAGATAGATTTGAGAATTGCTGTTTCAATATCTGTGAAGAGTTGAGTTAGAATTTTGATGGGGATTGCATGAAATCTGTAGATTGCTATAGGTAAGATGGTCATTTTTACTATGTTATTCCTTGCCCATCCATGAGCATGGGGGAACTTTCCATCTTCTGAGATCTTCAATTTCTTTCTTCAGAGGCTTTAAGTTCTTGTCATACAGATCTTTCACTTGCTTAGTTAGCATCACATCAAGATATTCCATATCATTTGTGACTATTGTAAACGGTGTGATTTTGCTAATTTCTCTCTCAGCCCATTTATCCTTTAAGTAGAGGAAAGCTACTGATTTGTTTGAGTTGATTTTTGTATCCAATCACTTTGCTGAAGCTGTTTTTCAGCTTTAGGAATTCTTTCATGGAATTTTTGGGTCACTTATATATACTATCATATCATCTGCAAATAGTGATATCTTGACTTCCTCCTTTCCAGTTTGTATTCATTGACCTCTTTTGTTCCCTAATTGTTCTGGCTAGAAGTTCAAGTACTATACTGAATAGATAGGGGTGGGGGGCAGTGGGTAGCCTTGTCTTGTCCCTTATTTTAGTGGGAATGCTTCAAGTTTCTCTCCATTTAGTTTGATGTTGTGTATTGGCTTGTTTTATATTGCTTTTATTATGTTTACATATGGGCCTTTAATTCCTTATCTCTCCAATACTATTAGCATGAAAGGGTATTGTATTTTATCAAAGGATTTTTCAGTATCTAATTACATAATCATGTAGATTTTTTTTGAGTTTGGTTATATAGTGAATTATGATGATAGATTTCCACATATTGAATCATCCCTGAATCTCTGGGATAAAGCCTACTTGATCATGGGGAATAATCATCCTGATGTGTTTTTGGATTTGATTTGCAAGAATTTTATTGAGTATTTTTGTAAATATTCAATATTGTAATATTGATAATTCATTATAATTGTATAATAAGAGTATAATTCATTGTAATTGTATAATTCATTGTAATTGATAATAAGAGTAATATTGATATATTCATGAGAGAAATTGGTCTGAAGTTCTCTTTCTTTGTTGGGTCTTTGTGTTCTTTAGGTATTAGTGCAACTGTGGATTCATAAAATATATTGGTAGTGTTTTTGTGTTTCTATTTTATGAAAGGCTTTGAGAAGTGCTGGTATTAGGTCTTCTTTCAAGGTCTAATAGAATTGTGCAGTAAACCCATCAGGTCCTGGGGAGTTGTTGTTGTTGTTGTTGTTGTTGTTTTTAGGAGAGTTTTAATGACTGCTTCTATTTCTCTTAGGGTTATGGGACAATTTAGATGGTTTATATGATCCTGATTTAATTTTGGAACCTGTTATCTATATAGAAACCCATACATTTCATTTAGATTTTCCAATATTGTTTAGTATGGGCTTTTGTAGTAGGAGCTGATAATATTTTTGAATTTCTCCATTCTCTGTTGTTATGTTTCCATTTTCCTTTCGATTTTTTTTTTTTTTAAGTTTAGATACTGACTTTGTGCCCTCTGGTTTGTCTGGCTAAGGATTTATCTATCTTGTTGATTTTCTCAAAGAACCAGCCTTTGATTTTATTGATCCTTTGCATAGTTCTCTTTGTTTCCACTTGGTTGATTTCAGGCCTGAGTTTGATTATTTCTTGCACTCTACTTCTCTTGGGTGTATTTGCTTCTTTTTGTTCTAATGAGTTCAGTTGTGCTGTTAAGATGATAAGTGTATGCTCTTTGCAGTTCCTTTATGGAAGCACTCAGAGCTATGAGTTTTCCTCTTAGCACTGCTTTCATTGTGTCCCATAAGTTTGTGTATGTTATGTCTTCATTTTCATTAAATTGAAAAGTCTTTAATTTCTTTCTTTCTTTCCCTCTCACCAAGTTATCATTCAGTAGAGGCTTGTTCAGCATCCATGTGTATGTGGGCTTCCTGTTCTTGTTCTTGTTGTTGAAGACCAGCCTTAGTCCATAATAAACAAACAGTATGCATGAAAATTTTCCAGTCTTTTTGTATGTTGGTGTTTATTTTGTGTCTGATTATATGGTCAATTTTGAAGGCGGTACCATGAGGAGCTAAGAAGGTATATTCTTTTGTTTTAGTATGAAATGTTCTGTAGATATAAGTTAAGTCCATTTGATTCATAATTGATGTTAGTTTCACTGTGTCTCTGTTTAGCTTCTGTTTCCATGATCTGTCCATTATTGAGAATGGGGTGTTAAAGGCTCCTAATATTGTGTAAGGTTCAAGGTGTGTGTCTTAGTCAGGGTTTCTATTCCTGCACAAACATCATTGTCAAGAAGCAAGTTTGGGGGGAAAAGGTTTATTCAGCTTACACTTTCCACATTGGTGGTGATCACCAAAGGAAGTCAGGACTGGAACTCAAGCAGGTCAGAAAGCAGGAGCTGATGCAGAAGCCATGGAGGGATGTTCTTTACTGGCTTGCTTCCCCTGGCTTGTTCAGCTTGGTTTTTTATTGAACCCAAGACTACCAACCCAGGGATGGCACCACTCACAATGATGGCACCACCGCCTTGATCACTAATGGAGAATATATCTTACAGCTGAATCTCATGGAGGCATTTCCTCATCTGTAGCTCCTTTCTCTGTGGTAACTTCAGCTTGTATCAAGTTGACACAAGACTAGCCTGTACAGTGTGCTTTGAGCATTAGTATTGTTTCTTTTACATATGTGGGTTCCCTTGCATTTGGGGCAAAGATGTTCAGAATTGAGAGTTTCTCTTGATTAATTTTTCCTTTGAATAGTATGTATTGCCTTTCCTTATCCTTTTTGATAACTTTTGGTTGAAAGCCTATGTTATTGGATACTAGAATAGCTACTCCAGTTTTTTTTTTTCTTGTGACCATTTGCCTGTATATTTTTTCCAGCCTTTTACTTTGAAATAATGTTTGTCTTTGTCATTGAGATGTGTTTCCTGTATGCAGCAAAATACTGGGTTCTGTTTATGTATCCAGCTTGCTAGTCTATGTCTTTGTATTGGGTCATTGAGTCCATTATTATTTAGATATATTAAGGACCAATGATTGTTGCTTCCTGTTATCTTTGTTGTTAGAGGTGGAATTATGTTTCTCAATTATCTTCTTTTGGTTTTGTTGAAAGATGATTACTTCTTGCTTTTTATAGAGTACAGTTTCCCTCCTTTTGTTGGAGCTTTCCATCTATTATCATTTGTAGGGCTGGATTTGTGAAAAGAAATTGTGTATATTTTGTTTTGTGTTGGAGTTTTTACATCTATGGTAATTGTGAGTTTTGCTGTATATAATAGACTGGTCTGGCGTTTTTGTTCTCTTAGAGTCTGTATGACATCTACCCAAGATCTTCTGGCTTTTAGAATCTCTGTTAAGAAGTATGGTGTAATTCTGATGTGTTTCCCTTTACATGTTACTTGGCCTTTTTCTCTTACAGCTTTTAATATTCTTTCTTTATTCAGTGCATTTTGGTGTCTTAAATATTATATCATGGGAGGAATTTCTTTTCTGGCTCTGGTGTTCTGTAGGGTTCTTGTATGTTTATAGGCATCTCTTTCTTTAGGTTAGGAAAGTTTTCTTCTACATTTTGTTGAAGAATTTGGCTGGCCCTTTGATTTGGGAATCTTCACTTTCTTCTGTACATATTATTCTCAGGTTTGGTCTTTTCATTATGTCCTGGATTCTTGAATGTTTTGAGTTGGTAGCTTTTTGCTTTTTGTATTTTCTTTGACTATTGTGTCAATGTCTTCTAAGGTATCTTCTATGCCTGAGATTCTCTTTTATTTCTTGTATTCTGTTGGTGATGCTTGCATTTGTGACTTCTGATCTCATTCCTAGGTTTTCAATCTCCAGGGTTGTCCCTCCTTGTGTTTTCTTTAATGTTTCTATTTCCATTTTTAGATTCTGGATGGTTTTGTTCAATTCCTTTACCTGTTTGATTGTGTTTTCCTGTATTTAAGAGAATTATTTGTATCTTCTTTAAGGGCTTCTACTTGTTTACCTATTTTCTTCAGTATTTATTTAAGTGAGTTATTTTATGTCCTTTTAAATTCCTCTATCTTATTCATGAGATGGGATTTTAAATCTGAATCTTTCTTTCCAGGTATGTTAGGGTATCCAGGGCTTGGTGTGGTTGAAGAACTGGGTTCTGTTGTCAACTTGCATTGGTTTCTGTTGCCTATGTTCTTGTTCTTGCCTCTTGCCATATATCTATCTCTTATGCTACCTGCCCTTCTTGTTTCTGACTTGAGCCTGTCCTTCCTGTGATACTGTTTGTGTCAGTACTCCTCAAAGTCAAGCTGTCTCTGTTATCCTGTTATTCTGGAGTCCTGTTATCCTGAGATCCTGGGTGTTTCAGAACTCTTGGGGATCAAGCTGCCTCTGAAGTCTTGAAATCCTTGTGTGACCAAGCTCCTGAATTCCTGTTGTTTCAGATCTCCTGGAAGTCGAGCTTTCTCGGGGTGTCACAAGAATGGGTGGGGAGCCAGAGCCCTGGGTCTGCTCTGGGTGAAGTTTAAAACCAAAAGTAACCTGTGCCATGGGCTGAGCAGGGATTTCTGCATTCATGAATCCCAGAGGTGTTGGGGCAGATGTTGTGGCCTTACTAGTGATTCTAGACATTTCAGAGAACCTGAGAGTCATGCTCCCTCTGGGTGTTGTAGGTGTGGATGTGGAGCTAGCACACAAGGTTTGATTTGGATGCAGGTTCACACCCAAAATAAACATGTTATGAATAAGAAAAACCTTACATATCTTACATACAGAACTTTTCACCCAAACACAAATGTCACTAACTTCTCAGCTCCTCACAACTATTCTCTAAAACAGAACATATACTCTGTCTCAAGGAAAGTACCAAAAGATACAAGAAAATTGAAATAATCCCACACATTTTATCAGACCAACATGGATTAAGTGAACTTCAACAATACCAGAAACAACAAAATACCTACAGAGTCTTTGAGACTTCACAACTCTCTACTCAATGATCAGTGCTGCAAGGAAGAAATAAAGAAATTAAAGACTTTTTTAAATTTAATGAAAAAATGAAAGCACAACATAGCCAAATTTATGGGACATAATGAGACCAATGCTGAGGAAATTTCAAATTACTAAGTATATTCTAAAGGAAATTCAACAAAGAAAGAGAATTTCAGACCTATATCCCTCATGAACATTAATCCAAAATACTCATTAAAGTAATGCAAAGTCAATCCAAGAATGCATAAAAAAAATCTACTACTGTGTTGAAATTGGTGTCATCCTAGAGAAGTAGAGATGATTCAAAATACAAAAATCCATCAATATGGTCTGCAATATATACAAACTGAAAGAAAAAAACTCACAGGATGATATAACTACATGCTGAAAAAGAGGCCTCTGATGATGTTCAATGCTCATTCATAATAAAACTCTTAGAAAGATCACAGATACAAGGTGCATTCCTAAACACAGTAAAAGCAGTATAAAGCAAGCCAATAGCGATCATCAAATTAAATGGAAAAAAATTAAAGCAATTCCACTAAAAAGGAAAAGACAAAGCTGTCCACTCTTCCTATCCATTTAATGTATTACTTCAAGTTTTAGCTGAAGCAATAAGACAAACAAAAGAGATTAGTGGGATAAAAATTGTAAACGAAGAGGTCAAAGTATTGTTATTAGCAAATTGTATGAAAAAATATCTAAGTTACTTCAAAAATACTACATGGAACTCCTACAGCTGATAAACACTTTCAGCAATGAACCTAGATACAAAATTGTCTCAAGAAAACCAATAACCCTCCAATGTACAAATGATAAATTGGCTTAAAAAGAAATTGGGGAAACAATACCTTTTGCAATAGCCACAAATGATGTAGAATATCTTAGTTTAACTCTAACCAATCAAATAAAAGACCTGTATGACAATAACTTAAGACTTTACAGAAGAAATCTCCCAAGCTCATGGATTAGCATTGTAAAAAATGATCATGTTACACAAAGCAATGTCCAGGTTCAGTCCAATTCTGCTAAAAATTCCAAAACAGTTATTTGTAGACCAATAAATAATAGAACTATACTCAACTTTATATGAAATAAAAAAATCCCAAAATAACTAAAAACAATCCAGTACAATAAAAGAACTTCTGGAGGTATTACAGTCCTGTACAATAGAAGAACTTCAAGAGTTATTACCATTCCTGAGTTAGAGTCTACAGGTAATGGAGGGAGACCATACTTGGAGAGACAAGTGGAATCCAGGGAATGGGAAATCTCTATAATGCGGTACAAACCTGGGACAATGGAAACTCCAAGAAATATATGAAGGTGACCTTAGCTAAGAAAACTCGAAATGCAGGACGAACCATATCGCGTAGCGAGAAAAAGACTTTAAAATGGAGGGATTCAAACACCAATCCAGCCACAAAACCATACATCCACAATTTTCCCTGCCTAAAAGGTGAGTAGCTGTAAGATAGATCAGAAATAAAACAAATGCACAACCAGTGACTGGCCCAGTTTGAAATCTATTCCATGGGAGAGAGCACACCACTAACACTATTAATGATATTCTGGTAGACTTGTGGGCAGGTGCCTATGATAACTGTTGTCTGAGAGGATTCACCCAACAACTGATGGAAACAGATACAGACACCCACAGCCAAACATTAGGTGGACCTTGGAGAATTCATGGAGGAGCAGGAAGGACTAACATGATGTTCCTACATCTGTCATTCCATGAAAAGATTGATTACAGCAAGCGTCTTTACATATGAGGAGATGTTTCAGGTGTTTAGAGTATTTTAGTTTTCTTTCAGAGGACACAGAGGTTTTTTTTTGTTGTTGTTATTTTTAATTTATTTATGTTATATCCCAATTTACAACTTCTACTCTCTTCTTTCCTCACACTCACTCCCTTTTACCTCACTGTCCCCCATTCCCTCCTCCTCCCTTTTTCTTCAGAAAAGGATTGAAGGAGACAGCAAGATCATTGATACCACAAGACAACCTATAGAATCAACTAAACTGGGCCCATATGTGGCTACGGAGACTGAACTGCCAAACAGAAAGCAAGCTTGTGGTGGATCTAGGTCATTTGCATATTGTCAGCCTTTGGACTTCTTTCTGCTACCTTGGTTTCCTTGTCTAGCCTCAATAGGAGATGATGTGAGGTTCCTAGTCCTTTGGCAGCTTAATGTGCCAAGGTGTGCAGGTTATCATGGGAAGACTCTGCTGAGGAGAAAGGGATGGGGGAGAACTGAGGTGAGAGAGAGGGGCTAGGAGGAAAGAAGAGAGGGGAAGCTGCATTTGGAATGTAAAGTGAATAAAGAAATTAAAAAAAAATACATGAGTCCTATGAAAGAGACAAAAGCGCTCTAAATTCATGAGCCAGCACTTTAGAAGAAGAAATGTAGCTATTTAGCTGAAGAGCTGTAGTTATGACCAGACATGGGAACACATGCTTGCAGTAATCAATCTATATTCAGTTACAGAGGCCTGTGCATGACTGTAAAGTTGAGATAAGCCTAGGCTAAATAGCCAATTCTGGGCATCTTATGGATCCATAGTGAACGTATGTTTCAATGAAACAAGCAACACAACAAAAATCCTAGTTTTAGAGGATTAAAGATATACACGAAACAGTAGATAAAGCAGTTAGGATCTGTCTCAGTAGCTCAACAAGCTTCAACTAGTGCTGCAACCACATACATAAATTGAAGTGGCTCATAGTTAATATATAATTTACAGATAGAACTAGATTTATTGGTTTACTATTCATATATGGGAGTATGAAAATGGGGGGCATTAAAAATACTTACTACCGGAGCCGCTGAGGCAGCACCCTTTTGGGGCCACAGACATCCGGCACCCTCCCAGCCGGAGGACAGTGATCTGCCCTGCAGGGAGCGCCATCTTGGCTCCAGGACTCCGCCGAACTTAGTCTGTACAGGTTAGAGGGAGGACCACAGAGGCAGACAGCTTCTGGGACAGGCTGGAGCCACAGAGCCTCTGAGGCAGCACCCTTTTGGGGCCGCAGACATCCGGCACCCTCCCAGCTGGAAGACAGTGATCTGCCCTGCACAGGAGCCCTCTGCCTCTGGAGCAGGGAGCACACCTTGGATCCAGGACTCCACTGAACTTAGGAAGTTAGTCTGCACAGCTGAGAGTGTGCACCACAGAAGCCTACAGCTTCTGTGACCTGCCAAAGCAACACAGCATCTGGGAAAGGTCCTGTTTTCCTCCTTCTTCTTTGGCCAGGAGGAGGTCCAATCGCCAGATATCTGTACACCTTCCCTTTTTTTTTTTTTTTGATTTTTAATATTTTTATTACATATTTTCCAAAATTACATTTCCAATGCTATCCCAAAAGTCCCCCATAGAGCCCCCCACTTCCCTACCCACCCATTCCCATTCTTTTAGCCCTGGCATTCCCCTATATTGGGGCATATGAAGTTTGCAAGTCCAATGGGCCTCTCTTTCCATTGATGGCCGACTAGGCCATCTTTCCATACATATGCAGCTAGAGACAAGAGCTCCGGGGTTCTGGTTAGTACATCATGTTGTTCCAACAATAGGGTTGCAGATCCCTTTAGCTCCTTGGGTACTTTCTCTAGCTTCTCCATTGGGAGCCCTGTGATACATCCAATAGCTGACTGTGAACATCCACTCCTGTGTTTGCTAGGCCCCGGCATCATCTCACAAGAGACAGCTATATTTGGGTCCTTTCAGCAAAATCTTGCTAGTGTATGCAATGGTGTCAGCGTTTAGAAGCTGATTATGGGATGGATCCCTGGATATGGCAGTCTCTAAATGGTCCATGCTTTCATCACAGCTACGAACTTTGTCTCTGTAACTCCTTCCCTGGGTGTTTTGTTCCCAATTCTAAGAAGGTGCACAGTGTCCACACTTTGGTCTTCATTCTTCTTGAGTTTCATGCGTTTATCAAATTGTATCTTATATCTTGGGTATCCTAAGTTTTGGGCTAATATCCACTTATCAGTGAATACATATTGTGTGAGTTCTTTTGTGATTGTGTTACTTCACTCAAGATGATGCCCTCCAGGTCCATCCATTTGGCTAGGAATTTCATAAATTCATTCTTTTTAATAGCTGAGTAGTACTCCATTGTGTAAATGTACCATAATTTCTGTATCCATTCCTCTGTTGAGGGGCATCTGGGTTCTTTCCAGCTTCTGGCTATTATAAATAGGGCTGCTATGAACATAGTGGAGCATGTGTCCTTTTTACCGGTTGGGACATCTTCTGGATATATGCCCAGGAGAGGTATTGCTGGATCCTCCGGTAGTACTATGTCCAATTTTCTGAGGAACCGCCAGACTGATTTCCAGAGTGGTTGTACAAGCTTGCAATCCCACCAACAATGGAGGAGTGTTCCTCTTTCTCCACATCCTCGCCAGCATCTGCTGTCACCTGAATTTTTGATCTTAGCCATTCTGACTGGTGTGAGGTGGAATCTCAGGGTTGTTTTGATTTGCATTTCCCTAATGATTAAGGATGTTGAACATTTTTTCAGGTGTTTCTCTGCCATTCGGTATTCCTCAGGTGAGAATTCTTTGTTCAGTTCTGAGCCCCATTTTTTAATGGGGTTATTTGACTTTCTGGAGTCCACCTTCTTGAGTTCTTTATATATATTGGATATTAGTCCCTTATCTGATTTAGGATAGGTGAAGATCCTTTCCCAATCTGTTGGTGGTTTTTTTGTCTTATTGATGGTGTCTTTAGCCTTGCAGAAGCTTTGTAGTTTCATGAGGTCCCACTTGTCAATTCTCGATCTTACAGCACAAGCCATTACTGTTCTATTCAGGAATTTTTCCCCTGTGCCCATATCTTCAAGGCTTTTCCCCACGTTCTCCTCTATAAGTTTCAGTGTCTCTGGTTTTATGTGAAGTTCCTTGATCCACTTAGACTTGACCTTAGTACAAGGAGATAGGAATGGATCGATTCGCATTCTTCTACATGTTAACAACCAGTTGTGCCAGCACCATTTGTTGAAAATGCTGTCTTTCTTCCACTGGATGTTTTTAGCTCCCTTGTCGAAGATCAAGTGACCGTAGGTGTGTGGGTTCATTTCTGGGTCTTCAATTCTATTCCATTGGTCTATTTGTCTCTCACTATACCAGTACCATGCAGTTTTTATCACAATTGCTCTGTAGTAGAGCTTTAGGTCCGGCATGGTGTTTCCTCCAGAGGTTCTTTTATCCTTGAGAAGAGTTTTTGCTATCCTAGGTTTTTTGTTATTCCAGATGAATTTGCAGATTGCACTTTCTAATTCGTTGAAGAATTGAGTTGGAATTTTGATGGGGATTGCATTGAATCTGTAGATTGCTTTTGGCAAGATAGCCATTTTTAAAATGTTGATCCTGCCAATCCATGATCATGGGAGATCTTTCCATCTTTTGAGATTTTCTAGAATTTCTTTCTTCAGAGACTTGAAGTTTTTATTATACAGATCTTTCACTTCCTTAGTTAGAGTCACGCCAAGATATTTTATATTATTTGTGACTATTGAGAAGGGTGTTGTTTCCCTAATTTCTTTCTCAACCTGTTTATTCTTTGTGTAGAGAAAGGCCATTGATTTGTTTGAGTTAATTTTATATCCAGCTACTTCACCGAAGCTGTTTATCAGGCTTAGGAGTTCTCTGGTGGAATTTTTAGGGTCACTTATATATACTATCATATCATCTGCAAAGAGTGATATTTTGACTTCATCTTTTCCAATTTGTATCCCTTTGATCTCCTTTTGTTGTCGAATTGCTCTGGCTAGGACTTCAAGTACAATGTTGAATAGGTATGGAGAAAGTGGACAGCCTTGTCTAGTCCCTGATTTTAGAGGGATTGTTTCAAGCTTCTCACCATTTACTTTGATGTTGGCTACTGGTTTGCTGTAGATTGCTTTTATCATGTTTAGGTATGGGCCTTGAATTCCTGATCTTTCCAAGACTTTTATCATGAATGGGTGTTGGATCTTGTCAAATGCTTTTTCCTCATCTAACGAGATGACCATGCGGTTTTTGTCTTTGAGTTTGTTTATATACTGAATTACCTTGATGGATTTCCGTATATTGAACCATCCCTGCATCCCTGGGATGAAACCTACTTGGTCAGGATGGATGATTGTTTTGATGTGTTCTTGGATTCGGTTAGTAAGAACTTTATTGAGGATTTTTGCATCAATGTTCATAAGGGATATTGGTCTGAAGTTTCTATCTTTGTTGGGTCTTTTTGTGGTTTAGGTATCAGAGTAATTGTGGCTTCATAGAATGAGTTGGGTAGAGTACCTTCTGTTTCTATTTTGTGGAATAGTTTGTGAAGAACTGGGATTAGATCTTCTTTGAAGGTCTGATAGAACTCTGCACTAAACCCATCTGGTCCTGGGCTTTTTTGAGTTGGGAGACTATTAATGACTGCTTCTATTTCTTTGGGGGATATAGGGCTGTTTAGATCATTAACCTGATCTTGATTCAACTTTGGTACCTGGTATCTGTCTAGGAACTTCTCCATTTCATCCAGGTTCTCCAGTTTTGTTGAGTATAGCCTTTTGTAGAAGGATCTGATGGTGTTTTGGATGTCTTCAGGATCTGTTGTTATGTCTCCTTTTTCATTTCTGATTTTGTTAATTAGGATGCTTTCCCTGTGCCCTCTAGTGAGTCTGGCTAAGGGTTTATCTATCTTGTTGATTTTCTCAAAGAACCAGCTTCCTTGATTGGTTGATTCTTTGAATAGTTTTTCTTGTTTCCACTTGGTTGATTTCACCCCTGAGTTTGATTATTTCCTGCTGTCTACTCCTCTTGGGTGAATTTGCTTCCTTTTGTTCTAGTGCTTTTAGGTGTGTTGTCAAGCTGCTAATGTGTGCTCTCTCTAGTTTCCTTTTGGAGGCACTCAGAGCTATGAGATTTCCTCTTAGAAATGCTTTCATTGCGTCCCATAAGTTTGGGTATGTTGTGGCTTCATTTTCATTGAACTCTAAAAAGTCCTTAATTTCTTTCTTTATTCCTTCCTTGACCAAGGTATCATTGAGAAGAGTGTTGTTCAGTTTCCACGTGAAGGTTGGCTTTCTATTATTTATTTTGTTATTGAAGATCAGCCTTAGTCCATGGTGATCTGATAGGATGCATGGGACAATTTCAATATTTTTGTATCTGTTGAGGCCTGCTTTGTGACCAATTATGTGGTCAATTTTGGAGAAGGTACCATGAGGTGCTGAGAAGAAGGTATATCCTTTTGTTTTAGGATAGAATGTTCTGTACATATCTGCCAGATCCATTTGATTCATAATTTCTCTTAGTTTCACTGTGTCCCTGTTTAGTTTCTGTTTCCATGATCTGTCCATTGGTGAAAGTGGTGTGTTGAAGTCTCCCACTATTATTGTATGAGGTGCAATGTGTGCTTTGAGATTTACTAAAGTTTCTTTAATGAATGTGGCTGCCTTTGTATTTGGAGCATAGATATTCAGGATTGATAGTTCCTCTTGGAGGATTTTACCTTTGATGAGTATGAAGTGTCCCTCCCTGTCTTTTTTAATGACTTTGGGTTGGAAGTCAATCTTATCAGATATTAGAATGGCTACTCCAGCTTGTTTCTTCATGCCATTTGCTTGGAAAATTGTTTTCCAGCCTTTCATTCTGAGGTAGTGTCTATCTTTTTCTCTGAGATGAGTTTCCTGTAAGCAGCAAAATGTTGGGTCTTGTTTGTGTAGCCAGTTTGTTAGTCTATATCTTTTTATCGGGGAGTTGAGTCCATTGATATTAAGAGATATTAAGGAAAAGTAATTGTTGTTTCCTGTTATTATTGTTGTTAAAGTTGGCATTTTGTTCTTGTGGCTGTCTTCTTTAGGTTTGTTGAGGGATTACCTTCTTGTTGTTTCTAGGGCGTGGTTCCTGTCCTTGTATTGGTTTTTTTCTGTTATTATCCTTTGAAGGGCTGGATTCGTAGAGAGATAATGTGTGAATTTGGTTTTGTCGTGGAATACTTTGGTTTCTCCATCTATGTTAATTGAGAGTTTGGCTGGGTATAGTAGCCTGGGCTGGAATTTGTGTTCTTTTAGTGTCTGTATAACATCTGTCCAGGATCTTCTGGCTTTCATAGTCTCTGGTGAAAAATCTGGAGTATTTCTGATAGGCTTGCCTTTATATGTTACTTGGCCTTTTTCTCTTACTGCTTTTAGTATTCTATCTTTATTTAGAGCATTTGTTGTTCTGATTATAATGTGTCGGGAGGTATTTCTTTTCTGGTCCAGTCTATTTGGAGTTCTGTAGGCTTCTTGTATGTTCATGGGCATCTCTTTCTTTAGATTTGGGAAGTTTTCTTCTATAATTTTGTTGAAGATGTTTGCTGGTCCTTTGAGTTGAAAATCTTCATTCTCATCCACTCCTATTATCCGTAGGTTTGGTCTTCTCATTGCGTCCTGTATTTCTTGGATGTTTTGAGTTAGGATCTTTTTGCATTTTACATTTTCCTTGATTGTTGTGCAGATGTTCTCTATGGAATCTTCTGCACCTGAGATTCTCTCTTCCATCTCTTGTATTCTGTTGCTGATGCTCGTATCTATGGTTCCAGATTTCTTTCCTAGGGTTTCTATCTCCAGTGTTGCCTCATTTTGGGTTTTCTTTATTGTGTCTACTTCCCTTTTTAGGTCTAGTATGGTTTTGTTCATTTCCATCATCTGTTTGGATGTGTTTTCCTCTTTTTCTGTAAGGACTTCTACCTGTTTGATTATGTTATCCTGTTTTTCTTTAAGGATTTGTAACTCTAACTAAGGAAGTGAAAGATCTGTATAATAAGAACTTCAAGTCTCTGAAGAAAGAAATTCTAGAAGATCTCAGAAGATGGAAAGATCTTCCATGCTCATGGATTGGCAGGATCAACATTTTAAAAATGGCTATCTTGCCTAAAGCAATCTACAGATTCAATGCAATCCCCATCAAAATTCCAACTCAATTCTTCAACGAATTAGAAAGTGCAATCTGCAAATTCATCTGGAATAACAAAAAACCTAGGATAGCAAAAACTCTTCTCAAGGATAAAAGAACCTCTGGTGGAATCACCATGCCAGACCTAAAGCTTTACTACAGAGCAATTGTGATAAAAACTGCGTGGTACTGGTATAGTGACAGACAAATAGACCAATGGAATAGAATTGAAGACCAGAAATGAACCCACACACCTACGGTCACTTGATCTTCGACAAGGGAGCTAAAACCATCCAGTGGAAGAAAGACAGCATTTTCAACAAATGGTGCTGGCACAACTGGTTGTTATCATGTAGAAGAATGCGAATCGATCCATTCCTATCTCCTTGTACTATGGTCAAGTCTAAGTGGATCAAGGAACTTCACATAAAACCAGAGACACTGAAACTTATAGAGGAGAAAGTGGGGAAAAGCCTTGAAGATATCGGCACAGGGGAAAAATTCTTGAATAGAACAGCAATGGCTTGTGCTGTAAGATCGAGAATTGACAAGTGGGACCTTATGAAACTGTAAAGCTTCTGCAAGGCAAAAGACACCATCAATAAGACAAAAAAAAAAAACAAAAAAAACCAAAAAAAAAACAACCAACAGATTGTGAAAGGATCTTTTCCTATCCTAAATCAGATAAGGGTCTAATATCCAATATATATAAGGAACTCAAGAAGGTGGACTCCAGAAAGTCAAATAACTCCATTAAAAAATGGGGCTCAGAATTGAACAAAGAATTCTCACCTGAAGAATACCAAATGGCAGAGAAGCACCTGAATAAATATTCAACATCCTTAATCATCAGGGAAATGCAAATCAAAACAACCCTGAGATTCCACCTCACACCAGTCAGAATGGCTAAGATCAAAATTTCAAGTGACAGCAGATGCTGGCGGGGATGTGGAGAAAGAGGAACACTCCTCCATTGTTGGTGGGATTGCAAGCTTGTACAACCACTCTTGAAATCAGTCTGGCGGTTCCTCAGAAAATTGGACATAGTAGTACCGGAGGATCCAGCAATACCTCTTCTGGGCATATATCCAGAAGATGTCCCAACCGGTAAGAAGGACACATGCTCCACTATGTTCATAGCAGCCTTATTTATAATAGCCAGAAGCTGGAAAGAACCCAGATGCCCCTCAACAGAGGAATGGATACAGAAATTATGGTACATTTACACAATGGAGTACTACTCAGCTATTAAAAAGAATGAATTTATGAAATTCCTAGCCAAATGGATGGACCTTGAGGGCATCATCTTGAGTGAGGTAACACAATCACAAAGGAACTCCCACAATATGTATTCACTGATAAGTGGATATTAGCCCAAAACTTAGGATACCCAAGGTATAAGATACAATTTGCTAAACGCATGAAACTCAAGAAGAATGAAGACCAAAATGTGGACACTGTGCCCCTTCTTAGAATTGGGAACAAAACACCCATGGAAGGAGTTACAGAGACAAAGTTTGGAGCTGTGATGAAAGGATGGACCATCTAGAGACTGCTGTATCCAGGGATCCATCCCATAATCAGCTTCTAAACGCTGACACCATTGCATACACTAGCAAGATTTTACTGAAAGGACCCAAAGATAGCTGTCTCTTGTGAGACTTGCAGGGGCCTAGCAAACACAGGAGTGGATGCTCACAGTCAGCTATTGGATGTATCACAGGGCTCCCAATGGAGAAGCTAGAGAAAGTACCCAAGGAGCTAAAGGGATCTGCAACCCTATAGTTGGAACAACATGATGTACTAACCAGTACCCCGGAGCTCTTGTCTCTAGCTGCATATGTATGGAAAGATGGCCTAGTCGGCCATCACTGGAAAGAGAGGCCCATTGGACTTGCAAACTTTATATGCCCCAATATAGGGGAATGCCAGGGCCAAAAGAATGGGAATGTGAGGGTAGGGAAGTGGCGGGCGGTATGGGGGACTTTTGGGATAGCATTGGAAATGTAATTGAGGAAAATATGTAATAAAAAAAAAAGTAAAAAAAAAAATACTTACTACCTCCATGCCTGAGCAACTGATGGTTTGGGTGCTATGTATGGAAAAAGAAGTAAAGAATCAGAAAAAGAACTACAAGCTTGGATTGTAAAGTTAATTTCAGAGGTCTCTTAGATCTACATGTAGATACTTTCATCAGGCAGTTGTATAAAAGTTATGCTGAGTATAAAGATAAGGGGCAAGATGTTCATGCCAGAGTCATTTGTACATGCCATGTAGTTAAACCAGGGGTAAAGATGACCTATCCAAATAAGTAAAGAGAAGAAATGAAAACCTCAAGGGATTCTACGCAGCAGTAGAATGTATCATAACATGTTCAGACACTAAGATACCCAGAGAAAAAGTCCAAGAATTCACGGGTGCATTTAGGAAGGTAATGCAGAAATAATAAAAGTCCAAAGAGGTTAAAACTGGGCAACTGCTAAAGCAAAGAGGAATCCAAGAGATATCACAGAAGACAAAGGAAGAGAAGACCCCAAATAAGCTGTCATTGACTCTTGAGTCATTTAGTAATATAAATCCAGGAATGACCACGAGATTTGGAAATATAGTGGTCTTTTTCAGTAAGCACTTTGAATGGAATTATGAAGCAGAAGCCCAGTTCAAATGGCAAATAAATCATGAAAAATAAGGAAAAATCACTGAGTCTGCAATTTTCCAGGACACCAAACATTTTCAACATTCCAGAAATATTCAATAGTATGATTTTATAATATTACATGTTTATTATATTATGTTGCATTACTTCATAGAAGAATATTTAGAGTCCTTCAGAAATTAAAGAAATTCCTTCTCCAAGGCCAAATTTTATTTTATTTATTTGTTAAAATACTTAAGTCAGAAACACACACACACCAATGTTTAAAACATAATTAAGTCTAACAATAATATAAGAAAAGGCTTAAATTACTGTTGGAGGGAGAAGCAAAAGTAGAAAATTAAATACAGAATGGGATAAATAACTGAAAAATTTCTAAAATTCTGTGTAGAAAATAACTACTATAAAGGCTTCTTAATGTGTGTGTGTGTGTGTGTGTGTGTGTGTGTGTGTGTGTGTGTGTACATGAAATGATTTAACAGTCTGTCAATATCTCTACTAAATACCACAGGCTAGCAAATAGAAAACTTTGAGCCAGAAATGAATTTGAGTTATTAGTTCCACTGATCTCAAAGTATTGCAAGCTACTACCGATGTCCGTTGTTATGCTCCAAAACTTGAAGATAAAGCTTTTTTGCTGAAGACACCGGATGAGACCTGGAACTTGAAGATGTCTGCCTTGTACTGACCTCAGTGCTTCACTCATAATGAATAGTGTCACAGTGCAGAAAGGTTGATATATTTGCTTCTGCAGGGAAAAATTAATCATCAGTCCTACATAATCACAAAGAAACAGTGATCCCTGTAAGCTAAAACCATAATTATTAAGCAAGACATGCCCACTGGTGCAAAAGCAGCACCAGCATCATAAGATTAACCAAATATTGTCTTGATTAAATTGTAATGCATCTCATAAACTGAAACCAAATCATGGCACCATTATTGGGTTAAGATCATTTGAACAGACATTCCCTGTAGGACCTACTGCCATTCTGCTGGTCAATAAGTATAGCTTAAACAACCTCTAATCATTGTTTGTTGCTGTTGTTGTTGTTGTTGTTATTTGGTTTTCCAGACAGGTTTATGTAGCCTTGGCTGTCCTGGAACTCATTTCGTAGATCAGGCTGTCCTCAAACTCAGAGTTCTGCCTGTCTCTCAAATGCTCCACCTGGCTGCCTTCCTAATAACTTTCTATCATATTAATAGATCAACATGTCCCTTAACCTGCTTCAGAGAAGCCTTTTTTCAGTGAATAGTGATTAACTAAAAGATTCACTTTGATTTTGGTGAACAGAACAAATAACTGTGAAATGCTCAACCCAAATCAAAGCATATATAACTACACCCTTTCCTTTGGACAGAATGGACTGGGGGGAATGTAAGACCTAGAAGTAGTGGGTGACTGCAAGAAAACAATACAATATGAACACAACAGGGCAGATGTGCATGTGAATTAAGAAAACTATGGACAAAATGCAGAACTGTACAAATCAAGCCAGACCAACTCCCATGTGCAGAAGAGATTTGAACACAATGCCCCATCCCTATTCAAGGATTTATTAGCAAGTAAAACTATGTAGTATAGCTAATATGTAAGCTAGTAATTGTTTCATTGAAACATCCTAATGGAAAACTAAAATTTGACAAAAGACACTCAGTATCACCTCTCAACTGCAAATATGCATGAACATACTTACATACACAAAGACTCATGCACACATATGTATACATAAACATAGCACACACATAAATGTTAAGTATTAGATTACATATATCAATGATTTATGTAGCATATCATATGTATCCCAAATTACATTGTGCATTTTATTTTGTGACAATACATGACATTTGAATGCAAATTTTAGAAGAATTTAGCAATAAACAAAAAAGTCTTCCTTGAGAAAAAAGTAAATAAGGGATATACAAAAATAACTTCTTTATTCTTAGATATGCACACATTTCATTTTAAATAAGTACAATATTTATTTGTTGTTATAATGCTTTAATAAAATTTGTTCATGCAATTGAATAGCACAAATGACTTTTAGGTAATCCACTGAACCATTCCTATTTATGTGACAATAGCTATGTAGTTTTATTTATGCCCATGTTGCTACAACATCCAATCAATTTAGAAGTATTCTACAATTATGAAGACATAGCAAAATTATCACCATCAAATGTAAGTATAAAGTTATTCTTAAAAGTCAAACTTTCATAAACCAGGATTCACTGGGAGAAAAACCATAAGACAATATATTTTTAAATGGAGTTACAATGGAAGAAAAATAAAAATTAGAAAACCGTTTAATTTAATTTAATTTATTTTAATTGTCATTAAAAAGAATATAGTTATTTCCCCTTTTTAGATATAATAACTGAAACCTCATACATTATATGCAGTTTTTATAGTCTATGAATGTATACATAATACTATTTTCCTAGGCAAAACTAAAATGTGCTAATTGCAACTTGAGTTTGAGGAAGAAGACAATTTAAAACCCATTAGCAACCTGGTAAAAAATTCTCCCTAAATTATATTAAATTCCAATATATATAATTTTCTATTGTGTATATATACATATATATATATATATATATATATATATATATATACGCACACACATACATATATACACATGTATATATGTGTGTATGTATATATATATTTATATATAATTTTCAAAGGAAATTTTCATTTAAAAGAATTTCAGATATCATTTTAAAAGTTAAAAAGAAAAAAATCACAGTTACAGAAAGCTTTGTCTTGAGATTCTAATGATTGTCTTCATACTTTTTAGTTGGTGATGGTTTATGTATAATATGTGCACATAGAAATCAGATAACAATGTACTTAATATTGCGTCTAAATTATGTTTGAGTTCCTATTTGACCACCCTACCATTAGTGGAAACCATTCATAAGTATATATATATATATATATATATATATATATATATATATATATATATATTTAATGTTAAAATAATTGTCTTTTTATACACACACACACACAATGGTATATATGTGTGTGTGTATGTGTGTGTGTGTGTGTGTGTGTGTGTCTATGTGTATGTAGGATTCCCCTCTAATCACAGAAATTCTCCTCTCATCACAGAAACTTATCTTTGCAGCAGATGGAGATCACTATACAAAAGTACAAAGAATTAAACTGTGGAGTGGTAGTCCCATGTTGCAACGAGTACATCATCTACAAAACCCTCCTTAACCTGAGGCTGCAGAAAGACTTTAAAGAGCAGAGGATCAGGGAGTTTACCATGAGATAATGTCTCCTAATGACATTCGAAGCAATACCTGTAAAGTCTCACCATTCATTCAATTGTGAGCTGAGGAAGGGCGGCCACCTGTGAACATTGCAATCTAAACAGGCTGAATCCTAATGCAGGAGGACTCAATCGTACACAATGAGCAACAGCTAACTAAGGAAAACCGAGAGGGAGAAGCGATCCTCCCCAGGGAAAAGCACAGCAATATTTTTTGTCGAATAACAAAATATCAAGCCTGTAAACTATATATACGTAGCATTACATGGACTCAGTATATTATAGTTATGAAGGTATATGTATATACAAATTCACTTATGCCTGTAATAATACTCACTGCAAAATGATGGCACAAATCAGAAAGAGAGTGAGGAGAGGTATATGGGAGAGTTTAGAATGAGTATGGAGAGGAAAGATATATTGTAACTGAACTACAATCTCAAATTACACAAAGAATAAATGTGATTATGCAAATAGTATGTAGACTTTTATTTCAAAATATTGAGAAAATATCACTGATTACCCAGTAAATAATCTTGCAGATCTTCTAAGAACTCCAGTAAATGGATACTGGAATAAAAATTTGATTAACCTATGAATAAAAAACATCATACATAATAAAATAAACATTGCAATCTCTCCAAATAAGATTATTTTTTCTTCTTCATATCTACTATTAAGTCATAGTTAATCAGTTCCATCAGGTCTGATAAAAATATTCAAGCTGGTGCTGTAGTCTGACTTATTATGTTTCATCAGAAACGAATCAGTTCTACCTGACAACGAAGAGTGGCCATTTCAAGGAATTAATTAATTCAACTGCAGGTAAAAAATAAATTGAACCTAGAAGAACCACAAAACTGTGTTTTAATCACTATCCTGAAATACTTGTAGTAATAAAATATCTATGCTCAGATATTCAACTTGTAGATAATTAGTCATTTATTTCAAGATTTATTTCCACCACCTTCATCATATTATAGTAGCATTGACTACTCTCAACTAAGAGGTTACCATTGAGTTTGAAAAAAAAATCTTGAAAGTTGCAAATTATGCTCCTGACATATGATGATATAACTGTTGTGATCACATTTAATCAAATGTCCTCTAAGACTATTAAAAAGAAAGAAAAGGGTGTCTGGCTACTATAAAATGAAATTTTATTATTAATTTCTTAAACTAAAGAAAGGTTGAAAGCTATTAAATACACAGAATAGACATGCATCAAATTTCTATTCATGTTTAGATGCTACACTGTGTGAAAGTATACTAAATAATGTAAAATAAGTTTAAAATCATAAGCATGGAAAGATTATATCTGCAAAATTTAGAAAGAGTTCAAATAAATATGTAAATATATTCTGATTAAAAAATTCAAGAATAAACATTCAAATCATTCTAGAGTCTGTATTTCTTACTAATGTTACTTTTTAGAATTGGTAATGTTATATATATATATATATATCACTTAAAATATTTATAAGTACATATATGATAGTCTGAAAATGATTCAAGAGTTTAACTCTCATAAGAAATGCATTGTCTTCTAGTTTTAATAAAGGTTAAATTCAAATAATGAATAAATGAACTTCTGTACATTAGAGTGCTCATTAAAAACTTTCTTTTAAAAATTGTGTCTGTACCTGCTAGTCAATAAATACTATGTTGCAAATGCATAATATATGCACACAGAAATTTTATACTACTTGTATCTTATTCTTTTTCTATCATAATTTTTCACATCGCTACTTAAAAATACATGAAACTTCTAGAACACTAACAACATTTCTATGACTTAGACCAGTAAACTTCATGAGCCTTTGCCCAAGTAGTGTTGGTTCTGCCTCCCAAGATTCATGGACTCAGAATGACAGCACAGCTATTTGACAAGCTTCTAAGAGGAAAGTACATGCTCTCTAAGACAAATCTTAACACTATTTTTATTTCCTTAACTACACGTAGTTATTTATAGTTTTATATTAGACAATTAAAAAGTTTATATGAAGTACTTAAAATTTTTAATTTACTTTCTTTTATTTCAGCTTAGTTGAAAGATTTTCAATAAAGAAATAACATGAATAGAAACAATCTTACTCATTTGTCCAATCAAAAACACTTCCATAAATAACCAGTAGGAGATTTACTTAAAGGGAAAACCAATGATCTTCTGAGGCAAATGATTCTGTAAATAGTTGAAGATTTTCATGTTTTTCAGTCTTACTTATGTCTATGGGCCTGGGTGGTTTCCTAGTATGCACACCATATGTACATGATGCCCACATTGTTCACAAGAAGGTATTGGGTCATTGGGGTTTGAATTATAGCTCTGTCCACAATAGCCATGAATTGAAAACACACTAGATGATCCTTCACAGAGGAATGGTTAAGGAAAATAGAGTACATTTGCACAATGTGGTTTAACTCAGTCGTAAAAAACTAACAATGACACCATGACATTTTTAGGCAAATGGATTGGACTAGAAAGCATCATCCTGAGTGAAGTATCCCATTCCCACAAAGGCAATTACAGCATGTACTCAGGTGTTAAATCAATGACAAGCATGTTTCAATCAACAGAACTACAGAGGAAGTAGAGGAATGTACATGTGGAATGGTAACACATAGATCTCCCTAGGAATGGGAAATATGATACATATTTATGAATAGATATGGAAAAGGAAATGGAATGAGAACACCAATTAGAAATAAAGAAAGAAGAGAGTATGGGGTGAAAAAGAGTAAGGACAGCTAAAATTAAAGTATATTTGAGAGGTAGTATGGAAACATAATACAGTATAAGCATCCTAAAACACATATGCATGAAGGAAATATAAGTTAAATTACAAAATAATGAGGAAAATGAGTCACAGTTGCTCATTTCTTGTCACCAAACAGAATTCTGTACTGGAATTGAGATACATTTAATTGAATAATTAACCAAAAGGGTCCCCATTAGATTCCCAAAACAAAGGACAGGCTGTTGCCAAGACACTAGCTTCCTCAACCAAAATGACGGCAGAGCCCCTTTGATGAATACAACTCCCGAACAACTCACTGAATATGGAGAAGACAAGCCAGAGCCTACAAAGAGACTTGCCCCTGTACTGTACATGCTATCAAAGAAGAAACATAACACAAACCCAGCCAGATAAATCTTTGTCTACAAGTGTTTACTGCCCGCAAGTTATACTAAGAAATTAGATAGCCCAGGAACCTAGGTTAAAACAAAATACTACCTGTAATACAAAACAAAACACACACACACACACACACACACACACACACACACACACACACACACACACACAAAAGCAATGTGATGCAATATCACCTAATGATACTCTGCTATACAAAGATCAATCCCTGTTCAGTCATCATCAGAAAAGCCTCCTGTTGCAGAAGATGGAACAAATACTGAGATCTATAGCCAGACATTATATGGAGAGAGTGATAGAGACAGACCTTGGAACACTAAGCCCTAATTTGGATCTTTCTATCAAATTCTTCCTCTTAGAGTTCAGGTAATCACCAGGAAGAGGAAGGAAAGAGTGTACAAGCAAAGGAGGGTGGAGGAACCTAAGAGAAAAGGGTTCTCTAAATCAGCATGAGCAATGCTTAGATTAACTCACAGAGACTAACGCAGCATTCACAGGGCCATTAGGTGTCTACATCAGGTTCTCTGCATACATATTATTGTTTCTAGTTTAGTGTATTTTATAGGATTCCTGAGGGTACAATTAAATAAGTCTCTGGTTCATGTCTGTTCTCTTGAGTTAATTTACTTGTGTCAGTTTGTACTGTCCAATTTTGATATAATGGTTTTCCATTTATCTTATTATATGTTTTTTTTAATATTAAAAAATGAATGAATGAAAACCTACCCACTAGGGTAAAGAAGAAAACTGATCTTTTATTTCTGATGGCTGACAGAGGTGAAGTCAGCATTCTTCAGTGGAGTGACACTTATACATCAGCTAATCTAGGGAGGCCCCATATTCAGGAATAATTAACCAGTGTATAAGGGACTCATACTTTTTTTTTCACATGGGGTGTTCTTGTTTTATTTTATTTTCCTGATTTGCTGGTATATAGCTTTTGAATTTTTTTTTCTTAGAAAGAACCAGACACTATTGTAATGCCAAGAAGCTCTTGTTGCCAGGACCCTGGTTTGGCTGCCCCGGAGAGGCTCTGCAAGAGCCTGACCAATACAGATGCAGATGCTCAGAGCCAACTATCAAACTGAGCACTGGGATCCTAATGGAAGAGTTAGGTGAAGGACTGAAGGAGCTGAAAGGGTTTGCAACCCTACAGAAAGAAAAACATTATCAACCAACCAGATCCCTGGCCCCCATAGCTCCCAGATATCAAACCACCAAGCAATGAGGGGACCCGTGGCTCCAGCTGCTTTTGTAGCACAGGATTGCCTTATCTGGCATCAATGGGAGGGGAGGCTGTTGATCTTGTGGAGAGTCAATGCCACAAGGAGGAGGGATTCTAGAGTGGTGAGGCAGGAGGGGATGGATGTGTGGGAAAATTCCCTCATAGAAGAAGAGGGGAGGGGATGGGATGGGGGTGTGCAAAGGGAAAACTGGGAAAGAGGATACTATTTGAAATGTAAATAAATAAAATAACCAATAAGAAAATAAATTTTAAAAGTGGAGGGATGGATCTTGGTTCCCGGATTCCACCCAGACTAGTCTGCAGAGGTGAGAGTGTGGACAACAGAAGCTAACAGCTTCTGGGACAGGCCCTGTTTCAGGCCTTCATCTTCTACCAGGAGGCAAGTCCAAACACCAGATATCTGTGCACCTTCCCTGAAAGAACAGAGCCTGCCAGCAGAGAGTGCTCTGACCACTGAAACTCAGGAGAGAGCTAGTCTCCCAGGTCTGCTGGTAAAGAATAACAGAATCATGAGAGGAACAAGCTCTAACCAGAGACAACTGTAACAACTGACTCCAGAGATAACCAGATGGCGAAAGGCAGACATAAGAATCTTACTAACGCTCTGAGGCAGCACCATTTTCGGCTCCAGACAACTGGCCACTTTCCTGATCAGAGCACGGGTGTCTGCCTGGCCTGAGAGGCTTCTGCCTCAGGTTCCACGGGAGCCAGCTTGGATCCGGGACTCCACAGACTCCGCGGAGGGCAGTATGCACAGGTGAGAGTGTGGAATACAGAGCCCAGCAGTCTCTGGGACAGGCGAGAGCCACAGAGCCTCTGAGGCAGCCCCATTTTAGGCTCCAGACAACCAGTCACCTTCCTGGTCAGAGCAAAGGTATCCACCCGGCCTGAGAGGCTTCTGCCTCACATCCCATGGGAGCCAGCTTGGTTCTGGGACTCCATGGAGGGCGGTCTGCACAGGCCAAAGCAACACAGCTTCTGGGAAAGATCCTGTTTTGGGCCTTCATCTTCAGCCAGGAGGAGGTCCAAACACCAGATAACTGTGCACCTTCCCTGAAAGACAAGACCTTGCCTACAGAGACTGCTCTGACCACTGAAACTCAGAGGAGAGAGCTAGTCTCCCAGGTCTGCTCATAGAGGGTAACAAAATCACCAGAGAAACAATCTCTAAACAGAGACAACTATAACAACTAACTCCAGAGATTACCAGATGGCGAAAGGTAAACATAAGAATCTTACTAACAGAAACCAGGACCACTCACCATCATCAGAACCCAGCACTCCCACTTCGCCCAGTCCAGGGCACCGCAACACACCTGAAAAGCAAGACCTGGATTTAAAAGCACATCTCATGATGATAGTAGAGGACATCAAGAAGGACTTAAATAACTCACTTAAAGAAATACAGGAGAACACTGCTAAACAAGTAGAAGACATTAAAGAGGAAACACAAAAATCCCTTAAAGAATTGCAGGAAAACAAACCAAACAGGTGATGGAATTGAATAAAACCATCCAAGACCTAAAAAGGGAAGTAGACAAAATAAAGAAAACCCAAAGTGAGGCAACGCTGGAGATAGAAACCCTAGGAAAGAAATCTGGAACCATAGATGCAAGCATCAGCAACAGAATACAAGAGATGGAAGAGAGAATCTCAGGTGCAGAAGATTCCATAGAGAACATCAGCACAACAATTGAAGAAAATGGAAAATGCAAAAAGATCCTAACTAAAAACATCCAGGAAATCCAGGACACAATGAGAAGACCAAACCTATGGATAATAGGAGTGGATGAGAATGAAGATTTTCAACTCAAAGGACCAGCAAACATCTTCAACAAAATTATTGAAGAAAACTTCCCAAATCTAAAGAAAGAGGTGCCCATGAACATACAAGAAGCCTACAGAACTCCAAATAGACTGGACCAGAAAAGAAATACCTCCCGACACATAATAATCAGAACAACAAATGCTCTAAATAAAGATAGAATACTAAAAGCAGTAAGGGAAAAAGGTCAAGTAACATATAAAGGCAAGCCTATCAGAATTACACCAGATTTTTCACCAGAGACTATGAAAGCCAGAAGAGCCTGGATAGATGTATTACAGACACTAAGAGAACACAAATTCCAGCCCAGGCTACTATACCCAGCCAAACTCTCAATTACCATAGATGGAGAAACCAAAGTATTCCACGACAAAACCAAATTCACCCATTATCTCTCCACGAATCCAGCCCTTCAAAGGATAATAACAGAAAAAAAAAAAAAAAAAAACAATACAAAGACGGGATCCACGCCCTAGAAAAAACAAGAAGATAATCCCTCAACAAACCTAAAAGAAGACAGCCACAAGAACAGAATGCCAACTTTAACAACAAAAATAACAGGAAGCAACAATTACTTTTCCTTAATATCTCTTAATATCAATGGACTCAACTCCCCAATAAAAAGACATAGACTAAGAAACTGGCTACACAAACAAGACCCAACATTTTGCTGCTTACAGGAAACTCATCTCAGAGAAAAAGACAGACACTACCTCAGAATGAAAGGCTGGAAAACAATTTTCCAAGCAAATAGTATGAAGAAACAAGCTGTAGTAGCCCTTTTAATATCTAACAAAATTGACTTCCAACCCAAAATAATCAAAAAAGACAAGGAGAGGCACTTCATACTCATCAAAGGTAAAATCCTCTAAGAGTAACTCTCAATTCTGAATATATGTGCTCCAAATAAAAGGGCAGCCACATTCATTAAAGAAACTTTAGTAAAGCTAAAAGCACACATTGCACCTCACACAATAATAGTGGGAGACTTCAACACACCACTTTCTCTAATGGACAGATCCTGGAAACAGAAACTAAACAGGGACACAGTGAAACTAACAGAAGTGATGAAACAAATGGACTTAACAGATATCTACAGAACATTTTATCCTAAAACAAAAGGATACAGCCTCTTCTCAGCACCCCATGGTACCTTCTCCAAAATTGACCACATAATTGGTCACAAAACAAACCTCAACATATACAAAAATATTGAAATTGACCCATGCATCCTATCAGATCACCATGGACTAAGGCTGTTCTTCAATAACAAAATAACTAATAGAAAGCCAACATTCACATGGAAAATGAACAACACTCTTCTCAATGATAACTTGGTCAAGGAAGGAATAAAGAAAGAAATTAAGGACTTTTTGGGGTTTAATGAAAATGAAGCCACAACATACCCAAACTTATGGGACACAATGAAAGCATTTCTAAGAGGAAAACTCATAGCTCTGAGTGCCTCCAAAAAGAATCTAGAGAGCACACACATTAGAAGCTAGAAAACACACCTAAAAGCTCTAGAACAAAAGGAAGCAAATTCACCCAAGAGGGTTAGAAGGCAGGAAATAATCAAACTCAGGGGTGAAATCAACCAAGTGGAAACAAGAACTATTCAAAGAATCAACCAATCAAGGATCTGGTTCTTTGAGAAAATCAACAAGATAGATAAACCCTTAGCCAGACTCACTAGAGGACACAGGGAAAGCATCCTAATTAACAAAATCAGAAATGAAAAGGGAAACATAATAACAGATCCTAAAGAAATCCAAAACACTATAAGATCCTTCTACAAAAGGCTATACTCAACAAAACTGGAAAACCTGGATGAAATGGACAAGTTTCTAGACAGATACCAGGTACCAAAGCTAAATCAAGATCAGGTAAGGATCTAAACAGTCCTATATCCCCTAAAGAAATAGAAGCAGTCATTAATAGTCTCCCAACCAAAAAAAGCCCAGGACCAGGTGGGTTTAGTACAGAGTTCTATCAGACCTTCAAAGAAGACCTAATCCCAGTTCTTCACAAAATATTCCACAAAATAGAAACGGAAGGTACTGTACCCAACTCATTCTATGAAGCCACAATTACTCTGATACCTAAACCACAAAAAGACCTAACAAAGATAGAGAACTTCAGACCAATTTCTCTTATAAATATCGATGCAAAAATCCTCAATAAAGTTCTTGCTAACCGAATCCAAGAACACATCAAAACAATCATCCATCCTGACCAAGTAGGTTTCATCCCAGGGATGCAAGGATGGTTCAATATACGGAAATCCATCAACGTAATCCAGTATATAAACAAACTCAAAGACAAAAACCACATGATCATCTTGTTAGATGTGGAAAAAGCTTTTGACAAGA
Organism: Mus caroli; assembly: GCF_978045245.1. Taxonomy (NCBI): domain Eukaryota; kingdom Metazoa; phylum Chordata; class Mammalia; order Rodentia; family Muridae; genus Mus; species Mus caroli. The sequence continues at coordinate 87,773,517 of NW_028227267.1, read as the reverse complement.
TCCAACACCCATTCATGATAAAAGTCTTGGAAAGATCAGGAATTCAAGGCCCATACCTAAACATGATAAAAGCAATCTACAGCAAACCAGTAGCCAACATCATAGTAAATGGTGAGAAACTGGAAGCAATCCCACTAAAATCAGGGACTAGACAAGGCTGTCCACTCTCTCCCTACCTATTCATCATTGTATTTGAAGTCCTAGCCAGAGCAATTTGACAACAAAAGGAGATCAAGGGGATACAAATTGGAAAGGAAGAAGTCAAAATATCACTTTTTGCAGATGATATGATAGTATACATAAGTGACCTTAAAATTCCACCAGAGAACTTCTAAGTCTGATAAACAGCTTCAGTGAAGTAGCTGGATATAAAATTAACTCAAACAAGTCAATGGCCTTTCTCTATACAAGGATAAACAGGCTGAGAAAGAATTTAGGGAAACAACACCCTTCTCAATAGTCACAAACAATATAAAATACCTTGGTGTGACTCTAACTAAGGAAGTGAAAGAACTGTATGATAAGAACTTCAAGTCTCTGAAGAAAGAAATTAAAGAAGATCTCAGAAGATGGAAAAATCTCCCATGCTCATGGATTGGCAGGATCAACATTGTAAAAACGGCTATCTTGCCAAAAGCAATCTACAGATTCAATGCAATCTCCATCAAAATTCCAACTCAATTCTTCAACGAATTAGAAAGGGCAATCAGCAGATTCATCTGGAATAACAAAAAACCTAGGATAGCAAAAACTCTTCTCAAGGATAAAAGAACCTCTGGTGGAATCACCATGCCGGACCTAAGCTGTACTACAGAGCAATTGTGATAAAAACTGCATGCTATTGGTATAGTGACAGACAAGTAGACCAATGGAACAGAATTGAAGACCCAGAGATGACCCCACACACCTATGGTCACTTGATCTTTGACAAGGGAGCTAAAACCACCCAGTGGAAAAAAGACAGCATTTTCAACAAATGGTGCTGGCACAATTGGCAGTTATCACGTAGAAAAATGCGAATTGACCCATTTCTATCTCTTTGTACTAAGGTCAAATCTAAGTGGATTAAGGAACTCCATATAAAACCAGAGACACTGAAACTTATAGAGGAGAAAGTAGGGAAAAGCCTCGAAGATATGGGTACAGGGGAAAATTTTCCTGAATAGAACATCAATGGATTGTGCTGTAAGATCGAGAATCAATAAATGGGACCTCATAAAATTGCAAAGCTTCTTCAAGGCAAAAGACACCATCAATAAGACACAAAGGCCACAAACAGATTGGGAAAGGATCTTTACCTATCCCAAATCGGATAGGGGACTAATATCCAATATATATAAAGAACTCAAGAAGGTGGACTCCAGAAAATCATATAATCCCATTAAAAATGGGGCTCAGAGCTGAACAAAGAATTCACACCTGAGGAATAACGAATGGCTGAGAAGCACCTGAAAAAATGTTCAACATCCTTAATCATCAGGGAAATGCAAATCAAAACAACCCTGAGATTCCACCTCACACCAGTCAGAATGGCTAAGATCAAAAATTCAGGTGACAGCAGATGCTGACGAGGATGTGGAGAAAGAGGAACACTCCTCCATTGTTGGTGGGATTGCAAGCTTGTACAACCTCTCTGGAAATCAGTCTGGTGTTTCCTCAGATAATTGGACATAGTACTACTGGAGGATCCAGCAATACCTCTCCTGGGCATATATCCAGAAGGTGTCCCAACAGGTAAGAAGGACACATGCTCCACTATGTTCATAGCAGCCTTATTTATAATAGCCAGAAGCTGGAAAGAACCCAGATGCCCCTCAACAGAGGAATGGATACAGAAAATGTGGTACATTTACACAATGGAGTACTACTCAGCTATTAAAAAAAATGAATTTATGAAATTCCTAGGCAAATGGATGGACCTGGAGGGCATCATCCTGAGTGAGGTAACCCAATCACAATGGAACTCGCACAATATGTACTCACTGATTAGTGGATATTAGCCCAGAAACTTAGGATACCCAACATATAAGATAAAATTTGCTAAACGCATAAAATTCAAGAAGAATGAAGACCAAAGTGTGGACACTTTGCCCCTTCTTAGAAATGGGAACAAAACACCCATGGAAAGAGTTACAGAGACAAAATTTGGAACTGTGATGAAAGGATGGACCATCTAGTGATTGCCATATGCAGGGATCCATCCCATAATCAGCTTCCAAACGCTGACACCATTGCATACACTAGTAAGATTTTGCTGAAAGGACCCAAATATAGCTGTCTCTTGTGAGACTACGTCGGGGCCTAGCAAACACAGAAGTGGATGATCACAGTCAGCTATTGGATGGATCACAGGGCCCCCAATGGAGGAGCTAGAGAATTTACACAAGGAGCTAAAGGGAACTGCAACCCTATAGGTGGAACAACAATATGAAGTAACCAGTACCCCGGAGCTCTTGTCTCTAGCTGCATATGTATCAAAAGATGGCCTAGTCGGCCATCACTGCAAAGAGAGGCCCATTGGACTGGCAAACTTTATATGCCCCAGTACAGGGGAACCCCAGGGCCAAAAAGGGGGAGTGGGTGGGTAGGGGATTGGGAGGGTGGGTATGGGGGACTTTTGGGATAGCACTGAAAATGTAAATGAGGAAAATACCTAATAAAAAATAAATTAAAAAAAAAAAAAGAAGAATCTTACTAACAGAAACCAAGACCACTCAATATCATCAGAACCCAGCACTCCCAACTCAGCCAACCCTGGGCACCCCAACACACCCAAATCGGTAGACCCAAATATAAAGTCATATCTCATGATGATGGTAGAAGACATCAAGAAGGACTTTAAAATCTCATTTAAATAAATACAGGAGAACACTGCTAAAGAGTTACAAGTCCTTAAAGAAAAACTGGAAAACAAATCCAAACAGGTGATGGAAATGAACAAAACCATACTACACCTAAACAGGGAAGTAGACACAATAAAGAAAACCCAAAGTGAGGCAATGCTGGAGATAAAAACTCTAGGAAAGAATCTGGAACCATAGATGCAAGCATCAGGAACACAATACAAGAGATAGAAGAGAGAATCTCAGGTGCCGAAGATTCCATAGAGAACATATGCACAACAATCAAAGAAAATGCAAAATGCAAAAAAATCCTAAGTTAAAACATCCAGGAAATCCCGGACACAATGAAAAGAACAAACTTACAGATAATAGGAGTGGATGAGAATGAAGATTATCAACTTAAAGGGCCAGCAACTATCTTCAACACAATTATAGGAGAAAACTTCCCAAACCTAAAGAAAGAGTTGCCCATGAACATACAAGAAGTCTACAGAACTCCAAATATACTGGACCAGAAAAGAAATTCCTCCTGACACATAATGATCAGAACAACAAATGCACTAAATAAAGATAGAATATTAAAAGCAGTAAGGGAGAAAGGTCAATTAACATATAAATGCAAGTCTATCAGAATTACATCAGATTTTTCACCAGAGACTATGAAAGCCAGAAGATCCTGGACAGATGTTATACAGACACTAAGAGAACACAAATGACTGCCTAGGTTACTATACCCAAACAAACTTTCAATTACCATAAATGGAGTAACCAAAGTATTCCACAAAAAAAAAATTCACACATTATCTTTCCTCAAATCCAGCCCTTCAAAGGATAATAACAGAAAAAAATACAGGGACAGAAATCACATCCTACAAAAAAGCAAGAAAGTAATCTTTCAACAAACCTAAAAGAAGACAGCCACAAGAACAGAATGCCAACTTTAACAACAAAAATAATAGGAAGCAACAATTACTTTTCCTTAATATCTCTTAATATCAATGGACTCAACTCCCCGATAAAAAGACATAGACTAACAGACTGGCTACACAAATAGTACCCAACTTTTTGCTGATTATAGGAAACCCATCTCAGGGAAAAAGACAGACACTACCTCAGAATGAAAGGCTGGAAAACAATTTTCCAACCAAATGGTCTGAAGAAATAAGCTGGAGTAGCCATTCTAATATCTAATAAAATCGACTTCCAACCCAAAGTCATCAAAAAAGACAAGGAGGGGCACTTCATACTCATCAAAGCTAAAATCTTCCAAGAGGAATGCTCAATTCTGAATATCTATGATCCATATACAAGGGCAGCCACGTTCATTAAAGAAACTTTAGTAAATCTCAAAGCACACATTGCACCTCACACAATAATAGTGGGAGAGTTCAACACACCACTTTCATAAATGGACAGACCATGGAAACAGAAAGTAAGCAGGGACACAGTGAAACTAACAGAAGTTATGAAACAAATGGACCTAACAGATATCTACAGAACATTTTATCCTAAAACAAAAGGATATACCTTTTTCTCAGAACCTCATGCTACCTTCTCCAAAATTGACCAATTATATAATTGGTCACAAAACAGGCCTCAACAGATACAAAACTATTGAAATTGTCCCATGCATCCTACCAGATCACCATGGACTAAGGCTGATCTTCAATAAAACATAAATAATAGAAAGCGAACATTCACGTGGAAACTGAACAACACTCTTCTCAATGATACCTTGGTCAAGGAAGGAATAAAGAAAGGAATTAAGGACTTTTTAGAGTTTAATGAAAATGAAGCCACAACGTAAGCAAACTTATGGGACACAATGTAAGCATTTCTAAGAGGAAAACACATAGCTCTGAGTGCCTCAAAAAGAAACTAGAGAGAGCACACACTAGCAGCTTGACAACACACCTAAAAGCTCTAGAATAAAAGGAAGCAAATTTACCCAAGAGGAGTAGATGGCAGGAAATAATCAAACTCAGGGGCAAAATCAACCAAGTGGAAACTAGAAGAACTATTCAAAGAATCAACCAAATGAGGAGCTAGTTCTTTGAAAAAAAATCAACAAGATAGATAAACCCTTAGCCAGACTCACTACAGGGCACAGGAACAGCAACCTAATTAACAAAATCGGAAATGAAATGGGAGATATAACAATAGATCCTGAAGAAATCTAAAACATGATCAGATCCTTTTACAAAAGGCTATCTTCAACAAAACTGGAGAACCTGGATGAATTGGACAAGTTTCTAGAAAGACTGGACAAGTTTCTAGAAAGATACCAGGTACCAAAGTTAAATCAGGATCAGGTTAATGATCTAAACAGTCCTATATCCCCAAAAGAAATACAAGCAGTCATTAATAGTCTCCCAACCAAAAAAAGCCCAGGACCAGATGGGTTTAGTGCAGAGTTCTATCAGACCTTCAAAGAAGATCTACTTCCAGTTCTTCACAAACTATTCTACAAAATAGAAGAACTCTACCCAACTCATTCTATGAAGCCACAATTATTCTGATACCTAAACCACAGAAAGACCCAACAAAGATAGACAACTTCAGAAAAATTTCCCTTATGAATATCGATGCAAAAATCCTCAATAAAATTCTTGCTAACTGAATCCAAGAACACATCAAAACATGCATCCATCCTGATCAAGTAGGTTTCATTCCAGGGATGCAGGGATGGTTTAATATATGGAAATCCATAAAAGTAATCCACTATATAAACAAACTCAAAAGAAAAGAACTACAAGATCATCTCATTACATGCTGAGAAAACATTTGACAAAATCTAACACCCATTCATGATAAAAGTCTTGGAAAGATCAGGAATTCAAGGCCCGTACCTAAACATGATAAAAGCAATCTAAGGCAAACCAGTAGCCAACATCAAAGTAAATGGTAAGAAGATTGAAGCAATCCCACTAAAATCAGGGACTACACAAGCCTGCCCACTTTCTCTCTACCTATTCAGCATTGTACTTTAAGTCCTAGCCAGAGCAATTTGACAACAAAAGGAGATCAAGGGGATACAAATTGGAAAGGAAAAAGTCAAAATATCACTTTTGCAGATGATATGATAGTATATATAATTGACCCTAAAAATTCCACCAGGGAACTACTGAACGTGATAAACAGCTTCAACGAAGTAGCTGGATAGAAAATTAACTCAAACAAGTCAATGGCCTGTCTGTACACAATGGATAAACAGGCTGAGAAAGAAATTAGGGAAACAACACCCTTCTCAATAGTCACAAGTAATATAAAATACCTTGGCATGACTCTAACTGAGGAAGTGAAAGATCTGTATGATGAGAACTTCAAGTCTCTGAAGAAAGAAATTAAAGAAGATCTCAGAAGATGGAATTGGCAGGATCAATATAGTAAAAATGGCTATCTTGCCAAAAGCAATCTACAGATTCAATGCAATCCGCATCAAAATTCCAACTCAATTCTTCAACGAATTAGAAAGGGCAATTTGCAAATTCATCTGGAATAAGAATAAACCTAGGATAGCAAAAAATCTTCTCAAGGATAAAAGAGCCTCTGGTGGAATCACCATGCCTGACCTAAAGCTGTACTACAGAACAATTGTAATAAAATCTACATGGTACTCGTACAGTGACAGACAAGTAGACCAATGGAATAGAATTGAAGACCCAGAAATGAACTCATATACCTATGGTCACCTGATCTTTTACAAGGGAGCTAAAACCATCCAGTGGAAGAAAGACAGCATTTTCAACAAATGGTGCTGGCACAACTGGCAGTTATCATGTAGAACAATGCAAATTGATTCTTCCCTATTTCCTAGTACTAAGGTCAAATCTAAGTGGATTAAGGAACTCGACATAAAACCAGAGTCACTGAAACTTATAGAGGAGAAAGTAGGGAATAGCCTCAAAGATATGGGTACAGGGGAAAATTTTCCTGAATAGAACAGCAATGGCTTGTGCTGGAAGACCGAGAATCCACAAATGGAACCTCATAAAATTGCAAAGCTCCTCTAAGACAAAAGACACCTTCAATAAGACAAAAATGCCACCAACAGATTGGGAAAAGATCTTTACATATCCTAAATCAGATAGGGGACTAATATCCAATATATATAAACAACTCAGGAAGGTAGACTCCAGAAAATCAAATAACCCCATTAAAAATGGGGCTCAGAGCTAAACAAAGAATTCTCACCTAAGGAATAATAAATGGCTGAGAAGCACCTGATAAAATGTTCAACATCCTTAATCATCAGGGAGATGCAAATCAAAACAACCCTGAGATTCTACCTCACACCAGTCAGAATGGCTAAGATCAAAAATTCAGGTGACAGCAGATGCTGGCGAGGATGTGGAGAAAGAAGAACACTCCTCCATTGTTGGTGGTATTGCAAGCTTGTACAACCACTTTGGAAATCAGTCTGGAGGTTCCTCAGAAAATTGGACATAATACTACCGGAGGATCCCACAATACCTCTCCTGGGCATATATCCAGAAGATGTTCCAACTGGTAAGAAGAACACATGCTTCACTATGGTCATAGCAGCCTTATTTATAATAGCCAGAAGCTGGAAAGAACCCAGATACCCTTCAACAGAGGAATGGATACAGAAAATGTGGTACATTTACACAATGGAGTACTATTCAGCTATTAAAAAATGAATTTATGAAATTCCTAGGCAAATGGATGGACCTGGAGGGCATCATACTGAGTGAGGTAACCCAATCACAAAAGAACTCACACAATATGTACTCACTGATAAGTGGATATTAACCCAGAAATTTAGAATACCCAAGATATAAGATACAATTTGCAAGACATGAACCTCAAGAAGAACGAAGACCAAAGTGTAGACACTTTGCCCCTTCTTAGAAATGGGAACAAAACACTCATGGAAGGAGTTACAGAGACAAAGTTTGGAGCTGAGATGAAAGGATGGACCATCTAGAGACTGCCATATCTGGGGATCCATCCCATAATCAGCTTCCAAACACCGACACCATTGCATATACTAGCAAGATTTTGCTGAAAGGACCCAGATATAGCCGTCTCTTCTGAGTCTATGCTGGGGACTAGAAAACACAGGAGTGGATCCTCACAGTCAGCTATTGGATAGATCACAGGGCCACCAATGGAGGAGCTTGGGAAGTAGCCAAGGAGCTGGGGGCGGGGGGGGGGGGTATCTGCAACCCTATAGGTGGAACAAGAATATGAACTAACCAGTAACCACCAGAGCTCGTGTCTCTAGCTGCATATGTATCAGAAGATGGCCTAGTTGGCTCTCAGTGGAAAGAGAGGCCCATTGGTCGTGCAAACTTTATATGCCTCAGTCCATGGGAAGGCCAGGGCCAAGAAGTGGGAGTGGGGGAGTAGGTGGGGGAGCATGTGGGGGACTTTTGGGATATCATCGGAAATGTAAATGAAATAAATACCTAATAAAAAAATGAAAAAAATAGTGGAAGGATGGGATTGCTATACCATGGTCAAAAACTCTGACTCAGAATTTTACCTTTCTGAAAGAACTGCAGGAAGAAAAATGGAGGAAATCCTGAGGAAAAGGGAGTCTAGTGACAGGTCCCAAGTGGGATCCAGCTCAAGCGGAGGTCCCAAGGCCTTACACTTTACTGATAGTATAGTGTGCTTACAAGCAGGGGCCTACAATGACTGCCCAAGAAGCAGTCAAAAGAATCAGATGCAGATGTTTATACCCAAGCAATAGACAGAAGTTTCTGCCCCCTGTGGTTGAATTAGGGAAAAGCTGGATGAAGCTGAGGAGGGGGGAGACCCTATAGGAAGACCAGAACTCTCACCTAACTTGGTCCCTAGGATCTCTCAGACACTGAGCCACCAACCAGACATCAGTGTACCCCAGCTGGTATGAGGTGTTCAATACATATGCAGCGGAAGACTGCCAGGTCTAGACTCAGTCAGAGATGAAGTACTTAGTCCTTGAGAGATTTGGGACCCCAGGGAGTGGGGAAGTGTGTTGGGGAGGGAGTAGGTGGGGGGGGGCATCCTCTTAGACAGAGGGGAAGGGGGAGGTGTGGGATGTGGAGTAGTCAGAGAGTGGACCAGGATAGGGACAAGTCTGGACTGTTAAAAAAAAAGATAAATGAATAAATAATAAAATAAAATATAATATAATAAAAGACATAGCAATAAACAAAAGAACATCAAGTTGGCACGGAAGGGAAGGGGAATGTGTTCAAGATGTGTTTAAATTTAAAAGTAGTTTCAAATGTTAAAAAAATAAAATAAAATAAATGAATAAAAGTGACAGAAAAAGAACTTGAGTTTCAGATAATTGAGAACAACCATGTTAATACCAAAACCTAATTCAGCAATTCTAAGAGAACAAGTGTTCATAACTGCTGTGCCATGCTCCAGCCCCCAAGTTGATTTTTTTTTAATGTTTTTGGTTTAAGAATCTATGTATTAACAAAATAAGTTAGAGGCTGTCTTGGATTAACAATCAAGTATAGTCCTGTGATATATGATAATCCTGGAAGCAATACATAAATATGACCCTTTAGAATTCTAAAGGAAAATGAATTTCATCCCACTTTCCCAGTTTCAACTTTACTTTTATGTACAGGTCTCTTAATTATCCACTCATAGCAGATGTAATAGACTTTCATATAATACAATTTGGAAATACCTGTGGAAATGGTTGTAGGAAAGTCATCTACAATGGTTGACCATGGCTTTGTGCTGCAAGGGCAGTGTTTTACATGGTCTAGTGATCTTTCTACAATATTTTTGGTAGTATGGAAGTAGGACTTTCAGATCAGCTAGTATTGGTAGCAATACTCAGTTGGGTGGATGTTGTAAGATGATAGATCCAAGTAGTTTCAGAGCTCTCCTAGAAACTGATGCAGATGGTATCATAACACCCTTAGTCTAAGGATATTTTTTGATGAGTAGGACATATTGATTTCTGCTGACACAGATATTAAGAGAAGTGTTTTTAATATGTTATGTTCTGATTTTCAACTTTCATATTAATTAAATCAGTAGGAATATGCTCATGTCCTATATTCAAATCGATAGCTTCTTTAACTATATATATATATATATATATATATATATATATATATATATATATATACACATACTCACACATATATACACATATATACATATACACATACATACATGTATGCATACATATACACATATATACATGTATACACACACACACATATATATATATACAAACACACACACACACACACACAAATATCGTAAGGTAAAAATATCCATCAATTGACCTTGATAATAAGAACTCATATCTATTCATCTCTACACCTGTGTTTTTCTATTCTTTTTAATTTAATTAATTTTTTAGTTTACTCAGTTTACATCCTGCTTACTGTCCCAATCCCTTTCACCCTCTCCCACAGTGTTTCTGCTCTGGGCAGATGGGGACACCCCTAGTTATCCACCAACAACCTAACACTTCAAATCTCTGTGAGGCTTTTTGCTTCATCTCCCACAGAGGCCAGCCCACCTAGAGGAATATATCCCAGTTACAAGTAACAGCTTTTGGGATAGTCCCTGCTGCAACTGTTCAGGACACAGGTGGATTAAAAGTGGTGTCTCACATCTGGCTGCCACAGGGCTCATGGAGGTGGACGCTGGAAGCTTGACTGCCTTTACTCCATGCTGCTGCTTGGTATGGAGTTGGGCTGCAAGAAGCAGCAGGACCCTGCTCCAGGGGTGAGTAGGGGCAGTCTGTGGTTCCTGCGGAACTTCTGTGGTTCAGCTCAGACTCTAGGCTCATACTCTTAAGAGTCAAAGACACTGCTGGGTGCCATGGAAGAGCTAGGGTTCCTAGGGCTGCAAGGAGGTCAGGGAGTTCAGGTTCTCCCCATGGGCACTGCACATGCTGGTGGATGCTGCAGAAGAGAAGACAACAGAATAGGCCCACAGGCTGCCTCTAGCCCTGGGCCGAAGGGAAAAGGACAGGAGGAGAGTTTTGGCTGATTGGTTCTCCAGGGACAAGAGTGTCCTTGGCTTACTAGGGCAGGTACCTTGGCTTGGTGCTGACCGAGTCTGGGAACATAGGGAGGCCTCCTGTGTGAGATTAGACCTGCAGCTCTTTAGAGGAAGACTTGCTCCATTGCTCCAGCATGGCAGGTCCTGATGAGAGGAGGTAGTCCATTGTTTTAAGGGGTTTATTGCTAAGGCAGAGAGTTGTGATGAGTGATACCCCCTTTTCTCAGGGCAGACCTGAGGTTAGGGAAGGGGAGTTAAGAGGGTTGTAGAAGCAGAAAATGGCAGAGAGAAGGAGAGAGTAGAGAACTAGAGGCTGGTCATGGCCACTTCGAGAGAGGGGGGTAAGGGAATGTGGAGAAAAGGGGAGCAAGAGGGAAAGAGGGAGAGTCAAGAGTAAGAGATTAAGAGAAGGAGGGGGCAAGCTGACCTTTTTATAGTGAGCCAGGTCTACCTGGCTACTACCAGGAAACTGTGAGGAGGAGCATATCTGGCTGTTGCCAAGTAATTGTGGGGGTAGAGTCTAGACAGAATACCATGGGTTACAGTGACTGATGGCCACAGAATTATGGAGATGAGGCCTTCTGTCGGGAGCCTAGTGTCTGTGGGGCGTGGCAAACACCTTCTGTTCCTAGCAGAGTTATCTGCTGGGACTCCAGGGTTTGAACCTAACTCAACCAGAAACCAGGCTGTCTTTCATGGTCCCACAGATCCACATGAAGTTCAAACTGCACATCTACTACATATTAGTGGGTAGACCTAGGTCCAGCCTGTGTATGCCATTTGGTTCAATCTCAGAGAGCCTCAAGGGTTCAGAACACTTAAATCTTTTGGACTTCCTGTGGAGTTCCTATCCTCCTTGGCCCAGCAATCCTTCCTCCTAGTCTTCCCTAAGAGTCCCTGTGGGGCCTTGGGCTATGCAAAGACAGTCTGGTCTCCAGTCAAGCTGAGGTCTGAACCTGGGGATCAGTGGTGATAATTCACCTACATGGGACAAAAGGAGTTCTCTCATGTCTCCTGGAACCCTGACTCCTGTCAAAGTTACAGCCCCCTTAGCCCCCACAAGAGAAGCATGGCTAGCAGTCATGTAGGCAATGTCCCAAGCTTCTGACCTTCAGGCTAGACTCCTCCCCAGTTACCTAGCAACAGAAAAGATAGCAGCATACTTTAAGAGGGGCTGTTTGGCCCCACCTTGCTCTCTCACTTCTCTTGCTCTCCTCTCTCTTCTCCTCTCTCTTCCTCTCTCTCCCTCTTATTCTCTAGCCCTTTACTCTCTCTCTCTCTCTTTCCCCTTCTCTCCTCTTCACCATGGCTGGTCTCTTTCTCTCTTTTACCTTCTCTCTTTCTCCCTGCCTATCTATAATGAAACTCTAAAACCATAGACTGTCTCTATTCATCTGTGCAGATTCTCTCCTTTGTGGGAACCTTTCTCCCATAACCCCCAGGCACAAGGTATTGCCCCAGGGCCCTGGTCGGGGCTGCCCTTTGTACTCCCCGTGTGGAGTGGGGTCAGTGGCTTAGATGCCCACCTGAGGTCAAGTGGAAAGCATCTGGCAGCCATCCTTCTTCAGCCTGCCAAGAGCATAGGAGAAACTCTGACCAAATGTGGGCTATCCTCCCTTCCCTGTCCTTCCCCTATGCCCCCTTTTAGTTCCCACAAGTTCCCAAGCTCCACCCACTGTTTGGCTGAGGGTGTCTGCATCTGTCTGAGTCAGCTGCTTGGTGAAACCTCTCAGAGGACACTATGCTCCTGTCTGCAAGCAAAACAGAGTATTTCAATGTATACATTGAGAATATAATTTTATTATATATATATATATGTGTGTGTGTGTGTGTGTGTGTGTGTGTGTATGTGTATACAATCACATGTATATATATATATATATATATATATATATATATATAAGTGTTTTGAGTTTACATACATCAGTACAGTAAAATCTGATCATATCTACACAGATACCTCATACTATTATCTTATGTATCCCCCAACCCAAACCGCTTCCAAGTGAATGGCTCTGGTTCTATTTTATTAACCTAATAAGTCTAGTTATTGCTATCAATATGTGCAGCTAAGTGGGATGATCCACTGGTGCTAGAAAATTTTACTAGCCATGATATCCTCAATAAAAAAGGATCAAAATAGATGAAGACAGTAAATAGTAGATAAGAGCTCATAATGGTAAGACTCTCAAACAGCCAGTTAGTGACAGACATTTACTCTTGGCTGCAAACAGATTTGTATTTGCTTGGTGCTCACACATTTCTGATACTATTCCTCAGTCTAAAGAAAAATTGACTCTTAAGTTATTATTAACTACATAAAAAACTGCACGTTCTGGATTTCTTGCCAAACTACATCATCTTGCTTTCCCACTGGAACCATAGAGCACATGCTCTTTGTTTTACGGTAGCTTGAAGAATAAAACTGTTCTCTGATATAAGCTGATATTCTTTCATGCCAATGTTTTATTCCCTAGTCATGGTCATGTATTTTAAACTTATATATTTTTTTAGTTAAGTCAGATGAGCATCATCTTAGAAGGACTACACTCAAAAATTTATTGAGATTATATTTTTAAATCACACCTGATTCCCTGAATTCTTCACTGAAAGTCAACAAAACCCAGAAAATTTATTGTCATTTGGCCATATGATTAATCTACATCAACACTGAACTATATTTTTAATATAGTTGATCTATATAATCATTAGATGACTAAATTTTATCAGTCATCCCATGAATTGTTCCCCAAATTATTACCCCTCTTCTTCAAAATAGTGTTTCTTTGTAACTGTTCTACTCAGGGAATCTTTTTTGGTCATACAGAATTTAAGTATTGTTAGCAGAGGATCACTTTTTAAAATGCTAAGACATTTTTGGAGACAATATTAAGAGTGTTGTAACAAAATATAGAAGCATATGAGCTTTGAAATGTCCCAGATGTTGCCATTCATTTGAATGTGTATCCACTCTGCTCCATATGTCCCAATAGTTTAGAATGTTTTTGTGTTTTGGTCTACAGAGATTATAAATTTTCTTCTTTCACTGTTCAGTGGATATAAGACATCTCTGTCAGCACTGTAAAATGATGGGACCAGAGTAGATCAAACACTTGTGCACGTCCAGGATAAATCACAAGACTAGCTATTACACTGGAGCAGACAAAAGTTGAAGTCCAGGTGACAAGGAAGTATCCCTGCTGAGAAAAGACTTAATAACAACCTATACTCCATCCAGAGCATTTATTTCTGAGCCCTTTTCCAGTCTAAAACCAAAAAGTACTCCTTCAACTCTTCACTGAAAGACAACAAACCCCAGAAAATCTATTGTTAATCGTCCATGTGATTCATCTATATGATCATTGAACATATTTTTAATTGATTTATATAGTCAATCTACATAATCATTGCTAAATTTTATCATTCATCCCATGAATTTTTTCCCAAATTATTACCCCTCTTCTTCAAAAGAAGAATAAGTAATCATGAATTCCTTTAAAATGAAGCTGCCAAGAAATGAGAAACATTTGACAAACATACATTTTATCATACTTGTCAGCCCCAAACTCCATCAGCCATAAGTTTATAGATACTGGTAGAATTTAAGGGGTTCTGCATCCCCTGATAAGATCATTGCACTTGCAGCATAACAATTATGATGAATATTAACATATCATTTGAAGCCCAATTGTATAGTATGTGAAAACATAGGCCATTTGGATAGTCACAACCTATGGAACATTGATGATTTATCATGCCACATCTTTGCTTTTAAAGGACACTTTATTGCACTAGACAGTAAAAAAAAAACCCATGCCCTCTGCTTCAGAGGAAGTTGCTATCTCTATATTCTAAGTTCAAACCCAAGCCTATTATTTACTTCAAGTGAATAGACATTTAGTGTATATTCAAAGCTTATTTTCTCGACAGACATTTTTAAAATGATAGCTCTGAAAAATGTGGAGAATTGCCTCAATTTAAAGGTGTTCCAAAGGCAAGCCATGTATAGGAATCCATCTCTGAACAATATCTGCACTTATTCTTAGTTGAGTTACCTAACGTCTATATCAATAGACACAAAAAAGTCTTCTAAACATAAATGGAATAGCTGAATTTAAATATGTGATTATTCCTTTACTAATAATTATCACTAATTGTATATTGAAAATAAAAGAATTCAAATGTGTGAGATTTTCAGCACATATAAGACAATAATATATTTTTTCATTTTCAGAAGTGATGTAAATATACAGATTTTGTAACTAATTTTTGAACAAAGTTATTTATTTCGTTAAAAAACATTTGATATTGAACTTTCAGGAAAACCTAAGGCTGTGTTATCCTAAATAATAAATTATAGAATTATGCAATCATTCCATGCAAGTTAATGTTTTAGCATATATTTATTTATTTAGTATATGAGTTTATGTGGTTTGTCACATAAGTAGAAGTCAGAGAAAAACTTCTAGGGAATCAGATCTCTTCTTCAAATACATGAGACCCCCAATTTGAACACTATTAGATTTGTCAATAAGAACTTTGATTGATGAGCTGTGTTCCACAAATGAAGGAAGTAAAGAACTGAGAAGGGTATGATTGTGATGATGTATGATTGTTAATATTATATATTATTAACATTGACTAATAAGTATGTTGCCTTTCTGAACACATACTTTTCATTATGTTAATTAGCCAGGTTTGATTTTTGATGTCTCTATTTGTATGGATATGTAGAATATAAATTCAAATAAATCATATATTTATAAGATATACTAGTACTAAGAATGTTAAATTTCTTCTAAAAGTAAATATATGCAAAAAGTTTACAAACAATTTATCAGAAAATAGACAAGGGTCATAAATTTCCACTAAGATGAGTTAATTTCACTAGATCTTTGATGTTGGGAAGAGTTGTCTATCACATAATCCCATATCTCAAAAACAGCATAAGTTATAATTAGGCCAAGTATATATTGTGAATTTATTGTTCTGTATTTGAGTTAAAATATGTAAAAGCAACACTGAAAAAAAAGGATAAAGCAACACTCATGACACCATTGTGAAATGGCAGGAGCATGAGTACAATAGTGAATCAGTCCTTACATACCTGAAATAAAATATAATGAACATTGTTTCCTCAGAATAATATATATATCAAATGATATCAGTAGGAGAATGAAAATTATCTGAAATAATTGCAGATACTATAAGAAGAAATTCCCCAAAACACTTGCATGATATGTGAGAATGATTAACCTATAAGAGATATAATATTCATACACAAGTCACAAATTTGTGAATGCTTTTGCAAATTCAAAACCAATCCTTGAGGATCCTTGAAGTATTAGTTTCCAGAGCTCTGGCAGATATGAAATGCAATAATTTTATTTGCACAATTCCTTTATGCAAGTGTGATATTTGCAAATAATCATCATTTACCTTTTTATTTAAATTACCTATAGATTACATTAGTAAACATTTTTCTTGTTTCATTATAAGTTTAATTGATTGTCTATGGTGCAAGTCAATGGCCATTATAACTTTTGTAACTTGAGAGAAGTTACAAAATCATACAAACACAGGGCAAACTAATGGAAAGTTTGAAGAAACTAACAAATAGATAAGGAAAGAGAGATGGGTTGATAAGGAAGACACTTGCTATGCAAGCTAGCAGAAATGAGTTCAGACCAGATTCCAGCAATTACTTCAACAGCTCAGTTTAGGCCAGTGTGTTACAGAGACCGTAAGATCATTGCATTTGGCTGGAAAAAGTCTGGAAAAACACAGCTTAGGACTAGAAAGAGACATATCAAGGAAATAAACAAAAAGGATACCTGATGTCCTGATATCCTTCTCTGGTCTCCATGTAGGTGTGAATACACAGATATACCTGCACACCAATACACCTGCATAGACCAATAAACAATTTAAAAATATATTTACTATTTACAGCTGTCACAAATGTTCAGAAACCAGAAGGCTTCACATGCAAAAGTGTATTCACAAAGCTTCATTACCAGGGGTCCCAAATGAAGAATTTCTTAAATCTTGCCCCCATGTCTCCATTTCTCTGCTGAGATTCAACTAAGCGCTAAATAAAATTTATTGTATAGAGGCAAAATTAATCGCTTTAATGTTCTGAACCATTAATGATAAATACACTTAGCAATAAATGTTAAACGTGGTTAGTAATTAACTTACCTTTATCATTATTAGAATTATAAGTTAATAATAATAATTAAAAGTATACCAGTACTTAGTTAATAGTGGGTCTAAATTCTTTCATTTGAAGGTCATTATATTTACATCTATATTTACACCCAAATAGTTAAAAAATATTTTTGTGAATATCTATTCAACTATAAGTGAACTTGATTTTATATTATGATTTTTACATACATATCTGAATATAAATCATAAACATGCATATATTGTATATATATGTATATGTTTGTATATATATATGTGTGTGTGTATGTGTGTGTGTGTGTGTATGTATATATATATATAAAATCTAAGGATGTAACATAAATGTAATATATGTTATTTACTTCAATATAGTGAAGAAAATATTTGGAACAGTTTTTTTTTCTGGACAAGTAGAAATATTAGGAAGAAGATGATATGTGAATACATGATTATGAATCAAACACACTGAAGTATATATCTCAGAGGATTTGATTTTTCCATTTTACAGTATAAAACTTTATGTATGTAGAATTTCAGTATTGTAGAATCTAAGTTTGACTATCCTATATGAACAGCAGTCTGATAATTATGAAATGAGAAAAATGAGGAACTTTGGAAACAGCACTCAGATTTCAAATGTAATTAGTTAGAAAATAGATATTATACAATGTAGAATACAAGATGCATGCATTTTGAATTATACATGTATAGCCCTTTGAGCTTATTGAACACATTTGAATACCATTTTCAAGCACTGTAGGCCAAATCATGCATGCATATCCACAGATTACTATGTCCAGATGCAGGTCAGAATTCTACTAAAAGATCATTCAATGAATCAAAATAAGTGTTGATTTTATCAGCCATCTGTTAGTACCTCTGCTACATAACCTTGTAGGCAGAAAAAGAAATCTCTGTTTTGTATAGATAGATACTTTTAGACAAACAAGATCATTTTAATGTGCCCAAGTTCATATTTTATGATCCTTGATCCTTTGTGTGCTACGTCTTAATTGTAATTCTAAAAAGACCCAAAGAAATGAAGGGATCCAAGGCATTTGCTGCAAAAAACAAAAAAACAAAAACAACAACAACAAAAAAAAAACAGTGACATTCTTCACTGGTCACAAAAGAGTCACACAGATCCAAAAAAGCCAGAGAAATCTTGAGGAAAATGAAGAAAGGTAAAGCCATTAAATTATGCAAATAAAAAATGTACTACAACCTAAAATTAATGTTCTACTTAAATGTCTTGCCTGTCCTCCTTAAACAAGGTTAGTGAGGTTAGTCCCTGTAGAAACCTCCAGAATGATCGTTTTATTGAATTATGTGGTATATGTACATATACACATCTATCTGCCTGTCTCTCTGTCTTTCTGCCTGCCTGCCTGACTGTCTGTCTATATATCTATCTATATGAATTATATGGACTATATTCATTTATAATATAAATGTATATGTTACCTAATTTCATTTTACTAAATTCTGAGTTCCTTGAAAGCTGAGCATATCTCTTCATCTTTCTAATTTAGGAGCCTTTAAAACAGTCGAGTTAAAGCAAAAATAGTCAGTAAATATAATTTTAATAAAATTTAATTAAAATATAGCTTAACAACTGAAATAAAATATTAGGATAAAAATGTGATTCAACTAAACAGTCTTCAATATAATTTCTAATTCAAAATATAGCCAAACCATATTTTGGCAACAGAATTCTGATTTTGAACTTATCACTTTAAAGAAGCATTTATGCCACAGAGATGCATAGTAAGCGAAGTCCTTAAAAGAATCTTCAAGAATTATAAGCTTTTTAGTGATATTTTGATAGTAATCAATTGAGTTAGATGGATGAACATGTTTCAGGTAGCAAAATTCAAATACAGTAACTGGAAAATGGCTTTCCTAGGTTTTCACATAAACAAAATTGTATTTTTTTTTTTTTTTGCTTCAGTGAAGAGAAACAGATTTTAAAACTATACACTGATTGGTGGTAGATTATATATATGTATATATATATACATATATATATATATGGATCCCAAAGCAACATTGATTTGGGCATTTACTCTTAAACAAGAATGAATTTTGCCTCTTGGTCCCGGCAACACTTTCAACATCTGTTTGAACTAACAAAAAACAATGCACATTTGCTTTTGCTGTAGTCATTTACTGCAAACTGAAGGATCCCCACCTGGAGTGCCAAGAGAGGTTCAAATGCCTCTGGAATCTAAAGAAACTTAGAAAGTCTAAAAAAATCTGAGTGCTGTGAGGGTCAAAAGGTCCCTCCCAAGATGTGTAAAACAAGCCCTGGTGAGATGCAGTCCAACTGTTTGTAAATTGTCCAGTGGTCTCTAGGTATGCAGGTTCTGTGAATCAGCACGCATGTTTGGAAGTTAGGCTTTCCAGTAAATCACAAAATAAAGTCACCATGGGTTCACCGTGCTAGAGTTAGATGGAATTAGTGCTTAAGTCAATTGTTTTTTGTTTTTGTTTTCGTTTTTTTTTTTTTTTTTTTTTCTACCCTACATGAGATTTACACATTTGTTTTGGTCTCCTTTTTGAAAATCCACAGAGCAGCTTGGTAATATCCCCAGAAATATACTTGACAATGCATTTATTACTTGTAAGTATATTTAGAATTTAATCCACATATTAAAAAAACTGTCTTTATCCAATGTACTCCTAATCACTAATTTTATGATTATAATTTTACTATGCAAAATTCACATGTTTACATGGGCCTAAACAAATAAAACAGCACACAAAACAAGCAACAAACAAAACCCACAGCCAACTCGAGTTAGGGTTCATAGAGCACATATTTCAGTTTACCCAGAAATATTTCCTGTAAGGTAGCACCAAAACCCATCACTCACGTCAAGAGAGACTGCACTTACTGCTTCCCCTTGATCAATCAAGTTTGGATTTGTTTGAAAGGACTTGAACTTTACAAAGCCATTGCCATTATTAACTAATTCCAGGGGTAAATTACTTCTATAAAATAGACTGGAGTAATTCCCCTGTTGACTGGCCAGGAGGCAAACTTGCTGGCAGAAGCAGCCACTTACTACACCTTCTACCAAAGGAAATTACAGAAAGTGCCAGTTATTCTCCAGGTCAGTAAGCAAATG